>NC_143061.1:658055-1313611 GCF_052426305.1 Pelodiscus sinensis
TTCCTGAAGGGAGGTTCCAGAGAGGATGGAGAAAAGCTGGTCTCAGTGGTGACAGATGGCAGAACAAGGAGCAATGGTCTCAAGTTGTGGTGGATGAGGTCCAGGTTGGATATTAGGAAAAACTATTTCACTAGGAGGGTGGTGAAGCACTGGAATGGGTTACCTAGGGAAGTAGTGGAGTCTCCATCCCTAGAGGTGTTTAAGTCTCGGCTTGACACAGCCCTGGCCGGGTTGATTTAGTTGGAAGTGGTCCTGCCTAGAGCAGGGGGCTGGACTTGATGACCTTCTGAGGTCTCTTCCAATTCTATGATTCTAGGATCACCTGGCAGAGGCTCCAAGACCTACCTGTAGATCTCGCTCTACTGGTTGGTGACCACTGCCTTACTTCTGGATAGGAACACTCCGTTTCTCTTCTTACTTCTTAAGTGGCACAATCTCAGCTTCTGACAGATAATGTTGCCAGGATCAAATCAGCAGAAATAGGTCACTTCAATGTCATCTCTTGAAAACAGATGCCCCTCTCACCTATGGCCCCTTGTGCCCTTTCTTGTTTGTATTGTACAAATGCCCCAGTCATTACAACTGCCTGCTTGCTTGCCTTTTGACAACGCAATCAGGATTCTACCTGCTCCTAAAGAAATCAGCCAAGGTTCTTGCTGCCTCCACTTCTTCAGTGCTTCTCCTCCTTTTTCTTCTCTTGCAGCCTCTTTGCCCACTCCTTTTTTCTTCTCTCCATCTTTCCTTCTCACTCATTTATTCAATTTCCCCCCCTCTCCTGGCTTATCGATACCTCACTCTACCACACCAGCCTTGTCCCTGCCTTTTCTTCCATCTTACAAGAATTCTTTCCTTCATCTTTCTGTGTCTCACCATTCCTTTTCTAGCAGTGCAACCAGGTGGGTCCTAGAAGACCCTACTCCTTTGCCCTGGTCACCATCCTGAGACCCACTGGCAGTACCCATGTGCTCTGGACATGTCCTGGTGCGAAATGCAGCTGCTCCTGGTGTCTGAGCCAACAACTGCTGCATCACAGCTGAGTCATGGGTCATTGTCACCCCCTTCTCATTTGGGCAAAGTGACAAAGTGACCACGCCCAAGTCACTCCCAAGGGAGCTGTAGGGGGAGGACTCTGTCTGGCTCTAACAACTATCGAATGAGTCCAAGTAACTTCACGTCCAGAGTCACCAGTTGGGCTCTGTTTCTTCCAGGGTCATGATCGGCACCTCGCCTGTGATTTGGGTGGGTGAGACTTGTGCAGTCCTCACCTGTAAAATCTGCGTGTCCCTCCTCCCCCAGCCCCCCGATCCCACTTGCCCAGGGCACTGCCCTTATGGCAGAACGTTCCGCTTCCATCACAGTGGACCAGTTCTGAGCAGTGCTCAGTTCCTGCATCTCCCTCAGAAAGTGACAGTTGCCTGTTCTCATAGAGAATCATAGAGCTGGAAGAGACCTCAGAAGGTCGTCAAGTCCAGCCCCCACCCAAGGCAGGACCAATCCCAACTAAATCAACCCAGCCAGGGCTTTGTCACACCAAGACTTAAAATCCTCTAGGCATGGAGATTCCATCACCTCCTTAGGTAACCCATTCCAGTGCTTCACCACCCTCCTAGTGAAATAGTTTTTCTTCTTCAGGTAGTGTCCCCGTGGGTGCTCCACTGTAGGTGTCGGGCTCGTCCTGGTGCCGCAGGTTGGAGATTCATCAGCGGTAGTTCAGCAGGACCGTGCATGTGCAGCGGGCATTGCATGCCTTTTGCACCATTTCTGAGTGTGCGCATGGTCCGGCTCCCGCCAGTTCCTCCTAACCGTCCACGGTCACAGGCGGAGCGAACTGCTTCTCCTCAAGCCTGAGGGGAAAAAGAGTAGAGTTAGTCAGAAAGTTAGTTATTTAGTCAGTAGTTCATAGTTATAGTTCTTCGTTGGTTTAAAAAAAAATCTCTCTAGTTGTTAATAATTCCAATTAGATTACTTGTTAGAAATGCTGTCATCTCCTGGTTTTAAAAAATGTGCTACATGCCACGACCCGATGCCCGCATCGGACCGCCACATGAGCTGCATCAAGTGTTTGGGCGAGGGTCACAGCCCTCAGAAATGCCCACACTGCTCTAAGTCAACGGCTCAGGCCAGCGAGGTCACAAAATGCAATTAAAAATGCTACTCTTCAACAAGGCCCTGCAGCCTATTGAGACAGAGTCTTCCAGATCCCCAGAGCAGACAAAATCCTGTACTGACCCGACCTCGGCAAAGAAAAAGTCATCCCCAGCCCTCCACCCATTGTCCAGGCAGATAAGTGTAGGCGATAAGCCGGGGACATTGGAAACGGCCCTCAGTTGTCATGCTGAGAAACATAAGAGGAGCCGCAGCACATTGGCGCTGAGTCTGGCCCTTTCAAGGGAACCAGCACTGGCGACCTCCATGATGCCTAGGGCGGATTCGGCACTGGCATCATCACCAAGAAAACAGACGCCAACAGTGGCAATCACCAAAGGTGGCACGGACGGAGTTGGCACCGCACACGACACCGGCACCGAGCCCGGCGGCACTGACCCTGACAGCACCACCCACAAGACCGGAACTGAGCCCGCCGTCACCAGCTAGTAGCTGGGCACCAAGTCCAACAGCACTGCCTACGACATCGGCGCCAAGTCCTACAGCACCGGGCTCACCCACCGCATCAGCGGTATCACCAACATTTGTACGGGCATGGGCACCGCCATGGGCACCGGTACAAGACATACCAACGACAACCCTCCCTGGCACCAGAGAAAGCTAGACACAAGTCTAGGAGATTGATCACCCCTTCTCCTAGCCCAGAACCAGCTTGTTTCTCCCCAGAGCCTCAGTCTCTGGCTTCTCCAGTCTCTGTGCCATCGGAGAACGAGAGACGCGAGATACCAGCTATGCAACATCACAGCCGCTCCCCGCACCACTCACCATCGCCGCAGCACTACCACACACACATTCACAGTCTCCAGCACACTCACGGGGCAGATCTTGTTCACCCAGATCACCCACATAGAATCATAGAATCATAGAATAATAGGACTGGAAGGGACCTCGAGAGGTCATCGAGTCCAGCCCCCCGCCCTTAAGGCAGGATCAAGCTCCGTCTACACCATCCCTGACAGATGTCTATCTAACCTGTTCTTAAATATCTCCAGAGAGGGAGATTCCACCACCTCCCTTGGCAATTTATTCCAATATTTGACCACCCTGACAGTTAGGAATTTTTTCCTAATGTCCAATCTAAACCTCCCCTGCTGCACTTTAAGCCCATTACTCCTTCTCCTGTCCTCAGAAACCAAGAGGAACAAATTTTCTCCTTCCTCCTTGTGACACCCTTTTAGATATTTGAAAACCGCTATCATGTCCCCCCTTAATCTTCTTTTTTCCAAACTAAACAAGCCCAGTTCATGAAGCCTGGCTTCATAGGTCATGTTCTCTAAACCTTTAATCATTCTTGTCGCTCTTCTCTGGACCCTTTCCAATTTCTCCACATCTTTCTTGAAATGTGGCGCCCAGAACTGGACACAGTACTCCAGCTGAGGCCTAACTAGTGCAGAGTAGAGCGGCAGAATGACTTCACGAGTTTTGCTTACAACACACCTGTTGATACAACCTAGAATCATATTTGCTTTTTTTGCAACAGCATCACACTGTTGGCTCATATTCAACTTGTGGTCCACTATGACCCCTAGATCCCTTTCCGCCATGCTCCTTCCTAGACAGTCGCTTCCCATCTTGTATGTATGGAACTGATTGTTCCTTCCTAAGTGGAGCACTTTGCATTTCTCTTTATTAAACTTCATCCTGTTTACCTCTGACCATTTCTCTAACTTGCTAAGGTCATTTTGAATTATGTCCCTATCCTCCAAAGAAGTTGCAACCCCACCCAGTTTGGTATCATCTGCAAACTTAATAAGCGTGCTCATCTGACTCCAGATATTACCACATGCTCATCTGACTCCAGATATTACCACACAACTGGGAGGAGGTACTCATCCGAGTATTCTCCAAGGAGGTATTATTACGATCGTCATCACAAACATCATTATTACCATCACCGACATCATTATTCGCTGGAACACTCTTGCTCATCTCCTCAATGACAATGTTCTCACAGCAGCACTAGATTACCAACACCTCCCGAAGCGGCCACAAGGCCTCCCACCCTCTCCGGAGACATACCATCAACAGCACATCAACCTAAGTCAGAGGAGATGCAAATATCAGAGTGAAGCCAGTTGTACGCAGAATCCACAACAGATCAGTCCTCCTCTTCCCCGGACGACATGACCTTCCCTGGCGACTCTTCGCTGACGTACAATATTCAACAGTTTCACGAGTTATTCAAAGAAGTGGCAGAGACACAAGAAGTGCAACTCGTCGAAGTACAGCAGAAGCAACACTGGCTTCTGAAATACCTCCAGCCGTCACAGAAATAGAGAATGGCTCTACCACTAGACAAGGCAATCCTTGAGATCTCTGATGAGATCTGGCAGACTCCGGCTTCCTCTCAAGCAACAAATAAAAGGATGGATAAAACATATTTTGTTCCCTCAAAAGGATTGGAATTTTTATTTACACATCCGCAACCTAATTCCTTAGTCATGAATGCAGCCCAACAGAGAGCTAAAACACCCTAATATAAGAACTCCTCTTCCAACAAAGAGAGCAAACGTTTAGACTTGTTTGGAAGGAAAGTTTATTTATCTGCCTGTGATGGACCGGGCCGGGTCTGAGCACAGCTGAGGGTGTTTGCTCAGGGCGAATTGCTCAAATTCAGGGCTCCTCACAGCCCCCAGACTGGAGACCTTTCCAAACAGGCCACAAACCAGTCCCACAGAGCGCTTCAGCAGCCTGCCTGAAGCCTCATGAGCAAAACCCCTCCGACGCCCCAGCAATATCCGTGACCCAGGTGGCTCCCGGCCTCATACACAGGTGAGGGGTTTTAGAACCCAATCTCACCTTCCCCGAACAAATTCTGTCCGGTTCCAAGAAACCAGCCACAGTTCCCAGGTCAATGTACACTCTGGATCTTACCCACAAATCATGCTGAGCCAATCCTTTAGAATCTACAATCTAAAGGTTTATTACTACAAGAAAGAAAAGCACGAGAGTAAGGTTGTTAAATTATCATACATTACATGCATTGCATCTCCCAGTTCTCGATGCAGGCTCTAGATGAGATGTTATAGCTGCTGGCTTAAAAGTCCTTGTTGCTCATCCTATGTCAGGATGGGTCCACAGTTCTTCCCAGCTCGTGATTCCCTGCGAGGCCACATCTGGGGTCAAAAGCAGATCTGAAGATCAAGATGGAGTCAGCCACATGGCATATTTATATTTCCTTCCTGGTCTCTTCGTGGCTGCAGCAGGTCACCTGGCCCATGGCCTATCCCTGTGTTCCCTGCTGGTAGCCCCTAGGTATGAGTCACCATTCTTGAGGTGTGTTCTTGGCCTATAGAAGGCTATTGTTCCAGAGCTTCGCTCATCAGCATGTCCATAGGCTGGGCTGCTTTGCCCATAGCTCAACCACACACAGAGAAACATTTGATATCCACACAAAGTACATGCTCACAACTTCACACACAGACATCACACAATTACACTAATAGCATATACGGAATCAGAAGAAAGTAAGCTTCTGACACCCCACAGGGCCCACTATGTACCACTTTTGGGGCCAACACCCGCCCCCCCATGGGTGCAGCAGTGATCTGGCTGCTTCCCTAAAATTCAGTAACGTGACACCGCCACGTTAACCTTGAGGATGGTGAATTATGCGGCCCTCCTGTCCAACCATAATTTTGATAATTATACAGAATTGGTGACACTTATACAACACCTACCTGATGATAAGCGTCAAATACTGAAGTCAATTGTACAAGAGGGCTATACTGCTTCTAGGGCAGCGTTACAGATAGCCCTGGATATCGCTGACACGGTGGCACAGACCACAGTGACTTCAGTGGTGATGCGCAGATCTTCCTGGCTCCAGATGGCTTCAGTTCCTAAATAACTACAATCAAAGGTTGAAGACTTACTATTCGACAAACAGAGCCTTTTTGCCGAGAAGATAGACCAAATACTGCATTCGGGTAAAGATTCAAGGACGACCCTGAGGATCCTCAGCATCTGTACACCACCTTACCGCTGCAAACATTATACTCCATATTACAGACAAAGGCAACACCAAGATACAGACAATATGATACACAACAGCGTCCAAAGCCACGACAACAAAAACGACATCCTCAGACTAACAGGGCTCCCAATTCACAGAACAACTGACAGCCAGTTTGACGGACTGGTTCAGGGACTGCAGACCATTCCTCTGAAATACCGTCCAGAGTCACAGAAGCTATTCCACTACCAATTACGACTGTACCAGCACAGATGGTTCGCCATCACCACCGACCATTGGGTCCGTGAGCTAGTAACATCTGGCTACATGATTCCTTTTCTTTCTCTCTCCCCTGCAATCTCTCCCCTTTCCTTTTCAATCTCTCCCCTTTCCTCTTCAGGGACCCCTCTGATGAGGCTCTCCTAATGCAAGAGGTCCTGCGCCTTATACATATTGGTGCCGTGGAGAGAGTGCCTGAACAATTTCAGGGCAAAGGATTTTATTCTCGTTACTTCCTCACCGAGAAAAAATCCAGGGGATGGAGACCTATTCTGGGCCTGCGATGACTCAAACGGTACCTCCGGAAGCACAGGTTCAAGATGGTGACATTAGCTTTTATCATTCTAACACTCAACACTAGGGATTGGTTTACGTCCCTCGACTTACAGGACGCTTACTTTCATGTGATGATACACCCGGCACACAGACGTTTCCTCAGATTCCTCATAGGCAGAGCTCGACAAACTATAGAATCTACTCGCCTGAGGCGAGTAGATTTCAGCCGCGTGCCCCGTTTACAGGTGGCGCGTGCATGCGCAAATGCGGCTCTTGCGCATGTGCAGTGCAGGGCTGGCGAGTGGCTTTCGCCACCATTTGTCAAGCCCTGCTCATAGGTACAGAACACTTCCAATACAGAGCCCTCCTGTTCGGCCTGTCATCAGTGCCCAGGGTTTTCTCAAAGACTCTATCAGTGGTGGCCGGGCATCTACACTGGCACGGCATTATGACAGTCCCATAGCTAGATGACTGCCTAATCAAGGTGCCTTTGTTCAGTGATGCCGTGCATGCTATCAACATTACAAGGAACCTGTTTGAGATTCTCGGTCTCGTAATCCATCTCCTGAAGTCATCTTTCACGCCCCAAAAGTCCCTCGAGTTCATTGGGGCATGGTTAGATTCTACAACAGCCAAGGCTTACCTTCCTCTAGCCAGATTTCACACAATACAGAACCCATTCTTTCCATCAGTCCCAAAGTTCCAACTGTGCCAAATACCTAAGGGTCAAATGTGACAGTAGCCCAAGCACAGTAGTAGTGGAACAAACAGGCCAAAAAGAGGGGGAATGGATCCAGCAGGTCTGGTGCTCTGCCCTTGGGCACACCTTCGAAAGGCCTGCTATGGCCTGGAGGGAGGGGAGCTTGGAGGAGTTATTCTGAGTGGGAGAGTTACTCTGCTTGTTCAAACACTTTAACTTTGCATTTGTGTTGTTTTCTTCCTTCCTCCACCCCAGCTCAGAAGACAAAAGAAGCTGCACATAGAATCAGACATGTAGCACTTCTAAAAACCAGACCCAGGAGGCCTCATGTTGGACTTTGAGAATTGGAGGCCATTTTTGAACATTCTGGGGCTTGTCATTTTGTTGCTTTTGGCAACTGCCTGCACTGACTAGGGTTACTAATCCAGTGGGCCCACTAGGGCATAGAGATCAAGATCTGGGTTCTTGAAAGGCTCCAAGCCTAGCCACACTAAGCAAGCTACTCTCCCGGAACTGAAGAGTTACATGATGCAGTGATATTTATTCCTCTGGTTATTTACCAATCCATATTACTCTCTTCCCTCGCCTATTTGTGATGTCTCCCCAAACCAAAAACAACAGCAGCCTTTTCTTGGCAGAAAATAAACACAACTTGTGAGCAAATGGCCATATGCAAGAGCCTCCTCTCTAAAATGCTTTTATTTATGAAGGGTATGTCTACACTGCAACACTATTTCAAAATAACTAGCGCTATTCCGAAATAACTGAGTCCGTGTCTACGCAGCAGGCAGTTTTTTCGATATAGTGTCAAAATACTGTCAAGCTGGAGGACTTCTTACTCCAACTCCTGAAACCCTCATTGTACGAGGAGTAAGGGGAATCAGAGGAAGAGTGCTCTAGTTCGAAATAAGTGCTATATAGATGCTCCCTATAAATAAAATTAATAATTTCCAGTTGTTTATTTTTATTTGTGGTTGCAGTTGGATGCCATTTAGACATCTAGCTATTTACTGTGGCTGCATTTATTTGCACCCACGAAATTGCAGACACTCAGGGTGTGTCTAGACTACAGAGTTTTGTCGACAAAACTATACCTGCGTCTACACTACCACTGAGTTCTGATGACATAACGTCGACAGAACTCAGCAGTTTTGTCGACGCTGGTAAACCTCATTTTACGAGGCATAACGCCTTCTGTCGACAGAGTTTCTGTCGACAGAAGGTGTTATTGCATGTAAACTGTCCTTTGCGTCTACAGTACCATGTCGACAAAGCAGCTTGCTTTGTCGACAGAACTGAATGTAGTGTAGACGCTCTTTGTCGACAGAAGTTTTGTCGACAGTATCTGTCGACAAAACTTCTGTCAACAAAAGCCTGTAGTCTAGACGTACCCAAAAGGAGAAGCTATATCTAAAAATCAGACCCTTAGCACTGCAATCAGGCAATTCTAGCTGTCTTTTTCTAGAATCCAAACAATGAGGCTATGTCTACACTGCCTCTTTTGCCAGCAGAGAGTATGCAAATGAAGCGTTAGAAGTTGCTAATGAGCACTTCATTTGCATACTTTCTGCCGGCAAAAGAGGCAGTGTAGATGTAGCCTGAGTGTTCAATTATCTTGCTTTCTCTGGCCTCAGGCTGTCCTTTATTTTCTGCTTTATCTGGAAAGATGATGAGGGGACCTTTCTCTCCAAATTCTGTTTACATTTGTGTTGGACACTCAGCTACATCATTTAAAATACAACTTTCTGAACAATGGTCAAAGCACTGAGGGAAGAGAAAGAGGGTGAGGAAAGCCAGGTTGGCTAATGTCATGAATGGATCCCTGCAGAGGATCCAGAAGAACAGGGGATTATGAGAGGCTATTGGGGGATGCATGGACGGCTCACGCACAGCGCCCTAACCAAACCATGGCCTGCAGATGTGGCATGGTAAAAGCCCACTTTCATGCTCCAAAGCGCAAGATATACATACCATTTCCCTCCTCCAAGGCAACAGCTATGATTCCCCCACATATACATTCACCCATCTTATAGTAGCCCCATTTAGGTTATATTTCCCTAGTTTATTGATAAGAAGGTCATGCAAGACGGTATCAAACGCCTTCCTAAAGTCTAGGGATGCCACGTCCAGAACTTCTTCCTTATCCACAAGGCTTGTTATCCTATAAAGGAGGAGGCAGCATTGCAGGGGCCAGTGCCAGGTCTGTGTGTGCCACAGCCAGGTGGTGCTGGCACTGGAACTACGGAGATGCTGGTGCCATTGGTATTGGTACTGGAGGCGCCCGATGAGACTCCCTCGGGGCCAGTGCCAATGCCAAAGATCCCAGGGCCTGGATTTCAGTACAGGAGAGTCTAGAGTCCTGCTCCCTCCTGGTGTCAAAGAGACAGGAGACAAAGTGAGCTCGATAAGCTCTCGTGTGGCCTCAAAAGTGTCCCACATTAAAGGATCTGCCTCAGCGAGATCTGCTTCTGGGCTGTGGTCGCAGCTGGTGCCAGCTAGATATGGAAGCACTCAACAAGGACTCCAACAGAAACATACCAAGTGGTGCTAGCACTGGTGGGCTTTCTGCTCCTAATAACCCCTCACATTAGAGCAGAGGTGGGGAACCTCCAGCCCGTGGGCTGCACACGGTTCATCAGGGTTAGCTACAGGCAGGCTGCTAGATGGTTTGTTTTCCTGAGTGCCACAGGAATGGGCAATAGGAGCTGCAGGAAGCAGTGGCTGGCCAATGGGAGCTGCGGGAATGCTTTATTGTTTTGAGTCGGCTGTCTGTCTGACAGCTGAACTCACTGTTCTGCAAGGGCTTAATCCAATTCCCATTGATGACTTTTAATTCACTTCAGTTAGAGTTGGATTGTTGTGATGTGTCATCCCTGACTGACCCCCTAAGCCTGCCTCAGAATGATGAGTCATCCCTGAAACTGGAAATGCAGCCATCAGAAGCCATGACCTGCCGGTCTTACGACAGGCCTGAGGCTATTGAACTACAGTTCAGCCATTCCACAGATGAGAACCTACCCTTATGATGATCCCAAAACAGGTGTACAGGTTTCTACAGGAAACAGTTTCTCCAGTTTGTTCAGCATTGCTATCTGGCCAGAAACACTTCCTTTGCCTAGTAGTTTTGTCAGACTGCCTTCATTTCTGCTTTGGCCCATGCCTTGTCCATGTCTGTTCCTGTCTCAGCCACCTGCCCAGTGATTCTGACACTTGGATCCTAAATGGAGAATGGGAAAATTCATTAACATTTGCAGCTTTATTTCATAATTGTCCAGTGTTTCATAAGACTTGTAATGCCTTTGAGATTGTATTAAAATAGACATGATATTTGCACAGATTTTCAGCAGTGATTGAGGAGCCACCTTGTACAGTATGTGTGATTCATGGATTATGTGGGAATGTACAGGTGCGTGGGCTGACATCTGGAAGCCAGGCAATTTCCTGCTGAAGCTGATCAGCATAAGGTGTGGGAACGTATTTCACTCCATAAAGAATTCACTTGAACACAGTGGGTTCGAGAATTAATACTGGAACAGCCTTGTGAGGACTGAACTCAGTTAGCCATGCAAAATAATATAGATCCTTTGAAAAAAATGGCAGACACAGCTTTACAGTAACGCTAAAGCACAGTGAGAATGAAGGGGCTGGGAGGTAACTATATTTCAAATTGATTAGTTTTGTGAAAATTGGCCTTTGCAGAACTCCTTCAAGACCACAAAGTGACAAAAATCAATTTCAAAAAATGGTGCCCGGCTGGAAAGATGCAAATCAAGCATGGGATATTTAAATCCCGGGCTTGCTTTGCAATTCCGAATGCCTACATTTGCAGCCCTATTCCGAAATAGGCTGCAAGTGTAGACCTACCCTCTCTGCTAACCCATGATAGCCTAAAAGCAGAGCTGTCCTGTCCATAGGTTGATTCGGGGTGGCTACTTCAGTCCCCATGCTTTGGGGGGCCCTAAGTTGGCTCTCTCATCCTTTCTATGGATAGGAGGAATTTAGGAGATTATAGGGGCTTGGATTATAGGAGTCAGTCCCCTCTCTAGTTGCTCCAAACTCATCATGATGGTGGGATCGAGAGCAGCTGGGCTGCCTGTTCCACTCTGCTGTGCCACCCTCTCCTGGCCAGCTGTGCTTCACTTCACCATGGCAGCTGGCAACAGAGCAACCCAGCCCTAGGGCACTCTGCCTCCTGCCACTGCGGAAAAGTATCAGTCAAAGTAGTGGCAAAGGGAATATTCCCTTCTCACAAGTGTCTGTCTACTCAGTGCTGTGGAATAGCGGGAGCCATACAAAGGGGCCTTATTTAGAACTATGGGACTGGCTGGCCAGCTGAGTCTTTGGGGACTGTGATACGCCACGTTATCAAACACTGAAACGCAACAGAGAGCTCTCGTTCTCACTCGGAGATGCAGAGACTCCTGCATCTCACCCACTCACTGCTGCATCGAATTTACTGGCTTGTGGTTGAGCCACAAGCTCGCTTTCCGACAAATAGCCAGCCCTGATTTAAAGACCTGAAGTAATGGCGTCTTTTAGCATCTCTCTTGGGAAGCTGGTCCACTGATTAACAACCCAGACTTAAATCGTGCTTTTTACTTCATCTGCACTTTTCCGGCTTCATCTGCTAGTGACTCCAGAGGGAGTAGCAGCAGGTCCACAGGGAATTCATGCTACACAAGAGAGAATAATAGACGGCTGCCTGGAGCTGATGCCAAACATAACTATTACTATCTGACAGGACACCCCTGGCCTTTCTGGCTCCATATAGAAGTCCCCACAGTCCTCCTACACCAGGGGCAGGCAAGATATGGCCCGTGGGCCAGATCCAACCTGCCAAGTCTTTCAATCCGAATCCGACCCACAGCCTGCCCTGCGGGACCCTCAGGCATGGAGCAGCCCCGTGCCACTCAAAGTGGCTGGTTGCTTCATGTGGCTCTCTGCACCGTGCGCTGAGGGATGAGGGAGGCTTCGCGCACTGCCCTTGCCTCCAATACAATCACTCAGCCGGCCAATGGTAACTGAGAGATTGTGTGGGGGCAAAGGCACCCCCAGTGCATGGTGCAGAGAGCCACATGGAACAGCCAGCTGTCTTGAGCCTGGGGCTGTGGCAGGCAGGGAGCCTGCCTGAGGGGCCTGCTGACCGGGCTAGGTAAGCACTTCCTGGCCAAAGCCTGCACCAGGCACCCCACCCCCACTCCCTGTTCCAGGTCACTACCCAACCGCTCTGCATCCTCCCACCGCCAAGTCACAACTCCCTTCCAGACCCTGCATCCCTCTTCCACTCCTCCCCCAGGCCAGAATCCTCTCCTGAGCCAATACCTCCTCCTGGACCCTGCATCCCAAGCCCCTGCCCCAGGTCACAACCCCCTCCCTTCACCCAAACTTCCTCTCGGACCCCATACCCACCTTCTGCACCCCAGTCCCCTACCCCAACTCCCATGCTGGACCCTGGATCCCCACCATAGAAAAGTGTGGCTCATGACCATTTACCAAAATCTTGGAGTGTCTCCTCCCAATAAAATTAGTACCCACCCCTGGCCTACTCCCTGCCCCAGAAAGCAATGATGTGGGAGGAATGGAGCAGAGAAAGTGGATCCTCCAGACCTGCCTAGAGAGGCCTCTTGGGAGCAGCCATTTTGGAATTTACAGACACCTGCTCCTCGTAGGGCTAGCGAGATTAGCAACGGCCAATCAGGACCGGGCGTGCCAGACCAAAGAAGCGACCTGAGGTTAGGTGCTCCTCTCTGGCTAAAGGAGCTCAGTAATCAGACAGCTATGGCTGGGTGACCTTGTATAGCTGGGAGTGCCAAGAATCTGAGGCGTTGGTCCTGAGTAAGGATGTTAAAATGCGGTTGATTGACTAGTCGATGGAATTTCCATCTGCATGCCTCCTTTGAAATGTACAAGAACCCCCGCTGGGCCCCCGCTGGGGCTCTTGTGCACTTCAAAGGAGGAATGTGGAACGCGTACAGCCCGGGGCCAGCGGCAAGTCCCACTGACTCCAGGCTGCAAGTGGATGCCTGCTTTGAAATGCACAAGAGTCCGCAGCGGGGGCTCTTGTGCATTTCAAAGCCATGGAGCCTGGTGTCAGCAGGGGACTCTGAGTCCCCTGCTGATCCTGGGCTCCATGCTATGCTGCATGCCAATAGGAGCCCGGGGTCAGCTGAGTACTTCCCAGCAGACCCCGGTCTCCACGCAGCATTTCCCTGGAACTGCCCCCAGGTTCTGGGGAAGTGCCACGCGGAGCCCAGGATCAGCTGGAGAGTACTCAGCTTACCCTAGGCTCCACTGCCCCTTTGAAATGCCACCTTTCAAAGGGGCAGTGGAGCCCGGGGTCAGCCAGGGACACCCAGCTGATCCTGGGCTCCCCGTGGCAGCGGAACCCGGGGTCAGCCGGGGACACCCAGCTGATCCTGGGCTCCCCGTGGCAGCGGAACCCGGGGTCAGCCGGGGACACCCAGCTGATCCTGGGCTCCCCGTGGCAGCGGAACCCGGGGTCAGCCGGGGACACCCAGCTGATCCTGGGCTCCCCGTGGCAGCGGAACCCGGGGTCAGCCGGGGACACCCAGCTGATCCTGGGCTCCCCGTGGCAGCGGAACCCGGGGTCAGCCGGGGACACCCAGCTGATCCTGGGCTCCCCGTGGCAGCGGAACCCGGGGTCAGCCGGGGACTCCCCAATTGACCCTGGGTTCTGGGGAAATGCCGCGCAGAGCCCAGGATCAGCTGGGAAGTCCCCAGCTGACCCCGGGCTTCTCTGCTGCACCTTTGAAATGCGCAGAGGCGGCGTTTTAAAGGGGCAGCTGCTGCACAGCTGTGCAATGGCTGCCCCTTTGAAATGAAGCCATAGGATTTCAGGTGTGCGGCGCTGCCACTTTGAAGAATCCCCTCCCCCCTCTCTCCTCCCCCTGCTGCCTCTATCTCATACACTTATCAGATAGTCTACCAATCGACTAGTCTGTAACATCCCTAGTCCTGAGAGAAGGCTGGAGACAGAAGGGCCCCTAAGAAAGGCCCAGGGAAGAGCAGCAATGGGTTGAAGTAGAGCACTATGTGGCTGCAGGGTACAGTCCCTGGCTTAGAACCTGGAACAGCGGGCAAGCCCAGTTCCTGCAGCCACCACAGGTAAAGTGGCATAAACCCCAAAAGGGGGCAGGATTTATTTGGGAGCCCAAACACAGGACTGATTTTAAAGGGACCAGACCCAGTCCTACTGACGGCACAGAGAATACGTGCAGACTCTTTAACACCCTGCAAGGGGGATCATTGGGACTTTGTGACTTGACCAACGGAGCCCAGGCCATTGAAAGCCTGCCAAGGCTGGCTAGCAGCCTGAAGGGCGCGCCAGGCGTGACAAAAAGACTGCGTACCTCATCCAGCTGCTCTGCTGCACTCCGGAGGTGCCTGTCCTTTCATCAGTGTCTGTTCCCAAACAAAGCCTGAGGAGCCAAGCCCACACCAGTTGTGGAATTTTGCTGGCTAACTGGTCACCACAGCCTTCCTTCAAAGTACAGTCTGAGGCATCTCTCTGCCTGGAAGCTCGCCCCGATATCCAGTCTACATTTTCTTTCTCTGCTCTCTCATAGCTCCTTTGGACTTCCCTAGAACAATTCCTTTCATTCTGAGAGTCCTAAAACACTCCATGTGAAGGAGGGAAGTAATGAGACTGTAGGCGCCAGCCGGAGGGGTTCCTCCGCCTCTGGGTGAGTGGGTGGCCACTCCACCCCACTGCAGCGGACACTCAAAGTAAATCTCAAAGTTACTAGTCCTGGCTTTGGGACGGGGCGAGAGGCAAACAGTACAGAGGCCCGGTCTTGCCCAGGGCGGACGGCAGCCCAGGAATTCCGGAGCCTGGCCTTACTTCAGGTCGGTGCCAGGAACACCCGGATATGAGTCAGGAGTTCTGGCTCTCAGTCCAAGCGGGCCAGCAAATAAACCTCATTAGGGGGTAGAGTCCCTGGCCCTAGTTCAGGCCAGGCAACAAGAGCGCTCCGATAGGAGTTCAAGTGCCCGAGCCGCGCCTCAGGCAGGGGCAACACCCCAGTCTAGTTGATATAAGCCAGGCCCTGGTTCAGGGTGTGGCGACAAACAAACAAAGTCAGTTTATAGGGAGGCCAGGCTGCGGTTCAGGGCTTAGCAGCAAACAGAGCAGGTTTGGGGTCTCCTTGTGCAGGCCAATCACCTGCAGTGGCAGAGAGGGGGAGACTCCCACCCAATAGGTGGGTAGCTGGGGGGTGCGCAGGCCCGCCCACCCCCTAGCCCAGGGCCCTAGAAGCAGCAGTGCAGGCTGCTGCTGGCACAGCAGGGGCTCCAGCCGAAACACACTGGTCTCGAGGCCGTTAACAGCCCCGACCAACCCCTGGGCCACTTCCCTTCTCCCCCTCAGCAGGCTCCTGGAATTCTGGCCGGTCACTCGGGGAATCAAGGGAGGTCTCGGCCAGCTGGGGTCCCGGCGGCCCAAGCCAGTCCTCGGGGGTCCCGGGGAGTCAGCCCGTCGCTGGGTGCAGGCCGGTGCATGGGCTCGTCCTAGGCCACGACTCTGGTGGTTGCAGCTCCGGCGCTTCCCGCTCCTCTATCGATACAGGGGTTCGGGCCACTCCTCCCGGTCCGCCTACATGGGCAGCCACGGCTCGGCCTCCCAGGCCAGGAGCGCTGAGCAGGCCTCTGGCTCCTCACTGAGCCAGCAAGCTGGGCTTTTATAGCCCCGGCCACGCCCCCTGACTTCCGGTCAGGTGGCAGGAAGGAGTCAGTCTCAGCCCAAAATGGGTCTCAGAGGGGTTCCTCCGCCTCTGGGTCAGTGGGCAGCCACTCCGGCCCACTACAAGTCAAACTGACAATTAATTGGTGGTCAAAGAAGATGAAAGCTGAAAAAGGCAGGATAATGAAGGGCTGTGCAGTGAACCTACAGTATTCCTTTTACCGCTGCTCATCGAATGGGAGGGGAAAACCAGAGGTGAAAGGTGGGGTACCAGCCATTAAAATTCATTTACATTTTAATTCAATTAACAGTCCCTGGCTGTCTTCCAATCACATCAGTCATCAAAGGCTGTCCTGGAGATTAAAAAGGGAAAGATGTATTAAGGAATCTACAGAGACTGCGCAATAGAAGTAGCCCAGAAGTGAGGAAGAGTCTGGGCAAGAGATGATATCTTTTATGAACGAGCTGGATACTGATTATACAAAAAGCAGGAAACTTGAGCCGGTATTACATGAGCCAAAAAACACAAGATATATGAAGCTATGCTAGTTTCTTTAAGTCTGGTATGTGGTCTGGAACCTATCAGAACAAAATACAGCAACTAATGCCATTAATATTACTCCTGCCGTACTAGAAACAGACCACTCTGACCATTGTCTACATTTGCCGAAGATTTTATTTGAGTAGCAAAACTGAGTCATCCCAGTACTACAACTCGACTCTCCAGATTTCCCCCCTCACCTGATTATGTGACAAATGAAGTTGTCAGGAAAAGTGGAATGGCTGGACAGTGATTTATATAAGGCAACTTCCCCCTTTGAGCGTGGGTTGCCCAGGTAGGCTTGCTTTTCTCTGGTTGAAAAGGAGCAGCAAGTCTAATTCTGGCTGGCAGGGGCAGATGAGAGTTTTGCGGGGCCCAGGGCAGCACAATATCACAGGGCCCCCCCTTTGGAGAAAAAAACAAAAAAAAGGGGTCCCCCCATGCCCACTCCTCCAGTAGCCCCACTCTGATCAGTGAGCTACCCTCTCCTCATCCCCTCTCCTAACACCTCCCTCTACACACCTGCCCTGCCTCTCCCCTCCTGGTGCTGGTCCCTCCCCTGCAGGGCCTAGTGCTGTAACTCAAGGACGCTGTTAAGATCATGCCTGGTAAGCAAGAGACGTGTAGGACCAGAAAACTGTGATCAAGAGGTATGGCGTAAATAAGGCTTAATTGGTGACTCAACTAATGCGTGCATGGGCTATTCCACCAGCACTCCCTTGTGGGGTCCTTGAGAGTCTCTATCGTGACACTGGATGCCTGAAAGGAGGAAGGAATGAGGTTCACCATTGTAACGGTGACCCCACCACCTTCTGGGTCTCTAGAGCTGCTGCTTCTATACCCTGAGGCTTTGTCTACACTGCAAGTTTTTGCAGCAGAAAATATGCTAATGAGGGACTCATTAGCACGAGTCGCAATGTCATTAGCATATTTTCTGCCAATTCTTTTTGCGCATGGGCTTTTTGCACAAAAAGAAGCAGTGTAGCCGCTTCCATTTTGCATAAAAAAACCTTTTGCGCAAGATCCTTATGCGCCTCTGGAAGAAGCATAAGGATCTTGCACAAAAGGGTTTTTTTGTGCAAAACAAGGGCATAAAACCCCCTTTTGCACAAAACGGAAGTGGCTACACTGCTACTTTTTGCACAAAAACCCCTTGCGCAAAAAGAAACAGCAGAAAATATGCTAATGAGATAGCATCTTATGCTAATGAGTCCCTCATTAGCATATTTCCTGCCAGAAGAACTGGCAGTGAAGACGTAGCCTGAGTGACAGGGTTTTGACTCTTTGACTCTGGTATTTAGATGCCTAAATCCTTTAGTGGCTCTAGGATTGGATCTCAGAAGTGGAGCTGTGGGTTCAGATGCTACCTAGAGCGAAGCATAAGCGAGCCCTCTGCATTCGTGCGCTGGGCCCAGAGACAGCAGAACAGGAGGCAGGGAGCCCAGGACCCTCCCGCTTTTTGAGACTAGACAGGCCTTGCCTGCCCCATCCCCTGGCCAGGCAGACATGGAGCCCAGCTGGGATCCCAGGCAGCTGTGGAAGCCTCACAGAACTTCCACCTGCCCGTGGTGCATGGGACCCATAGCCAAGAGCAGCCCCCAGTCCATGTCCACCTCCCCCGACTCCCCACCCGGTCTGGTGGAGATGGAAGTGAAGGGTCCATAACTCTGCACTGGCAACCCGCATGGTCCCCAGGGGGTGCAAGGCCCAAAGCAACCTCCCTTCCCCAGGGCCTGCCCCTGCCTCGCCGCCACGTCACCCCTTTGCTCAAGCCCCGCCCTAGCTCCACCCCTCCCACCTCTTTGTATTACTTCCACAAAACCCCTTCCCTGGAGCTACCCAGCCTGGGGCATTACCGGGGCCTGGTGCAGAGCAGCAGCAGGGGCCGGCCTTGCACCCACCGCGGCAGCAGGAGCCCGGGAAGCGGAGTGACTCCGCAGCCCGCACCACTTCACTGCCTTCTCTCGGCCGGGTCCCCCTCCTCCACCGTGGCGGCAGGAGCCCGGGAAGCGGAGCGACTCCGCAGCCCGCAGCACTTCACTGCCTTCTCTCGGCCGGGTCCCCCTGCTCCACCACGGCGGCAGGAGCCCGGGAAGTGGAGCGACTCCGCAGCCCGCACCGCTTCACTGCCTTCTCTCGGCCGGGTCCCCCTGCTCCACCACGGCGGCAGGAGCCCGGGAAGCGGAGCGACTCCGCAGCCTGCACCGCTTCACTGCCTTCTCTCGGCCGGGTCCCCCTGCTCCTCCGCGGCGGCAGGAGCCCGGGAAGTGGAGCGACTCCGCAGCCCGCAGCACTTCACTGCCTTCTCTCGGCCGGGTCCCCCTGCTCCTCCGCGGCGGCAGGAGCCCGGGAAGTGGAGCGTCTCCGCAGCCCGCACCGCTTCACTGCCTTCTCTCGGCCGGGTCCCCCTGCTCCACCACGGCGGCAGGAGCCCGGGAAGCGGAGCGTCTCCGCAGCCCGCACCGCTTCACTGCCTTCTCTCGGCCGGGTCCCCCTGCTCCACCACGGCGGCAGGAGCCCGGGAAGTGGAGCGACTCCGCAGCCCGCACCGCTTCACTGCCTTCTCTCGGCCGGGTCCCCCTGCTCCACCACGGCGGCAGGAGCCCGGGAAGTGGAGCGACTCCGCAGCCCGCACCGCTTCACGCCTTCTCTCAGCCGGGTCCCCCTGCTCCACCACGGCGGCAGGAGCCCGGGAAGTGGAGCGACTCCGCAGCCCGCACCGCTTCACTGCCTTCTCTCAGCCGGGTCCCCCTGCTCCACAGTGGCGGCAGGAGCCCGGGAAGCAGAGCGACTCCACAGCCCGCACCGCTTCACTGCCTTCTCTCGGCCGGGTCCCTCTGCTCCACCGTGGCGGCAGGAGCCCGGGAAGTGGAGCGTCTCCGCAGCCCGCACCGCTTCACTGCCTTCTCTCAGCCGGGTCCCCCTGCTCCACCACGGCGGCAGGAGCCCGGGAAGCGGAGCGTCTCAGCAGCCTGCACCGCTTCACGCCTTCTCTCGGCCGGGTCCCCCTGCTCCACAGTGGCAGCAGGAGCCCAGGAAGCAGAGCGACTCCGCAGCCCGCAGCACTTCACTGCCTTCTCTCGGCCGGGTCCCTCTGCTCCACCGTGGCGGCAGGAGCCCGGGAAGCGGAGCGTCTCCGCAGCCCGCAGCACTTCACTGCCTTCTCTCAGCCGGGTCCCCCTGCTCCACCACGGCGGCAGGAGCCCGGGAAGCGGAGCGTCTCAGCAGCCTGCACCGCTTCACGCCTTCTCTCGGCCGGGTCCCCCTGCTCCACAGTGGCAGCAGGAGCCCAGGAAGCAGAGCGACTCCGCAGCCCGCAGCACTTCACTGCCTTCTCTCGGCCGGGTCCCCCTGCTCCATCACGGCAGCAGGAGCCCAGGAAGCAGAGCGACTCCGCAGCCCGCACCGCTTCACTGCCTTCTCTCGGCCGGGTCCCCCTGCTCCATCACGGCGGCAGGAGCCCGGGAAGCAGAGCGACTCCACAGCCCGCACCGCTTCACTGCCTTCTCTCAGCCGGGTCCCCCTGCTCCACCGCGGCGGCAGGAGCCCGGGAAGCAGAGCGACTCCGCAGCCTGCACCGCTTCACTGCCTTCTCTCAGCCGGGTCCCCCTGCTCCACCGCGGCGGCAGGAGCCCGGGAAGCGGAGCGTCTCAGCAGCCTGCACCGCTTCACGCCTTCTCTCGGCCGGGTCCCCCTGCTCCATCACGGCAGCAGGAGCCCAGGAAGCAGAGCGACTCCGCAGCCCGAACCGCTTCACGCCTTCTCTCGGCCGGGTCCCCCTGCTCCATCACGGCAGCAGGAGCCCAGGAAGCAGAGCGACTCCGCAGCCCGAACCGCTTCACTGCCTTCTCTCGGCCGGGTCCCCCTGCTCCATCACGGCGGCAGGAGCCCAGGAAGCAGAGCGACTCCGCAGCCCGCACCGCTTCACTGCCTTCTCTCGGCCAGGTCCCCCTGCTCCACCGCGGCGGCAGGAGCCCGGGAAGCGGAGCGACTCCGCAGCCCGCAGCACTTCACGCCTTCTCTCGGCCGGGTCCCCCTGCTCCATCACGGCAGCAGGAGCCCAGGAAGCAGAGCGACTCCGCAGCCCGCAGCACTTCACTGCCTTCTCTCGGCCGGGTCCCCCTGCTCCATCACGGCAGCAGGAGCCCGGGAAGCGGAGCGACTCCGCAGCCCGCACCGCTTCACGCCTTCTCTCGGCCGGGTCCCCCTGCTCCTCCGCGGCAGCAGGAAGAGGAGCGTTCCAGCCCCAACCTGTGGCGCTCTGTGCCCCTGAACGCTGCATCACGCCGCGGAGTGGAGCGCAAAGGGCTGAGGCCGGGTTGCCCCGCTTCCTGTCTCAAGGTGAAGCAGAGAGCTCAGCTGGGAGAAGGCTGAGGCATCGCTCCACTTCCCAGACTCCCACTGCTGCGGTGAGCACGGGGGGGGCCCTGTTGTCAGCTCCCCCAGTAATTCCTCATGCTGCCCTGGGCCCCACAGGCTCTCATCAGTGTGGAGGACTGTCCCAGCCATAGGACTGTTCAGGTGGCTGCTATTGGGCCCCCCACAGTGTAGGGTCTCGGGTGGCCACCATGACCCATCCTATGGCTCTGCTGGCAACCCACGGCTCTCTTTGTTGCTCTGTCCTCAACCCGACTCCAGCTGGGGGGTAGGGGCATCTGAGCCATAGCCTGGCCATGGTAAGAGCACCACTGATGTTCTACCTGCCCTGAGCAGGGGACCTGCAAGGTGGGGCACCTGCCAGGAGCTGTTCTCCTGAGACTCCTGCATTGTGGGCAGGTGGAGGGTCCCTCATGGCTCCCTACAGCCGTCTGCATGGCTCTTCTATTGGCCTTGCTACAACAGAGAGGCCCTTCGCCTAGGCCACAGCTGGGTTGGCAACAGAGCTGCGTGGGCAGCTGCAGGGAGCCTGCGTCCCTCCACGTGCCCTGGACAGGCGGCTGCGTGGACGGAGACTGGAGCAGGGGCTGTTTTTGACCCCACCCCACTTAGGGTGGTCAGGCATTCAGTTTTCGCCCGGAACACCTAGTCGAAAAAGGATCCTGGTGGCTCCAGTCAGCGCCACTGACCAGGCCACTCAAAGTTCAGTGGGAGGTAAAGTGGGAATAAGGCAGGCGCCCTGCCTGCCCTGGCTCCACGTGGCTCCTGGAAGCATGCAGAGCAGTGGCAGCCATGGGGGCTCCATGCACTAACTCCCCTCCCCCGAGCACTGGCCCCACAGCTCCCTTTGGCCAGGAACTGCCTAGGAGCCCAATGGATGTGCTGGCTACTTCTGGGAGCTGCCTGAGGTGTGCGCTGCCCAGCCAGAGCTCACACACCAAAACCCCTCCTGCATCCCAACCCCTTGCCCCAGATCAGAACCCCCTCCTGCATCTTAACTCCCTTCCAGAGCCTGCCTCCTCCTGCACCCCATCCTCCTGCCCCAGCCTTAAGCCGCCTCTTGCACCCCGTCTCCTCCTCGCCAGCCCCCCAGACCCCCCCCGGCCCTCCCAAACACACCCTGTGCTCCGATGTCTTTAGATGCCAAGTTTATGTGGCTCTGTTTGGCTGCCCAGAGCGCATGGAAAGGGTATGGCCGTCATGCCCGCTCCCAGACATGACAGCCCACTGCCTGGCTGCCAGCCGGGTGCGTGAGTCCAAGCCCTCTCCTCTGGACTGCTGGCTGGCTTGCATGAGCTGCAACAGCCTCAGGCCAGGGACAATTGTAGGCCAGGGCTGAGCCTAACTTTGGGTGCTAGATTCTAGTCCAACAGTTCCCAAAAGCGTCATTCACACACAGGGGAGATCAGAGACTCTAACCCCGCCTCTGAGTCTAAAAGAGGCAGGGGAATGTAACGCCATGTCACACAAATAGCAGGGCAGGGAAACTGAATCTCATGCCCGAGGGTCTCAGCTGTCTGTGGAGGCCTATATGCCATGGGAAGGAATTCCTTTCCTTACATACAAAGCCCAACTGGCCAGGTTCACACTGAGGGTGTGTATGGGAGAGGGGGACTTTGCTTAGGCGGGAGCCACAGCTGTGGCAGGCTATTGGTCTGGTTGGATTATTGGCCCAGTCTCCAAGTTGTTCGAACAGGGTTTGGAGCCTGAAAGAGTTCTGTGCGATCCTCGTCCAAAGAGAGAGAACGGGAAGGGAACTGATTCATGGTTCTGTCACAAAAACCAGGACTATGTAGCACTTTAAAGACTAACAAGATGGTTTATTAGATGATGAACTCTCGTGGGCCAGACCCACTTTCTCAGATCAAATAGTGGAAGAAAATTGTCACAACCATATATACCAAAGGATACAATTTAAAAAATGAAGACATATGAAAAGGACAAATCAAATTTCAGAACAGAAGGGGGATGGGAGGGGGGGAAGGTAAATGTCTGTGAGCTAATGATATTAGAGGTGATAATTAGGGAAGCTATCTTTGTAATGGGTAAGATAATTAGAGTCTTTATTCAAACTTAGGCGTAAAGTGTCGAATTTAAGCATGAATAACAGTTCAGAGGATTCTCTTTGAAGTGCAGTCTTAAAAGGCCTTTGAAGCAGGATGCAGGTAATCAAGTCGTTGAGACAATGTCCTTTCTGGTTGAAATGGCAAGAAACTGTTTTTTCTTTGTGATCCTGTCTAATATCTGTTTTGTGGGCATTGATCCTTTGGCGAAGTGTCTGAGACGTTTGTCCAATGTACATAGCAGACGGACACTTTCGGCACATGATAGCATAACACACCATACGATCCATCATCTATAGCCAAGCCCTTCGATACAACCGCATCTGTTCTAATCCCACTGACAGAGACCAGAAACTTCAGGATCTCTACCAAGCATTTATAAACCTCAACTACCCACCCGGAGAAATAAAAAAGCAAATTGAAAGAGCCAGACGAATACCTAGAAACCATCTACTTCAAGACAGACCCAAGAAAACCAACAATGTAACACCACTTATCATCACTTACAGCCCCCAACTTAAACCTGTCCAACATATTATCAATAAACTACAGCCTATTCTGGCACAGGATACTAAACTCCAAGAGGCTCTGGGAGACAGACCCATAGTCTCCTATAGACAACCACCTAACCTCAAGATGATTCTTACCAACAACCACAGGACATACCACACTAATACCAACCCTGGTACCTTCTCTTGCAACAAACCCTGTTGCCAGCTTTGTCCACATATTCACTCTGCTGATGCCATTATTGGACCTAACCAAGTGAGTTATAAGATCAAGAACACATATTCCTGCGCATCCAGAAATATAATTTATGCTATCATGTTCCGAAAGTGTCCGTCTGCTATGGACACTGGACAAACGTCTCAGACACTTCGCCAAAGGATCAATGCCCACAAAACAGATATTAGACAGGATCACAAAGAAAAAACAGTTTCTTGCCATTTCAACCAGCAAGGACATTGTTTCAACGACTTGATTACCTGCATCCTGCTTCAAAGGCCTTTTAAGACTACACTTGAAAGAGAATCCTCTGAACTGTCATTCATGCTTAAATTCGACACTTTACGCCTAAGTTTGAATAAAGACTCTAATTATCTTACCCATTACAAAGATAGCTTCCCCAATTATCACCTCTAATATCATTAGCTCACAGACATTTACCTCCCCCCCCATCTCCCTTCTGTTCTGAAATTTGATTTGTCCTTTTCATATGTGTTCATTTTTTTTAATTGTATCCTTTGGTATATATGGTTGTGACTATTTTCTTCCACTATTTGATCTGAGGAAGTGGGTCTGGCCCACGAAAGCTCATCATCTAATAAACCATCTTGTTAGTCTTTAAAGTGCTACATAGTCCTGGTTTTTGTTTCAGCTACACCAGACTAACACGGCTACATTTCTATCATGGTTCTGTCACTGAGCTTACTGCCCTGGAGTGCTCCTTGAGTCTAATTATGTGCTGGTAGCTGTCCTCTCCACCTCCAGATGGGGTCAAATTCTTCCCACAGAAGAGAATATATATATATATATATATATATATATATATAGACACCAAGGCAGAGCTCGGCTCGCTGCGGTCCTCTTGTACAGGTGTAACCACAGTTGTGGTGAGATTAATTCTTACTAGAGAAATACCAGGCTGTAAAAACAGGGCAAATGGCCTGTCATTCTAAAGGCATGTGGAATATTTAGCAACGGCAGGCCTCCATCTCTAAACTAGCGACAAACTGTGAGCGCTTACAATAAAGAGGCTGTGTAAGAGCATAGAAGGAATGTTCCTTTCTTTGTCTAAAGCCAATATGCAGATTTCCATAGTGCAAATCAGAGCAGTCCAAGGCCTCTTTCGGGGCAAGCAAATTCTTCATCTGGAAAAAGGATCCGCCCGAAAAGGAATCTTTCTGTTCTGCTGCCCACTCTAACTTACTATTCAGGCTCGCTTCCCAGAAACAACATGAATCAGACTAGTCTGGCAGAGCCCCCTGCAAGCATCTAGGTTTCAGTAACTGACATTTTATCTATTACATTTCTTAAGAAAAAGCTTCCAAAGAGAGACTTCGTTTTATAACATTTTTCTTCACTTTTGCCTGTTATTTTCTTTATTGCAGCATCTCTATTTTCTGACTATTCTTCCTGTGCATTTCTTCCAGCAATGATTGACACATTGCAATACTGGCTGCATTAATGTCAAATTATTTATACAATGGCTGAATTATTATGTCTATTAGAGAATTGGAACAGATTCAAATGGGTGATTTAATAAGCAATGGCTTTACTAAGTGACCCATTGGGGGTGCTGAGCGGGTAAATATCAGTTGCTTTGGTTTGTTTTTGGTTTGTTTGGGGATTTTTTGAGAGAGCGAGAAAAGCTAAATTGGTGTGGATTGGAGCCAGCAAAATCTTTCCAATTTACCCTTTGCTAGCTGCAGCAAATATGAACAATGACAATCTCTTGCATTCTTACAGTGCTTTGCGCACCAAACAATTCTGAAGCGCTTTAAAAACCCAGCCAAATGGCGCACACACAACAGGTGAAGGAAAGGGGAAAGCCACATATGGGAGGGTCTTTGTCTAGCCTGTAATTTGTATTAAAGCCGTGGTGAGTGAGCTGGGCGTCCAGCACTAGCCCTGAGGTCAATAGGAGCAGCAAGGGCTTGCAGGCTACTCTCATTTAGATGCCAACATGTGGCTGTAGGGGCCCAATTTTAAGCAGCCAGGTTCAACAATTTGGGCCTAACAAGTTTACGACACAAAGGGTCCTATTTTAGCCTTGCTCTCTGTGCAGTCACCTCACTGCTATCCTTGGGAAGGCAGTAGCTCTTGCTTTGTAGACCAGGCCAATTAATCAGAATAAAAATGTAATTTGGCGTTCAAAAAATGGGTTTCCCACCCTGATCTAATCCCTCTTTTCATCGCTTTATGTAAATACATTGCACTTTCTTTCCTGGTGCATCAAAGGTGGCTACTTCTATGCAAGCAAACAGGTACAAAGTACAAAACACTGAATATTTTCTTTTGACTGCTGTTGTCTGTGATCTTCAGCCCCCACTTGACACATTCAAACTAGTATCGTGCTCAGCTCTCTGAACAAGAGCATCTAGCTCAGGGGTAAGCACGGTATGGCTGCAAGCCAGATTCGGCCCACCAAAGCCTTTTAATCCAGCCGCCTGCCCCGTAGCAGAGATCAATGCTGCTCAAAGTGGCTAGCTGCTCCCTGTGGCTCTCTGCGCTGTGGGAGGAGATGGGGAGACTTTGCGCACTGCCCTGGCCCCAGCAAAATCTCTCTGCTCCTATTGGCCAGAAACCAGCCTATGGGAGCTGAGACATTTTTCTCAGGGATGGGAGCAGTGTAGCACAATTTCTCAGCTTACATTGGCTGCTTTCTGACCAATAGGTACAGAGAGATTTTGCTGGGGGTCAGGGCAGCATGTGGAGCTTCCCTCCTTCCACTACCCACGCAGAGAGACACATGAAACAGCCATCAGGGGGCTGCTGGCCAGGAGCTGCTCAGGTAAGCGCCCCACACCCCAGCCCTTCCCACATCCAAACTGCTTCCCAGACCCTGCAACCTCTCCTATACCCCTCCCCAAGGCCCAAATCCTCTCCTATACCCATACCCTCTCCTGAATCCTGCACCTCAATCCCCTGCCACAGGTCACAACTCCCTCCCAACCCTGCACCCCTCCTACTCCCTTCCCCCAGGCCAGATTCCTCTCCTGTACCCATACCCCCTCCTGAACTCTGCACCCCAATTCCGTGCCCCAGGTCACAATCCCCTTCTTTACCCAAACTCCCTCTCAGACCCCATACCCTCTCCTACACCTCAGTCTCTGACTCCGAGCTTCTTTCTGCACCCAACCTCCGTCCCAGACCCTACACCCTCTCCATAGAAAAGTGCAGCCTTTGATCACCTATCAAAATCTTGGAATTGCCCCTCTTCAAAGATTATCACCCTCCCCCATCTAGCTAGTACTCCAGTGGTGGGCAACCTGTGGCCCATGGGCTGCATGCAGTCCATTAGGGTTCTATGTGTGGCCCACAGGACACTTGATCACTGTTGCCCACGTGTAGGGTTGCTAAATTCCGCTGGTTTCTGGCCATGTAGGTATTTTCCTACCTGTATTACTAAAGTGACACACACATCAAGCTAGGGCACGTGAAGTGAGGTGTGTGCTGACTGTGCCCAGCACTGACTGAGAGAGCCATGCACTCCCTCTGCAGCCAATCACAGCGCTGCCACAGTTCAATCAGCATAGCCCACAAATTCTAGGGATGCAAGCACAGTGAGCAAGCCTAGCCCAGGAAAGCATGTTGGTTGTGATGATGGTGCAGTGCACAGAGAAGAAGGAGACCACTCATGCGGCCTGCTTACTAGATGGGATTGCCCCTCGCTGTAGTGCTACCCAAGAAAAGCCTCATTTCCATGAATGAAACAACAGGCTCAGCTGTTTCACTGTCTCTCGTCCCCATTGCCTTTGTTTTGCACTTCGATTATCTGATCTGTTCTGAAAGGGCTTGTCCTTGATCTTTTGAACATTTTGTTTCCCAGGTGTGGCTGTTTTTGTAAATTGTGGTAGCTATTGCACAAAAACATGCTGGGCTCATCTCTTCTGCTTGCAGGAGGGGGGCTGAAGCCATCTGCTGATTATTCTTCTCACATGCCTTTGTACAGCGCACACAAGAAATGGAACAGGTTTGGGTTCACCTGGCAGATCAGCACAAGCCATTACCTGCAGTACTATTCCTCAGTTAAAATATAATACCAACAAACCTGCTGTAGGCAGGTATAACTGCTGTATATTGAAATTACTGTATGTGCATCCTAACGCTTCAGAAGTGTCACAGAAACATACCATGAAACAAAAAACAGGACAATGTAGCACTTTAAAGAGTAACAAAATGGTTTATTAGATGATGAGCTTTCGTGGGCCAGACCCACTTCCTCAGATCAACTAGTGGAAGAAAGCAGTCACAACCATATATACCAAAGGATACAATTGGCCCACGAAAGCTCATCGTCTAATAAACCATCTTGTTAGTCTTTAAAGTGCTACATTGTCCTGTTTTTTGTTTCAGCTACACCAAACTAACACGGCTACATTTCTATCAATAAACATACCATGACATTCAAAAGAAAATGAATTTAAAATATTTTTTTAAAAGGAAGATTATTGGCAATGCAGGAAATTTGACTAGGGAAGGAAAATAGGTTTGAACAAGCGGCGAGGAGTCCTGTGGCACCTTGCAGAATAACACAAGTGTTGGAGCATAAGCTTTCATGGGCAAAGACCCACTTCGTCAGATGCATGTAGTGGAAATTTCCAGAGGCAGGTATAAATATGCAGGCCAGAATCAGGCTAGAGATGACGAGGTGGATCCAATCAAGGAGGATGAGGCCCACTTCTAGTAGTTGATCTGGAGATGTGAATACCAAGAGAGGAGAAGCTGCTTTTGTAGTTAGCGAGCCATTCACAGTCTTTGTTTAATCCAGAGTTGATTGTGTCAAACTTAAAGATGAACTGTAGCTCAGCAGTTTCTCTTTGAAGTCTGGTCCTGAAGTTTTTTTGCTGCAGGATGGCTACTTTTAGATCTGCAATTGTGTGTCCAGGGAGATTGAAGTGTTCCCCTGCAGGTTTTTGTATGTTGCCATTCCTAATATCAGATGTGTGTCCATTGATTCTTTTACGTAGGGACTGTCCAGTTTGGCTGATGTATATAGCAGAGGGGCATTGTTGACACATGATGGCGTATATTACATTAGTAGATGTGCAGGAGAATGAACCAGTGACGGTATGGCTGATCTGGTTAGGTCATGTGATGGTGTTGCTGGTGTATATATGTGGGCAGAATTGGCACCGAGGTTTGTTGCATGGATTGGTTCCTGAGTTAGAGTTATTATGGTGCGGTGTGTAGTTGCTGGTGAGAATATGCTTCAGGTTGGCAGGTTGTCTGTGGGCAAGGACTGGGCTGCCTCCCAAGGCCTGTGAAAGTGAGGGATCATTGTCCAGGATGGGTTGTAGATCACTAATGATGCATTGGAGAGGTTTTAGCTGAGGATTGTAGGGGTATGTCTAGACTACATGGCTCCATCGACGGAGCCATGTAGATTTGTTTGTTCGGCAAAGGGAAATGAAGTCGCGATTTAAATAATTGCGTCTTCATTTAAATTTAAATGGCTGCCCTGCTCTGCCGATCAGCTGTTTGTCGGCAGATCGGGGCAGTCTGGACGCTCCCCTGTCGACATAAAAGCGCTTTATTGACCTCCCTGGTAAACCTCATCCTAAGAGTCATAACGGGGAGGTCGATAAAGGGCTTTCAGGTCGGCACGGGAGCGTCCAGACTAGCGTGCTGAGCCGACAAACAGCTGATCAGCTGTTTGTCGGCTCAGTGTGGCAGCCATTTAAATTTAAATGAAGCCGCGATTATTTAAATCACGGCTTCATTTCTCTCTGCCGATCAGCCTAATCTAGATGGCTCCATCGACGAAGCCATGTAGTTTAGAGACACCCTAGGTAATGGTCAGTGGTGTTCTGTTGGTTTCTTTCTTGGGCTTGTCCCATAACAGGAGGCTTCTGGGTACACGTCTGGCTCCATTAATTTGTCTCCTCACTTCCTCGTGTGGGTATCGTAATTTACAGAATGCTTGTTGAAGATCTTGTAGGTGTAGGTCTCTGTCTGAGGGGTTGCAGCATATGCGGTTGTACCTCAGTGCTTGGCTGTAAACAATGGATTGTGTGGTGTGTCCGGGATGGAAGCTGGAGGCATGCAGGTAAGCATAGCGGTCGGTAGGCTTTCGGTATAGGGTGATGTTTATGTGACTGTCATTTATTTGCACCGTGGTGTCCAGGAAATGGACCTCCTGTGTAGACTGGTCCATGCTAAGGTTGCTGGTAGGGTGGAAGCTGTTGAAATCGTGGTGAAATTCTTCCAGAGTTTCTTTCCCATGGGTCCAGATGATGAAGATGTCATCGATGTAGCGTAGGTAGAGAAGGGGTGTAAGTGGACGAGAGCTGAGGAAGCGTTGTTCCAGGTCAGCCATAAAAATGTTGGCGTATTATGGGGCCATGCGGGTGCCCATAGCAGTGCCACTGGTCTGGAGGTATATATTGTCACCAAATCTGAAATAGTTGTGTGTGAGGGTAAAGTCGCAGAGCTCAGCCACCAATTGTGCTGTGGCATCATCAGGGATACTGTTCCTGACAGCTCGTATTCCATCTATATGTGGGATGGGCTCTAAAGGTGTGTCGATTTGTTCCTGTGCTTGTGTGGGGAGTGTCCTGAGCAGATGGTGCAGTTTCTTAGTGTATTCCTTAGTGGGATCTGAGGAAAGAGGCCTGTAGAATGTGGTATTGGAGAGTTGTCTGGCAGCCTCCTTTAGGTAGTCAGGCCTGTCCATGATGACAACAGCACCTCCTTTGTCAGCCTCTTTGATTATAATGTCAGAGTTGTTCCGGAGGCTGTGGATGGCATTGCGTTCTGCACGACTGAGGTTACCAGGCAAGCGATGCTGTTTTTCCACAATTTCTGCCTGTGCACGTTGGTGGAAGCATTCTATGTAGAGGTCCAGACTGTCATTTCGACCCTCAGGAGGAGTCCATGTGGAGTTCTTCTTCTTGTGCTGTTGGTGGGAAGGTATCTGTGTGTCAGTGCACTGTTCAGTGTTGTGTTGGAAGTATTCCTTGAGACGGAGTGTCAGCCAACGGTCAGGGCAGTGTGTGTGTGTATGCTTCCAAGAAAAGGTTTAACGTCCGTGTCTTTACTGCTAGGACCGGGGTCCCGTTGCAGAGGGTGGCCAGCAGGCCAACAGACGCCCCTTTATAGGAAGAGCTTATTACACCTCAGATTTTAGCTGCTAGAACACAGGGGTTCCTTCGCAGCGGGCAGCCTAGGAAAGGCTGAAAAGGTGCCCCAACGGATCTTGTCACCTGGGAGTGACACAGATCCAAACACCCAAGATCTCCCTATGTCTGTCCCTTTATGACCGGCTGAAGTTCTTTTAAATTGTGCTTGGTTCTATTACAGCAACTGAAGGAGTCAGGTTAAAGCTTAAACAGTTACAGGTTTATTAAAGAAGCTTATAAATCATATGGTTACAATGGCTATTGCTCTATTTCTTAAATGCTAGCAAATATATATATATAGGTCTTAACAATGATTACAGGAAAAAGGTAAAGAAAATAGAAAATAGAAATAATGGTACCAAGTGACAGCTTAATCTTTAAAGAGCTCTAAGTCTATGTATATATATACTTAAGCAAAGGACCACATCCAGGTACAATTTTTACCCCTTTCTGTGCCTCTCGACTCCAGCATGTCAGGCCAGGGCCGGTCTCTCAATTCCTAGGAAAGACGAATACAAGGTGGGCGTCCCCTTGGAACCTCGGGAGATCAAACACCAAACCCGACCAGCAGATAGATGGTAAATTGACACTCAGAGAAAATGCGCTGCTGGACCCATCTATATACCCCTGGGGGCCCGTATCCTCTTTCTTATCTAAGATGCCAAATTGTACTGGTCCGTTTTGTGGCGCCAGTTCTTACAAGCAAGTTTCAAGTTAATTTACACTTGCAAGAGAGATAACTAAATTGTGAGTACTGGACATTCTTTACTGGGCGAGAGATTCCTCCCCCCGCGGATGGATGTGTGTTCGTATCAATATGGGTTTGAGTCAAGGCAGCCTCTTGGTCAGCAATTGGCGTATCTCTGTTTACAACCATTCACGGTCACACAGCCTGGGCCTTCTGCTCTGTGTGCCCTGGATGCTCCAGGCAAGCAAAAATGGATGTTACAAGGGGGGGGTTCCTGTCTGGCTACACGGAGATGGTGAAAGTAGGCTTCCAGATCACCGCAGAACTGTATCATGTGTGTGGGGGTGGTGGGGCAAAGAGAGTCCCCGAGATAGAACAGACTCTTCTGCCGGGCTGAGTGTGTAGTTGGAGAGATTGATGATATTGCTGGGTGAGTTAGGGGTACCACTGTTGTGGCCCCATGTGGTTTGAACAGTATCTATAGAACAGCACCTCTGTACAGGTCCTGCATTCAATGGACTTTCATTTTCGATGGGATGCTCCTCCAAGAAAATGTGGCTACCCTGGAAAAATGTTGCATTGGGCACCGCAAGCAACACTTGTGCAGGGGGTCTATTGCCATTGGGGCTGGAATGTAACAGCAGCATTTGCACTAACCTTGCACAGGGCCTTTCATCCAAATAGACCAAAGCAGCTACTGTAGGAAGTTGTTATCCACATATTACAGGAAGGGTTGCTCAAAGTGACCCAGTGCACCAGAAAACACAACAAATAGTCCTGTAGCACCTTCGAGACTAACAAAAAATGTAGATGGCATCATGAGCTTTCCTGGGCACAACCCACTTGAACGGTATCCTTATTCCAAGTCTATCTTCTCCTGGCACATGGCAAGGGCATGTAATACATGAAACACATGTTGTCAGTCAGCCACAAACACGGTGAACAGGCTGAGAGAACAGAAGGCAAAGACTTGTGACGTGTGACTGGGCTAATCATAAAGAGAATGCAGGTGTGTGAATGAGAATGAAAATTAGGGAGAGAGAGAAATTGGAATTGCAAAGAACCACATCTGCACCACATGTGAATTCACCAAATAATCAACTTGCTTATTTTCTAGAGCAGAAGTATTGGGGTGGAGAGACCAAATGCTATTAGAGCCCCCTTTTTTGTAGTTCTCACTTACTGTAAATCACTGCGACTATTATGCTCATGCCTGCTCGCTTGATTCTGTTGTTCTGTATCTCTGCGTGCAGCCCAAAGGGAACACTGCCGCTGCAGCAACAGCACACTGCCGTGCCTTTGGGCAGGGGCAACATTAGTGCTTTGGAATAGGGATGGAAGCGGCTAGCTGACTACCTGATAAGCAAATGCTTATTGGGTAGTCAAGTAGGAACTCCACTAGTTGCTTCCCCACCCCGACCCCCTCCTTGCTGCCTCTATCAGAGAGAGACAGCAAGGGGGGGAGCATGAGCCAGTGCTGGGGGGAGCTGGCTTAAAAGTCAGTTTCGCCCCCCAGCCCCATTTCTGCGGGGGCAGGGAAGGCAGGGGGCAGCGGGAAAACAGCGTAAGCGAGGATTGAAACAGTCCCGCTCGCGCCTTGCCGTGCCTCTCCCTTTGGAATGTACAAGAGCCGCCTGTGGCTCTTGTACATTTCAAAGGGAGAGGCACAGAGGGGAATGCCAGCAGAGACTGCTTTGCCCCGACACGGTTCCCGCTGCCTCTGAAATGTACAGGAACTGCCGCGGGCGCATCCTGTACATTTCAAAGGGAGAGGCAGAGGGAGCCACTGTCCATCGGTATCTCCTGTACATTTCAAAGGGACAGGCGCAGTGGGGTAGCGAACACCTCCCTTATCGACTAAGCGAGTAGTCAGTGGAAATTCCATCGACTACTCAGTTAGCTGATTAATCGAAATGTAACATCCCTACTTTGGAAGGGTTTGACCCAAGCTGCAGCAGCCTGAGTTCTGCCTGCCTCATGCCCTGCATGGCTTGTTGGCAGCCCCATGTAGGATCCTGGCCAGTGCCTCTCTGTCAGGCCCGCTGACTGCGGGGGAGGATCAAAGGGGGCAATCATCCCAGGGCCTGGCAATTCTAAAGGGCCTGGGACTCCCGGCCACCATGGCCCAGGCCCTATAGAGTCACCCAGGAGCCACACACGGCACGCTCCAGCTGGCTCTGAGGGGCAGCGGAGGCACCATGTTGTCCAGGTGGTGCTGGGGGCTGGCTGTACCAGCCTTGGGCGGAGCCAGCCTCCCCACATTGCCTAGGGGCCTGGCGATCCTGTCGCTCCCCTGCCCTCTGTCAGCAGGTGTGCTGCCCCTTGTCCCAGCCAGCCTCAGGCAAGGAGCTCTATTTCTGTCACTGAGGTGCTCTGACCGACAAAGAACAGGGCCCCCCCCCAGCGTTCTCTGGACACCAGCTCCTGGCACCTTCCTGCCTCCCTCCCTCAGCTCTGCTCCCTTAGATCAACAGCTGGAGGGCTGTTTCCATGAGTCCCCTGCTCCACCAGCCACCCCAGGAGATCGCTTCACCCCAGTGTGGCATTTCCTTCCCAGGGCAAAAGCTGTCTCAGCCCTTCTTCCTCCATCCGTCTGCTATCAGCCCTTTCTAGGCCCAGCCCTCTAACTGTCTGGCCTGGATTCACCTGCTCTCATCAGGGGAGCTGGACTTAGTCTGCCACAGGGAGCAGCTCCCCTAGGTCACCCCCTGCTGCAGAGCTACCCTCTCCCTGCACAGTGAGACCACACTCTGCTGAACTACTCTGTGCCCAGGAAATGGAGCCAACAGCCAGCAGCAGGGCTCCCTGTGGGACTAGACACCCAATAAATCTACAGTCGTCAGTTCCCTCTGGGACAAAGAGCAGAATTCGCTCTGTCAGGGAGCAGCAGGGTTTGCCTAGGGCCGCAGCGTCCAACATGCTAGGCACTAGCCCCCGGCTATTTGGCCAGTTGAGTACAGCTAGTTCGCTATAGTGGCTACTGCTTCAGAACTAGTTGGACACCGCGGGCCTAGGGTGAGCAGAAGCCATATCCACAAGCTTTCTGCTAGTTCAACCCCAGGTGCCTCTGGGTGGCTCTGAAACGGCTGCAAGAAAACGGAATTTGTCTACACAGGAAGCTGAGCAAGCACCGCCAGTTACTTCCTTTCAGGAGGGGGAATTCCTCGCCACACAGAAAATGATGACAAATGATAGAATCGCCTTCTCCTGGATGACACCACTAGTTTTGTACCATACAGCACAGCGAATGCAGTCTGCACCCAGACCCAGCTGGGAGAGACACAGGAGGGTGAGCCTCTGGACCGTGATACCACTTGGTACTGCTTATAGGGACAAATACTGGCTCCATTGAAGTCAAGAGGAATTTTGCTACTGGTTTCAATGGGGAAAGAGAACTTTCAGTACAGAAAGTAGTAGAATTTTCATTACCCTTATCTCTTTCCTGATTAATTCCCAAGTCTGAAATTGCATCTAAAGATATCACTTTTCCATAAGCAGCTTTATCCTCATCACCATCAACAACCACCATGGGCTCAACGCCCATTGGTGTCCGATACCTCCCTCACTATTTCCTTCCATCTTTCCTGTCCAATGCGGAGTGGCTTCGTTTCTGTAGACTAGCTCCGCACCAATCTACTATATCATCTCCCCAGTCTCTGTGGCATCTGCCTCTCCTATTCAGACCATCCATTATGCCGAATACCAGGTTCTTCACTTTTCACTCATTGTTCATTCTGCAGATATGCCCGAAAAGCTTTAACTTCTGTTGTATAACCTTCTGCAGTAGGTTCTCTTTCAGCTGTATCTTCCTATATAATTCCTCGTTGGTGAGCGTCTGCATCCATACTATTCTCAGGATCTTTCTATAACAACTCTTCTCAAACGCCAATATTCTTCTCTTAGAATCTTTCGTTATCACCCATGTCTCACATCCGTACAACATGCTGCTAAATACAAATGTTTTCAAGATGCTCAGCTTTGTTCCTATGCTAATCGCTTTACTTTTCCAGATCTTATCCATAGCGTTCAAATGCACCCTTGCTTTCACTATTCTAGTCGCTATTTCCTTCTTACAGTCTACTCTAGATCATACATCATGTTGCTCCCCAAATACGTGAACTTCTCTATGTGCTCTAGTTTGATTCCATCTACACTGTGTCGCCAAGAGGGCAGAACAGCAATATAGAGTGAAATACAACAAGGTAAGAAAAGCAGCCAGAATGGATAAGGCAAAATTGTTAGAGGAGCAGTGTGAAGATATAGAGAGCGAATGTAAGATCAGGGAGGTGTATAAAATGATTAGGAATATTAATAGGAAGTGGCAGACGAAGCACATGGTGATCAAAGACGAGAATTATAAGGTGCTCATGAACAAGGAGAAGGTTGTGCAGCAATGGACGAGATATTGTATTGATCTGTACAAAGCACAGTTGGACCCGAGTGTCTCAGAGAGACTGATCGAAGAATTGAAAGAGATATCACCACTGAGCAGCAAGAGTGAGACTGATATTTTGAAGGAGGAAGTACGAAGAGCAGTGAAACGACTAAAGAACAATAAGAGCCCTGGAAATGATAAAATCACAGGAGAGATGATCAAATATAGTGGAGAAAGTATGATTCTGGAAATACACTGACTACGTAATATAGCATGGAAAGAAGGGAAGGCACTTAAGGAACGGACAAGATCTGTGCTAGTGACAATACACAAGAAAGGAAGCGCATTAGAGTGCAAGAACTACAGAACGATTGCCTGAACGAGTCATCTGGGCAAGGTGCTGATGATGATACTGATGGAGAGACAGAGATTGCAGATAGAAGAACATCTAGCAGATGAGCAAGCGGGATTAAGGAAAGACAGAAGTACCATACAGCAGATATTGGCACTAAGATTGATAGCGGAGAAAGCTTGGCGAAAGAACAAGAACGTCTACAATTTTCAGAAGGCATTTGACAGTATAGATCAGAAAGTGACTTGGGTGGTGCTGGAGTTGTATGGAGTAGATAGCAGACTGATATGGTTGTTGAAGGATATCAATGATAATGTGGAGGCAGTGGTGAGAACGTGCGGAGAGTTGGGAAGTTGGTTTAGAACGAGTAGAGATACGAGACAAGGAGATCCGATATCGTCGAGTATCGTCATCATGCACCTAGAGAGAGCGATGGACAAGATCAAGGAAGAAGTAGAAGGGATATCAGTGCACGGGATGAGAATTAACAACTTGAGGTTCATGAATGATATAGTTATCATCGAGGAAGACGAAGAGAAGCTAGCGAGAACAGTGCAGGTGCTAAATGAGGAAAGGAAGCGGTATGGATTGATTATGAATATCGATAAAGCAGCTTTATGCACCACCATATTTCAGAGTTTTTGAGGAGCTGTTACATCAGGACATGAAATACGCGACACAGTGAACACAGCTGGATAGAGGTCAAAGCAAAACCATCCAAAAATCAGCTTGTCAGCAGGTGAACCTCTTTTTCCACATGTTTTGGTTTGGCAGACATGGATTTTTGCACTGGTACCTAGTCAAAAACCCCTTTTGGAATCAAATATAACTAACAGAATGTGCAGTTACATGCCCTGTATTTAACTTTAAAGACAATGAATAGTTCTGTAGCACCTTGTTGATTTTTAAGCTTTTTCAGTTACAGACTAACACGGCTACTCCTCTGAAACTTTTGTACATGCCTTGTATTATATATGGGAGAAACTCCTATTAGTATGCAGCCCTTACTTTTGCAATTGCTTTAATCAGATTTGAACCATCTTATGTCTAGGCCTATTTACTTTGCTGTGCACAGATGAATTTATTGCTAGCACATGTTGCAGTTATTGCTGTATTCAACCCCACAGAGGTCCAATAAGAAAGAAATAAGAATTTGCCCTTATGGAATACCTTCTGAGGATCTCAAAGCACTCTAAAAATTAATTTATTCTTTAAGCAACTCCTCTGCAGTTACCCAGTTATAAATCCAGGCAAAGCAAGATTAAGGGACCTGCACAGGACAGTGGCAAAGCTCAAACTAGCCTTGACTGAAGGAGCAAAGTCTCAGTAGGGAAAGGGAATATGACTGCCAATGCCAATGAGTCCAGAAGATGAAAGGGCCGAATGCATATTTTAAGTATCACAAAAAGAGTAGCATTAATGGCTCTTTTGATGGAGCCATTCAAAGACAATAGAAGTTTGCTGATTTAAGAAGGAAACACTTCTGCCTCCAAAAGACACACACAGCTATTATACTCTGAACAAGATTGTTTTAATGTCCCTATATCTGCAAACCACAATGTGACAATCCTCCCTGCCACATAACATGCCAGACCACAGCTGCATAAAACAGAAAAGTCCTGTTAGAAATTACCAGAGCCATCTGAAAACTGTGGAAAGTTTTGCCTCATACTGCAAAGGCTTTTCCTGTGGAAAAAATATTTTGCTACTTTCTACTAATATTGTTCTTTGCCTTCAGTTAATGCTGGGAACTTTAAATATTCTGGTTTCTGAGAGTTTTTCTTGTTCCTAAGAAAGAACTTTGAAATCAACTGTGTTTTGTAGCATTTCTTCTTTTCATTACGCTGACTCCTTTGTGTCTCCTTCATCATCTCTGCTAGATAAGTCAAATACTGAAGAGGATAGGAATATGGATGGTGAGGTAACAAGCATGAGGAATTGTATGGCACAGCTGCACAATTATGCATTATGTAAGTATGCATGCCAGGCACAAGAAATACAAGAACATGGTAGAAAAATTATTTCATTCTTTTTCTAGCTGTTAGCTCCAGCAGTGCTAATTATGGTAATGCTTCACATATGCAGCACCCATCTATCAAATATCTCAAATGTGATTGAGCTGAATATTCACAAATTCACTATAGGAATCAGAGAAAGGCCTGAATGGAAAATTCAAACCAGGATCCAGAGTTTAAGGGTTTGTCTACACAGGGAAGTTTAGATACGGGGTGAATTTAAAGCAGAATAGTTATTCCTGATTAACTCACTCATCTACCCAGCAGCGTTATTTCAGAATAACTGACAGTATTCCAAAATAACATAGTGTTTGTCTACACCACAAGCCTTTATTTCAAAATAATGTCGAGCTGGAGGATTTTCTACTCCGACTCCTGTAACCCTCATTGCACGAGGCGTAAGGGCAGTCGAAGGAAGGGTGTTCTTCCTTCAACTTCCTGCTGTGCTGACAGCTCCAAACTCCAAATTAAGCTATTTTGACTTCAGCTGCGCAATTGACCTGCTGCGTAGACGCACCCTATGTGGATGCACTTATTCCACATGGACTTTATTAGAAGTAGTTAATCAGAAATATCTATTCTGGATTAACTGTCAGTGTGGACAAGTCTAACTCTTCCTCCCTGCAGGTCAGGGCCAACCATGGGGGGAGGGGAAGGGTGCAAAGGGAGCAGCTGTCCTGGGACCCAGCAATTTAAATAGGCCTGAAGCTTCCCCTCTGGTACCATGGCAGCAGCAGCACTCCAGGGCCCAGCAGAATCTGTTGCCGGCCCTGCTCCAGGCTACTCAGACTCATCGCCAGAGAAAACGCCCTGCTTTGCTATCACCCTTTTGTAATAAGTTGCCCCTATTTGGGATTCTGCTCTGCCCTTTGTTATGTGGCCCCACATAAGCACATGTTGCCTGTCAAAGCTGGTTCAAGCAAGCACAGCAATGGGGAGTCTAAACAAAGGTGCAAGAAAGCTGGAGTTGTGGGGCAGGGCAGTGCTGTGGCTGTATTCCCAGCCCCAAGCTCCTCCCCATGCCCCCAACCCCTGCTGAGCCCCCAAACCCACTCTCCTGTCCTGACTCCCACACTCCCCACCCTCCGCCCTGATACCCCCATACACCCTCTTCCCTGAGCTCCTCCATCCATCCCACACTTCCATTTCTTATAGGTACTGTCCTATCTCAGCACCCCAGTCCTGTGCCCTGAGGCTGCCAGGGGGGTTACAATATGACAGTACTGCATGACAGTACGTAAAATCTCCAAGTCACTGTTTTGTTTCAAACCAATTCCACAAGCCAAATACACAGAGAAGGACTGGAGCTTAACTTCATTCACAAGTTTAATTCTCATGCCTATGGTTTGAATCAGATATCAGATGGCTCGCATTTTATCAACCAATCAAACAATGAAGGTGCTAATGGTTCTTGATGTCTAGAATCTCCTGTTGGTAATCTTCCTTTCCAGGTGCTAACTAATGGTTCTCATCAGCCTCTTATGAGACTCAGTCTTTAAGATGCTACCAGACTGTTGTTTTTTAAGTTTTTCCTGTTACAGACTCACTTGGCTATCCCTCTGAAGGGGTATGGCTACACTACCACCCTAGTTCGAACTAGGGTGGTAATGTAGGCAACCGGAGTTGCAAATGAAGCCCGGGATTTGAATTTCCCGGGCTTCATTTGCATAAAGCCGGGCGGCGCCATTTTTAAATGTCCGCTAGTACGGACTAGGTAGTTCGGACTAGGCTTCCTATTCCGAACTACTGTTACTCCTACTACTACCGTTAAGCCTAGTCCGAATTACCTAGTCCGTGCCGCGTGTAGCCGCGCGGCACGGAGTCCGCACTAGCAGACATTTTAAAATGGCGGCGCCCGGCTTAATGCAAATGAAGCCCAGGAAATTCAAATCCCGGGCTTCATTTGCAACTCCGGTTGCCTACATTACCATCCTAGTTCGAACTAGGGTGGTAGTGTAGACATACCCAAACTGATCTACTCACTGGCTTTTTTTCTTCCTCCCCCTGTCCCTTTTTTTCCTTCTCCCCTGTCCCTTAGGGTATGTCTACACTACCCTCATGGAACGAGGTGAACCGGTAGTTCGGAATAGGAATCCTAGTCTGAACTACCTAGTTCGAGCCCCGTGTAGCCGCGCTACACGGGGTTCGAACCAGCGGGGATTTAAAAATGGCGGCTCCCCGCTTATGTAAATGAAGCCCGGGAAATTCAAATCCCGGGCTTCATTTGCAAGTGCGCTATGCCTATATTACCCCGCTAGTTCGAACTAGCGGGGTAGTGTAGACATACCCTTATTTATCCTTGGATGTGGACTTCCAACACTCCAGTCATCTGAAGAAGTGGGCTGTGCCTACAAAAGCTCATGATACCATCTATATGTTTTGTTAGTCTTTAAAGTGCTACCATTTGTTGTTGTTTAAGTTTTTCCTGTTACAGACTAACTCGTCTTCCCCCCTGAAGCTGTAAAAAAAATGTTACTTTCATCCCTAATTCTAATTCTTCATTGATGCACATGCTGCTCTTGAAAGTCAACCCTTTACCCCTTTTCTCCTGCCCACCTCACCACATATGTAATTACAGGTGAGTCGCTCTTGGTAGAGACGGGAATGTTCAGATCCCGGGGTGGAGTCAGCCCATAATGGATGCAGTGGCCACCAAAATCTGGGCTTTCCCAAAAAGCAGAAGTTTTGGTTTGGGCCCATCCATAGCCTGTGGGCTAGTACCAAAGCCTAGCCCGTCTGTTTGCAAGAAGCAGCATAATGCTCTTCATACTATTTGCATTTCCATACTCAAGAGAATTATTCACCAGCTCCTGTTGCTTACAAATCTTTTCAGGAAAAAATTGATCTGAAAATATTCTTTGCTTTTCTTGTCAAAAGTGACTTATTAAGCATTGCCCTGGTGTCCGGCAGACATCTTTCTTCTCGGCCCCCAGAACAGACTGTGCTCTGGCAAAGGGATGGGAGGCAGAGGAGGGGGCAAACAAGAGGCTCTGTTTCTTCCAGGGTTACCCACAAGGAATGCAATGGAGACACACTGATGTACGTGATTTGTCCTGCCATAGATGGCCAAAGCACCAAGTCCAATAAATAGGCCGTTGTGATCAAAATCGGATACTTCAAAGCAACTCCAGCTTATGGGTTCTGTGGAGGTACAGAGAAGGAAAGCCTTTTCCAATCCCTGCAGCAATCAGCTGATGTCCTGAGCAGTTAAACATGGGAGTTTTTTATGTGAAGAACTTTCCCACAAAAATCTATGGGGCCTACCCCGCCTGTAATTTCAGCTCTACGTCATAAAAATTAGTAAGCAGCATAAAGAAAGAGAAAGATATGGTTTTCAGTGTTCTGCAGTGCTTTGAAGCCTGGCAGGCAGCAGACCACGGTATCAAATATAAAAAACTGTGGCCCAGACAAATAGATACCTTTGGGAGTGAGCAAAACCTCCTGCTAAATACAATATCCTCCCTTGTATGGAAACTGAACTGCACAGAGTTTAAAGGGGAAAACATTTCTTTCTCGGTGCATCCTGACTGTTGCTGAAGCCATGGGCCTCTCCACCTCAAATAAGAAGTCAATCGCCATGGTGCGCAGGATGAGTGAGAGCGGGAAAGGAGAAGTTTGGGACCACAGAGGTGGAGGGTGGGGAGCAGGAGGAAAGAACATAGTGAGTTGAGGAGTGTCCAGCACGTGGAAGTAATGGCACAGTGTCAGCAAACATCGAATTTGCTGCTGAGGACGTGTGAACAGAGCAAAAAGCTGCTCCAAGGACAGTCCCAGGCCATCTGCTCACGGCTCACAAGGCTCGCGGGCACTAGAGCCCGTACAATGGTCCTGGTGAAGCAAGTGAGAGCCTCCCCTGCTGCAGGCCTGGGGCCTAGAACCTGAGTGACACAGACGCACGAGGGGGGGGACAGAAGGGGAAAGAAGGCAGAGAACAGTCAGTCTCAACCGTTGTCAGTAGGTCCCCAGAAATGCCCTTTGGGGGAGCCCTTCGGGGCAGACCAAGGGCAAGGGTGTGTGTTGTGGTGGTGGTGGCTTTGTGTGATATAGTATACTTTTGGAGTGTGTGTTTGTGTGTGCTGGGGAGAGCAGCACACTTGTTGGTTGTGTGGTGGCCTATTCAGTCCCTGGTGAGAGCAGAGGAGGGTTCTTAGTGAGAGGAAGTTCCCCTACCTGCCCACACAGAAGGTCAAGGACGGGTTGTGTTTGTTCTCTCTGTGTTGTGGCACAGATGGGGTGGCTAAGGGGGAGGGTTCGGATAGCATTGTGGCAGTTGGGACAGACAATGGCAGGAAGGTCAGGACTGGTCAGCCAAGGGGAACGAGGTTTAGATAGTTATGTGCTATTCCCTGTTCTGGTCCTGTCCCCAGCCTCACTGACTCTGGGAACCTCAACGCCTGCCCATCAGCCCTGAGGGCACTGCTGCTGAATGCCAGGTCGGTGTCCTGCTAGACAGCTGTCATCCATGATTTAACCCTGGATAAAGGGGCCAACCTGGCTTGTATCATGGAGACCTGACCGGGAGTAGAGGGAGGCATCGACCTTTCCCAATTGTACCTGGCTGGGTTCTCGTTACAGCATTGGGGAGGCAGGATGGCAACTGTCTATCAGGATCACTGGCCAGGGCCTTGGTCCAACAAAGTGTTAGATTCAAGTGTTTGTACCTGATGTTGGGTGGCTGGGATAGGCTGGGTGTTCTGCTTGTGTACCGTCCACCCCGCTGCATGGCAGACGCTCTGCTCGAGCTGGCCGAGGTAGTCTCAACCGTGGCATTGAGGACCCCGAGGCTTATGGTCTTGGGATCCCTGTGAAAGTGAGGGATCATTGTCCAGGATGGGTCACTAATGATGCATTGAAGAGATTTTAGCTGAGGACTGTAGGTGATGGCCAGTGGTGCTCTGTTGGTTTCACAGGCCTTGGGAGGCAGGCCAGTCCTTGCCCGCAGACAACCCGCCAACCTGAAGCATATTCTCACCAGCAACTACACACCACACCATAATAACTCGAACTCAGGAACCAATCCATGCAACAAACCTCGGTGCCAACTCTGCCCACATATATACACCAGCAACACCATCACGGGACCTAACCAGATCAGCCATACTGTCACTGGTACATTCTCCTGCACATCTACCAACGTAATATATGCCATCATGTGCCAACAATGCCCCTCTGCTATATACATCGGCCAAACTGGACAGTCCCTACGTAAAAGAATCAATGGACACACATCAGATATTAGGAATGGCAACATACAAAAACCTGCAGGGGAACACTTCAATCTCCCTGGACACACAATTGCAGATCTAAAGGTAACCATCCTGCAGCAAAAAAACTTCAGGACCAGACTTCAAAGAGAAACTGCTGAGCTACAGTTCATCTTCAAGTTTGACACAATCAACTCTGGATTAAACAAAGACTGTGAATGGCTCGCTAACTACAAAAGCAGCTTCTCCTCTCTTGGAATTCACACCTCCAGATCAACTACTGGAAGTGGGCCTCATCCTCCCTGATTGGATCCACCTCATCATCTCCAGCCTGATCGTGGCCTGCATATTTATACCTGCCTCTGGAAATTTCCACTACATGCATCTGACGAAGTGGGTCTTTGCCCACGAAAGCTTATGCTCCTACACTTCAGTTAGTCTATAAGGTGCCACAGGACTCCTCGCCGCTTTTGAAGAATGATAGGAGTTTGGTTTTACTGACAGAGAAAGCTGCTAAGGACGGTCTTTTACATGATGGGCTCTGATTGTTGGCTTTATCGATGCAGACTTGGTCTGCTGCAGTGTATGTTTATAGCAGGGGTGAATTTTAACCACTGGACCAAATTTAGCCCTAGGATAAACATATTCATCTCTTTTGGTGTTAATGGAGTTGCACCTATTCCCCACAGGGATACATTTAGCCTGTTATGCAACAGTTTTATTGACCTTTTATTAAAAAAAAACATTATAACTATCCCCACATGCTGATTTTAATATATTTACCATATATATATATTCCATATAACATGGTAGTGCTGAGAGAATAATTATGCAGTGCAGTGCAATATGCAGTTTAGCTGGGCAAAACATCTGCAGTGCTCAGATTTTCTGAAGCATAAAACTGTCCTAGTTTGTATTATTATGGAACAATACTCTGCATCTGCGCATTATCTATCACTGGAATGTTCTGGGGCTTTTGTACACTGACTAATGGAGCCTTGCATCACCCCAGGGAGACGGAAGCACAAACAGAGGTTAGGAGACACACTCAATAGCATACAGCAAGTCAAAAGCAGCTAGGAAAAGAACCCAGGCAGAGCGGGCCTGTCCATAGGGATGGTTTAGAGCAGCCGCCCGGGACCTACAGCGGCCTCCCAATCATCTTATGGATGGGACGGTGCCCTATATTGATGGGAATCCATGAAGCCCAGGGCAGCCAGGGGATTACTTGCGGGTTGGGGGCGTGCGTGAGGGGAGCCAGTAGGGGTCAGGCCCTGCACTCACTGCAGCAGCGGGAGCCTTGGAAGCGGAGCGATGCGTGCAGCAGACTGTGCCACTCCGCTGCCATGTCCCAGCCTGGTGCGCTGCTTCCCTTGCGCCTTAATGTCTCACTGTCGGCCTAGGCGAGAGGTCCCGACCTGTGTGTATTCGCTTCCCTGCCCAGGTGAAAGGAATAAGAAATCTCTAAGCAAGCAGGCGAGCCCTGGCTACACTGCAGCGGTTTGACACTAGGGATGCAAAAGAGTTTAATATGGGAACTGTGTCCCCGCTAACAGTGTCAGCGGTTACACGCTGTGGGCTCAGCCACACACAGCTCAGCTTTATACTGCAGAGCTGCAGCGAAGCCTCCCAGGGAGCAGAGCCGCCAGCCCCTGCAAAGCCGCCTCCCTGGGAGCCAGCGGAGTTTAACCAATACCATTAACAAAGAAGCATCCGCTTGTCAGACTCTAGCCTCCCTAGCTGACAGCTACACAGGCATCGAATGGTTAATTTGACTTGCCCAACACCACAGGCCAAGTCCCAGTCATGTGCTGTCACGTGACTAAACCAAGCGAAAACTGTATTCCTCAACTTCAAAGCTGAATTTAGAAGGTCCTGGCAGGCCAGCCAGGGGCCGGGGGAAGGGCTGCATGTCACACTGCCGGCATCTAGCTAAAGGGGGAGCACGGCTATAAACCACACACCTGCTGCTCCTCATCCTGGCAACTGGGCACGTGAGAGACAGCAGCAATAGGGTAACCGGCAGATACAGGGGAAAGCCTGCATGTGTTTCCATCTGTGGAGCTCACTGATTAGGATCACACCTGGAATGGGACTGAAGAAGTTTCTGACTCCTCAAAGGAATTGGCACAAACCCTCAGGTTGTGTCTACATTAGTACCTTATGTTGGTCTGGGATGGTGGATTTCATATTCTTTATCAAAATATGCTTATGAATATGCCTAACTGGAAAATGCTTTATGCAAAATACTCCATGTAATATACAGGCAGTCTCTGAGTTACGCGGATCCGACTTATGTCAGATCCACAATTACGAACGGGGCTTTTCTCGCCCCGGAGGACGGGAGCGGCGGGACACCCAGATGTACCGCGGTCCCACCACCCGCGTCCTCCGGGGCGAGAAAAGCTGCTCCGCGTCTCCCTGGTCTGCTGGGGGGGAGTCCCCCCCAGCAGACCAGGGAGACGTGGAGCAAAGCCGCGGAGCACGCGGGCAGCGGGACAGCCCAGACGCGCCGCGGCTGTTCCCGGACAACCGCGGCGCATCTGGGCTGTCCCGCTGCCCGTGTACTCCGTGGCTTTGCTCCTCATCTCACTGGTCTGCTGGGGGGGGGGCAGCTAGTGCGCCCCCCACCCCCAGCAGACCAGGCTTTTCTCGCTGACGACGCCTGGGGTAGAGTAGCTGGGGTGCTGCCAGGTTGGACCCACAGCACCGCTCCTCGGCGCTACTGGACCAACCCGGCAGCACCCCAGCTGCTCTGCCCCAGGCGTCCCCAAGTCAGCCGCTGCTGAAACTGACCAGCGGCTGACTACAGGAAGCCTGAGGCAGAGTTGCTCATGACACCTGATGCTGGAATCCATCTTGAATTTTGTACTTTTCCACAAGGGGGTTGGGGAACCAAACAAAGGTTCCTGCCTTATTGAAAGTCCATGTAAAGTGAGGGGAGTAAACAATGATTGTCTGTAGCAGGCTTTACAGACTGCTTTCCCACACCCCAAGAGAACACCCTGCAAACAAAAGGGTTGTAATGGCAAGGCGGAGAACTGCTGGACCCAAGTCAGAAAGGACATCTCTGGCCCGAGAAGGACTTTTCCTGCAATAAGAACTAGGGTGAGAAATGATTTTTAACTAATTTTCTTAGCACATTAGCCTTAGCTGGCATGTTTTACACAAGCAGGTCTACACTAGCCCTGGAATGTTGGCCTAAGATAGAAAACGTAGCAGGAGTTGGCTTATCTTAAGGGGCACAGACTATCCAATAAGTTCTTGGACTGCACTGGAGACAACTTTTTATTTCAGAAGGTTGAAAAAGCTACAGGGGGGAAGCTGTTCTAGATTTGATTATAACAAATAGGGAGGAACTGGTTGAGAATTTGAAAGTAGAAGGCAGCTTGGGTGAAAGTGATCATGAAATCAGAGTTCACAATCCTAAGGAAGGGTAGAAGGGAGAACAGCAAAATAGAGACAATGGATTTCAGGAAGGCGGATTTTGGTAAGCTCAGAGAGCTGATAGGAAAGGTCCCATGGGAATCAAGACTGAGGGGGGAAAAACAGCTGAGAAGAGTTGGCGGTTCTTCAAAGGGACGTTGTTAAGGGCCCAAAAGCAAGCTATTCCTCTGTGTCGGAAAGATAAAAAAATATGGCAAAAGACCCCCTTGGCTTAACCACGAGATCTTGCATGTTCTAAACATAAAAAGGGAGTCCTATAAAAAATGGAAAGTAGGACACGTTACAAAGGATGAATGTAAGCAAACAGCACAGGAATGCAGGGGCAAGATTAGAAAGGCAAAGGCACAAAATGAGCTCAATCTAGCTACAGGCATAAAGGGAAACAAGACGACTTTTTATAAGCACACTAGCCAATTAGTCCGGCATAAGACGGGATTTTCAGGTCTTCTTTCCTGAGCTCTCTCGCTCTCTCTCCTCCTACTGCTTCCCCCCCCCCTCAGCTCTTCTCCCCCTCCTGCCTCTCACTCTCCCTTTCTCTTCTCCTCCTCCTCCTGCCTCTCTCTCCCCGCCCCCTTCCCCTGCCCTTCCCTCCTGCCGTGGCACTTGGCTGAGTGCTGCCTGCTCAGCTGGGCTGCCGCGGGGGGGGGGGGGTGACGAACACAGCCAGGGGGCGGGACCATTTACGTCACTGCCCTCCCTTCGCCTGCCACCCCGGGGGAGCTCAAGCAGCCCCTTGCGCTGCTGGCTCCTCTGGCGGCCCGGCTGAGTGCCACAGCGGAGGGGAAGGGGGCCTCGGCCGGGGAGCAAGCGGTGGCAAGCGGCCGTTTGGGGTCCGGCTGTGGCCAGTGACTGCACCCCGCCCCCCTCCTCCCATCCAGCCCCATGGCCCTCGACCCCCCCAGCTCTGCTTCCCGCCCCCCTTCTGGCCAGCTCCGCCCCCCTTCCCCTCCATTCGTGGTGCCCCGCCCCCCTTTCCCTCCCTCTGTGGCACGCTGCGCCGCTCGCGCCGGGCCCAGCTGAGCGGTGGCTGCTTTCCGCCCCGGGTCTAGCTGAGTGGCGCTCCCGCTGGGGGAGCAAACAGCGGCAAGCGGCCATTTGGGGTCCGCGCTGCATCCCCCCCTCTGCTTCCCACCTGCTCTTCCTGCCGGCCAGCCCCACGGCCCCCCCAGACACTCCCTGCCAGCGCTGCTTCCCTCCCCCCTCCTCCGGGCCCCCCATCTTTCCCTCCAGCCCCACAGCCCCTGATCCTCCCCCAGCTCTGCTTCCCACCCCCCTTCCAGCCAGCCCTGTCCCCTTCCCCTCCCTCCGTGGCGCGCAGTGCTGCTCAGCTGAGCGTCGCTCCCTCCGGGCCCCGGCAGGGGAGCAAGCGGCAGCAAGCAGCCCTTTGGGGTCCGTGATCCCCACGCATGGGGAGCGCGGACCCCAAAGGGCTGCTTGCTGCTGCTCGCTCCCCCGCACCGCTCAGCTGGGCCCGGCGGGAGCACCACAGCATGCCACGCAGGGAGGGGAAGGGGGCGGGGCTGGCCGGAAGGGGGGTGGAAAGCAGAGATGGTGGAGATTGGGGGCTGTGGGGCTGGAGGGGAAGATGGGGGGGTGGAGGAAAGGGGGAGGGAAGCAGCACTGGCAGGGAGAGGTCTGGGGGGGCCGTGGGGCTGGCCGAACCGCCACGGAGGGAGGGGAAGGGGGGCGGGGTGCTGACGTACACGGCCAGGGGCGTAGCCGTGTACATCAGCGTTACAGACTCACGGACAATGGGCTACTGTAAGTACATTGGAAGCAAGAGGAAGACCAAGCATAGGGTAGGCCCATTGCTCAGTGAGGAGAGAGAAACAGTAACAGGAAACTTGGAAATGGCAGAGATGCTCAATGACTTCTTTGTTTCGGTCTTCACCAAGAAATCTGATGAAGGAATGCCTGACAGTGAATGCTAGTGGGAAGGGGGGAGGGTTAGAAGATAAAATAAAAAAAGAACAAGTTAAAAATCGCCTAGAAAAGTTAGATGCCTGCAAGTCACCAGAGCCTGATGAAATGCATCCTAGAATACTCCAAAGCGACGAGGAGTCCTGTGGCACCTTATAGACTAACTGAAGTGTAGGAGCATAAGCTTTCGTGGGCAAAGACCCACTTCGTCAGATGCATGCCCTTCGTCAGATGCACGCCCTTCGTCAGATGCACGCTTTTGCAGATTCAGACTAACACGGCTACCCCTCTGATAGAATACTCAAGGAGCTGATAGAGGAGATATCTGCGCCTCTAGCGATCATCTTTGGAAAATCATGGGAGACTGGAGAGATTTAAGAGCAGGTTAGATAAATGTCTATCAGGGATGATCTAGACAGTATTTGGTCCTGCCATGAGGGCAGGGGACTGGACTCGATGACCTCTCGAGGTCCCTTCCAGTCCTAGTATTCTATGATTCTAAGTTTGGCACTGTCCCCACTGCGGGAGGCCGATGGGAGCAAACAAGTCACTCCTGTCAGCTTCCCTTACTCCTCGCAACTGCCAGTTGCCCTCAGCGTTCGATTTAGCTGGTCTTAACTAGACCTGCCAGATCGAATGCTAGAATGTTGATCTCCAGCATTTGTGATCTATCAGACAAGATCACAAAGAAAAAACAGTTTCTTGCCATTTTAACCAGAAAGGACACTCTCTCAATGACTTAACCACCTGCATTCTGCTACAAACACCTTTTACATCTGCACTTGAAAGGGAATCCTCTGAACTGTCATTCATGTTAAAATTCAACACTCTCCAAAAAGGAATGAACAAACACTCAAGCTATCTTACCCATTACCCATGATAGCAGTTTTCAAATATCTAAAAGGGTGTCACAAGGAGGAAGGAGAAAATTTGTTCCTCTTGGTTTCTGAGGACAGGACAAGGAGTAATGGGTTTAAAGTGCAGCAGGGGAGGTTTAGATTGGACATTAGGAAAAAATTCCTAACTGTCAGGGTGGTCAAATATTGGAATAAATTGCCAAGGGAGGTGGTGGAATCTCCCTCTCTGGAGATATTTAAGAACAGGTTAGATAGACATCTGTCAGGGATGGTGTAGACGGAGCTTGGTCCTGCCTTGAGGGCGGGGGGCTGGACTCGATGACCTCTTGAGGTCCCTTCCAGTCCTAGGATTCTATGATTACCAAGATAGCTTCCCCAATTATCACCTCTAATACCATTAACTCACAAACATCCCACTCTCCCCACCTCTAATATCATCAATTCACAGACACTTACCTTCCTTCCTCCCCCCTCCCCGCCCCCGCATCCACCTCCTGTTCTGAAATGTGATTTGTCCTTTTCATATTTGTTCATTTTTTTAATTGTATCCTTTGGTATATATGGTTGTGACTATTTTCTTCCACTATTTGATCTGAGGAAGTGGGTCTGGCCCACGAAAGCTCATCATCTAATAAACCATCTTGTTAGTCTTTAAAGTGCTACATTGTCCTGCATTTTGCTTCAGCTACCCCAGACTAACACGGTTACATTTCTATCACTGATCTCCAGCATGGCAGTGAAGACATGTCCTTATTTTGCTTAGTAACCTACATTGTTCTGCCTGCTATCTCTTATGACTACTTATATCCTGCCACCTTTTATACTTAATAAAATAATTTTTGTTTATTCATAAATCCAGTATAAATAATTGTCACTGGGCGGTAGCAGCTATGATATCTCTTTACATATAATGTGAGCTTGCTGTGTATAAAACTTTATACAGAGTAAGACAGATTTATTGGGGTTCAGGGCCCATTGAGGCTATGCACCTGGGTGCTATGGCAAGTCCCTTGGACTATGTCTTCCCAGAGCTGAGCTGTTCTCAGTGTCAGTGTTACACTGCGGAGGACTGTGACCCCATTTCTGTGGCAGGGCCGGGCTCACAGGCCAGGGAGGTGGGGAGCCCCACAGCGCAGCTATTTTCAGCACATCAAGGTGCAGTCACAAGGGATCTCTGTCACCAAACCCACCACAGGTATAACTAGATCACTCAGGGCTGTGGATTTTCCACACTGGGAGCAATAATGTAGACAGCCCTTTGTCAATGGGAGGTCTTTCCTCTTGACATAGCTCTTGGGGAGGTGGAGAAGCTCTCGCGTCAGTGTCCTCAGTATCTTCACTAAGTCCTGCAGTGGTGCAGTTGTGCTGGAAGAGTAAACAAGCTCTGACAGGCCTTTTACAGGCACCGGATACGCTTTATTAGTTGCTTGTACATGCACTTGGGTGGGAAAGATTCCCTTGTGTTCTGTTTAGGTTAGGGGAGGAGAACCTCAAGCCCAGGGGTCAGATGCGGCCCCCAGCTTGCCTGGATCTGGCCCTGGAGGCTTAGTCCCCCCCATGCTACTGTTTTGTGGTGTTTTGGGGGTGTTTTTGCTTCTCACTGTGCACGGCCCTCAACTGATCTTTCTGTGTGTCGGTGGCCCCTGACCCTGGTTTAGGTAAACAAAATCAGGAGGGAAATGGCTCAGACACCACCCATCTGCCTATTACAAATCCTACCATTCCCTCCTTTTCTTGCTTAAAAAGCCACAGCAGAGCACTGACCCAAGAGGCAGGAACCCTTCTGCAACCCAATGGGGGAGACTCAACCCCTCTGCTCACTGTGTCACTAGTGCTCAGAGAGGGGCTGGCTGAGTCACCCCCACGAGACCCATTATCCCACTGGCTCCAGCTGAGACTCGCTCCTCAGCATGACTCAGGCTGCAGCAGGGGCTGGGCTGAGAGGCAGACGTTCATAGCTCAGTGCAGGCGGGGATTCTGAAGCCAAACAGTCCCCAGTGAACACCAGCACCACAAGGTGGGGATTGATGAGCAGAGCCTCTCAGGAGAGGCCAGCTCACTGGTCCAGGGCCATGGTGTCCAGCACGCTAGCCACTAGCCACGTGTGGCTATTTGGCCAGGTGAGCATGGCTCGTTTCCATAGCAGTAGCCACTAGAGGGATAGTATTACTATAGTGGCTACTGCTTCAGAACTGGTTGACCACCACGGATCCAGGGGATTCATCCCCTTGCTTCCCCAAAACCGGGTTAATGGCACCAGGCCCAGGTACAGCAGGGGCCTTCCCAGACACACCAGCCCTCTCCGCTTCTGCTGCAGCCCAGCAGCTGTAGCACAGGCTCTCCTCTCCTAGGCCAGCTGGCCAGCTCCCCTTTCTGCACTCGAGAGCTGTGCCCGTGTGGATGCGGTTCACCTGACAGCTGGACGGTGCTGAACCTGCCCTGGCTGGTGCCCAGCAAGCGGCCGGCATAGTCAGGGCTCCCACCTGCCCTTCCAGCTGCCTTTGCTGCTTCCGGCACCTCTCCCACCCTGGAGTGTGGAAAGTGGGGGGGCTGCCTGGGTCCCACATTCAATAAAATCAGACAGAGGCGGGCAGGCAGGGCGAGGAGACTGACAGGGAGGCAAGGGGGTGAGGGGAGGGGCATGGTACTAAGCACTCCTCGGCAGCTCCCCAACCCCCACCCCAACCCCAGTGCCTCCTGCCTGCAGCAGGCCCTACCAGCCAGCATCTGTTGCAGATCAGACTCTGGCAGGAGGGGAGAGGAGCGAGGGGGCCGTGTGCTCTGGGGAAGGAGCAGAATTGGGCAGGAAGAGGCAGGGTGGGGGTGGGAAGAAGTGGAGTGTGGGGCCTTTGGGGAAGGGGCAGAGTGGGGGTGGGGTCTGGGTGGAGCCAGGGAAGCACCCCACCAGCAGATTAGAACCTCGGCACTTATGCCCCAGGCAAGGACCAAGCAGTAAGGAGTTCCAAAGATGAAGAATTACCGGAAGTAGCAATGTGCGCAGAGGTAAACCTGAGACATGTAAACTCAGTTGCAAGCTTTACCTGCCTGAGAAACAGCAAATCAATTCTGCCTTTTCTAAACACGCCCCTTGAAGTAAACAGAGAAGCTACGTAATTACTTTAGTAAGTTTCCCATAGTGCGCCAAGTGATACTATGGCACTTAAACAAGGCACGTGATACTTGTCAGAATATGCTCCTTGCATTTAAATGTACTTACATATGCCTGGTGACTCACGAACCCCCGGTGGAAAGTTTCGCTCACAATCATTGTACCCCACCGTGCGGGAGGGCCCACTAATTGCAGTGGCAACCTACTCCTGCTGGAATTTTACAGCCAGGCATGGAAAATGGGTATTGACATGCCTTCTGACCCCGTTCTGATTTGCATAAACCTTCTCTAGATGGGCAATTTTCTCTCATTAAAGAATGTTTGTTTAGTATTATTATACACAGACTAATAACCAATCAGGAATGACTAGGCTGCTGTTACACTAAGGGGTTCTGTTGGCATTTCAGACCTACAGCTGGATAGGGTTGTTTAGAAATCGTTAGAATCTCAAGCAGGTGTTAAATGGTTTTAATATCAAAATCATATTACACTGTCATATTTCATTTTTCTTCCAAATGCATTTCCTTAACTGCACCACGGCAGTTCTTTGAGTTCTCTTAGTAACAGTATAAAATTACAGTCGTTTGCCTAGGAGACCCTCCACACACTGCTTACATGTTCATAAGCCTCTGTGAATCCCACAGCCTTGGCTCCTTGCAGAGCGCTAATCCAAAGCACCGAGAAGGTGCATGTCACACAATGAGTGTACTCGGGAAAATCCATCGCTCAGCCCTTTGCCCCATCCACAGGACAATATGCCCTCTTGCTCATAGGGGAAAATTTTGGCTTCCTGAGATACTAACCTCCCTGAACTGACTGTCCAAAGCCAAAACAGAACAGAAAGGGCTCCCCCAGGGAATGACCAGTCCACATAATGGAGTAAGAAGCAAGATTTGGTCTCGTTCTCCTTGGCCTCACTATGGGTTGTTTAGGGGTCCAGGACGCAGAGGAGATCAGGCCAGATGATCCGGTGGTCCCTTCCAGCTTCTGAACTCTGCAAGAAGATAGTGACATTCCCCAGACTACACAGCGCAAGTCAGCTGAAGGCCAAGCTGTCTGGATTGCTGGATCTATGAGGAAACTAATTCTTTCAACTTGCTTAGTGCTTTTCACCAGAGGCTCTTGTGTTCTGAAGATTGGCAGATATCATCCTTATGACTCTGGTGGGCAAGCCAAGGCACGGGGAGAAATGGTTTGAATAATCCCAGGCTATGTCTACATTGTGCGTTCTTATGCAAGAAGATATGCAAATGAGACATGGTGATAAATATGAAGATATGCAAATGAGGCATGGTGATGAATATCACATCTCATTTGCATACCTAATGAGCCACCATTTTTGCACAAGGGGCATTTGCACAAGAGTCGTTCTGCATGAAAATAAGCGGCAGAATGGCTCTTGCACAAGAGGGGGTTTTTGCACAAGAAGGAGCAGTGTAGACACAGCCCCGAGTTGGGAACAGAGTCGGTGTCCTCACTCCAAAATCCCCCAGCTCTTAGATTCTTCTGATACTTAACCTCTGACTCTTTCATGTGCCAGTAGTCTGGTGGCTGGGGCGAGCCAGTGGTGCCGCGCACACTAGTGCCGAGGGAGTCTCTTGTATTGTGCTTTGCTAATGGTGAGCAACGGCTTCAATTTTCAGAAGTGTTCCCTAGTTTTGGATGCCCACCTTGAGATGCTTAAGATGCAGGCTGGGCCGCCAAAATTAATGGATGTGGGGGGTTGGCCCCGGGCCGGTTTTGTTCATTAATGACCGGGATGTGGGGATGGGTTGTACCCTCACTGAGCTTGCGGATGACACTAAGCTGAGGGGGCAGGCAGATATTTTGGAGGCTAGGGACAGGGGTCCAGAGTGACCTAGACAAATTCAATGATTGAGCCAAAAGAAATCTGCCGAGGTTCAACAAGGACAAGTGCAGAGTCCTGCCCTTGGGATGGAAGAACCCTAAGCATTGCTACAGGCTGGGGACTGACTGGGAAAAGGCTCCGGGGATTACAGTGGATGAGAAGCTGGATAGGAGTTACCAGTGTGCCCTTGTCGCCAAGAAGGATAATGGCATATTGGGGTGCGTTAGGAGGAACATTGCCAGCAGATCAAGGGAAGTTATTATTCCCCTCTATTAGGCACTGGTGAGGCCACATCTAGAGCACTGCATCCAGTTCTGGGCCCCCCACTACAGAAAGGATGTGGACGCATTGGAGAGGGGCCAGCAGAGAGCCAACAAAAATGATTAGGGGGCTGGAGCACATGACTTACGAGGAGAATCTAAGGGATTTGAGCTTATTTAGTCTACAGAAGAGAAGAGTGAGGGGGGATTGGATAGCAACTCCCTGCAGGGGGGTTCCAGAGAGGATGGAGAGAAGCTGATCTCAGGGGTGACAGATAACAGAACGAGGAGCAATGGGCTCAGGTTGCAGTGGGGGAGGTCTAGGCTGGATATTAGGGAAAACTATTTCACTAGGGGATGGTGAAGGCCCACAATCAGAATCGGGCTCAGTTGAGCTGTCTGGGCTCTTGACCTTCCAGCACTTGTGTCTAGAGTTTTGGTCCAGATCCTTCGAGAGCTGCACTGTCCTCTGCAGTTGACATGCTCTGATCCCGGCTCCAAACGCTAATTCCAAGCCAGGCCCCCAGACTCCAGGTGATTTTTTTTCACTGAGACAGTTAATACACACGAAGTTCTTTTGTCTGCTTTCTGGGTTGGGAACTTTTCGGGTACACTCAGGTGCGGTTTTCAATTTTTCCTTTACAACCACAAGGGCTGGAAACTTACTTTATTTTTAGAAAACACAATAATGCAACCAAGATTCTCCTGTAATCACCTGCCTCCAGACACTGGGTTTTAAGAAAATCCACCAAATCTTATAGTGACTCAAGAGTTGGCAACCAGTGGTCCCTGTAGGGTACGTGCCTGCACGGCCACACACAACCAATTCTGAGCCCACCCACCTCCTTTGCAGGGCCATGCAGCAACATTCATCTTTCTGCCCCCGGAAGGTGAGTGGAATGGCTGCTTCCACAGCTGGGGCCATGTGGTGGGTGGGAGTGAGGACGGAGACAGGGCCATGACCGTGATGGGAGGTGGCTGCTCTGGCTGCCACCAGGAATCGGGAACATGGGGCGGGTGGGCAGGCAGCTGCTGCTGCTGGGATTTGGGGCGGTTAGAACAGTGGGGAGTTAGGGTTGCCAGGTGTCCAGTTTTGAACTGGACAGTCCAGTATTTGAACTTTCTGCTCAGGAAACAAACTGAGAAAATAGAAATGTTTGGTATTTTCTAAATCAGATGGAATGTAGATTGTGATGTAACAACAAGTGTGTCCGGTATTTTTGTTGAAACCATCTGGCAACGCTATGGGGAGTGGAGGAGGAGATGGGTGCTAGCTGTGTAACAGGGCAGAAGATGGGCCAGGAGCTAATGCATCTGCACAGTAAGTGGGGCTTCCTTCCATAACAATTTTAAGTGAATAGTAACGGATGGTTGCCATGGCGGCACACATCCAAGCAAGCACACACGCCCATCGATGTTGGCGCACAAGACAAAACTCACACCGCTCACGGATGGAACATCTTAGAGGGAACACTCTTGGCAACACTGTACAATGACTGCTGGGACTAGAGCAGGACGCGCCAACGCACTCTGAGGAACCCGCTCTCCTGACGCGATCAGCAGTGGCCATCTGGGAACGCTGCAAGCGAGTGACAGCCATGCAAGTTCCACGCCCGACTGGCAGATCCCGTAGCCCGCTGGCAATGGCATAAGCCACAGAACTTTGGGAAACTTCTCTGAACTGAGTCAGCAATAAGGGACTGGGTCTAGTCCCCACAAAGCTATTGGCTTCAATAAGTACAGGAGCCATCTCCTAACAAATATTAAAGTGGGATTTTTTTTTCAAGTCAGGCACCCTTTTTGTGGGCTACAAGTGCATACGGCTGTATGTTGAATCTGCATGCAGTGTCCATGAATGGGCATCAGAAGACCACCTACATGTACACTATGCTTGGAGGTAGATAATGCACACACTGTGTCATAAGGCACCTCCAACCGGAGCCCTTCCTCTGGCAGCCCACAAGTATGACAGGCACACCTGCCTCAGTTTCCCTCCTTCAGAATCCAGAAATAGTTCAAATCATCTTCCCAAGTCTAAATATAGCCTTTGTAACAAGAAAGCCAGAGTGCACACAAGAAAGCCATAGCCCAGCTCCTAAAGCCATAGTCCAGATAATAAACTAAGGAGAGGTAGAGTCCCCACCCCAATCACCATGCCCCAGCTCTCTGGTACATCTCCAGCATCCCTTCCCTTCTCTCCCCGCCCCACTCTCTCTGGCCCCAGAGCCATCGGGCACTCTGCCGCCTTCTCTGTCCATGCTGTCTGGCTCAGAAGGGCAGCATGCTGGACCCTCCATTGGCTCTTAGCCCTTTTCAGCTGCCCAGCATGGCCCTCTGGCTCAGAGGGCTCAGCCCAGCACAGGCTTCGACTACTGGCATCAAGAAGTCAGCCCTTCAACGGCCTTCCTGGAGATTTCTTCCTCTTGGCAGGGGTTATCTGCAGAGATCTGTCTGTTTTCTGAAGACTAACTCCAGGCAGCTCACTCCTTGGTCAACCAGTCTATACCCCTCAGCTTCCCTCTGGCTCACCAGCTCTCTCTCTTTGTATGGCTTAAATCCCACTTGGGATGAGTTGATGGTTCACGGGTATCGTCATGGTTCCTTCCCCACTTTGGTACGATAAATGCAGGAGTGGGGGCCAGCAAAAGTACCCCAGAACCTTCTCTACCAGACTTTGGCAAACCAGGACACAAAAATTAACCAATACCAGGTTAATAAAAATAAAAGAGAAAGAACTTTTATTATCCCCACAATATTCCGTTGCAAGCATAATGACTAGATGGAACAGTAACAAAATAATATCCTCATGGAGGAGAAATCTACCATGAGCCAGGAACTTAATTACAAAGGAGAGCAAAACCCATTTTTAAATGCACAGACCAGATCCCATTTCCCAAACCATAAAACAATAAAACCTAACGGATTTATCTAAACTTTGCTCCCCAGAGTTAATCGTGATGCAAGTCCAGCCAGTAATCTGGCACCTTGCTGCTGTCAATTTAGTTTGCCAATTGGGCCACTGCCTCACGGAGACAGGGCCTAGATGAACTAGCCTGATAGACTTATGGATCTCAGGTATGCAGCCCTGTTCCCTCTTCCGCTCCCTCACCAAAGGCTCTTACGTAAGTTATCATGGGATAAGAGGGAGGGCCTCTCATGGATTGAGAACTGGATAAAAGACAGGAAACAAAGAGTAGGAATAAATGGTCAGTTTTCCGAGTGGAGAGAGGTAACTAGTGGGGTCCCCCAAGGGTCTGTCCTGGGAGCAATCCTATTCAACTTCTTTATAAATGATCTGGAGAAAGGGGTAAGCAGTGAGGTGGCAAAAATAGCAGATGATACCAAATTGCTCAAGATAGTTCAGACCAAAGCCGACTGTGAAGAGCTTCCAAAAGATCTCACCAAACTAAGTGATTGGGCAACAAAATGGCAAATGCTCTATCTAAACAGTCGTGCATCCCACTGAAAAGTACAACGTTATTGCTCAGGTTGGGGTTAGGACCAGGCTGTTTTGGTTTCTGGAACGTTCATTTTGGTCTGGGTTCAGGCCAGTGAAGAGCGAGGCCACACAGGTTGTATGAGGGCTTGGGAGTCTGATCTGTCATGGGCAATGGAAGTGTGCACACAGATATCTGGCCCCAGCAGACAAGGAGTTCTCCTGGCTGTGTTGTTGCTCGGTGAACAGAAAATTCATGGACAAATAGCTGGAGAAGTGGAACAGGGCAGCAAAGAACTGCAGCTCTCATTAGATGCTAATGGGCTCCACGAGACACGCGCCTACTTCCTCTTCCAGAGCCTGATTCTTGTCTCTCCCATGCCTGGGTAATCAATGGCGTCAGGCCCCTAGCAGCTCACGTGTGCAGCCCGACCAGCGACCGTCAGCTGGAGACTCTCCCAGTCCAGCAGCAGCACAGGCCTGTGTTCAGAACTGCAGGCTCTAGGCCAGGTGCACCATCCATTCAGGCAGATTAGCCCGAGAACGTCACACGTAAAGGGTATCGAACAGTTACTGCTGTACCTGCACAATGCCTGGGTCTCCCTCCCACCTCCATTTGCTGTCTGCTTTGGGCTTTCGTCACTCTGGCACTCCTCCATTCACTCTCTGCTCCACCACCCTCACGGCAGCAGCAAGGCAGGGCAGGAACCTAGAACAAGGGGAAAGCGAGTCCTTGCCACGAGTCTCTGCAGCTGCCACGCTGCTGTAGCTCAGCATGGCAGAGGGAACTGAGTCATGCACGGTAGCTGAGGAACTTGCAGCTGGCAAGGTGACTACTAGGTGGCTAAGCGTATGCAATTGCAAGGGATTTCTTGTTCACTAAAGCGCCACTGAAATAAAATCATCCACATTCAGATTCATGCCTAGTGCAATTCCCCTGAATCCAATGAAGTTACTCCAGAGTTTAATTGTCCCAGTATTTTACATCAGCTACTCGCAATCCTCATTGGCACTGACTCCAGGGCTAAAGACTGTTGCCGTGACTCACAGGTGCTGCATGTGCTGATGCAGGGGGGCACTGCAGCACCCCTGGCTAGAAGTGGTTTCCGTTCTAGGGTTTATAGTGCAGCTGCTGAGAGGCACTGACCCAAAAACCGTTTCAGCTGCCCTGCATAAGCATGTGGGACCTTCATGATCATGGGGTCCGACCTCCTGCACATTGCAGGCCACAGAGCCTCACCCATCCACTCCTGAAATAGACTCCTAGCCCCTGGCTGAGTTACTCAAGTCCTCAAATCCTGGTTTAAAGGCTTCCCAGTACAGAGAATCCACCGTTTACACAGTTTAAACCTGCAAGTGACCTGTGCCCCATGCTGCAAAGTAAGGTGAAAAACTCACAGCATCTCTGCCAATCTGACCTGCAGAAAATTAAGGTAGACCCTGGGCATGTAGGCGAGAAGCAAACTTGATGTCAGGGGGCAGAGGAAGCACTGAGTAGAGAGGACAGAAAGTTTAGGGTCTGAGGAGGAAGCAGCAAGGAGGGTATGTCTAGACGGCAGCCCTCTGTCGGCAGAGGGGTGCAGATTAGGCAGGTGGACACTGCAAACGAGGCAGAGATTTAAATAACCTGCGCCTAATGTGCATAAAAATGGTCACCACATTTTGCTGACTCAGCACTTTGTCGGCAAAAGCGGCAGTCAGGAGGGGGATCTGTCGAGAAAGAAAGCCTGTTTCGACAGGCCCTGTAACCCTCCTTGCAGGAGGCATTAGGGATCTGTCGAAACAGGCTTTCTTTCTCGACAGATCCCCCTCTAGACTGCCGCTTTTGCCGACAAAGTGCTGAGTTGGCAAAACGCAGCGGACATTTTTATGCAAATTAAGCACAGGATATTTAAATCCCTGCCTCATTTGCAATGTCGACCTGCCTAATCTGCACCCCTCTGCCGACAGAGGGCTGCCATCTAGACATACCCTTAGTCGCATCAAAACATCCACTTGGCAGTCCAGCTCAAAGCCCAGATCTGCCCTTGCCCCCACCCCTCACGAGAGCCAGTCCCACCCTGGGTACTGTGCACACTTGTGACAAGAAAAGGATCCAATGCAAAAGAATTTGCTTCCTGGACCAAAGCCTGAGCCTGCACAAGGAGTTTTCCCTCCCACTAGGTCACTGAGCAGCAGTGGAGCTGAGCCACGGTCACTACTGGGGCCCATGCATGGGTGGCGAGATTGGGACCTGCACGCAGGCTGTGGTAGACTCTGCACCTCTCGCGACAGTGGGTACGACTTCCAGGCCTCCCTCCCTATAAAACCAAACAACAAGCGATAATCCCGCACCCCATCTGGCAGCAGGGCCGGGCTGTGGCCACTCCCCAAGCATGAGGACCCGTGTTTATTGAGCACATCAGCAAGCTGCATCAGCCTGCCGGGGACAGGGAGTGAGAGCTGAGCCTGAGTAATGCCCATTGCAAACAAAGAGCCAAGTCACTGAGCCGCCTGGCCGGGCCGAGTGACTCTCCTGTCCCAGGCGCAGCGCGGTGCCAGTCTGTGCACAGCAGCTCAGCCCCAGGCCTTGGCTCTGGCGCCTGACCATTGTACGAGTAGCTGGCATGTCTCCGGCGGATACGCCTCCTGCTGTTCTCTGTCCTTCCCACACGTGACACCGTTCAGTGGCTCCCTCCCCACTGCAACAGTAACAGCACTCGGCACTTCTCGACGGGAAAGCCTGGCTTCCCAGCACCCCTGTGGCAGCAGTTTCTGTCCCATTGAAGGGTTAGTACAGGGGCAGGCAAAGCATGGCCCACAGGCTGGACCCACTCAGACCTGGCCCACAACACTCCTCTGTGATGCCAGCGTCCTGCTCCCTGCCAGCTGCACCCCACACACTGCTCCAAGTAGCCAGCTGCTGGGGCCAGCCCATGCATCTCTATGCAGCAAGCAGCAGTAGGGGGGAGGAAGGTCTCATGCACTGCCCCTCCCCCCAGCACAATTTCACAGCTCCCACTGGTCAGAAACTAGCCAATGGGAGCTGCCTGGGCAGTGCTTATAGCACAGGCAGCACACAAGCCCCCCCCCACCCCCTCCGCACATGGCACGTTGTGCAGACACACCTGGTCCCAGCCCCCTGGGCTTCTGGCCAGCAGCTGCCTAATTAAGCACCTCCCGGCCAGAGCCTGCACCTGGCACCCCAACTCCCTGCCCCAGGTCACAACCCAAACATTTGCACTCCCTCCTATGCCCCTCCCCAAATCAGTTGACCCAAACTCCCTACCAGACCCCCACCCCCTCCTGCACCCCAATCCTCTGCCCCAAACTCTTTTCTGCACCAACCTCCACTGTGGCCCTTGGTCATTTACCAAATTCTTGGAGTGGCCACCCCATCCAAAATGATTGCCCATCCCGGGCTAGTAGCTGCCCAAGGCCACACAGAGGAGGTGCTGGTAAGAGAATCTATTTAGGGTCTTGTCTAAAGGCCAGGCCTCCAGCTTCCCAGAGCCCTGCTCCCACTGTCTCAGACACAGTGCCTAGTGAGCTCTGCTGTGCGCCCGAGAGCGACACTGCAAAGCCTGTGGGGACAGCTGGCCACCTGGCTACTGACCTGTGTCCCAGCCACGGGGGTTCATTGCGCAGCGGGGCAGGAAAGGGGCTCAGCGATCGGCTCGCCAGGGCCAAGGTGGTTAAAAGGAACCGTGGAGGAAATGGCACATGTGGAGAACTGCAGGACAGTCCCCCTCCAGGAAGGGATACAAGCTGGGGGAGGAAGAAAGCGGCTGGGCCCAGCTCACAGGATGGGCAGCTGAACCTTCGCCAGCCTCTTGGTAGCACAGATCAGATCTCAACACAGGACCTGTCTCACGTGCAGGGCCGGATTAAGAGAGGGGGGTGAGCCGGGCAGCTGCCCGGGGTGCCAACCTATGGGGGGCGCCTGATGGCAGCTGTAAGGAGCCCACAGCACCCCTTCTAGCTGCCATCAAGCGCCACACACCCGGCTCCCGGATCGCGGGCTGCAGCAGCTCCCAGTGGTCATCCTGCAGTGGCCGCCTGGTGCAGGGGCCGCGTTAACCCCTGCAGCGCCGGCCAGCAGCGCCTTTCCCCGCGTGGCCCTGCACGGCCAGGCTCAGCCCTCCCCCAACCCGGGGCACAATTAAACTGTCTGCCTGGGGCGCCGGAATAGTTCAGTCCGACCCCCTCGTTCACAGTCACGTGGACCTTTAGGGGAGTGTCAGGGCTGTTCCTCACTCTGGCACTCCAAGTGCAGACATGGGGGCCACAAGAGACCTTAAATACCTTGCCTCTATAGGCTCTGCTTACAAAACTCCCCAGAGACGCAGGTTGGCCAACTTTGGTGGCGGAAGGGAGGGGGTAGCTGCCACCACCAAGTGAAACAAAAGGGGAAAAAACACCTTTCTTCTTGAACCCAGGAAGGAAGCACTTGGACGTCTTTCAGAGGGGAACCCCCAAGCTCCTTTGCCACAAAGAGAAATCAGCCTGTGGTTGCTGACCTTAGTCTGAGGCATGCAGACGCAGACGCAGACACAGACACAGACCTGCTGTTTCTTTCCAGGACACAAGAAGCAAATCATCACCTTAAAAAGGTGATTTTGTTAACAAAACAAAAAAGATAAACTTGATAAAGCATCTTGGATTGCTAGGGGTTACAGAGCAACTAAATCCAATGAATTAAAAGACAGAGACCATCTCCTAGACAGTGAGTGGGGGAGGGAAGGCATTGGTTAAACTTCTCTGTGCGAACCTAACCATCAAAACAACGAAAAATACCCGATTGCGACTGAATAGCCCTTTCCCTTTATTTACTCACGATTCCTTCCTGGTTCAGTCCACTTCCATGCCCAGTGTTCCTTGTAGACATGGTCATTCCAATTACTCCATGTTGCTCCCTCCAGCCCTTAATTTACAAGACAGGAGAGCAGGTGAGATCAGCCCTGTATCCCCATTGGTTCTTCTGGCCCCCTGCCAACACCCTTGCTAGCTGCCTGAGTTTAACCCCTTAATCCCTGGGTGGTTGCTAGCTCCCCTCCTACCCATCACAGAGGCACAGGGGCAAGAGTGTTTGGCGCTCTCACAAGGGAGCTTGAAGGCTGCTGGGAGGCAGCAAATCCTGTTCAGGTGGCAGCGGTTCACTATTTTAGGCACCAAGAGGGAGCTAAACCGCTGCTGACAGTTCTCCACTGGGAGGCTGCATCTCTCGCTCCCAGGGGCCTTGGCATGATTTAGTTTGCAGCACAGAGGCACTTCTAAGCCACCTTCCTTCTCCTGCCTGCAGAGCAGCACTAGCACCTGGGAGCGGGGCTTGAAAGGGCACTGCCTGCACAGAACGGCTTTGGGGATAGATACAAGCACAGCTGCTGATCTAGGGTCACTCTCTCTGCCCCCCAACCCTGCTCTGGCCCTCAGAAGCATGTTTGCCTTTTGCTTTCTGCTGAGCACCGCAGACAGAGTTACCCCTCTTCTCACCAAGTCCTTTAGCAACTAGGAAACCAGGCAGTTTCTCTGGCTTCTAAGTCTTACGCCTCTGAAGGTGGGTCAGTAAGCATGTCTGGCTCCTGATTAGCTAAATCCCTGAATGGCGATTGGATCCTAGGACACTAGCTGGAGGTTGCCCTCTGGAAGTCAGAAGTTTCATTTCTTGTGCGTTAGTTGCTGTGATTTCTGCTGTGTCTTGCTCTCTCTGTGTTCCCCACTTTTTGGAGCACCTGTCTTCCTGGACCAAAGGGGAAGCCACTGAATTGTAGCTTTTCAGTGTATGTATCAGGCTTTCAGTGCTTGAGTCTGGCTCATTCCACAAGGGAAAACCTGCAATCCCTCTTAGTAACAGGGTTCTTGGGCCACGAGGGAGGCTTTCCGGATTCAGAGGTCACTAGTTCCCACTGTTCTGCACATATTCCCTTGGCTCTCCGGCTAGCGTGGGGTCAGGGAGAAGCCCAGCTGGGAATTGCTCTTGACGCCCCTGGGACAGGCACTGTGCATCCAGATAACCGTTATCTGAGTTTGAAACCAACACGGGAGAGCGAAATCTCCACGAGAAAGCACTTGCCTGCTCCATCTCCAGTAGGGGCCTTCCACAACCGCCTGCACAAGGACCCGCGGAGAGCAGAGCCCTGCAGCAAACGAGCCCTGCTCTAGAACCAGTGGAAAGCTGCATTCTGACTGCTCTGTCCACAGAGAGGAGCTCCAGGCCCTGACAGGCGCCCTCCTGCTGTGTAAGCGGAAGATGGTCCCGCTGCTGTGGGGAACTTTCCTGGCTCCTACATGACCCCGGTGAAAGGACCTGAGTCCCCGCTCGCACTTCCTTTACCCAGAGGCCTCCCTGCCCTCGAGGGCTCCCCTTCCACTCTCCTGTGTGGCAGAGTCCCCGCAACCCCAACACCGCCGGGCCCAGGGCTCCTGAGGCTCCACCCCTCACAGCGCAGGGCCAGGGGGGTCCCCGCGGCAGGGGCTCGATCCCCGCTGGACGTTTCCCTGGCCCACTGAGGATTACAGACAGGACTCTCCCCAGACTCTTCACTCCTTCATTGGCCAACTCACGCTGTCAATCATGCTGATCAGGCGCACTCTTCTCATTGTTCCTGGGGCCTGTCAGTCTCCAGTTCCTGATTTCTCAGAGACCCACCCCCTTCCTTTTGGTGCTGGGAGCGATGGGCCAGCAGTCCCAGACATATTCTATCGAGCGTGCACTGTAAGTTAGTTACAGTTTGTGCAATAGGGAGCCTACTCTTGCTGAGAAATGACCGTCCCTAGACCCAGAGGCTGCTAGGACATCACAGACTTTGCTGATGTAGCTGTACCAGGCCCAGTAAATGCTGCCAGCGAATGTTTCAGGTGCAGAGCCCAGTCCTTTCTCAATCAGCTTTTTCCAAACACACTTTGTGGATTAATTGTAGGGCTCAGCTGAGAGCACATTGATCATGCTGATTAGTGGATTCAGGAGCCCTGAGGGATTTCTCAGCAGCACACAAACAGAAGGAGGATAAAGAAACACCAGGGCTACATCTACACTGCAGACTTCTTGCACAAGAACAGTTGTTCTTGCGCAAAAACTTGTGCAAGTAAATTTACAGTAAAGCGTCGGAACAGAGGGCTTCTTGCGCAAGAGCTATTCCTCTCCCCGTGAGGAATAAGCCCTCTTGCCCAAGAAGGCAGTGTGGCTGATAACAGGGGTTTCTTGCACAAAGGAAATGGCCATCAGAGCTTTCTTGTGCAAGAGAGCGTCCACACTGCCATGGATGCTCTTGTGCAAAAGCACATGGCAGTGTGGACGCGCTCTTACGCAAAACAGTCCTTGCGCAAGAAGCCTGCACTGTAGACATAGCCAGGCAGGGTAAAATGAGAGAGCACGAAGGAGACGTTCTTGGGGGAAAACTGGAGACAAATTTTATTTTATTTAATTTTTTAAATGTATTCAGAAAAATCACACCCTCATAGTCTCTGGCTGCAAATACATTCAAACTTACAAATACATTCGTCAATTAACAAAAACATTAACCTGTAACACATCCTGCTCACAAAGAAAATTGTGCCAAACTGGACAACCATTCTTGAGCAAAAGGCTCAACAAATAGCTAGATCTGGTGTGTCCTGGAAGTAAATAACTTGGATTTTGCCATAACTATGGGGAAAGTGAACTCCTGAGGAGGCCTGGGCCAGACACAACGCACAAGGAATGAAAGCAAGAGGGTCCAAGTGGATCTCACCAGGCTTTGAGATAGTGCGTAAGGAGACAGGCAAGTCTCAAAGGTAGCCTGGACATAGGCTACGTCTACACTGCAGGCTTTTTGCACAAAAACGGCCGTTCTTGTGCAAAAACTTGCAGAGCGTCTACACTGCATGCGTGTTCTAGCGCAAGTAAATTTACAGTAAAGCGTCAGAAAAGAGGGCTTCTTGCGCAAGAGTTATTCCTTTCCCCCCAAGGAATAAGCCCTCTTGCGCAAGAAGGCAGTGTCAACGGGCAACAGGGGTTTCTTGCACAAAGGAAATGGCCATCAGAGCTTTCTTGCACAAGACAGTGTCCACACGGCCATGGATGCTCTTGTGCAAAAGCACATGGCAGTGTGGACGCGCTCTTGCACAAGACCTCTTGCGCAAAACAGTTCTTCTGCAAAAAGCCTGCAGTATAGACGTAGCCCTCCAGTGTACAGCTTTCTTGATGAAAATCCGCACCTGGAAGGGCACTAAGAAATGAAGTGTAAAGAATCCGAAAAACTAAGATGTCCTTTTACTCTGGACTACTAACAAACTAAACTGTAGGGACTGGCAGTTGCCACAGGAAATGGCCCATTAGGCTGAATCTTCCCCCAGCCATACCTCTTATTGGTTTGTATTATATGCAAGTGACATCAAAACATTGTGAGCTGCCTTCAAACAAGGCAAAAATGCAACCCAACCCTGCCCATGACTTGTCTGCAAATCATAATCCACTGTATGAAGTGCACGCAAAGTACTGACAGAGAAAAACCCAGGCAAATAAGCACACAGGTGGAAACTTTTGGGAAGGGAGAAAGTCTCACAGTCCTTGGGCTTTCTGCTCACATAAAATTCATTATAAATAATCCCAAGCAGCCAGAAATCATGAACAAATTACCCAAAATCCTTAGTTTAGTTTCAAAATCATGAGATTAAAAAAAGTCAGTTGTGGGGAATGATTTACCTTTGTTTAAAGAGCCACTAAATCAAATTATGGTTTCAATATTTTCTGTGCAACTTTTCTGCGAAAGGTGCTTTTTTTAAAGAAAAAAACCAAAAGCTGAGATTCTCACCTAATTGCTTGCCTTGAGCTGGGGTTTTAAGCTAAACATCCAATATTGATTGGTTTGTGTTTGGAGCAGCAACAGCTCACCTTGCCCAGCCTGTCAGAGTGAAAACTCATGAAGTCAGACTCACCAGCAAGAATAAATCATGAACGGTAACTGGAAACGAGTTTTATTGTCAATTCTCTGAGAACCTGCCTCATTCAAAGAGCCATCGGCAGCTGCTCCATGCAGTCTCCTAGGGGCAACTGATGAAAGCTGCATTGTGCTCTCAAACTACTCCAAGCCCCAGGACCTGCAGCTGTGAAGTTAGATCCCTCCTATCATTACAACCAAAACAGATTGTAGGGGCAGGCAGTGATCGAATTTCCACCTCCCGAATCCTCTCCCCCCCTGCTTACTCCCCGACCCCTTTTTTTTGGGGGGGGGGTCAACAAATTTTCACGCCAGGCATTTGCCCAGGGCTACCAACGATTACAACAGCAACCACAGGGCCAGAAAGAGGCTCGCTTTTGCAGATGTGACCTTTCAGCCCGGTAAAGCCATCAGCAGCCAGGCCCAGGTTCGATATCCAGAGGTTTCTCTCTATCCATCCAACACAGAGCTGCCTCGAGCACCCACCCCGTAACCTGGAACGTCACACAACCCCTGGGGGCCTGGGGAGGCTGCTTCCCCACTCGCCAGCAGAGTCTGTGTGGGAAAGAGCCCTTTCATAAAAAGGGAGGGCGGTGACGTGGCATTGATTTGGGAAAACCCCACAGACAGGGTCAAGAAACGAAACCGTGAGTAAAAGCCCCCCCCGAAATAGCCTGGGCAGGGGCCTTTTCCTCTCAGAGACTTAAGTGCGGAAATGTGAATGTCCCCTCCGCACCCGCAACCCTTCTCTGCCATCTCCCCCTCGCCCCCTGCTCCCCCCTCACTGCACCTCCCCCTCGCCCCCCCGTCACTGCGCCTCCCCATCGCCGTCCTGCTACCCCCTCACTGCACCTCCCCCTCGCCGCCCTGCTACCCCGTCACTGCACCTCCCCCTCGCCCCCCTGCTACCCCGTCACTGCGCCTCCCCCTCGCCCCCCTGCTACCCCCTCACTGCGCCTCCCCCTCGCCCCCCCGTCACTGCGCCTCCCCATCGCCGCCCTGCTCCCCCCTCACTGCACCTCCCCCTCGCCCCCCCGTCACTGCGCCTCCCCCTCGCCCCCCTGCTACCCCGTCACTGCGCCTCCCCCTCGCCCCCCTGCTACCCCCTCACTGCGCCTCCCCCTCACCCCCCCGTCACTGCGCCTCCCCATCGCCCCCCCGTCACTGCGCCTCCCCATCGCCCCCCCCCCTCACTGCACCTCCCCCTCGCCCCCCCGTCACTGCGCCTCCCCATCGCCGCCCCGTCACTGCACCTCCCCCTCGCCCCCCTGCTACCTCCTCACTGCACCTCCCCCTCGCCCCCCTGCTACCCCCTCACTGCGCCTCCCCCTCGCCCCCCTGCTACCCCCTCACTGCGCCTCCCCATCGCCGCCCTGCTACCCCCTCACTGCGCCTCCCCCTCGCCCCCCTGCTACCCTGTCACTGCGCCTCCCCCTCGCTCCCCTGCTACCCCGTCACTGCGCCTCCCCCTCGCCCCCCTGCTACCCCGTCACTGCGCCTCCCCCTCGCCCCCCCGTCACTGCGCCTCCCCATCGCCGCCCTGCTACCCCCTCACTGCGCCTCCCCATCGCCGCCCTGCTACCCCGTCACTGCGCCTCCCCATCGCCGCCCTGCTACCCCCTCACTGCGCCTCCCCCTCGCCCCCCTGCTACCCCGTCACTGCGCCTCCCCATCGCCGCCCTGCTACCCCCTCACTGCGCCTCCCCCTCGCCCCCCTGCTACCCCCTCACTGCGCCTCCCCCTCGCCCCCCTGCTACCCCGTCACTGCACCTCCCCCTCGCCCCCCTGCTACCCCCTCACTGCGCCTCCCCCTCGCCCCCCTGCTACCCGGTCACTGCACCTCCCCCTCGCCCCCCTGCTACCCCGTCACTGCACCTCCCCCTCGCCCCCCTGCTACCCCCTCACTGCGCCTCCCCCTCGCCCCCCTGCTACCCCGTCACTGCGCCTCCCCATCGCCGCCCTGCTACCCCCTCACTGCGCCTCCCCCTCGCCCCCTGCTCCCCCCTCACTGCACCTCCCCCTCGCCCCCCCGTCACTGCGCCTCCCAAACGCCGCCCTGCTACCCCCTCACTGCGCCTCCCCCTCGCCCCCTGCTCCCCCCTCACTGCACCTCCCCCTCGCCCCCCCGTCACTGCGCCTCCCCATCGCCGCCCTGCTACCCCCTCACTGCACCTCCCCATCGCCGCACTGCTACCCCCTCACTGCACCTCCCCATCGCCGCCCTGCTACCCCCTCACTGCGCCTCCCCCTCGCCCCCCTGCTACCTCCTCACTGCACCTCCCCCTCGCCCCCCTGCTACCCCCTCACTGCGCCTCCCCATCGCCGCCCTGCTACCCCCTCACTGCGCCTCCCCCTCGCCCCCCTGCTACCTCCTCACTGCACCTCCCCCTCGCCCCCCTGCTCCCTCCTCACTGCGCCTCCCCCTCGCCCCCCTGCTACCTCCTCACTGCACCTCCCCCTCGCCCCCCTGCTACCCCCTCACTGCGCCTCCCCCTCGCCGCCCTGCTACCCCCTCACTGCGCCTCCCCCTCGCCCCCCTGCTACCCCCTCACTGCGCCTCCCCCTCGCCCCCCTGCTACCTCCTCACTGCGCCTCCCCCTCGCCCCCCTGCTACCCCCTCACTGCGCCTCCCCCTCGCCCCCCTGCTACCTCCTCACTGCGCCTCCCCCTCGCCCCCCTGCTACCTCCTCACTGCGCCTCCCCATCGCCGCCCTGCTACCCCCTCACTGCGCCTCCCCCTCGCCCCCCCGTCACTGCGCCTCCCCATCGCCGCCCTGCTACCCCCTCACTGCGCCTCCCCATCGCCGCCCTGCTACCCCCTCACTGCACCTCCCCATCGCCGCCCTGCTACCCCGTCACTGCGCCTCCCCATCGCCGCCCTGCTACCCCCTCACTGCGCCTCCCCCTCGCCCCCCTGCTACCCCGTCACTGCGCCTCCCCATCGCCGCCCTGCTACCCCCTCACTGCGCCTCCCCCTCGCCCCCCTGCTACCCCCTCACTGCGCCTCCCCCTCGCCCCCCTGCTACCCCGTCACTGCACCTCCCCCTCGCCCCCCTGCTACTCCCTCACTGCGCCTCCCCCTCGCCCCCCTGCTACCCCGTCACTGCACCTCCCCCTCGCCCCCCTGCTACCCCGTCACTGCACCTCCCCCTCGCCCCCCTGCTACCCCCTCACTGCGCCTCCCCCTCGCCCCCCTGCTACCCCGTCACTGCGCCTCCCCATCGCCCCCCTGCTACCCCCTCACTGCGCCTCCCCCTCGCCCCCTGCTCTCCCCTCACTGCACCTCCCCCTCGCCCCCCCGTCACTGCGCCTCCCCATGGCCGCCCTGCTACTCCCTCACTGCACCTCCCCATCGCCGCCCTGCGACCCCCTCACTGCACCTCCCCATCGCCGCCCTGCTACCCCCTCACTGCGCCTCCCCCTCGCCCCCCTGCTACCTCCTCACTGCACCTCCCCCTCGCCCCCCTGCTACCCCCTCACTGCGCCTCCCCATCGCCGCCCTGCTACCCCCTCACTGCGCCTCCCCCTCGCCCCCCTGCTACCTCCTCACTGCACCTCCCCCTCGCCCCCCTGCTACCTCCTCACTGCGCCTCCCCCTCGCCCCCCTGCTACCTCCTCACTGCACCTCCCCCTCGCCCCCCTGCTACCCCCTCACTGCACCTCCCCATCGCCGCCCTGCTACCCCCTCACTGCGCCTCCCCCTCGCCCCCCTGCTACCTCCTCACTGCACCTCCCCCTCGCCCCCCTGCTACCTCCTCACTGCGCCTCCCCCTCGCCCCCCTGCTACCTCCTCACTGCACCTCCCCCTCGCCCCCCTGCTACCCCCTCACTGCGCCTCACCATCGCCGCCCTGCTACCCCCTCACTGCACCTCCCCATCGCCGCCCTGCTACCCCCTCACTGCGCCTCCCCCTCGCCCCCCTGCTACCTCCTCACTGCACCTCCCCCTCGCCCCCCTGCTACCTCCTCACTGCGCCTCCCCCTCGCCCCCCTGCTACCTCCTCACTGCACCTCCCCCTCGCCCCCCTGCTACCCCCTCACTGCGCCTCCCCATCGCCGCCCTGCTACCCCATCACTGCACCTCCCCATCGCCGCCCTGCTACCCCCTCACTGCGCCTCCCCCTCGCCCCCCTGCTACCTCCTCACTGCACCTCCCCCTCGCCGCCCTGCTACCCCCTCACTGCGCCTCCCCATCGCCCCCCTGCTACCCCCTCACTGCGCCTCCCCCTCGCCCCCCTGCTACCCCGTCACTGCGCCTCCCCATCGCCCCCCTGCTACCCCCTCACTGCGCCTCCCCCTCGCCCCCCTGCTACCTCCTCACTGCGCCTCCCCCTCGCCGCCCTGCTACCCCGTCACTGCGCCTCCCCATCGCCCCCCTGCTACCCCCTCACTGCGCCTCCCCCTCGCCGCCCTGCTACCCCGTCACTGCGCCTCCCCATCGCCCCCCTGCTCCCGCCTCACTGCACCTCCCCCTCGCCCCCCCGTCACTGCGCCTCCCCATCGCCGCCCTGCTACCCCCTCACTGCACCTCCCCCTCGCCCCCCTGCTACCTCCTCACTGCGCCTCCCCCTCGCCGCCCTGCTACCCCGTCACTGCGCCTCCCCCTCGCCCCCCTGCTACCTCCTCACTGCACCTCCCCCTCGCCCCCCTGCTACCTCCTCACTGCACCTCCCCCTCGCCCCCCTGCTACCCCCTCACTGCGCCTCCCCGTCGCCCCCCTGCTACCTCCTCACTGCACCTCCCCCTCGCCCCCCTGCTACCTCCTCACTGCGCCTCCCCCTCGCCCCCCTGCTACCTCCTCACTGCACCTCCCCCTCGCCCCCCTGCTACCTCCTCACTGCGCCTCCCCATCGCCGCCCTGCTACCCCCTCACTGCGCCTCCCCCTCGCCGCCCTGCTACCCCGTCACTGCGCCTCCCCATCGCCGCCCTGCTACCCCCTCACTGCGCCTCCCCCTCGCCCCCCTGCTACCCTGTCACAGCGCCTCCCCCTCGCCCCCCTGCTACCCCCTCACTGCACCTCCCCATCGCCGCCCTCCTACCCCCTCACTGCGCCTCCCCCTCGCCCCCCTGCTACCTCCTCACTGCGCCTCCCCCTCGCCGCCCTGCTACCCCGTCACTGCGCCTCCCCATCGCCGCCCTGCTACCCCCTCACTGCGCCTCCCCCTCGCCTCCCTGCTACCTCCTCACTGCGCCTCCCCCTCGCCGCCCTGCTACCCCGTCACTGCGCCTCCCCATCGCCGCCCTGCTACCCCCTCACTGCACCTCCCCCTCGCCCCCCCGTCACTGCGCCTCCCCCTCGCCCCCCTGCTACCCCGTCACTGCGCCTCCCCATCGCCGCCCTGCTACCCCCTCACTGCACCTCCCCATCGCCGCCCTGCTACCCCCTCACTGCGCCTCCCCCTCGCCCCCCTGCTACCCTGTCACAGCGCCTCCCCATCGCCGCCCTGCTACCCCCTCACTGCACCTCACCATCGCCGCCCTGCTACCCCCTCACTGCGCCTCCCCCTCGCCCCCCTGCTACCCTGTCACTGCGCCTCCCCCTCGCCGCCCTGCTACCCCGTCACTGCGCCTCCCCCTCGACGCCCTGCTACCCCGTCACTGCGCCTCCCCCTCGCCCCCCTGCTATCCCCTCACTGCGCCTCCCCCTCGCCCCCTGCTACCCCGTCACTGCACCTCCCCATCGCCGCCCTGCTACCCCCTCACTGCGCCTCCCCCTCGCCCCCCTGCTACCTCCTCACTGCGCCTCCCCCTCGCCCCCCTGCTACCCCGTCACTGCGCCTCCCCCTCGCCTCCCGGCTACCCCCTCACTGCGCCTCCCCCTCGCCCCCCTGCTACCTCCTCATTGCGCCTCCCCCTCGCCGCCATGCTACCCCGTCACTGCGCCTCCCCATTGCCGCCCTGCTACCCCCTCACTGCGCCTCCCCCTCGCCCCCCTGCTACCCCCTCACTGCGCCTCCCCCTCGCCCCCTGCTACCCCGTCACTGCACCTCCCCCTCGCCCCCCTGCTACCCCCTCACTGCGCCTCCCCATCGCCGCCCTGCTACCCCCTCACTGCGCCTCCCCCTCGCCCCCCTGCTACCCTGTCACAGCGCCTCCCCATCGCCGCCCTGCTACCCCTTCACTGCACCTCCCCATCGCCGCCCTGCTACCCCCTCACTGCGCCTCCCCCTCGCCCCCCTGCTACCTCCTCACTGCGCCTCCCCCTCGCCCCCCTGCTACCCCGTCACTGCGCCTCCCCATCGCCGCCCTGCTACCCCCTCACTGCGCCTCCCCCTCGCCTCCCTCCTACCTCCTCACTGCGCCTCCCCCTCGCCGCCCTGCTACCCCCTCACTGCACCTCCCCCTCGCCCCCCCGTCACTGCGCCTCCCCCTCGCCCCCCTGCTACCCCGTCACTGCGCCTCCCCATCGCCGCCCTGCTACCCCCTCACTGCACCTCCCCATCGCCGCCCTGCTACCCCCTCACTGCGCCTCCCCCTCGCCCCCCTGCTACCCCGTCACTGCGCCTCCCCCTCGCCCCCCTGCTACCCCGTCACTGCGCCTCCCCCTCGCCCCCCTGCTACCTCCTCACTGCGCCTCCCCCTCGCCCCCCTGCTACCTCCTCACTGCGCCTCCCCCTCGCCCCCCTGCTACCCCATCACTGCGCCTCCCCCTCGCCGCCCTGCTACCCCCTCACTGCGCCTCCCCATCGCCGCCCTGCTACCCTGTCACTGCGCCTCCCCCTCGCCCCCCTGCTACCCCGTCACTGCGCCTCCCCCTCGCCCCCCTGCTACCCCGTCACTGCGCCTCCCCCTCGCCCCCCTGCTACCCCGTCACTGCGCCTCCCCCTCGCCGCCCTGCTACCCCGTCACTGCGCATCCCCCTCGCCGCCCTGCTACCCCGTCACTGCGCCTCCCCCTCGCCCCCCTGCTACTCCGTCACTGCGCCTCCCCCTCGCCCCCCTGCTACCCCGTCACTGCGCCTCCCCCTCGCCGCCCTGCTACCACTTCACTGCGCCTCCCCCTCGCCCCCCTGCTACCTCCTCACTGCGCCTCCCCCTCGCCCCCCTGCTACTCCCTCACTGCGCCTCCCCCTCGCCCCCTGCTACCCCCTCACTGCGCCTCCCCCTCGCCGCCCTGCTACCCCCTCACTGCGCCTCCCCCTCGCCCCTCTGCTACCCCCTCACTGCACCTCCCCATCGCCACCCTGCTACCCCCTCACTGCGCCTCCCCCTCGCCCCCCTGCTACCTCCTCACTGCGCCTCCCCCTCGCCGCCCTGCTACCCCCTCACTGCGCCTCCCCCTCGCCCCCCCCCCCCCCCCCCCCCCCCCTCACTGCGCCTCCCCATTGCCGCCCTGCTACCCTGTCACTGCGCCTCCCCCTCGCCCCCCTGCTACCGCCTCACTGCGCCTCCCCGTCGCCCCCCTGCTACCGTCACTGCGCCTCCCCCTCGCCGCCCTGCTACCCCCCTCACTGTGCCTCCCCCTCGCCCCCCCTCACTGCGCCTCCCCATCACCGCCTTGCTACCCCCTCACTGCGCCTCCCCCTCGCCCCCCTGCTACCTCCTCACTGCACCTCCCCCTCGCCGCCCTGCTACCCCCTCACTGCACCTCCCCCTCGCCCCCCTGCTACCCCCTCACTGCGCCTCCCCATCGCCGCCCTGCTACCCCCTCACTGCGCCTCCCCCTCGCTCCCCTGCTAACCCGTCACTGCGCCTCCCCCTCGCCCCCCTGCTACCCCGTCACTGCGCCTCCCCCTCGCCCCCCTGCTACCCCGTCACTGCGCCTCCCCCTCGCCCCCCTGCTACCCCGTCACTCTGCCTCCCACTCGCCGCCCTGCTACCCCGTCACTGCGCATCCCCCTCGCCGCCCTGCTACCCCGTCACTGCGCCTCCCCCTGGCCCCCCTGCTACCCCCTCACTGCGCCTCCCCCTCGCCGCCCTGCTACCCCCTCACTGCGCCTCCCCCTCGCCCCCCTGCTACCCCCTCACTGCGCCTCCCCCTCGCCCCCCTGCTACCCCGTCACTGCGCCTCCCCCTCGCCCCCCTGCTACCCCGTCACTGCGCCTCCCCCTCGCCCCCCTGCTACCCCGTCACTGCGCCTCCCTCTCGCCCCCTGCTACCCCGTCACTGCGCCTCCCACTCGCCGCCCTGCTACCCCGTCACTGCGCCTCCCCCTGGCCCCCCTGCTACCCCCTCACTGCGCCTCCCCCTCGCCCCCCTGCTACCTCCTCACTGCGCCTCCCCCTCGCCGCCCTGCTACCCCCTCACTGCGCCTCCCCCTCGCCTCTCTGCTACCCCCTCACTGCACCTCCCCTTCGCCGCCCTGCTACCCCCTCACTGCACCTCCCCCTCGCCCCCCTGCTACCGTCACAGCGCCTCCCCATCACCGCCCTGCTACCCTGTCACTGCGCCTCCCCCTCGCCGCCCTGCTACCCCCTCACTGCGCCTCCCCCTCGCCCCCCCCTCACTGCGCCTCCCCATCGCCGCCCTGCTACCCTGTCACTGCGCCTCCCCCTCACCCCCCTGCTACCGCCTCACTGCGCCTCCCCGTCGCCCCCCTGCTACCGTCACTGCGCCTCCCCCTCGCCGCCCTGCTACCCCCTCACTGTGCCTCCCCCTCGCCCCCCTCACTGCGCCTCCCCATCGCCGCCCTGCTACCCTGTCACTGCGCCTCCCCCTCGCCCCCCTGCTACCGACTCACTGCGCCTCCCCGTCGCCCCCCTGCTACCGTCACTGCGCCTCCCCCTCGCCGCCCTGCTACCCCCTCACTGCGCCTCCCCCTCGCCCCCCTGCTACTCTGTCACTGCGCCTCCCCCTCGCCGCCCTGCTACCCTGTCACTGCGCTTCCCCCTCGCCGCCCTGCTACCCCTTCACTGCACCTCCCCATCGCCGCCCTGCTACCCCGTCACTGCGCCTCCCCATCGCCGCCCTGCTACCCCCTCACTGCACCTCCCCCTCGCCCCCCCGTCACTGCGCCTCCCCCTCGCCCCCCTGCTACCCCGTCACTGCGCCTCCCCAACGCCGCCCTGCTACCCCCTCACTGCACCTCCCCATCGCCGCCCTGCTACCCCCTCACTGCGCCTCCCCCTCGCCCCCCTGCTACCCCGTCACTGCGCCTCCCCCTCGCCCCCCTGCTACCCCGTCACTGCGCCTCCCCCTCGCCCCCCTGCTACCCCATCACTGCGCCTCCCCCTCGCCCCCCTGCTACCTCCTCACTGCGCCTCCCCCTCGCCCCCCTGCTACCTCCTCACTGCGCCTCCCCCTCGCCCCCCTGCTACCCCGTCACTGCGCCTCCCCCTCGCCCCCCTGCTACCCCGTCACTGCGCCTCCCCCTCGCCCCCCTGCTACCCCGTCACTGCGCCTCCCCCTCGCCCCCTGCTACCTCCTCACTGCGCCTCCCCCTCGCCCCCCTGCTACCTCCTCACTGCGCCTCCCCCTCGCCCCCCTGCTACCCCGTCACTGCGCCTCCCCCTCGCCCCCCTGCTACCCCGTCACTGCGCCTCCCCCTCGCCGCCCTGCTACCACTTCACTGCGCCTCCCCCTCGCCCCCCTGCTACCTCCTCACTGCGCCTCCCCCTCGCCCCCCTGCTACTCCCTCACTGCGCCTCCCCCTCGCCCCCCTGCTACCCCCACACTGCGCCTCCCCCTCGCCGCCCTGCTACCCCCTCACTGCGCCTCCCCCTCGCCCCTCTGCTACCCCCTCACTGCACCTCCCCATCGCCACCCTGCTACCCCCTCACTGCGCCTCCCCCTCGCCCCCCTGCTACCCTGTCACTGCGCCTCCCCCTCGCCGCCCTGCTACCCCCTCACTGCGCCTCCCCCTCGCCCCCCCCTCACTGCGCCTCCCCATTGCCGCCCTGCTACCCTGTCACTGCGCCTCCCCCTCGCCCCCCTGCTACCGCCTCACTGCGCCTCCCCGTCACCCCCCTGCTACCGTCACTGCGCCTCCCCCTCGCCGCCCTGCTACCCCCCTCACTGTGCCTCCCCCTCGCCCCCCCTCACTGCGCCTCCCCATCACCGCCCTGCTACCCCCTCACTGCGCCTCCCCCTCGCCCCCCTGCTACCTCCTCACTGCACCTCCCCCTCGCCGCCCTGCTACCCCCTCACTGCACCTCCCCCTCACCCCCCTGCTACTCCCTCACTGCGCCTCCCCCTCGCCGCCCTGCTACCCCCTCACTGCGCCTCCCCCTCGCCCCCCTGCTACCCCGTCACTGCGCCTCCCCCTCGCCCCCCTGCTCCCCCCTCACTGCACCTCCCCCTCGCCCCCCCCTCACTGCGCCTCCCCCTCGCCCCCCTGCTACCTCCTCACTGCACCTCCCCCTCGCCCCCCTGCTACCTCCTCACTGCGCCTCCCCCTCGCCCCCCTGCTACCTCCTCACTGCACCTCCCCCTCGCCCCCCTGCTACCCCCTCACTGCGCCTCCCCATCGCCGCCCTGCTACCCCCTCACTGCACCTCCCCATCGCCGCCCTGCTACCCCCTCACTGCGCCTCCCCCTCGCCCCCCTGCTACCTCCTCACTGCACCTCCCCCTCGCCGCCCTGCTACCCCCTCACTGCGCCTCCCCCTCGCCCCCCTGCTACCTCCTCACTTCGCCTCCCCCTCGCCGCCCTGCTACCCCGTCACTGCGCCTCCCCATCGCCCCCCTGCTACCTCCTCACTGCGCCTCCCCCTCGCCCCCCTGCTACCTCCTCACTGCGCCTCCCCCTCGCCGCCCTGCTACCCCGTCACTGCGCCTCCCCATCGCCCCCCTGCTACCCCCTCACTGCGCCTCCCCCTCGCCCCCCCGTCACTGCGCCTCCCCATCGCCGCCCTGCTACCCCCTCACTGCACCTCCCCCTCGCCCCCCTGCTACCGCCTCACTGCGCCTCCCCCTCGCCGCCCTGCTACCCCGTCACTGCGCCTCCCCCTCGCCCCCCTGCTACCTCCTCACTGCACCTCCCCCTCGCCCCCCTGCTACCTCCTCACTGCACCTCCCCCTCGCCCCCCTGCTACCCCCTCACTGCGCCTCCCCGTCGCCCCCCTGCTACCTCCTCACTGCACCTCCCCCTCGCCCCCCTGCTACCTCCTCACTGCGCCTCCCCCTTGCCCCCCTGCTACCTCCTCACTGCACCTCCCCCTCGCCCCCCTGCTACCTCCTCACTGCGCCTCCCCATCGCCGCCCTGCTACCCCCTCACTGCGCCTCCCCCTCGCCGCCCTGCTACCCCGTCACTGCGCCTCCCCATCGCCGCCCTGCTACCCCCTCACTGCGCCTCCCCCTCGCCCCCCTGCTACCCCCTCACTGTGCCTCCCCCTCGCCCCCCCTCACTGCGCCTCCCCATCACCGCCTTGCTACCCCCTCACTGCGCCTCCCCCTCGCCCCCCTGCTACCTCCTCACTGCACCTCCCCCTCCCCGCCCTGCTACCCCCTCACTGCACCTCCCCCTCGCCCCCCTGCTACCCCCTCACTGCGCCTCCCCATCACCGCCCTGCTACCCCCTCACTGCGCCTCCCCCTCGCTCCCCTGCTACCCCGTCACTGCGCCTCCCCCTCGCCCCCCTGCTACCCCGTCACTGCGCCTCCCCCTCGCCCCCCTGCTACCCCGTCACTGCGCCTCCCCCTCGCCCCCCTGCTACCCCGTCACTCCGCCTCCCACTCGCCGCCCTGCTACCCCGTCACTGCGCATCCCCCTCGCCGCCCTGCTACCCCGTCACTGCGCCTCCCCCTGGCCCCCCTGCTACCCCCTCACTGCGCCTCCCCCTCGCCGCCCTGCTACCCCCTCACTGCACCTCCCCCTCGCCCCCCTGCTACCCCCTCACTGCGCCTCCCCATCGCCGCCCTGCTACCCCCTCACTGCGCCTCCCCCTCGCCCCCCTGCTACCCCGTCACTGCGCCTCCCCCTCGCCCCCCTGCTACCCCGTCACTGCGCCTCCCTCTCGCCCCCCTGCTACCCCGTCACTGCGCCTCCCACTCGCCGCCCTGCTACCCCGTCACTGCGCCTCCCCCTGGCCCCCCTGCTACCCCCTCACTGCGCCTCCCCCTCGCCCCCCTGCTACCTCCTCACTGCGCCTCCCCCTCGCCGCCCTGCTACCCCCTCACTGCGCCTCCCCCTCGCCCCTCTGCTACCCCCTCACTGCACCTCCCCTTCGCCGCCCTGCTACCCCCTCACTGCACCTCCCCCTCGCCCCCCTGCTACCGTCACAGCGCCTCCCCATCACCGCCCTGCTACCCTGTCACTGCGCCTCCCCCTCGCCGCCCTGCTACCCCCTCACTGCGCCTCCCCCTCGCCCCCCCTCACTGCGCCTCCCCATCGCCGCCCTGCTACCCTGCCACTGCGCCTCCCCCTCACCCCCCTGCTACCGCCTCACTGCGCCTCCCTGTCGCCCCCCTGCTACCGTCACTGCGCCTCCCCCTCGCCGCCCTGCTACCCCCCTCACTGTGCCTCCCCCTCGCCCCCCCTCACTGCGCCTCCCCATCGCCGCCCTGCTACCCTGTCACTGCGCCTCCCCCTCGCCCCCCTGCTACCGCCTCACTGAGCCTCCCCGTCGCCCCCCTGCTACCGTCACTGCGCCTCCCCCTCGCCGCCCTGCTACCCCCTCACTGCGCCTCCCCCTCGCCCCCCTGCTACCCCCTCACTGCACCTCCCCATCGCCGCCCTGCTACCCCCTCACTGCGCCTCCCCCTCGCCCCCCTGCTACCCCGTCACTGCGCCTCCCCCTCGCCGCCCTGCTACCCTGTCACTGCGCTTCCCCCTCGCCGCCCTGCTACCCCTTCACTGCACCTCCCCATCGCCGCCCTGCTACCCCGTCACTGCGCCTCCCCATCGCCGCCCTGCTACCCCCTCACTGCACCTCCCCCTCGCCCCCCCGTCACTGCGCCTCCCCCTCGCCCCCCTGCTACCCCGTCACTGCGCCTCCCCATCGCCGCCCTGCTACCCCCTCACTGCACCTCCCCATCGCCGCCCTGCTACCCCCTCACTGCGCCTCCCCCTCGCCCCCCTGCTACCCTGTCACTGCGCCTCCCCCTCGCCCCCCTGCTACCCCGTCACTGCGCCTCCCCTTCGCCCCCCTGCTACCCCGTCACTGCGCCTCCCCCTCGCCCCCCTGCTACCTCCTCACTGCGCCTCCCCCTCGCCCCCCTGCTACCTCCTCACTGCGCCTCCCCCTCGCCCCCCTGCTACCCCGTCACTGCGCCTCCCCCTCGCCCCCCTGCTACCCTGTCACTGCGCCTCCCCCTCGCCCCCCTGCTACCCCGTCACTGCGCCTCCCCCTCGCCCCCCTGCTACCCCGTCACTGCGCCTCCCCCTCGCCCCCCTGCTACCCCGTCACTGCGCCTCCCCCTCGCCCCCCTGCTACCTCCTCACTGCGCCTCCCCCTCGCCCCCCTGCTACCTCCTCACTGCGCCTCCCCCTCGCCCCCCTGCTACCCCGTCACTGCGCCTCCCCCTCGCCCCCCTGCTACCCCGTCACTGCGCCTCCCCCTCGCCGCCCTGCTACCACTTCACTGCGCCTCCCCCTCGCCCCCCTGCTACCTCCTCACTGCGCCTCCCCCTCGCCCCCCTGCTACTCCCTCACTGCGCCTCCCCCTCGCCCCCCTGCTACCCCCACACTGCGCCTCCCCCTCGCCGCCCTGCTACCCCCTCACTGCGCCTCCCCCTCGCCCCTCTGCTACCCCCTCACTGCACCTCCCCATCGCCACCCTGCTACCCCCTCACTGCGCCTCCCCCTCGCCCCCCTGCTACCCTGTCACTGCGCCTCCCCCTCGCCGCCCTGCTACCCCCTCACTGCGCCTCCCCCTCGCCCCCCCCTCACTGCGCCTCCCCATTGCCGCCCTGCTACCCTGTCACTGCGCCTCCCCCTCGCCCCCCTGCTACCGCCTCACTGCGCCTCCCCGTCACCCCCCTGCTACCGTCACTGCGCCTCCCCCTCGCCGCCCTGCTACCCCCCTCACTGTGCCTCCCCCTCGCCCCCCCCTCACTGCGCCTCCCCATCACCGCCCTGCTACCCCCTCACTGCGCCTCCCCCTCGCCCCCCTGCTACCTCCTCACTGCACCTCCCCCTCGCCGCCCTGCTACCCCCTCACTGCACCTCCCCCTCGCCCCCCTGCTACTCCCTCACTGCGCCTCCCCCTCGCCGCCCTGCTACCCCCTCACTGCGCCTCCCCCTCGCCCCCCTGCTACCCCGTCACTGCGCCTCCCCCTCGCCCCCCTGCTCCCCCCTCACTGCACCTCCCCCTCGCCCCCCCCTCACTGCGCCTCCCCCTAGCCCCCCTGCTACCTCCTCACTGCACCTCCCCCTCGCCCCCCTGCTACCTCCTCACTGCGCCTCCCCCTCGCCCCCCTGCTACCCTGTCACTGCGCCTCCCCCTCGCCGCCCTGCTACCCCGTCACTGCGCCTCCCCCTCGCCGCCCTGCTACCCCGTCACTGCGCCTCCCCCTCGCCCCCCTGCTACCCCCTCACTGCGCCTCCCCCTCGCCCCCTGCTACCCCGTCACTGCACCTCCCCATCGCCGCCCTGCTACCCCCTCACTGCGCCTCCCCCTCGCCCCCCTGCTACCTCCTCACTGCGCCTCCCCCTCGCCCCCCTGCTACCCCGTCGCTGCGCCTCCCCCTCGCCTCCCTGCTACCCCCTCACTGCGCCTCCCCCTCGCCCCCCTGCTACCCCCTCACTGCGCCTCCCCCTCGCCTCCCTGCTACCCCGTCACTGCGCCTCCCCCTCGCCCCACTGCTACCCCCTCACTGCGCCTCCCCCTCGCCCCCCTGCTACCTCCTCATTGCGCCTCCCCCTTGCCGCCCTGCTACCCCGTCACTGCGCCTCCCCATTGCCGCCCTGCTACCCCCTCACTGCGCCTCCCCCTCGCCCCCCTGCTACCCCCTCACTGCGCCTCCCCCTCGCCCCCTGCTACCCCGTCACTGCACCTCCCCCTCGCCCCCCTGCTACCCCCTCACTGCGCCTCCCCCTCGCCCCCCTGCTACCCTGTCACAGCGCCTCCCCATCGCCGCCCTGCTACCCCCTCACTGCACCTCCCCATCGCCGCCCTGCTACCCCCTCACTGCGCCTCCCCCTCGCCCCCCTGCTACCTCCTCACTGCGCCTCCCCCTCGCCGCCCTGCTACCCCGTCACTGCGCCTCCCCATCGCCGCCCTGCTACCCCGTCACTGCGCCTCCCCATCGCCGCCCTGCTACCCCCTCACTGCACCTCCCCCTCGCCCCCCCGTCACTGCGCCTCCCCCTCGCCCCCCTGCTACCCCGTCACTGCGCCTCCCCATCGCCGCCCTGCTACCCCCTCACTGCGCCTCCCCCTCGCCCCCCTGCTACCCTGTCACTGCGCCTCCCCCTCGCCCCCCTGCTACCCCGTCACTGCGCCTCCCCCTCGCCCCCCTGCTACCCCGTCACTGCGACTCCCCCTCGCCCCCCTGCTACCTCCTCACTGCGCCTCCCCCTCGCCCCCCTGCTACCTCCTCACTGCGCCTCCCCCTCGCCCCCCTGCTACCTCCTCACTGCGCCTCCCCCTCGCCCCCCTGCTACCTCCTCACTGCGCCTCCCCCTCGCCTCCCTGCTACCCCCTCACTGCGCCTCCCCCTCGCCCCCCTGCTACCCTGTCACTGCGCCTCCCCCTCGCCCCCCTGCTACCCCGTCACTGCGCCTCCCCCTCGCCCCCCTGCTACCCCGTCACTGCGCCTCCCCCTCGCCGCCCTGCTACCCCGTCACTGCGCATCCCCCTCGCCGCCCTGCTACCCCGTCACTGCGCCTCCCCCTCGCCCCCCTGCTACTCCGTCCCTGCGCCTCCCCCTCGCCCCCCTGCTACCCCGTCACTGCGCCTCCCCCTCGCCGCCCTGCTACCACTTCACTGCGCCTCCCCCTCGCCCCCCTGCTACCTCCTCACTGCGCCTCCCCCTCGCCCCCCTGCTACTCCCTCACTGCGCCTCCCCCTCGCCCCCCTGCTACCCCCTCACTGCGCCTCCCCCTCGCTGCCCTGCTACCCCCTCACTGCGCCTCCCCCTCGCCCCTCTGCTACCCCCTCACTGCACCTCCCCATCGCCCCCCTGCTACCCTGTCACTGCGCCTCCCCCTCGCCGCCCTGCTACCCCCTCACTGCGCCTCCCCCTCGCCCCTCTGCTACCCCCTCACTGCACCTCCCCTTCGCCGCCCTGCTACCCCCTCACTGCGCCTCCCCCTCGCCGCCCTGCTACCCCCTCACTGCGCCTCCCCCTCGCCCCTCTGCTACCCCCTCACTGCACCTCCCCTTCGCCGCCCTGCTACCCCCTCACTGCGCCTCCCCCTCGCCCCCCCTCACTGCGCCTCCCCATTGCCGCCCTGCTACCCCCTCACTGCGCCTCCCCCTCGCCCCCCTGCTACCGCCTCACTGCGCCTCCCCGTCGCCCCCCTGCTACCGTCACTGCGCCTCCCCCTCGCCGCCCTGCTACCCCCCTCACTGTGCCTCCCCCTCGCCCCCCCTCACTGCGCCTCCCCATCACCGCCCTGCTACCCCCTCACTGCGCCTCCCCCTCGCCCCCCTGCTACCTCCTCACTGCACCTCCCCCTCGCCACCCTGCTACCCCCTCACTGCACCTCCCCCTCGCCCCCCTGCTACCCCCTCACTGCGCCTCCCCATCGCCGCCCTGCTACCCCCTCACTGCGCCTCCCCCTCGCCCCCCTGCTACCCCGTCACTGCGCCTCCCCCTCGCCCCCCTGCTACCCCGTCACTGCGCCTCCCCCTCGCCCCCCTGCTACCCCGTCACTGCGCCTCCCCCTCGCCCCCCTGCTACCCCGTCACTGCGCCTCCCCCTCGCCCCCCTGCTACCCTGTCACTGCGCCTCCCACTCGCCGCCCTGCTACCCCGTCACTGCGCATCCCCTCGCCTCCCTGCTACCCCGTCACTGCGCCTCCCCCTGGCCCCCCTGCTACCCCCTCACTGCGCCTCCCCCTCGCCCCCCTGCTACCTCCTCACTGCGCCTCCCCCTGGCCGCCCTGCTACCCCCTCACTGCGCCTCCCCCTCGCCCCTCTGCTACCCCCTCACTGCACCTCCCCTTCGCCGCCCTGCTACCCCCTCACTGCGCCTCCCCCTCGCCCCCCTGCTACCGTCACAGCGCCTCCCCATCACCGCCCTGCTACCCTGTCACTGCGCCTCCCCCTCGCCCCCCTGCTACCCCGTCACTGCGCCTCCCCCTCCCCGCCCTGCTACCCTGTCACTGCGCCTCCCCCTCGCCGCCCTGCTACCCCCTCACTGCGCCTCCCCCTCGCCCCCCTCACTGCGCCTCCCCATCGCCGCCCTGCTACCCTGTCACTGCGCCTCCCCCTCACCCCCCTGCTACCGCCTCACTGCGCCTCCCCGTCGCCCCCCTGCTACCGTCACTGCGCCTCCCCCTCGCCGCCCTGCTACCCCCCTCACTGTGCCTCCCCCTCGCCCCCCCTCACTGCGCCTCCCCATCGCCGCCCAGCTACCCTGTCACTGCGCCTCCCCCTCGCCCCCCTGCTACCGCCTCACTGCGCCTCCCCGTCGCCCCCTGCTACCGTCACTGCGCCTCCCCCTCGCCGCCCTGCTACCCCCTCACTGCGCCTCCCCCTCGCCCCCCTGCTACTCTGTCACTGCGCCTCCCCCTCGCCGCCCTGCTACCCTGTCACTGCGCCTCCCCCTCGCCGCCCTGCTACCCCTTCACTGCACCTCCCCATCGCCGCCCTGCTACCCCGTCACTGCGCCTCCCCATCGCCGCCCTGCTACCCCCTCACTGCACCTCCCCCTCTCCCCCCCCCCCGTCACTGCGCCTCCCCCTCGCCCCCCTGCTACCCCGTCACTGCGCCTCCCCATCGCCGCCCTGCTACCCCCTCACTGCACCTCCCCATCGCCGCCCTGCTACCCCCTCACTGCGCCTCCCCCTCGCCCCCCTGCTACCCTGTCACTGCGCCTCCCCCTCGCCCCCCTGCTACCCTGTCACTGCGCCTCCCCCTCGCCCCCCTGCTACCCCGTCACTGCGCCTCCCCCTCGCCCCCCTGCTACCTCCTCACTGCGCCTCCCCCTCGCCGCCCTGCTACCCCGTCACTGCGCCTCCCCATCGCCGCCCTGCTACCCCGTCACTGCGCCTCCCCATCGCCGCCCTGCTACCCCCTCACTGCACCTCCCCCTCGCCCCCCCGTCACTGCGCCTCCCCCTCGCCCCCCTGCTACCCCGTCACTGCGCCTCCCCATCGCCGCCCTGCTACCCCCTCACTGCGCCTCCCCCTCGCCCCCCTGCTACCCTGTCACTGCGCCTCCCCCTCGCCCCCCTGCTACCCCGTCACTGCGCCTCCCCCTCGCCCCCCTGCTACCCCGTCACTGCGACTCCCCCTCGCCCCCCTGCTACCTCCTCACTGCGCCTCCCCCTCGCCCCCCTGCTACCTCCTCACTGCGCCTCCCCCTCGCCCCCCTGCTACCTCCTCACTGCGCCTCCCCCTCGCCCCCCTGCTACCTCCTCACTGCGCCTCCCCCTCGCCTCCCTGCTACCCCCTCACTGCGCCTCCCCCTCGCCCCCCTGCTACCCTGTCACTGCGCCTCCCCCTCGCCCCCCTGCTACCCCGTCACTGCGCCTCCCCCTCGCCCCCCTGCTACCCCGTCACTGCGCCTCCCCCTCGCCGCCCTGCTACCCCGTCACTGCGCATCCCCCTCGCCGCCCTGCTACCCCGTCACTGCGCCTCCCCCTCGCCCCCCTGCTACTCCGTCCCTGCGCCTCCCCCTCGCCCCCCTGCTACCCCGTCACTGCGCCTCCCCCTCGCCGCCCTGCTACCACTTCACTGCGCCTCCCCCTCGCCCCCCTGCTACCTCCTCACTGCGCCTCCCCCTCGCCCCCCTGCTACTCCCTCACTGCGCCTCCCCCTCGCCCCCCTGCTACCCCCTCACTGCGCCTCCCCCTCGCTGCCCTGCTACCCCCTCACTGCGCCTCCCCCTCGCCCCTCTGCTACCCCCTCACTGCACCTCCCCATCGCCCCCCTGCTACCCTGTCACTGCGCCTCCCCCTCGCCGCCCTGCTACCCCCTCACTGCGCCTCCCCCTCGCCCCTCTGCTACCCCCTCACTGCACCTCCCCTTCGCCGCCCTGCTACCCCCTCACTGCGCCTCCCCCTCGCCGCCCTGCTACCCCCTCACTGCGCCTCCCCCTCGCCCCTCTGCTACCCCCTCACTGCACCTCCCCTTCGCCGCCCTGCTACCCCCTCACTGCGCCTCCCCCTCGCCCCCCCTCACTGCGCCTCCCCATTGCCGCCCTGCTACCCCCTCACTGCGCCTCCCCCTCGCCCCCCTGCTACCGCCTCACTGCGCCTCCCCGTCGCCCCCCTGCTACCGTCACTGCGCCTCCCCCTCGCCGCCCTGCTACCCCCTCACTGTGCCTCCCCCTCGCCCCCCCTCACTGCGCCTCCCCATCACCGCCCTGCTACCCCCTCACTGCGCCTCCCCCTCGCCCCCCTGCTACCTCCTCACTGCACCTCCCCCTCGCCACCCTGCTACCCCCTCACTGCACCTCCCCCTCGCCCCCCTGCTACCCCCTCACTGCGCCTCCCCATCGCCGCCCTGCTACCCCCTCACTGCGCCTCCCCCTCGCCCCCCTGCTACCCCGTCACTGCGCCTCCCCCTCGCCCCCCTGCTACCCCGTCACTGCGCCTCCCCCTCGCCCCCCTGCTACCCCGTCACTGCGCCTCCCCCTCGCCCCCCTGCTACCCCGTCACTGCGCCTCCCCCTCGCCCCCCTGCTACCCTGTCACTGCGCCTCCCACTCGCCGCCCTGCTACCCCGTCACTGCGCATCCCCTCGCCTCCCTGCTACCCCGTCACTGCGCCTCCCCCTGGCCCCCCTGCTACCCCCTCACTGCGCCTCCCCCTCGCCCCCCTGCTACCTCCTCACTGCGCCTCCCCCTGGCCGCCCTGCTACCCCCTCACTGCGCCTCCCCCTCGCCCCTCTGCTACCCCCTCACTGCACCTCCCCTTCGCCGCCCTGCTACCCCCTCACTGCGCCTCCCCCTCGCCCCCCTGCTACCGTCACAGCGCCTCCCCATCACCGCCCTGCTACCCTGTCACTGCGCCTCCCCCTCGCCCCCCTGCTACCCCGTCACTGCGCCTCCCCCTCCCCGCCCTGCTACCCTGTCACTGCGCCTCCCCCTCGCCGCCCTGCTACCCCCTCACTGCGCCTCCCCCTCGCCCCCCTCACTGCGCCTCCCCATCGCCGCCCTGCTACCCTGTCACTGCGCCTCCCCCTCACCCCCTGCTACCGCCTCACTGCGCCTCCCCGTCGCCCCCTGCTACCGTCACTGCGCCTCCCCCTCGCCGCCCTGCTACCCCCTCACTGTGCCTCCCCCTCGCCCCCCCTCACTGCGCCTCCCCATCGCCGCCCAGCTACCCTGTCACTGCGCCTCCCCCTCGCCCCCCTGCTACCGCCTCACTGCGCCTCCCCGTCGCCCCCTGCTACCGTCACTGCGCCTCCCCCTCGCCGCCCTGCTACCCCCTCACTGCGCCTCCCCCTCGCCCCCCTGCTACTCTGTCACTGCGCCTCCCCCTCGCCGCCCTGCTACCCTGTCACTGCGCCTCCCCCTCGCCGCCCTGCTACCCCTTCACTGCACCTCCCCATCGCCGCCCTGCTACCCCGTCACTGCGCCTCCCCATCGCCGCCCTGCTACCCCCTCACTGCACCTCCCCCTCTCCCCCCCGTCACTGCGCCTCCCCCTCGCCCCCCTGCTACCCCGTCACTGCGCCTCCCCATCGCCGCCCTGCTACCCCCTCACTGCACCTCCCCATCGCCGCCCTGCTACCCCCTCACTGCGCCTCCCCCTCGCCCCCCTGCTACCCTGTCACTGCGCCTCCCCCTCGCCCCCCTGCTACCCTGTCACTGCGCCTCCCCCTCGCCCCCCTGCTACCCCGTCACTGCGCCTCCCCCTCGCCCCCCTGCTACCTCCTCACTGCGCCTCCCCCTCGCCCCCCTGCTACCTCCTCACTGCGCCTCCCCCTCGCCCCCCTGCTACCCCGTCACTGCGCCTCCCCCTCGCCCCCCTGCTACCCTGTCACTGCGCCTCCTCCTCGCCCCCCTGCTACCCCGTCACTGCGCCTCCCCCTCGCCCCCCTGCTACCCCGTCACTGCGCCTCCCCCTCGCCCCCCTGCTACCCCGTCACTGCGCCTCCCCCTCGCCGCCCTGCTACCCCGTCACTGCGCATCCCCCTCGCCGCCCTGCTACCCCGTCACTGCGCCTCCCCCTCGCCCCCCTGCTACTCCGTCACTGCGCCTCCCCCTCGCCCCCCTGCTACCCCGTCACTGCGCCTCCCCCTCGCCGCCCTGCTACCACTTCACTGCGCCTCCCCCTCGCCCCCCTACCTCCTCACTGCGCCTCCCCCTCGCCCCCCTGCTACTCCCTCACTGCGCCTCCCCCTCGCCCCCCTGCTACCCCCTCACTGCGCCTCCCCCTCGCCGCCCTGCTACCCCCTCACTGCGCCTCCCCCTCGCCCCTCTGCTACCCCCTCACTGCACCTCCCCATCGCCACCCTGCTACCCCCTCACTGCGCCTCCCCCTCGCCCCCCTGCTACCCTGTCACTGCGCCTCCCCCTCGCCGCCCTGCTACCCCCTCACTGCGCCTCCCCCTCGCCCCCCCCTCACTGCGCCTCCCCATTGCCGCCCTGCTACCCTGTCACTGCGCCTCCCCCTCGCCCCCCTGCTACCGCCTCACTGCGCCTCCCCGTCGCCCCCCTGCTACTGTCACTGCGCCTCCCCCTCGCCGCCCTGCTACCCCCCTCACTGTGCCTCCCCCCGCCCCCCCTCACTGCGCCTCCCCATCACCGCCCTGCTACCCCCTCACTGCGCCTCCCCCTCGCCCCCCTGCTACCTCCTCACTGCACCTCCCCCTCGCCGCCCTGCTACCCCCTCACTGCACCTCCCCCTCGCCCCCCTGCTACTCCCTCACTGCGCCTCCCCCTCGCCGCCCTGCTACCCCCTCACTGCGCCTCCCCCTCGCCCCCCTGCTACCCCGTCACTGCGCCTCCCCCTCGCCCCCCTGCTACCCCGTCACTGCGCCTCCCCCTCGCCCCCCTGCTACCCCGTCACTGCGCCTCCCCCTCGCCCCCCTGCTACCCTGTCACTGCGCCTCCCACTCGCCGCCCTGCTACCCCGTCACTGCGCATCCCCCTCGCCGCCCTGCTACCCCGTCACTGCGCCTCCCCCTGGCCCCCCTGCTACCCCCTCACTGCGCCTCCCCCTCGCCCCCCTGCTACCTCCTCACTGCGCCTCCCCCTCGCCGCCCTGCTACCCCCTCACTGCGCCTCCCCCTCGCCCCTCTGCTACCCCCTCACTGCACCTCCCCTTCGCCGCCCTGCTACCCCCTCACTGCGCCTCCCCCTGGCCCCCCTGCTACCCCCTCACTGCGCCTCCCCCTCGCCCCTCTGCTACCCCCTCACTGCACCTCCCCTTCGCCGCCCTGCTACCCCCTCACTGCGCCTCCCCCTCGCCCCCCTGCTACCGTCACAGCGCCTCCCCATCACCGCCCTGCTACCCTGTCACTGCGCCTCCCCCTCGCCCCCCTGCTACCCCGTCACTGCGCCTCCCCCTCGCCGCCCTGCTACCCTGTCACTGCGCCTCCCCCTCGCCGCCCTGCTACCCCCTCACTGCGCCTCCCCCTCGCCCCCCCTCACTGCGCCTCCCCATCGCCGCCCTGCTACCCTGTCACTGCGCCTCCCCCTCACCCCCCTGCTACCGCCTCACTGCGCCTCCCCGTCGCCCCCCTGCTACCGTCACTGCGCCTCCCCCTCGCCGCCCTGCTACCCCCTCACTGTGCCTCCCCCTCGCCCCCCCCTCACTGCGCCTCCCCATCGCCGCCCTGCTACCCTGTCACTGCGCCTCCCCCTCGCCCCCCTGCTACCGCCTCACTGCGCCTCCCCGTCGCCCCCCTGCTACCGTCACTGCGCCTCCCCCTCGCCGCCCTGCTACCCCCTCACTGCGCCTCCCCCTCGCCCCCCTGCTACCCTCTCACTGTGCCTCCCCATCACCGCCCTGCTACTCTGTCACTGCGCCTCCCCCTCGCCGCCCTGCTACCCTGTCACTGCGCCTCCCCCTCGCCGCCCTGCTACCCCCACTGTGCCTCCCCATCACCGCCCCGCTGCCCCTTCACTGCACCTCCCCATCGCCGCCCTGCTACCCCCTCACTGCGCCTCCCCCTCACCCCCTGCTACCCCGTCACTGCGCCTCCCCATCGCCCCCCTGCTACCCCGTCACTGCGCCTCCCCCTCGCCTCCCCGCTGCCTCCTCACTGCGCCTCCCCATCACCCCCCTGCTACCCTCTCACTGCGCCTCCCCCTCGCCCCCTGCTGCCCCCTCACTGCGCCTCCCCCTCGCCCCCCTGCTACCCCCTCACTGCGCCTCCCCATCACCCCCCTGCTACCCGCTCACTGCGCCTCCCCCTCACCCCCTGCTACCCCCTCACTGCGCCTCCCCATCGCCCCCCTGCTGCCCCCTCACTGCGCCTCCCCCTCGCCTCCCCCTCGCCCCCCTGCTACCCCCTCACCGCGCCTCCCCATCGCCCCCCTTCTGCCCCCTCACTGTGCCTCCCCCTCGCCTCCCCCTCGCCCCCCTGCTACCCGCTCACTGCGCCTCCCCCTCACCCCCGTGCTACCTCCTCACTGCACCTCCCCATCGCCCCCCTGCTGCCCCCTCACTGTGCCTCCCCCTCGCCACCCTGCTGCCCCCTCACTGCACCTCCCTTTCTCTGTGCTGCTGGCTGCTCATTGTGCTGCCGCCACCCTGCTGTCCATGCATCACATCGCTCCACCACCGACCGGGGTGGGGCTCAGCCATCGTGCGCTCGCTGCTTCTGCCAGCTTGTGGTGGATTTCAGCTCTTTCCCAAAGCACAGTAGAATCATAGAATCCTAGGACTGGAAGGGACCTCGAGAGGTCATCGAGTCCAGCCCCCCGCCCTCACGGCAGGACCAAGCTCCGTCTACACCATCCCAGACAGATGTCTATCTAACCTGTTCTTAAATATCTCCAGAGAGGGAGATTCCACCACCTCCCTTGGCAATTTATTCCAATATTTGACCACCCTGACAGTTAGGAATTTTTTCCTAATGTCCAATCTAAACCTCCCCTGCTGCACTTTAAGCCCATTACTCCTTGTCCTGTCCTCAGAAACCAAGAGGAACAAATTTTCTCCTTCCTCCTTGTGACACCCTTTTAGATATTTGAAAACCGCTCTCATGTCCCCCCTTAATCTTCTTTTTTCCAAACTAAACAAGCCCAGTTCATGAAGCCTGGCTTCATAGGTCATGTTCTCTAGACCTTTAATCATTCTTGTCGCTCTTCTCTGTACCCTTTCCAATTTCTCCACATCTTTCTTGAAATGTGGCGCCCAGAACTGGATACAGTACTCCAGCTGAGGCCTAACTAGTGCAGAGTAGAGCGGCAGAATGACTTCACGAGTTTTGCTTACAACACACCTGTTGATACAACCTAGAATCATATTTGCTTTTTTTGCAACAGCATCACACTGTTGACTCATATTCAACTTGTGGTCCACTATGACCCCTAGATCCCTTTCCACCATGCTCCTTCCTAGACAGTCGCTTCCCATCTTGTATGTATGGAACTGATTGTTCCTTCCTAAGTGGAGCACTTTGCATTTCTCTTTATTAAACCTCATCCTGTTTACCTCTGACCATTTCTCTAACTTGCTAAGGTCATTTTGAATTATGTCCCTATCCTCCAAAGAAGTTGCAACCCCACCCAGTTTGGTATCATCTGCAAACTTAATAAGCGTACTCTCTATCCCAATATCTACATCATTGATGAAGATATTGAACAGTACGGGTCCCAAAACAGACCCTTGCGGAACTCCACTTGTTATCCCTTTCCAGCAGGATTTAGAACCGTTAACAACAACTCTCTGACTACGGTTATCCAGCCAATTATGCACCCACCTTATCGTGGCCCTATCTAAGTTTTATTTGCCTAGTTTATCAATAAGAATATCATGTGAGACCATATCAAATGCCTTACTAAAGTCTAGGTATATGACATCCACCGCTTCTCCCTTATCCACAAGGCTCGTTATCCTATCAAAGAAAGCTATCAGATTAGTTTGGCATGACTTGTTCTTTCCAAACCCATGCTGGCTATTCCCTATCACTTTATTACCTTCCAAGTGTTTGCATATGATTTCCTTAATTACCTGCTCCATTATCTCCCTGGGACAGACATTAAACTGACTGGTCTGTAGTTTCCTGGGTTGTTCTTATTCCCCTTTTTATAGATGGGCACAATATTTGCCCTTTTCCAGTCTTCTGGAATCTCCCCTGTCTGCCATGATTTTTCAAAAATCATAGCTAAAGGCTCAGATACCTCCTCTATCAGCTCCTTGAGTATCCTGGGATGCATTTCATCAGGACCTGGTGACTTGCTGACATCTAACTTTCCTAAGTGATTTTTAACTTGTTCTTTGTGTATCCTATCTTCTAAACTTACCCTCTCTCTGCTTGTATTCACTACGTTAGGCACACCTCCAGACTTCTCGGTGAAGACCGAAACAAAGAAGTCATTGAGCATCTCTGCCATTTCCAAGTTTCCTGTTACTGCTTCTCCCTCCTCACTAAGCAGTGGGCCTACCCTATCCTTGGTCTTCCTCTTCCTTTTAATGTATTTATAAAAGGTCTTCTTGTTTCCCTTTATGCCTGTAGCTAGTTTGATCTCATTTTGTGCCTTTGCCTTTCTAATCTTGCCCATGCATTCCCGTGTTGCTTGCCTATATTCATCCTTTGTTAGTTGTCCTAGTTTCCATTTTTTATATGACTCCTTTTTTATTTTGAGATCATGCAAGATCTCCTTGTTAAGCCAAGCTGGTCTTTTGCCATATTTTCTATCTTTCCTACACAGCGGAATTGTTTGCTTTTGGGCCCTTAACAACGTCCCTTTGAAATACTTCCAACTCTCCTCAGTTGTTTTTCCCTTCAGTCTTGCTTCCCATGGGACCTTACCTACAAGTTCTCTGAGCTTATCAAAATCTGCCTTCCTGAAATCCATTACCTCAATTGTGCTGGTCTCCCTTCTACCTTTCCTTAAGATCATGAACTCTATTATTTCATGATCACTGTCCCCTACACTGTCTTCCACTTTCAAGTACTCCAGTGGATGCTGCAATGGAAAGTTAAATAATAAAGAGACTCCTTATGGAGCCGTTCTTTAGTGCTAGCACTGAAACAGTGGGGAGAAACAAGTGGAGCCAGTCTTACCGCTCACAACTGGAGGGCATGTAGCCTGCTGACTCAAAGTCCAGTCCTTCCCCGCTTAACCTCCCAAGACTCTGGGATTGGAGCCTCTGTCCATCCAAGTTTCTTTACGCGGACCCTGTCTCTCTCCTTTGCGCCAGGTTAAGCACAGACTTTCTTTTGTATTCCCACAATAATTACAGACATTGCAATTAGTGTTAACACAATTTGTGACCCACCACCTCCCAAGTCGATTACAATGAGCAAACCTCTATCCCACTAGCTGAATTGCTAACACGTCTGAGCAAAGCAGGGGCAAACTCTATTTATAGGCACCCGGGGTTTCTCTCCTGTTCCAGCTGGCTGTAACGGAAGAATTCATTCAGACCTTGCTTACATGCTCTCAATGTCATTTCTTCCATCTTTGGAAGTTCATTAGATCTTGTACAGGACTTGTTTCACGCCCAGGACACCATTTCCCAGCGGCTTGCACCCATAACGGGTAGCTTAGGAGTGGCTTTTCTCATAAGAGATGGGCATCAGCTGCTAACTTCAAATCTAGACCATGGAACACAGAATCTGGGGTTTCTAGCCATTATACTAATAGGAAAATTCAAGTAGGCATCGGGGCTGTCAAACTCTCCACCGACTCCACTGGATGTTTGGATAAGCAGGTTTCATTCAGCCCTTCTCCTTAGAAGACGCTTTATTTCCAGGGGTGTCTGCAGTCAGGAGCCAGGCTCAGACTTTGACCTTCCTCAGCTGGGCTGAGCTGCAGACCTGAGAGCTGCCGGGTAAGAGGCACGCTCAGTTCAGCAGTAGCAGATTTAAAGGTAGCCATCCTGCAACAAAAAAACTTTCAAAACAGACTCCAAAGGGAAACTGCTGAGCTACAAGCCATCTGCAGATTTGCCGCTGTCAGTTTAGGGTTAAACAGACTGAGTGGCTAGCCAACTACAGAAGCAGTTCCTCCTCTTTGGAGGTATGTCTAGTTCGAGCTGGGGGGGTAATGTAGTCATCCGCAGCTGCAAATGAAGCCCGGGAAATTCAAACCAGCGGGGTAGTGTAGACATACCCTTGGTGTTCACACCTCCACGTCAGTTACTGGAGGGGGGCCTCGTCCTCCCTGGGTGAACTGACCTGGTTATCTCTGGCCTTCCTCTTGATTGGAACTCCTTTCTTATGCCTGTGTATTTATACCTGCCTCTGGAATTGCCACTCCACGCATCTGACCAAGTGGGTCTCTGCCCACGAAACCTCGTGCTCCAATAAATCCTGGTCTCTAAGGTGCCACAGGACTCCTCGTTGAACTCGTCATGATCTTTCATTCACCAGAGCTGGCTCTGAAGCTGACCAAGAAGCAAGCTCTGATTTCCAAGCTCCTAGAGGCAAGGGCTGTGCCTGCTCTGTGCTCCGTGCAGAGGGCCGGCCTGTGTGCTTAGTAAGCCAGGGCGTGGCAGGGAGAAGCAGGTGGGACGTGGCAGAGGGTGGCGAGGAATGTGAGCCGAGGAGGCAGCGGCTGGCTCTGGGCTGTCACACCCATCGGCATCCACCAGGAGCAGCAGTTATTCCAGATCCAGGGCAGGATAAGGAAGAGCAGGCTCAGGCCACTGTGTAGCTCTGCGGGCCTGAGCAGATCCGCTCACTGGACTGTGGTGTGGAGACAGACAGGACTGCCCCCATTCTCCTCACGACTGCTCCGTGGGGAGCCGACACTCCCCCTTTGGGGCGCAGGGTGAGCCACTGGCTCTCAGCGTCTCTGGCGCGCCTGCAGAGACTAGGACGTGAGCTCGCAGGGCCAAAAGAGGAGGCTGTGATTTAGGGGAGAACTGAAAGTTAAGCTGGGTCCCTTGATTCCAGCGGGTTCTGTGGTCAAGGCTGTCCCTGGGGGGCTGCGGAGCACAGGGCAGCCCCTCACCTCAGACCCCACCCTGCCTCTTCCTGCCCCTACTCTACACCTGCCCCACCCCACTCCTCCCTTCCCCCAAGCCCTGCCCCCTCCCCACAGCAGCGGGAGCCCAGGAAGTGGAGCAACACCCAGCGGCCTGTGCCGTACTGCCGCCCATCTCCCTGCCGGGCAGCTCTGCTTCACCACCACCGCTCTAGGAGACGCAGAGCGACCCAGCCCACGCTCCCCCAAGGCAGGGGTGAGCAATAATTTTTGCCTGGGGGCCACTTCAAACATTTTTGAAGTAGCCCCGGGCCACCCTGGAAAGGGCAGGGCCTAAACAGGAAGGGGCAGGGCTACCCCAGTCCCAGACCATGCTTGGTCTGGGGGTGAGGGAGCCCCTTTGCCCCCCTTCCCACTAGGCACCCATGCCCTGGAAGAGGCTTGGCACGCTCCAATCAGGGCCTGGGGTCAGGGAGCACGTGAAGCCTCCTCCCGCCCTGCCAGGAGTACGTGGCACTTTGAAGCACGGGGCAGGGTGAAGGAAGCTTTACGCAGGTCCCCCGCCCCCAGGCCCTCAGTGGCTTCAAAGCGCCGCGTGCTCCTGGCAGGGCGGGAGGAGGTTTCGTGCCCCCAGGCCAATTAAGACAGGATACTGGGCGAAAGGGTCTGCGCCGGTCTGATGATCTTTTGCACTGGAAGCTGCTGGTGGAGAAAGGAAGAGAAAGGCCCCGGGAGATGTTTGCTGCTCCCCCGAAGAGGAGGGTACAATGAGAAGCCGGCGTGTCACACAATGGAAAGGGGAACTGGCTGGTGGGACTCACACCAGGACTCAGAAGGCTTCCAAGGAGCAGCACTCAGCAGAGGAGCCAGGTTCCTAGCAGAGAAGAAACTGGCATCAATTTGGGCGCTAACACGGCGTGGTGTGAGCGCTGTCGTCATCTGACTGGCGGCGAATGCCAGGGCAGGAGCCAGCCCCACGGCCAGGCGTTCTGAGCGTGCCAGGGAGTTGCCGCACCCACAGCTGTGGTTTCAATCCCACAGTCGCTTGGTGCCACGCCGCAGCCCCACGGAGGGAGAGCAGCAGAGCGGGCCGTGCTGCAGAACGCCGGTCTCACTGCTGCTGTCTGCGGCAACCCAGCTGCACGGTGAGCGATGGCACGCAGGAGAGGCCAGAAAGCCTACTTCTGGGAGGGGCCGTTTCAGTGTGACCCAGTCTCACGGGACCCTCTCTTCAGATCGCCTGGAGGAGACATTCACACTTTGCATTTCAGGGCAGGAGCGCCTGTGCTTGGAAGACGATAGGAAAGAGCCCTGTGCTGGTCACATAGACCAGACAATCACACACATTCCTCTCAGGCCTGGCTTGACAAGACTCAGGAGCTGTGCTCCGGGTTGGGGCAGAAGAGTGCAGTGCGGACGTGCTGGGCCAGGGCCCCACTCCAGTCTCCTGACTACAGAGTAACTCTCCCGACAGTTCGAGCTTATGGCTAAGCAGACTGGAGCTAGTTGCAAAACATTCCATACCCCCAAACACCGACAGACACCCGGGCGAGAAGGTCAGTCAGACCTCCCGTTTTCCCTGATTAAGATACAAAATACAGCAGCGGAGATTAAAAATACGCCAGCTCTGCTGCCTTGCACTACAGCAGGGAAAGAGATTTCCATTCCACAGAAAGCCTTGGTGACAATCGTCTCTTTCCTCAGGCAGCGCTGAGCACAGAGCAGAGCAATCGGTGACAGCCGCCAGCGCTCGCATGGCCTGCGTGCCGTCCACTAAGTAGCAAGTCGTTCTTTTCCCTTTGAATGTGACAGGACAAGGGAGAAAAGCGGCCTGCGTTTCTGTCAAACAACAATCAAAGGGCCCTCGTTCCCTGCACCCGGCAGTCAGCAGCGTCTCAGCCCGAGGGCCCTCGGCGCCAGCTGCCCTGTGGGGAGAGGCTGGGCTGTGTACATTTCCCTTCTCCATTGCCTGCAACTTTCTGCCAGAACCCGCTTCCCAGGGCGAGAGGAGCCATCACTGACAAGCAGAAGGGCCAGACGCTGCCGTCTGCATAGCAGCTGCTGCTTTGTGACCTCAGTGCTGATTCCTTATCCTGGCTCTCAGGGGAGCAGGGATGGGCTACGCAGGGACCGTCTGGCCACATGATCACTAAGCAACAGAACACAAGGGTGGAACATGGTCATCGGCAAACTGCCCCCCACACCCCAGCTGTCTTGCAGCAGCTACCTGACTAGCTCACAGGTTTGCTCTGCAGCTGTCAGAATGGCCAGAGCCATCTCCTCACTAGGGCCACTCCCGGTTCCCAAGAGTCCCCTCTCCAGTCAGTTGGTGTCGAACTCAAGGCAACAGACTGCCTAGCACTAATCACAAGAGAAGGGTGCTCACAGGTGCCGGAGCAGGGTCGAGCACCCCTCAGCAAGAAGAGAAGTTGACACTTGCGGCAGTGTTAACTCTAGTGTCTTCCTGGCCAAATTCCAGCTCAGTCAGTCCAGACGTGGCTCGGTCGACAGGGGAAGCCTTTGTTGACCGCTCCCTTATGCCTCGTGAAACGAGGTTTACAGGAGCGGTCGACAAAGGTTCCATTGTCGACCGATCCGCATCTTGACTCGCGCGCTGTGCCAACAATCAGCTGAGCCGGACCAGCGCGGTGGCCATTTTTATTTTAATGACACCGAGGATATTTAAATCCCCGCTTCATTGACTACGTGGGGTAGCCTATTTTACGTGCCTCTGTCGGCAGAGGCATGTAGTCTAGACACACCCTTTGACACACTGGGCTCATTTATTCCATCCAATTAAGACATTTTCTGTCTCCCTGGGTAGGCTCAACAGGGCTCAGGCCGGTAACTTTACCGTGCACACCTCTCGAAGTCAGTGGGCATTTTACATGACACAAGACCTACAGGTCTGGGCTGCACTGGTGACTGTGTCAGTCCAGTATTTGCCATGAGTGAGAGCAGACTGAGTGAATTACTTCTGGGCAGAGTCCTACAGAGCTCAGCTTGGACTTTGTCAAACCACGGAACCTTAGTGCAATTCAGTAGCTGGGTAAAGTGGGCATGTGCCCAGTCGGGCCGAGTCCAGAGGGGGCCTCTCACCCTAAGTATCCAAAAACAAACAGCTGGAGCCTGTGAACTTTATACCAAGAGTTTTAATGTTAATCAAACCAAAGGCTATTTCCATCACGTACTCGTTCCACTTGCTACAGTACTTACAACAGTGCAACGAATCCTTTTGCTACTCGCAGTTATATTTCTGCTCACCTCCCACCCGTCAAACCGAATGCTCAGCGCTCCCCTGCAAAAGGCTTTTCGTTGCTGCTGTTGGTTTCTATGGACGTGTTTTTGTGGTATTTCTTACAGTACAAAAGAACGTTTCTAAGTAAGGCTGCGATGTTGGCATTTTTTTAAGTAACTTTCCTGGCAGAGGTGCTGGGAAAAATGTCAATTTCCTGGCAGAAAAGGAGGGGTGGAAGACTGAGGCCAGCCCTCACACCTGTGGCTCTTGTTCTGCAGGGCAAGGCCTGGCTCCCTACTCCAGGCCTTGTGACCTGGCACATGGGGTCTCAGAGCCACTCAGGTTTGGCCCATCTGTATTTTGTAGATGGACACAGAAGGATCAGTGTGACCCTGTGGATTAGGTGCAATGCCACTCAAATGTGTTTTCCCAGCCATTTCCACGATTTCACCGACTTACTCAAATTCACGATTTCTGTGACCACTGTGACCTCTATGACAAAATCGTAGCCTTACTTCTAAGTCATGTAAACATCATAACCATCGTTGATATTGAACTGCTCTTAAACATTATTCCTTTTTTTATTGATTTCCTACTGAAGATCATATCCAAACTATATTAGCTAGACCAATGTCTCAGCTCCATGACTCCGTCAGTGTCAACTACTGCTCTGTCCGTACCAGTTGTGCTGCCGTAGGGCGTACAAGTCCCAGAACTCCAGCGTGCAAGGCACTGTTCAGACACACGCTGAAGAGACGGTGTAGCTCAGGGCTCCAAGTGGAAAATGCCATTCATCGTTGTGGTGACTGTAACTGCTGCTTCGGAATGCTGCTGGCAAAGGACAGGAACCGGGTCTCGTGGAAATGGGTCAGTGCTGCCGCCGTGTGTGCTACGTTACCACTAGTGCAAATAAACCCACTTCAAAGCGTCTTACTCTGAAGTCGCAGTGTTCAGCTACTGTTGGAAATGAGACGTGCTGACGGGACTGGTCCAGCAGCCGTACTCGCCTGCGCACGCTCATACTCGGGAGGGAGCGAGGACCTCGGGGTTAGGCACGAGCTACCCAACTCCTTGGAAAAAGGATGTGACAGAGAGAGACAGACAGACAGACGGCCCGGCCCCCTTTGACCCAGCGTCCATCGGTGGGAGTGCAGTGAGGAAAGGGACAGCACCAGCTGCTCATGGCAGTGCTCGGAGCACCAGGGGATGGGATCCCGGAATTAAAGAAACCCGCAGGCCCCTGGCTACCCAGGCTCCGCGAGATGCCACTGCAGCAGGAGGGCCTGAGGTCTGGGGGCAAGGGCTGCCAAAGCTGGGGTAACTTGGTCAGCAGCAGTTAGACTGAAAATCCCTGCAGAGCAACTGTAAGTTCAGTGAGGAGCTAAACTCGCTGATTTGTTGGGAGAACAAAAAGGAATCCTTGCAATAAATAGCACAGAGCTGGGTCCCTACAATATACATAACACGGCCCTGCTGAGGGAAGGTCCCATGCAACACTTACTACCCTTTACATTACATTTCAATGTTTAAATTAACCTGGTGGAGCTACGTTACGGTACCTTGCAATTAGCTACAAAAATACAAAAGTGACTCCTGGGAGATGTGTACAACCTGCCCTTTGAGATGAACCTCCCAGCTGCGCGGAGCCACCTCAGTAAATGTAGATCCGATCCGACACAGCCGCAGGCAGGTGCGTCATGATCTGCACGCGCAGCCACCAGTAGTAATCCATGGGATGGTAGCGGGTGTAGGGGGAGGGCGACGTCAGGGCGTGGGTGATGCTGTTGATGACAGGCGAGGTGTCCGGTGAGCCGCTGTTGCAGTAACTCTCCATCTTGGTGATTTGCTCATCCAGGTACTGCCGGCCGTAGTCTTTGCGCACAGTCTCTGGAAGCTCCTTCCACATCTTCTCCGCTATGGCCTTAATTCGCTCAGGCGTGTACAGGTTGGTGGCCCCTATGAAGTTCCCAGGCTCCACCAGACAGACCTTGACTCCCTGGGGGCGCATCTCATAGCGCAGGCAATCAGAAAAGGCTTCCACCCCAAACTTGGTGATGCAGTACGACGACCGTGCGGGGCTGCCCATCCGGCCCATCATGCTGCTGATGTTCACCACACGACCTAGGAAAGTGCCGGGAAAAGCACGGGCCATCAGCAGACGCCATTAGCACCAGATCCCCGGTACAGGAGAGTTCACAGGCTCTGAACTCTCCTGCCTTGTGTGCTGGGTGCAATCAGCAGGGCCGCGTGCGCACCGGGCCAATTGCTAGCGGGGGTGGTCTGCAAACCAGGGGCAACGGCTACTCAGCCAGTGAGGCCGAAATGCCAGGACCCAGAGCAGATTTCTAGAGCAATTCAGGGCTGGGGCCAGATTCCTCCTAATTCCTGGGCTCCTCGCATTCCGAGTTCCAGCCTTTGCTCTTCTGCCCAGCAGCTAGCTCCTCCCCCAGAGGAGGAAAATGGTGAGAGATTCTCCCCATCTGGGAGAAGCAGAATTTCTGTCTCATGCTGGCAGCAGCAGAGGCTCTGCCTCGTGTTCCCAGGGCCGGGTGAGCAGTGCAGCTCTGGCCTCAGCCACGTGGGTAAGAGGCGCCGCCGCCGAGACGCACAGTCCGGCTGCACAAGGCTGCTTAGCACCATTTGTATCCAACTTCCCAGCTGTGGCCACAGGCAGGGCTGTGGCTTGGGTACGTGGCCAAGGGAGCTGGTTGCTCCAGACAGCTGCGTGTGGCTGCAGCAGGGAGCGAGGCTGCAGGCTCATTACCTGCAGCTGCCCTCACCTGCCATCAGAAACTGCTCCCACATGTGCCAAAGGGGGCAGAGGGAGGAAATCAGAGGGAGGGCTGGGCAGAACGTGTGCAAGCCGCTCATCTGAGTGATGAGTGCAAGACAGTTAATCGCTCTGGAGTCACCCGACACTAACGGTCCCCGTGCCAGGAACTGCAGGCTCACCGAGACCAGCCACCCGACACTAACGGTCCCCGTGCCGGGAGCTGCAGGCTCACCGAGACCAGCCACCCGACACTAACGGTCCCCGTGCCGGGAACTGCAGGCTCACCGAGACCAGCCACCCGACACTAACGGTCCCCGTGCCGGAAGCTGCAGGCTCACCGAGACCAGCCACCCGACACTAACGGTCCCCGTGCCGGGAACTGCAGGCTCACCGAGACCAGCCACCCGACACTAACGGTCCCCGTGCCGGGAACTGCAGGCTCACCGAGACCAGCCACCCGACACTAACGGTCCCCGTGCTGGGAACTGCAGACTCACCGAGACCAGCCACCCGACACTAACGGTCCCCGTGCCGGAAGCTGCAGGCTCACCGAGACCAGCCACCCGACACTAACGGTCCCCGTGCCAGGAACTGCAGGCTCACCGAGACCAGCCACCCGACACTAACGGTCCCCGTGCCAGGAACTGCAGGCTCACCGAGACCAGCCACCCGACACTAACGGTCCCCGTGCCAGGAACTGCAGGCTCACCGAGACCAGCCACCCGACACTAACGGTCCCCGTGCCGGGAGCTGCAGGCTCACCGAGACCAGCCACCCGACACTAACGGTCCCCGTGCCGGGAACTGCAGGCTCACCGAGACCAGCCACCCGACACTAACGGTCCCCGTGCCGGAAGCTGCAGGCTCACCGAGACCAGCCACCCGACACTAACGGTCCCCGTGCCGGGAACTGCAGGCTCACCGAGACCAGCCACCCGACACTAACGGTCCCCGTGCCGGGAACTGCAGGCTCACCGAGACCAGCCACCCGACACTAACGGTCCCCGTGCTGGGAACTGCAGACTCACCGAGACCAGCCACCCGACACTAACGGTCCCCGTGCCGGAAGCTGCAGGCTCACCGAGACCAGCCACCCGACACTAACGGTCCCCGTGCCGGGAACTGCAGGCTCACCGAGACCAGCCACCCGACACTAACGGTCCCCGTGCCAGGAACTGCAGGCTCACCGAGACCAGCCACCCGACGCTAACGGTCCCCGTGCCGGGAGCTGCAGACTCACCGAGACCAGCCACCCGACACTAACGGTCCCCGTGCCAGGAACTGCAGGCTCACCGTGACCAGCCACCCGACACTAACGGTCCCCGTGCCGGGAGCTGCAGACTCACCGAGACCAGCCACCCGACACTAACGGTCCCCGTGCCGGGAACTGCAGGCTCACCGAGACCAGCCACCCGACACTAACGGTCCCCGTGCCGGGAACTGCAGGCTCACCGAGACCAGCCACCCGACGCTAACGGTCCCCGTGCTGGGAGCTGCAGGCTCACCGAGACCAGCCACCCGACACTAACGGTCCCCGTGCCAGGAACTGCAGGCTCACCGAGACCAGCCACCCGACGCTAACGGTCCCCGTGCCGGAAACTGCAGGCTCACCGAGACCAGCCACCCGACGCTAATGGTCCCCGTGCTGGGAGCTGCAGACTCACCGAGACCAGCCACCCGACACTAACGGTCCCCGTGCTGGGAACTGCAGACTCACCGAGACCAGCCACCCGACACTAACGGTCCCCGTGCCAGGAACTGCAGGCTCACCGAGACCAGCCACCCGACACTAACGGTCCCCGTGCCAGGAACTGCAGGCTCACCGAGACCAGCCACCCGACACTAACGGTCCCTGTGCCGGGAGCTGCAGACTCACCGAGACCAGCCACCCGACACTAACGGTCCCCGTGCCAGGAACTGCAGGCTCACCGAGACCAGCCACCCGACACTAACGGTCCCCGTGCCGGGAGCTGCAGACTCACCGAGACCAGCCACCCGACACTAACGGTCCCCGTGCCGGGAACTGCAGGCTCACCGAGACCAGCCACCCGACACTAACGGTCCCCGTGCCGGGAGCTGCATGCTCACCGAGACCAGCCACCCGACACTAACGGTCCCCGTGCCGGGAACTGCAGGCTCACCGAGACCAGCCACCCGACACTAACGGTCCCCGTGCCGGGAGCTGCAGACTCACCGAGACCAGCCACCCGACACTAACGGTCCCCGTGCCGGGAACTGCAGGCTCACCGAGACCAGCCACCCGACACTAACGGTCCCCGTGCCGGGAGCTGCATGCTCACCGAGACCAGCCACCCGACACTAACGGTCCCCGTGCCGGGAACTGCAGGGTCACCGAGACCAGCCACCCGACACTAACGGTCCCCGTGCCTGGAGCTGCAGGCTCACCGAGACCAGCCACCCGACACTAACGGTCCCCGTGCCGGGAGCTGCAGACTCACCGAGACCAGCCACCCGACACTAACGGTCCCCGTGCCGGGAACTGCAGGCTCACCGAGACCAGCCACCCGACACTAACGGTCCCCGTGCCAGGAACTGCAGGCTCACCGTGACCAGCCACCCGACACTAACGGTCCCCGTGCCAGGAACTGCAGGCTCACCGAGACCAGCCACCCGACACTAACGGTCCCCGTGCCGGGAACTGCAGGCTCACCGAGACCAGCCACCCGATGCTAACGGTCCCCGTGCTGGGAGCTGCAGGCTCACCGAGACCAGCCACCCGACACTAACGGTCCCCGTGCCAGGAACTGCAGGCTCACCGAGACCAGCCACCCGACGCTAACGGTCCCCGTGCCGGAAGCTGCAGGCTCACCGAGACCAGCCACCCGACGCTAATGGTCCCCGTGCTGGGAGCTGCAGACTCACCGAGACCAGCCACCCGACACTAACGGTCCCCGTGCTGGGAACTGCAGACTCACCGAGACCAGCCACCCGACACTAACGGTCCCCGTGCCAGGAACTGCAGGCTCACCGAGACCAGCCACCCGACACTAACGGTCCCCGTGCCAGGAACTGCAGGCTCACCGAGACCAGCCACCCGACGCTAATGGTCCCTGTGCCGGGAGCTGCAGACTCACCGAGACCAGCCACCCGACACTAACGGTCCCCGTGCCAGGAACTGCAGGCTCACCGAGACCAGCCACCCGACACTAACGGTCCCCGTGCCGGGAGCTGCAGACTCACCGAGACCAGCCACCCGACACTAACGGTCCCCGTGCCGGGAACTGCAGGCTCACCGAGACCAGCCACCCGACACTAACGGTCCCCGTGCCGGGAGCTGCATGCTCACCGAGACCAGCCACCCGACACTAACGGTCCCCGTGCCGGGAACTGCAGGCTCACCGAGACCAGCCACCCGACACTAACGGTCCCCGTGCCGGGAACTGCAGGCTCACCGAGACCAGCCACCCGACACTAACGGTCCCCGTGCCGGAAGCTGCAGGCTCACCGAGACCAGCCACCCGACACTAACGGTCCCCGTGCCGGGAACTGCAGGCTCACCGAGACCAGCCACCCGACACTAACGGTCCCCGTGCCGGGAACTGCAGGCTCACCGAGACCAGCCACCCGACACTAACGGTCCCCGTGCTGGGAACTGCAGACTCACCGAGACCAGCCACCCGACACTAACGGTCCCCGTGCCGGAAGCTGCAGGCTCACCGAGACCAGCCACCCGACACTAACGGTCCCCGTGCCGGGAACTGCAGGCTCACCGAGACCAGCCACCCGACACTAACGGTCCCCGTGCCAGGAACTGCAGGCTCACCGAGACCAGCCACCCGACGCTAACGGTCCCCGTGCCGGGAGCTGCAGACTCACCGAGACCAGCCACCCGACACTAACGGTCCCCGTGCCAGGAACTGCAGGCTCACCGTGACCAGCCACCCGACACTAACGGTCCCCGTGCCGGGAGCTGCAGACTCACCGAGACCAGCCACCCGACACTAACGGTCCCCGTGCCGGGAACTGCAGGCTCACCGAGACCAGCCACCCGACACTAACGGTCCCCGTGCCGGGAACTGCAGGCTCACCGAGACCAGCCACCCGACGCTAACGGTCCCCGTGCTGGGAGCTGCAGGCTCACCGAGACCAGCCACCCGACACTAACGGTCCCCGTGCCAGGAACTGCAGGCTCACCGAGACCAGCCACCCGACGCTAACGGTCCCCGTGCCGGAAACTGCAGGCTCACCGAGACCAGCCACCCGACGCTAATGGTCCCCGTGCTGGGAGCTGCAGACTCACCGAGACCAGCCACCCGACACTAACGGTCCCCGTGCTGGGAACTGCAGACTCACCGAGACCAGCCACCCGACACTAACGGTCCCCGTGCCAGGAACTGCAGGCTCACCGAGACCAGCCACCCGACACTAACGGTCCCCGTGCCAGGAACTGCAGGCTCACCGAGACCAGCCACCCGACACTAACGGTCCCTGTGCCGGGAGCTGCAGACTCACCGAGACCAGCCACCCGACACTAACGGTCCCCGTGCCAGGAACTGCAGGCTCACCGAGACCAGCCACCCGACACTAACGGTCCCCGTGCCGGGAGCTGCAGACTCACCGAGACCAGCCACCCGACACTAACGGTCCCCGTGCCGGGAACTGCAGGCTCACCGAGACCAGCCACCCGACACTAACGGTCCCCGTGCCGGGAGCTGCATGCTCACCGAGACCAGCCACCCGACACTAACGGTCCCCGTGCCGGGAACTGCAGGCTCACCGAGACCAGCCACCCGACACTAACGGTCCCCGTGCCGGGAGCTGCAGACTCACCGAGACCAGCCACCCGACACTAACGGTCCCCGTGCCGGGAACTGCAGGCTCACCGAGACCAGCCACCCGACACTAACGGTCCCCGTGCCGGGAGCTGCATGCTCACCGAGACCAGCCACCCGACACTAACGGTCCCCGTGCCGGGAACTGCAGGGTCACCGAGACCAGCCACCCGACACTAACGGTCCCCGTGCCTGGAGCTGCAGGCTCACCGAGACCAGCCACCCGACACTAACGGTCCCCGTGCCGGGAGCTGCAGACTCACCGAGACCAGCCACCCGACACTAACGGTCCCCGTGCCGGGAACTGCAGGCTCACCGAGACCAGCCACCCGACACTAACGGTCCCCGTGCCGGGAACTGCAGGCTCACCGAGACCAGCCACCCGATGCTAACGGTCCCCGTGCTGGGAGCTGCAGGCTCACCGAGACCAGCCACCCGACACTAACGGTCCCCGTGCCAGGAACTGCAGGCTCACCGAGACCAGCCACCCGACGCTAACGGTCCCCGTGCCGGAAGCTGCAGGCTCACCGAGACCAGCCACCCGACGCTAATGGTCCCCGTGCTGGGAGCTGCAGACTCACCGAGACCAGCCACCCGACACTAACGGTCCCCGTGCTGGGAACTGCAGACTCACCGAGACCAGCCACCCGACACTAACGGTCCCCGTGCCAGGAACTGCAGGCTCACCGAGACCAGCCACCCGACACTAACGGTCCCCGTGCCAGGAACTGCAGGCTCACCGAGACCAGCCACCCGACGCTAATGGTCCCTGTGCCGGGAGCTGCAGACTCACCGAGACCAGCCACCCGACACTAACGGTCCCCGTGCCAGGAACTGCAGGCTCACCGAGACCAGCCACCCGACACTAACGGTCCCCGTGCCGGGAGCTGCAGACTCACCGAGACCAGCCACCCGACACTAACGGTCCCCGTGCCGGGAACTGCAGGCTCACCGAGACCAGCCACCCGACACTAACGGTCCCCGTGCCGGGAGCTGCATGCTCACCGAGACCAGCCACCCGACACTAACGGTCCCCGTGCCGGGAACTGCAGGCTCACCGAGACCAGCCACCCGACACTAACGGTCCCCGTGCCGGGAGCTGCAGACTCACCGAGACCAGCCACCCGACACTAACGGTCCCCGTGCCGGGAACTGCAGGCTCACCGAGACCAGCCACCCGACACTAACGGTCCCCGTGCCGGGAGCTGCATGCTCACCGAGACCAGCCACCCGACACTAACGGTCCCCGTGCCGGGAACTGCAGGGTCACCGAGACCAGCCACCCGACACTAACGGTCCCCGTGCCTGGAGCTGCAGGCTCACCGAGACCAGCCACCCGACACTAACGGTCCCCGTGCCGGGAACTGCAGGCTCACCGAGACCAGCCACCCGACACTAACGGTCCCCGTGCCGGGAACTGCAGGCTCACCGTGACCAGCCACCCGATGCTAACGGTCCCCGTGCCGGAAGCTGCATGCTCACCGAGACCAGCCACCCGACGCTAACGGTCCCCGTGTCGGGAGCTGCATGCTCACTGTGACCAGCCACCTGATGCTAACGGTCTCCGTGCCAGGGGCCGCACACTCACTGTAGCCGCACACTCACTCTGACCAGCCACGCGACGCTAACGGTGCCCATGCCGGGAGTTGCACGCTCACTGAGACCAGCCACCCGACACTAATGTTCCCGGTGCCGGGAGCTGCACGCTCACTAATGGTCTCTGTGCTGGGAGCTGCACGCTCCCCGTGACCAGCCACCCGACACTAATGTTCCCGGTGCCGGGAGCTGCACGCTCACCATGACCAGCCACCCGACGCTAACGGTCCCCGTGCCGGGAGCTGCACGCTCACTAATGGTCTCTGTGCTGGGAGCTGCACGCTCCCCATGACCAGCCACCCGACACTAACGGTCTCAGTGCCGGGAGCCGCATACTCACCATGACCAGCCAACCGACGCTAACAGTCCCCGTGCAGGGGGCTGCACGCTCACCATGACCAGCCACGCGACGCTAATGGTCCCCGTGCCGGGAGCTGCACGCTCACTGTGACCAGCCACCTGACACTAATGTTCCCGGTGCCGGGAGCTGCACGCTCACTAATGGTCTCTGTGCTGGGAGCTGCACGCTCCCCGTGACCAGCCACCCGACACTAATGTTCCCGGTGCCGGGAGCTGCACGCTCACCATGACCAGCCACCCGACGCTAACGGTCCCCGTGCCGGGAGCTGCACGCTCACTAATGGTCTCTGTGCTGGGAGCTGCACGCTCCCCATGACCAGCCACCCGACACTAACGGTCTCAGTGCCGGGAGCCGCATACTCACCATGACCAGCCAACCGACGCTAACAGTCCCCGTGCAGGGGGCTGCACGCTCACCATGACCAGCCACGCGACGCTAATGGTCCCCGTGCTGGGTGCTGCACGCGCACTGTGACCAGCCACCCGACACTAATGGTCCCCGTGCCGGGAGCTGCACGCTCACTGTGACCAGCCACCTGACACTAATGGTCCCCGTGCCGGGATCTGCACGCTCACTGTGACCAGCCACCTGACACTAACGGTCCCCGTGCCGGGAGCTGCACGCTCACTAACGGTCCCTGTGTCGGGAGCTGCACGCTCACTGTCACCAGCCACCCGACACTAACAATAACTGGGCTGTGCGAGATGCAGTAGGAAACAATCTCCCTGATTGTAGCTGTAGCCACGGCCTGTTCTGCAGGCCAGCAGGGGCAGAGGTGATTCCGTAGCAGAGGGGAACTCGGGAGGGGTTTCTGGCCATCTGCCGTGTCGAGCAAAGGGGCTATGAAACCTCAGGGTGGTGCTCTCCGCCACGAGAGTGACAGGCAGCAGCCATGGGGAGCCCAGCCCGGATGGCGTGGGCAGTCCCTGGCAGACGGAGGGCAGTGTCTCTGCGTGGCTGTCGTTCATACCCACTCTCTAGGGCCGGGCTACTGAACATGCGGCCCGTCTGTTCACGGCCGCCGGTGCGGCTTGGATTTACACGGGGCTCATCACGCGGCCTGCGGGTGGGAGCCAAACCCAAACAGGAGTCACCAGAACGGTCGTCTGCGGAGACGCGTTGTGGTGGTTACATTCCTGGCCCGTCATTGCTCATTCAAAGTGCTGTCGTACAGGTGGGAATCGGGTCAATGGTGCATTGTGTTACTATCAGCAGAGCTGACTTAAATGGGGCCTGCGTGTTGTGTGGTCTTGCCTTAATCTTTGTATTCATGCCCGGCAGTGTGAAAGAAGCGATTTGCATATATTTGCATGTCTATGCAACCACACTTAAGCTGCGGCCCTCAGCACGTGCTGTGAGTAGCATTGGGCCCCCGGGGCTTCCACAGTTGAGTAGCCCTGCTCCCGGTAAGCGCTGGCAGCCTGTGGTCAGGGCAATGGGGAGCCGGCCCTAGCGGGGGGAATCACTCACCTTTGGCCCTCCTGATCAGAGGGAGGAAAGCCTTGGTGGTTCGGATGGTCCCCCAGAGATTCACTTCCGCTACCTCCTTGTAGGTCTCCATGCTGGTGAACTCAACTTCTCCGAAGGTGGAGATCCCAGCGTTGTTAACCAGCCCCCAGAGCCCTGGGATTCAAGAAGCACGGCTTTGTGAGCCAGGCCAGTCCTGGGCAGGGGCTTTCTAGGGGCCGGGTGAACCTCTCCAGTTCCGCACTCTCTGGCCCTGAGCGCCAGGGCCCGGCGGGATCTGAGTTCCTCGGGTGGCCACTTAGCGGCAGGGTGGCCAGGCTTCCCACGGTCCCATAAGGTTTGTTTACAGCCCCCAGGGGGGCTCTCAGGGCTCTGTGCAGTTACTTAGCTCTAATTTACCCCTCGGCTAGTGCAATTTCATGGCACTTCTCCCTCTCCCTGCAGTTAACGCAGCCCCCCAGACATGGCCTGGCTCCCCACGCGGCTTTCATCCTCTCGCGCCCTTTCCCAAGCCCACGGGACGCCAGCTTTGTGCTCTCCCCTCTAGAGATCCCACTGCAGGCAGCTCCGCACGTGCCAGCAACAATGGCAAGCCCAGGGCAGTGCTCTCCAAAAGACCCCCAGGCAGAGTTTGAGGCTTTCCCCCGCAGCGTTACAGAGCAGGCTCAAAATGTACCTGCAGCTGCCCTCCCCCGCCCTCAGGATGTCTTCTCAGAGCCCAGGGAGCAGTGGCGGGGTGGGCGATGCTGCTGCAATACTGGCCTCCCGTGGGCCAGCACAGTCTCTGGTCCCGGGGTGCCGGGCTGGAGAGGTGCAGCCGGTACCAAGGTCCGAGAGCTCTCTTCGGCCCAGGCGCGCTTAGTGCTGCACAGGGAGGTCAGCATCATCTCCCGTTTACAGATGGGGAAACAGAGGCTCAGGGACACCCGGCAGGCCGGGGCAGAGACGAGAATTTAACTGAGGCCTTCAGAGTTAAAGACTCTCCACCAGGCCTCCCTGCCTCTGCATCACCACCACAAAGACGCATTCCAGACGGGCAAGAACTCCGATCTGAGCTCCACTGATCGAGCCGACGTGGCAGCCAGCACAGCTGCTCAGGGACACCTCGCCAGAGAGCACCACACGACGTTAACGAAATTCTAAATCGACCACGCAGAGTGGCAGCCACGTCCAAACAGGCCCCCTCTGCCCGATGACAACACAGAAAAAACCCGACACAAAATGCAAACGCCAGGAGCTGGCAAGACCCGGGAGAGACAATGGAGAGTTAACTTCTGCCAGAGGCTGGGAATGGGCCACCTGCCGTGTTCCCTCCCTCTGGGGCACCTGGCACGGCCCATTGGGGCATGCACGACACTAGGCTGGAGGCACTTTGCTCTGACCCAGCCTGGCCGCTCTGGCGCCTGCCAGTCACACGCAGCAGCGCAGAAAGGAGAGAGACACTGGGAAAAGAAAATGCCAAACTGAAACCGGCCCTGCGAATCCAAAGGGACCACAGCCAGACGGGGCTGGATGCCAGGAGAGCTCGCAAGAGCACTAGCTGCCAGACCACAAGTAACTTCCCATGTTTCCCGTCAGGACCCGCCTGCCACACTAGAGGAGCGGAACAGGACCCTGGCGCTTCCATTCGGCACGTGCCGAGATCCCAAAGGAGACAGATCAAACCTTCAAACCTGGATGCGGATTGAGACATTCCTGCTTAGTCTGTCCCTCCCCCAATCACTCGGTCAGTGGTTCCCGACCTTTTTTAAATAGCGGACTGGCAAATCCATTCTCATAACTTTTGGTAGACTGGCAACATTTATTTGCATATTCATTATGCAAATACAAAACATGCAAATACGCAAATAATATGCTACTGGTCCATCAAAAGCCCCAGCCCCCAGAGTCACCACAAACAGCCGGCTTCAGCTCCAGCAGTCACCCGCCACGTGGCGGCTGCCGGAACTACTCAGGTTCGCAGCGTGGCACAGGTCCATGGCCCAGTGGCTGGGACAGCCGGCCGTGACAGGGGTTTTGTGCAAAAAAAGGGTCCACGCTGCTTCTTTTTGCGCAAAACCCTCTTGCACAACAAGAAATGGCAGAATATGCTAATGAGATCACGACTCATGCTAATGAGTCCCTCATTAGCATATTTTCTGCCAAAAAAACTTGCAAAGCCTAACCTACATGTCAGCAGCCCCACAAGCCCAGCAGCACACGCAGGCTACTCCTCTGCCCCACGAGCCCCTCCCCCTAACTGCCCACGGCCCCCAGTGTCATGGCCTGGTCACAAGCCTCCGGCTTTGGCCCTCAGACCACGTGCACACGCCCCGCGACTGGCCCAGGAGCGTTTCCTTGTGGCATGAAAAATGTTTCTGTGGAGTCCAGAGCTTGAGCCAGCAACTGAGCCCTGACAAAAGCAACTGGCTGCCCCCGCTTTCCACAGGCAGCTTTGGGAGCCAGCCCTGATCCCGAGAGACTCGTGCAAGGAGAGCTACTTCCGTGTGACCCTGTCTCGCACGCAGGCGCCACAAACCACCGCTCACCTTTCTGGGGGTCCTTCAGACTGGCGCCCAGGTGCTCCACCGCCCGCTCCATCTCCTGGCTGCTGCAGACGTTGAGCTGGAGAGTTCTCATCCGCTCACTCTTCATATTGTCCAGCTCTTGGGACCCTGCTTCCCCTTTGTCCTAGGCAGAGGAGAGAAAGCCCTTCCCGTGGAGTCTGTGCAAGGAAAGGCCAAACACACGGGCAGCGGCTGACAGAACCCCTAGGAGCAGGGTTCCCTCTGAGCCGCACGCTTGCCTGGGTGCAAAAAAAGTCCACCCCACCCACCTCCTACGCAGAGCCACGCAGCGGGCGGCAGGCGGCTGCTCCAGCAGCCACAGGAGCCTCAAGGCGGGCGCCAGGGGGCTGGTCGAGCCGTGAGGCAGGCGCCAGGGGGCTGGGCTGGCGGCCGGAGGAGCTGCGAGGCGGGCGCCAGGGGGCTGGGCTGGCGGCCGGAGGAGCCGCGAGGCGGGCGCCAGGGGGCTGGGCTGGCGGCCGGAGGAGCCGCGAGGCGGGCGCCAGGGGGCTGGTTTGGCGGCCGGAGGAGCTGCGAGGCGGGCGCCAGGGGGCTGGTCTGGCGGCCGGAGGAGCTGCGAGGCGGGCGCCAGGGGGCTGGGCTGGCGGCCGGGGCCGGAGGAGCCGCGAGGCGGGCGCCAGGGGGCTGGTCTGGCGGCCGGAGGAGCTGCGAGGCGGGCGCCAGGGGGCTGGGCTGGCGGCCGGGGCCGGAGGAGCCGCGAGGCGGGCGCCAGGGGGCTGGTTTGGCGGCCGGAGGAGCTGCGAGGCAGGCGCCAGGGGGCTGGGCTGGCGGCCGGGGCCGGAGGAGCCGCGAGGCGGGCGCCAGGGGGCTGGTTTGGTGGCCGGAGGAGCCGCGAGGCGGGCGCCAGGGGGCTGGTTTGGTGGCTGGAGGAGCTGCGAGGCGGGCGCCAGGGGGCTGGTCTGGCGGCCGGAGGAGCCGCGAGGCGGGCGCCAGGGGGCTGGTTTGGTGGCCGGAGGAGCCGCGAGGCGGGCGCCAGGGGGCTGGTTTGGTGGCCGGAGGAGCTGCGAGGCGGGCGCCAGGGGGCTGGTTTGGTGGCCGGAGGAGCCGCGAGGCGGGCGCCAGGGGGCTGGTTTGGTGGCCGGAGGAGCTGCGAGGCAGGCGCCAGGGGGCTGGTTTGGTGGCCGGAGGAGCCGCGAGGCAGGCGCCAGGGGGCTGGGCTGGCGGCCGGGGCCGGAGGAGCCGCGAGGCGGGCGCCAGGGGGCTGGTCTGGCGGCCGGAGGAGCCGCGAGGCGGGCGCCAGGGGGCTGGTCTGGCGGCCGGAGGAGCCGCGAGGCGGGCGCCAGGGGGCTGGTTTGGTGGCCGGAGGAGCCGCGAGGCGGGCGCCAGGGGGCTGGGCTGGCGGCCGGAGGAGCCGCGAGGCGGGCGCCAGGGGGCTGGGCTGGCGGCCGGAGGAGCCGCGAGGCGGGCGCCAGGGGGCTGGTCTGGCGGCCGGGGCTGGAGGAGCCGCGAGGCGGGCGCCAGGAGGCTGGTCTGGAGGCCGGGGCTGGAGGAGCCGCGAGGTGGGCGCCAGGGGGCTGGTCTGGCGGCCGGAGGAGCCGCGAGGCGGGCGCCAGGGGGCTGGTTTGGCGGCCGGAGGAGCCGCAAGGTGGGCGCCAGGGGGCTGGTTTGGTGGCCGGAGGAGCTGCGAGGCGGGCGCCAGGGGGCTGGTTTGGCGGCCGGAGGAGCCGCGAGGCGGGCGCCAGGGGGCTGGTTTGGTGGCCGGAGGAGCCGCGAGGCGGGCGCCAGGGGGCTGGGCTGGCGGCCGGAGGAGCCGCGAGGCGGGCGCCAGGGGGCTGGGCTGGCGGCCGGGGCTGGAGGAGCCGCGAGGCAGGCGCCAGGGGGCTGGTCTGGCGGCCGGGGCTGGAGGAGCCGCGAGGTGGGCGCCAGGGAGCTGGTCTGGCGGCCGGAGGAGCTGCGAGGCGGGCGCCAGGGGGCTGGTTTGGCGGCCGGAGGAGCCGCAAGGTGGGCGCCAGGGGGCTGGTTTGGTGGCCGGAGGAGCTGCGAGGCGGGCGCCAGGGGGCTGGGCTGGCGGCCGGGGCTGGAGGAGCCACGAGGCGGGCGCCAGGAGGCTGGTCTGGAGGCCGGAGGAGCCGCGAGGAGGGCGCCAGGAGGCTGGTCTGGCGGCCGGGGCCGGAGGAGCCGCGAGGTGGGCGCCAGGGGGCTGGGCTGGCGGCCGGAGCCGCCGTGTGGGAGCCCAGGCAGGAGAGCAGCGGGGCAGGTACCGGGGTCGGCAGCAGCGGGGGAGGCAGTGGGGCCCAGCACAGAAGTCAGGCAGATGGGGGGCAAAGGTACCAGCTCTCGGTGGAAGAGGGAGGCACCGGGCCAGGTAATTTCTGGGGGCGGGGCGAGAGGGGCCTGGTGAAGCACAGGTCTCTGGGCTGTGCAGGGGGAGAACAGGGGAGATGCGGGGCCATGCACAGGCGCTGTGGGCCCTAGGCTGCTTGTGTTTGGGGAGCCGATAGCACGGCCCTGGCATACGTACTGGTGGCAGATGGGGGGCGATTGCAAGGCTGGACACAGCTACAACTACTATAGCGGGGAGGGGTACTTCAAAGTGATAGCACTGCTGAAAGCCGGGGGCCAGACCCCAGGCTCCACGCAGTACTGCTGGTCTGAAACACCACGTGCAGCCCAGAGCCAGCTGGGGTGTCCCCAGGCTGCATTTTTCATCAACTATTCGCTTAGTTGATAGGGCGCCTCCACCTTGGAAGCCTGGACTCAGCTGGGCATCCCCTGCTGACCCCGGGCTCCGTGTGGCGCTGCTGCTTTGAAACGCCACAGGGAGCCCAGCGTCAGGCTCCCCGCGAGGTTTCAAAGCGGCAGGGCTGCATGAAGTCCAGTGTCAGCGGGGGAGTCCAGGGTCAGCAGGGGAGTCCTGGCGTCAGGCTCCCCGCAAGGTTTCAAAGCGGCAGGGCTGCATGGAGTCCAGGGTCAGCGGGGGAGTCCCAGTGTCAGCAGGGGAGTCCCAGTGTCAGGCACCCTGTGAGGTTTCAAAGCGGCAGGGCTGCATGGAGTCCAGGGTCAGCGGGGGAGTCCAGGGTCAGCGGGGGAGTCCAGGGTCAGCGGGGGAGTCCCGGCGTCAGGCTCCCCGCGAGGTTTCAAAGCGGCAGGGCTGCATGGAGTCCAGGGTCAGCGGGGGAGTCCAGGGTCAGCGGGGGAGTCCCGGCGTCAGGCTCCCCGCGAGGTTTCAAAGCGGCAGGGCTGCATGGAGTCCAGGGTCAGCGAGGGAGTCCAGGGTCAGCGGGGGAGTCCTGGCGTCAGGCTCCCCGCGAGGTTTCAAAGCGGCAGGGCTGCATGGAGTCCAGTGTCAGCAGGGGAGTCCCAGCGTCAGGCACCCTGTGAGGTTTCAAAGCGGCAGGGCTGCATGGAGTCCAGGGTCAGCGGGGGAGTCCAGGGTCAGCGGGGGAGTCCCGGCGTCAGGCTCCCCGCGAGGTTTCAAAGCGGCAGGGCTGCATGGAGTCCAGGGTCAGCGGGGGAGTCCCGGCGTCAGGCTCCCCGCGAGGTTTCAAAGCGGCAGGGCTGCATGGAGTCCAGGGTCAGCGGGGGAGTCCAGGGTCAGCGGGGGAGTCCCGGCGTCAGGCTCCCCGCGAGGTTTCAAAGCGGCAGGGCTGCATGGAGTCCAGGGTCAGCGGGGGAGTCCTGGCGTCAGGCTCCCCGCGAGGTTTCAAAGCGGCAGGGCTGCATGGAGTCCAGGGTCAGCGGGGGAGTCCCGGCATCAGGCTCCCCGCGAGGTTTCAAAGCGGCAGGGTTGCATGGAGTCCAGGGTCAGCGGTGGAGTCCAGGGTCAGCAGGGGAGTCCCGGCGTCAGGCTCCCCGCGAGGTTTCAAAGCGGCAGGGTTGCATGGAGTCCAGGGTCAGCGGGGGAGTCCAGGGTCAGCGGGGGAGTCCAGGGTCAGCAGGGGAATCCCGGCGTCAGGCTCCCCGCGAGGTTTCAAAGCGGCAGGGTTGCATGGAGTCCAGGGTCAGCGGGGGAGTCCAGGGTCAGCGGGGGAGTCCAGGGTCAGCAGGGGAGTCCCGGCGTCAGGCTCCCCGCGAGGTTTCAAAGCGGCAGTGCTGCATGGAGTCCAGGGTCAGCGGGGGAGTCCCCCACTGACCCCAGGCTTCCAAGGCAGAGGTGCCCTATCGACGAATCAAACAGTCGATTAGTCGGTTACCCGATACTTAAGAGAATACAACTGCCCTCCCGCCTCTCTAGGCCTGTGGATGAGACTGGCGGGGGGGGGGGGCAGGGCCCCTTTTCTGGCTTGCCCTCCAGTGATTTGTACAGGCTAGTTCTAAACAGCCCAAGTGACAGGGCTTCCCTGGGCAGGCTGCCCACCGCCCTTGCTCTTCCTGAGGCTTGGTGTCTGCTTGGAAGCGGCAGCAACACAAGGACCCCAGCCACAGACCTGAAAGCCCCTTGTCCCTGGCGGATCCAGTGGTGCTGCCAAAGCCAGAGCAGACCCGGCGATGCGGACGGAAAGGTGCTTCTCAGGGCGGAGGTGCCCCTGCACCGAGAGAACAGCCCCTTTCCCTCGGCGTCGGCTGCATCTACACCGCGGGCCATGCTGACACAGGCGGACGTTCCGTCAGCCTACATTTCCCCTGGCTCAGAGATCCCCAGACAGGAAGCTGAGCCTCCCAGCTCTTCAATCCCAACACCTCAGTCTGCCTGCAGTGGGTGGCCGCCGATTCCCTGCGTCTTCTGAGGGTTTTCAGGTCGGTTCCTCCTTTCCCACCATCGATTGCAAAGACAGCTCAGTGCAGAAGCCGGCCGCTGCTCAAGCACAGGCTGCTGCTGAGGCCAGCGTGTAGGCCAACGGAACATCCAGTGATGCCAGCACGAAGTTACGAGGTGCGAGCCGCCAGAACCAGAAGACAGGGCAGAGGAAGTCAGAGACCAGTGAAATAAAAAATGCCCTTCCCTGCTCCCCGGCAAATCTTGGAAACGCTGGGAACAACTCCCCACGAAGAAGATCCTGCAGCCCAGCTGGTGGAGGGACGGAGCAGGACCACTGAGGAAACAGGCTCCTGTCGGGTGAATGCACAGCCCCCGGGACTCTGCGCCGCAGCCACTTCTCGAGATACTCCGAGTGCCGTAAGATCTCCTGCCCCTTCTCCCTCCCACTGCGCCAGGCTGCCTGGGCAGGCCCCGGTTCGTCTGACCCCCCAGGCTGAGAACGGGAGCAGGCGGGATCCCGAGGGGCAGGAGTGAGATCGAGCCGCGCCCCGGGACACAAGGGTGCCGTGCTGGGAAGGAGCGGAGTCGGTGGTGCTGATCGCAGGCCATGCCTTGTTGGAGGCGTGGGGCAGGGGCTCGTGCCGCCCTCTGTCTCCACCTCCTCCGGAGCAGCAGCTAGACATCCTGCCCTCTGCTGCATGGAGAGGAGATGCTCTTTGGGCCATTCCGCCAGTGCTGGCTCCGCAGGGGCAAAATTCCAGCCCTGGGGCTGAACCCTGCTGCCATCTTCTGGCTTCCTGGTTACCCGCCAGCATCCCGGGCCACGTCCATGGTGGTGCCTGGCCAGGTGGCCCCGCAGAGCAGCGTTTCATCTCCCTGTGCTCCCCATGGGCCTCTCGATGAACAGTTCATATGGCCACCAAGCCACAAGGCCTGAGCAAACGGGCTCCGGGACAGTCCCGGCAGCCATGACACACGTCAGGAAGGCCCAACGCAAACAGATCAGCTGCTGGAAAATCACCTTCTTTATCTGGTGCCATCTAGCGCTTCTCGCTATCCACCGCAGGGCAGAAAACCGCCTGCTGCAGGCGCTGGCTCATCGGATCCATGGCGCCAGTGTCTGCGGCAAAGAGTCAGCAGCACCTGCCTTGCAGGAGTGCGTTTCGAATCGCAGTCCTGGGAAGCCCGGGCTGAGAAGTGCTTCATTTACAGAACCAAGTGGCAGCTAGGGTGGCCAGGTGTCCGGTATTGGCCACTTGCTGAGTCCAGACAAAACTCGCTGTGACTGCAGTTTGCTTCCCTGGGTAAAAGCCAAGCAAGGAGCTCAGGGTCTGGCCCCCAAAAAAGACTGTGCCTATTAAAAGGTAGCCGTTCTCTGCACATGCGCAGGCATGTAGGAGGGGCCGGGGGAACACACTGCCAATCACACCTATGGCCTCCAAGTGCACAGCGAGGATGTGCCAATGGCACTTGGAGGTGCTGCATTCATTTTCGGTCAGTCATGTCAAGAGCAATTCACTTCATTTACAAAGCCAAAGGCAGCTCTTCACTCGCAAGGTCTGAAAACTGAGCTGCACCTGCAGGTTTGCTCCGTGTGGCCAGCGCTGTCCGAGGCATGGATCGTATTCAGCTCTGCATGGCTGTAGCGGCACTGCAGGGCGAGCCTCGGACCAGTCCCTCACGTAGGATACGGCCTGAAGACGCAGAGGGAGCAGTGCTGCTGAGTATCGTTTTGCCGTTTTCACATTCACTTTTCTGTGGAGCAGGAACCTTGCTGCACCCTGACCCCTCTGACAACACAAATTACCACCCGACTCCAGGAGGGGGCCCACCTGCGCTCTGCCACCCTAGGCAGGGGCCTATAACCCAGGGCTAACGCCCTCAGGTTCCGTCTTCGGCCCCAGGCGTTGTGGCTCAGCATTTGGCCCGGGGCCTCGCACGTCTAAGCCACCCTGGCGACCCGAGTGAAAGGGGGTTGCGACCCTCAGTCTGAGAACCCCCTGGAAGCCACGGGCCAGCACCGGCTCTGGTCTCACCCGGTGAAGGACACTCCCGGGGTTCCAGCCGAAAGTGCACCAGGCAGCTCGGAGGGAGAGGCATTGCGTGGTCAGTTCTGCCCAGCGCTGGAGGAGCACCCGCAGCCACACAGCGCCTCTCGGCGCTTCCAGGGGCAGGCCCAAAGCACGGCCGGGTGGGAATGTCATTGGCCACAGGTTTCCAAAGTGACAGCAAGTGCGGGTGACACTCCACAGCAGCCTGGGGTGCAGACAGCGCTGGTCACCCGCCCTCTGAACATATGCCCCTTCCAGGTCTCTCGGGATGGGCAGCCAAAACTCCAGCCTCTGAAATCAGGAGACATTTCACACACACAGAATGGGAAGCGACTGTCTAGGAAGGAGCACGGCAGAAAGGGAGCTAGGGGTCACAGTGGACGACAAGCTGAATATGAGTCAGCAGTGTGATGCTGTTGCAAAAAGAGCAAACATGATTCTGGGTTGTATCAACAGGTGTGTTGTGAGCAAGACATGAGAAGTCATTCTTCCGCTCTACTCTGCGCTGGTTAGGCCTCAGTTGGAGGATTGTGTCCAGTTCTGGGCACCGCATTTCAAGAAAGATGTGGAGAGACTGGAGAGGGTCCAGAGAAGAGCAACAAGAATGATGAAAGGTCTAGAGAACATGAGCTATGAGGGAAGGCTGAAAGAATTGGGCTTGTTTAGTTTGGAAAGGAGAAGACTGATCAGGGACATGATAGCGGTTTTCAGGTATCTAAAAGGGTGTCACAAAGAGGAGGGAGAAAAATTGTTCTTCCTGGTCTCTGAGGATAGGACAAGAAGCAATGGGCTTAAACTGCAACAAGGGAGGTGTAGGTTGGACATTAGGAAAAAGTTCCTAACTGTCAGGGTAGTCAAACACTGGAATAAATTGCCCAGGGAAGTTGTGGAATCCCCATCTCTGGAGATATTTAAGAACGGGTTGGATAGACATCTATCAGGGATGATCTAGACAGTGCTGGGTCCTGCCATGGGGGCAGGGGACTGGACTGAATGACCTCTCGAGGTCCCTAGTGTTCTATGATTCTGACCGGACGGGCTCAAGGGTTGATGTTCATTCGACAGCGCATCAGCCTGTCACTCAACCACCACCACGCTCCCCACAAGCCCCATCTCCACCAGCCTACAATGCTCTGTGCAATTCTGCTGCAGAGCCAGCAGAGGGAGCCCACGTCACAAAAAGCCCTCCTCCAGAGGTGCCCTGCCATCCCCACCGAGACACGGGAACGAGACCCAAACGGAACACGTTCCTTCCCGGGAACAGCTGCAGACCGATGGCCACAGCGAGGGGACTGGATTCAATCCATTTGGAAAGCACCTCGTAGGTCTCTGGAAAACTAATAACTGGGCTGTGGGCCTGGTACCTGAGCAAAGCTTTAAAATAGGTGAACCAGGCCTGGGCCTCCTACTGCGACCCGCATGCCCCCCGGAATTGGCTGCTTGAGCTGCCATCATGTGAAGGGAACCACTGCGGGGCCTTGTGCCGAGGCCGCCTGACACCCCTGCCTGTAACTGGTGGGAAACCACGTGCACGACTTTAAGCTGCTGCCGTCACCGCGCTCACACCTGATCTACACCGGGGACTGTGCTGCTGAACATTAGTCAATTGGTACCACGTGCCAGCTGGTCACAAGAGGGGCATGGGCGGACTAATATATTCCCCAGATTACATTTGAAACAAACAGGCTTGGTCACAGGATCAGGTCTAACAACCAGCCCGGAACGGAGTCCAACATTCTGATTCCAGATGTGCCCCCAGCGTTGTGCTCAGATTTGAGACCCATTTTTCAAATGGGATCAGAGCCAGGCCATTTGGAGCTGAATGCCTCAGAATCTCAGAGCTGGTAGAACTGGGGCCCTAGCCCCATCCCGTTCCCAGTTCTCATGGAAGTGGAACAAATGTCTGTGTCATTCCCCAGCGAGACACCCGGACAGGAAGCTGTGTTCCAGCGCAGGAGTGACAGATGAGGGGCCAGGCTCTCTTAGGGTATGTCTACACTACAAAGTTAATTCGAACTAATAGACGTTAGTTCGAATTAACTTTGATAGGCGCTACACATGCAGACCGCTAGTTCCAACTTAATTTGAACTAGCGGAGCGCTTAATTCGAACTAGGTAAACCTCATTCCACGAGGACTAACGCCTAGTTCGAATTAAGCAGTTCGAATTAAGGGCTGTGTAGCCCCTTAATTCGAACTAGTTGGAGGCTAGCCCTCCCCAGCTTTTCCTGGTGGCCACTCTGGGCACCACCAGGGAAACTCCTCTGCCCCCCTCCCGGCCCCGGAGCCCTTAAAGGGGCACTGGCTGGCTACGGTGCCCGTGCCAAGTGCAAGCCTGCCAGCACCCAGCCAGCAGACCCTGCACCTGGCACGTCACGAACCAGCCACCCGCTGCCACCCAGCCCTCCGCCTCTTCCCGGGACCAGGCTGGCGGCTCCCGGGAGCCTGCCCAGGGCCGCAAGAGGCAGGCGCTCGCCTGGTCTAGTGCGGACACTAAGTTAGTTCGAATTAGTGCTGTAGTGTAGACATACCCTTAGTTCCTTACCTTGAACAGGCAGCCAGCAAAGACAATGAAGCCTTTAGAGTGCAGGTGCTTGGCTAAAGAGAACCCAAATCCGGAGTCACAGCCAGTGATGAGCACAGCTTTGCTGCCAATCTGTAAAATGAGACACAACAAATACAACAGCTTGAAAGGGTGCTTGAAACAAATGAATTTCAAAGCAGGGATCAAGCCCTTGTATGGGGCTATGGGCATCCTGTCCCTAGGACGCACTCTTGGCTGTAGGCCAGCGGGTGGAATCTGGCATGTCCCAAAGGCAGCAGACACAAACTCGTCCTTCACAAGCATCTGTGTGAGCCAGGGATCAATGGCATCCCAGACCGGGGAAAGGCTCAGCGTCCAGTGGCGATGGGCTGTAGAAGAACAGCGGCCAGGCAACCGCACAGCAGTTCACATACACCTAGAAATAAGGCCTGAAAACACACTGAAGAGCTGCCACCCACCTCACACACCCTCGGAGCCTGGCACTGCCCTGCCATAGCCAGAGTCAGCTGACTGGAGCAGGAAAGAACAGATGCAACATGCAACCGCTAGAGCGAACTTACCCGGGAGAATCAAGCAGAAATGGCCATTTAACCCTACTCCCTGCTAACCCACACGCCCTCCGGTCACCATCTCATCACAGCCCACAGCGAAGCAGAGTCCGGCTGGTGGATGGGAAGCCAGGTGATTAGCGTAAGATTCTGTTCTCGGCCTGGCCACTCACTAGGAAGGCCAAAGAGGGAAGTTGATATTCACTTCTCCAGCTAAGAACAATGAAAGGCTGGGGTTCAAATCCCTCCAAGCCAGTGGCGGGCAACCTGCAGCCCAATGCGGCTCTACCTGCAGCCTCCCTGGCTGCGTCACGCACTGGGGCACCAGAGCCCCGCACTTCTCACCCCTCCCCCACGCACCTCTCATCACTGGGGCACCGGAGCCCCGCACTTCTCACCCCTCCCCCACGCACCTCTCATCACTGGGGCACCAGAGCCCCGCACTTCTCACCCCTCCCCCACGCACCTCTCATCACTGGGGCACCAGTGCCCCGCACTTCTCACCCCTCCCCCACGCACCTCTCATCACTGGGGCACCAGTGCCCCGCACTTCTCACCCCTCCCCCACGCACCTCTCATCACTGGGGCACCAGAGCCCCACACTTCTCACCCCTCCCCCACGCACCTCTCATCACTGGGGCACCAGTGCCCCGCACTTCTCACCCCTCCCCCACGCACCGCTCATCACTGGGGCACCAGAGCCCCGCACTTCTCACCCCTCCCCCACGCACCTCTCATCACTGGGGCACCAGTGCCCCGCACTTCTCACCCCTCCCCCACGCACCTCTCATCACTGGGGCACCAGAGCCCCGCACTTCTCACCCTTTCCCCACGCACCTCTCACGCACTGGGGCACCAGAGCCCTGCACTTCTCACCCCTCCCCCACGCACCTCTCATCACTGGGGCACCAGAGCCCCACACTTCTCACCCCTCCCCCACGCACCTCTCACGCACTGGGGCACCAGAGCCCCACACTTCTCACCCCTCCCCCACGCACCTCTCATCACTGGGGCACCAGAGCCCCACACTTCTCACCCCTCCCCCACGCACCTCTCATCACTGGGGCACCAGAGCCCCACACTTCTCACCCCTCCCCCATGCACCTCTCACGCACTGGGGCACCAGAGCCCTACACTTCTCACCCCTCCCCCACGCACCTCTCACGCACTGGGGCACCAGAGCCCCACACTTCTCACCCCTCCCCCACGCACCTCTCACGCACTGGGGCACCAGAGCCCCGCACTTCTCACCCCTCCCCCACGCACCTCTCATCACTGGGGCACCAGAGCCCCGCACTTCTCACCCCTCCCCCACGCACCTCTCATCACTGGGGCACCAGAGCCCCACACTTCTCACCCCTCCCCCACGCACCTCTCATCACTGAGGCACCAGAGCCCCACACTTCTCACCCCTCCCCCACACACCTCTCATCACTGAGGCACCAGAGCCCTGCACTTCTCCCCCACGCACCTCTCATCACTGGGGCACCAGAGCCCCGCACTTCTCACCCCTCCCCCACGCACCTCTCATCACTGGGGCACCAGAGCCCCGCACTTCTCACCCCTCCCCCACGCACCTCTCATCACTGGGGCACCAGTGCCCCGCACTTCTCCCCCACGCACCTCTCACGCACTGGGGCACCAGAGCCCCGCACTTCTCACCCCTTCCCCACGCACCTCTCACGCACTGGGGCACCAGAGCCCCGCACTTCTCACCCCTCCCCCACGCACCTCTCATCACTGGGGCACCAGTGCCCCGCACTTCTCCCCCACGCACCTCTCACGCACTGGGGCACCAGAGCCCCGCACTTCTCACCCCTTCCCCACGCACCTCTCACGCACTGCGGCACCAGAGCCCTGCACTTCTCCCCCACGCACCTCTCATCACTGGGGCACCAGAGCCCCGCACTTCTCACCCCTCCCCCACGCACCTCTCATCACTGGGGCACCAGTGCCCCGCACTTCTCACCCCTCCCCCACGCACCGCTCATCACTGGGGCACCAGAGCCCCGCACTTCTCACCCCTCCCCCACGCACCTCTCATCACTGGGGCACCAGAGCCCCACACTTCTCACCCCTTCCCCACGCACCTCTCACGCACTGGGGCACCAGAGCCCCGCACTTCTCACCCCTTCCCCACGCACCTCTCACGCACTGGGGCACCAGAGCCCCGCACTTCTCACCCCTCCCCCACGCACCTCTCATCACTGGGGCACCAGAGCCCCGCACTTCTCACCCCTCCCCCACGCACCTCTCATCACTGGGGCACCAGTGCCCCGCACTTCTCCCCCACGCACCTCTCACGCACTGGGGCACCAGAGCCCCGCACTTCTCACCCCTCCCCCACACACCTCTCATCACTGGGGCACCAGAGCCCCGCACTTCTCACCCCTCCCCCACGCACCTCTCATCACTGGGGCACCAGTGCCCCACACTTCTCCCCCACGCACCTCTCACGCACTGGGGCACCAGAGCCCCGCACTTCTCACCCCTCCCCCACGCACCTCTCATCACTGGGGCACCAGAGCCCCACACTTCTCACCCCTCCCCCACGCACCTCTCATCACTGGGGCACCGGAGCCCCACACTTCTCACCCCTCCCCCACGCACCTCTCACGCACTGGGGCACCAGAGCCCTACACTTCTCACCCCTCCCCCACGCACCTCTCACGCACTGGGGCACCAGAGCCCCACACTTCTCACCCCTCCCCCACGCACCTCTCATCACTGAGGCACCAGAGCCCCACACTTCTCACCCCTCCCCCACACACCTCTCATCACTGAGGCACCAGAGCCCTGCACTTCTCCCCCACGCACCTCTCATCACTGGGGCACCAGAGCCCCGCACTTCTCACCCCTCCCCCACGCACCTCTCACGCACTGGGGCACCAGAGCCCCGCACTTCTCACCCCTCCCCCACGCACCTCTCACGCACTGGGGCACCAGAGCCCCACACTTCTCACCCCTCCCCCACGCACCTCTCATCACTGGGGCACCAGAACCCCGCACTTCTCACCCCTCCCCCACGCACCTCTCATCACTGGGGCACCGGAGCCCCACACTTCTCCTCTGGACAGGGGCTGCTGCCACCCTGCCCTGTGTCAGAGGCAGCCCATTTGTGAGGGGAGCTGGTTTTGAAAGTGACTCCTGCCTGGCCCCGCGCTGTAGAAGAGCCAAGTAACAGTTAAGAATTCACGAAGTCACTCAACCAGTCAGTTAACCGATATTTAACATCCCTACCGCAGTCTGATCTGTGCTCTGTCCCCACTCCGCATCCCTGCCTCCCTGCCAAGCAGCTATTCCCAGTGTGCCAGCCTGGGAGGGAGGGGGAGGAGCCGGTGAGGGCGCAGTTCGGTGCCCCAGTGCACGCGAGGGGGTGCAGATGGGGGGGCGCAGATGGGGGGGCACAAGTGGAACCCCAGTGGGCATGGGCTGCTGCAGCCCAGGAGGCAAAGGAGGGTCACATGTACAGCCCCCCGCTCCAAGCAGCATGCGACGTGCCCTGACGCTCTTCTGGAGCACAAGGACTGGCTCCTTCATTTTGATTAGATCGGGATTCTCAGACACCGTCGTGTCACAACCCCCTTCTGAAACACAAATTACTGCCTCACCCCAGGAGGCTCTGGGGCCCCTGCAAGTCTGACTCTAGCCCTGGCAAACCCCCACGGACAGTGGTGGGCCAGTCTCACGCCCTCCGGTCCAAACCAGACCCTTGGCTTCCCCAGGGCGCATGGGGCGAAACGACAGTGACACTCGCTGGGCCCCAGCAAACGCCCCCCCAGGATTCCCCCAGGCGCGCAGGGCCAGGGCAGCATCGGGTCTGTCAGAACATCCGGCCTGTGCCATGTGCAAAGGCAGGAGGCACAAGCAGCTTCCCCGCCCCATGCCAGGCCACAAGGGCACCAGGGCCATGGCCCGAGGAAATAGATGGGGTGGGATGGCGCCATGCCCCTGAGCAGCTAACAGCACATTTGTGTCTGGGAGGGCACTGGGACCCTCACCAAAGTGTGGGGGGACTGCTCAGCCGGTGCACCCAAGTGGCCCGAGGCCTGTGGTCGGGCTGATGTAGCTGTGCTCCCGAGGGCTCCAGCAGGCACAGGGCAGAATCCAACCCTAATTAACTGTAATTTACAGCAACACAAATAATTGCACCTGGTTACTGTGACCATGGAGTTTTTCTGTTTTAAACGCGGGTTCGTGGTGCATTGTGCACGTGGAAGAAGGATCCCTGGCTCTTGCATCCAGAGTGCTTCCCAGAGCAGAGCTCCCAGCCCTGCACGCCAGCCAGCAGGCGCTCGGCACCCTCGCAAGGTGGACCGTGCCCGGGGCCCTCTCACTGGCCGGTCCTGCAACCAGAGCATGGGAGCGACACACAGCCCCTGAAGTGCTGCATTCTCACAAGTTAGCGGGCTCAGCGCTGGGTCTGTGTCTAAGGGGCTGGAGGACGGAGACTCGCTGTCTAATGGGCTGTCTGGCCTGAAAGCTCAAGGAATGAATTTTACATCCAGGGATGTGAGAGACTAAGTGACTTGCCCAAGGTGACCTAGAAAGTAGGTAGCAGAGCAGAAATCTGAACCCAGGTCTTCTGAGTCCCAGGCTAGCACAGTAACCACTGGACAATGTGTGCTCTGATGCACACAGCTCTAAAGCCCTGTTCTTCTCCAAAGTGCCACAGAACATATTGTGGAGCCAGCAAAGAATTCAGCCCCTAACATGCACTCCTGGGGCAGGGCTATTGTATACACAGCCTCCAATGCAACTGTATAAGCTTCCTTAGAGAGGAGCTTGCCAGCCAGTAAGTGAGTTCCTAATGTAGTAGAGAAACACTGGACTCAGTGTTCAATTCCCTCACTAACAGCACGTGTCCTTCTCCGTCGGTGGCCGGTGCACACTAGGAGAGAATGTGGAGTATGCTAGCGAGCCCCACGCTGGCGCCATAGAGCAGACCAGCCAGGAGAATTTTGTCACAAGGTTTCTACACCTGTGTTAAAACTCCCAGCTCCACAGCACTGTCCCACTCACCTGATCGACTTCACTTGCATAAGGACGCCTGCCACTTGGAGTCAAGAGAGGAAAGCAAAATCCTTGCACAGGCCTGCAGGAGAGAAGAAAACAATCAGGCAAGAGTCTCTCCCCCAGCCCCTGGCTGGGAACCCTAGGTGAGGGCCACCGCTGAGTTTTGCCCGTCCCTGCAGTGGAGGTAATTTGAGAACAGAGGCTTGGGTCGGCAACTCTCCTAGACCTATTTGTTTTTCCATTGTGTCAGGCATTTTTCTCAAAAGACCTTGATGCTGTTCCCAGTAGCTGAAGCTGCAGGGTATTACTGAGCCTTTTAACCAGCTACTAAGCTACATGCCCAACATAGACTGGACATTCCAGTGTCTGAGGGTCTGACAGCAGCACCATGCAGAGCTCAAGCACAGAGAGCAGGTTTGGGGCCATGATTCCGCAGCCCAGTAAAACTCACTGGGTAGGACACAGTCCCTGATAGTCACCCTAAATTGCCCTTTATTCAGTTTTACCTCACCCTTCATTGCAGCCCCCTCGCTAAACAACCTCTCCCCAGGCACCTGCACCAATCGGACACGCCTACGCAGGTCTCACAAGTAACTGTAACTCAGGCTGGAGGCTACAATCCCTCTGCCGGTCCACACGGAGGACCTGTGTGCCGGGCAGCAGCTCGCTCTCTTCGCTCCTCCTCAGGGTGACAACGATCCTAACGCACGGGCTGTCAGAACACCCAAATTCCTTCCCCGGCAGTCGCCTCTCCTCGGGCCTGTGCCCGCTTCCTTCTGCTTCCTTCACTCACAGCGACTGCTGCTCTCGCTCTGCCTGTGGCTCCCTGCGGCATTTCAGCTTCCCCTGAGCTGGGTCTCCTGAACTCTCTTCCCCAGGAGCAGCGGGCGCACCCTCGCGCACCCTCGCTCAACGTCTTGCGAGCAGACTGTCCTCTGACGCCCTGGGCATCCCCACACACGGGGCACCAGGCTGGCACGTTGCACGGGGCGGGAGGCAGGGAAGGGCTGTGAATCAGAGGGGAAGGTGGATGGGACTGAGACTGGCATGTTTGACTAACAGGGTTACTGGAGTTCACCTGCCGCCCCTCGTCTGCCCCAGCTACAGTGTCACAAGCCTCCTCTTGAAATAGCAGCAGCCAAGCGGGAAGAGACTGTATTGCTAGAGGTCAGGCATGGGTCTCAGGCTGGCTGAACAATCACTGAACCCAGGCCTGGCCCGGGCCTTCCATCCCCAGCTCGCCCTGGAGCGGGCTCCCGAGGTGCATGCACGAGCGGCATTTTTCAGCATCGCCGCCTTTGCTTTTTGCTGAAAATGCGCTGAGGGGTGGTTCTCCCTGCACTCCGGCCCCTCTCCTGGAGCTGGGCAGCACGGTCTGTGGGCAGCAGGGGGTCGCACAGCAGCCAGAGACTCTGGTGTTAACGCCTTGATGAGATCACAGCCCAGCCTTTCCTACCACAGCGACTGCAGCTCTGCCTCATGCCAGCGTGTGCAGGAAACAGACCTGTACTGTGAGCAAAGGGGGTCCCTCGCCCACTGGGCACTCCCTGGGCGCAGGTAGCACAGAGAGACGGGGTGGGGGGGCAGCTGCCCCCGGGCGCCATGCTAGGGGGGCACCGATTTAGTCCCCCTCCCTCCCCGTGTCATCCCTCAGCTCGTCTGCTCCTCCTCACCTCTCCGCCCCCAGCCCGAGGGTTAGTGTGTGTGGGGGCCTGGCCCCAAATTGGAGGGGGCAGGGCAAGACGTGGTACAAGCTCCCTTCTGCCCCCAGGGTCAGGCTCAGCTGTGTGCCAGGGTCGGGGCCCTGCTGCGTGGTGGTAGCGGGGAGGGAGGGAGGGAGGCGCAAATTTTGCTGTTGCCCCCAGGCGCATAACACCCTCAGTAGCCTCCGTCTGCCCCCGGATGCTGTTTCTATTCGAAATCTCTGCTCCCGTTCTTCAGTCTTCACAGCATTTAACCTGCCACGCTGTCGCTGCCCACTGCCAAAGCTCCCCGAGGGCCTTAGGGTCCAGTCCCACGCTCGTCTCTCAGGCAACCCCCCCGAAGCCCACGGGCCTCTGGCGCGACAGAGGCAGACTCAGCACCGCTGCAGCAAGCAAAGCCGGGGGAGTCTGCTGAGCAGAGAGCCCAGGGCTGGGCCGGGATGACTGCGACCGAGGGCCACAAGCGCAGAGCCCGCGAGCTGACACGGGCCTGATGCGGCCTCCACATCCCCGACACGCAGCAAAAGGAACCGAACGATTCCCTGCTGGTTCCTCCAAACCACAACGCTGGGAGCCTGGCGGCCTCTCCCCAGGCCTCACGGACTCAGGCAGGGCCGCCCCGGTTTGCTCCGCGGGGGCTGCAGGCTTCATGTTCTCTGGGAAGGAACCATGGGAGCCAGGGTTCATTCATTTTCCAGGCACGCTGCAAAGGGCTTCTTTTGTCCTGGGGAAGAGCTGGGAAGCGCGGCTCCGTCACCAGCAGCAGCTGGCGCAGTGAAGATCTCCCCTCCCGCAGCGGCCTCGTTTTCCTTGGGCATTCAGGGCGAGAGCCAAGCCCGCGGCAGCCAGTGGCAAGACTCCTGGCTGGGGAGATGAGCTGAGCTGAGGGACAGCGGGGCACAGAGTTCGGGGGGGTTGACGGTGACAGGTCAGCATCATGCTGTCTGAATTAGGGATGTTAAAATGCATTGGACTGAGTGATCAGCGGTTACAGGCAGGGCAGGCGGCTCCTGCCTACCACCCTGCACTGCTGCCTCTGATACATGAGAGAGAGGCAGCAGTGCGGGGGGGCTGCGTGTAACCGTGCCCCTTAACATGGTTACACTGTCACATCCCTAATGGGAATGTGGATGAGGAGCTGGCTGCGTGGCCCGTCTCACGCCCTGAGTCTATTATCATCAAGAACCTTCTAATTGTCAAAACAGTATCAAGAGCAAGAGGAAGGTAAATCTAAATAATTCCATAAACGAACATGTGTGAGATCTGATACCAAGTCTTGTTATTTTAACTCGAGTTGCAAAGAAGATTTTTTGTATCACCTCAGTCCTTCTGCCAGAAGGAAATTCATGTAGGGCCCGATCCTGCAAACACTCTCTACTAAGCATTGTCCTGTTGGCCTCCAAGGGCTACTCTCGGCAGCGAGTGCTGCGCGGGTAAGAAATGCTAGCAAGAATTGGCTCTCTGAGTGAACAGTCACAGACATTTAAAATGAAATTCGGCCAGGCTAGAAACATCTGAGTTCATGATCCAACACCTGTCGCTATGTATGAAACAGTAACACTTCAGACAGCATTTGTGGGACACACGAGTTTAGACACCAACTCAATTTACAGTTTGATTCCTCCATTCAACGCCCTGCATTCCAGACCAAACCTGCTGTCTTAGCTCGAGCACAGCTCACACTGGGCTCATTTCTTCCAGAACAAGCCCTGTAACAAAACCCTTAAAAAACAACAATGGTCCTGTAGCATGCTAGAGACTAACGAGAAAATACATAGATAGTATCAAATGACATCTGAAGAAGTGGGTTGGGCCACGAAAGCTCCCGATACCACCTCTATATTTTTCGGTTAGTCTCTAAGGTGCCACAGGGCCATTGTCATTTTTAAGTTTTTTAGTTACAGACTAACACAGTTACCCCTCTGAGACTTATAAGCCCTATAAAGTAAGGGAAGTTACTCTGGATTTAGACCCGTCAAACTCACTCAGAACCTGGGTCTGACATCAGAGGGTGTTTTGTCTGAGCCAGGATTCTGCTTGCTTTTAAAGAGCAACAACTTCATTGCTTTGCCCAGCTTATCCTCATACACAATCCCCTCCATCCTTTATGAATTTCTCTGTTTTATTTAAAACAAAAGGAAAAACTATGTAGCACTTTAAATGTTTAATGGTCCCAGATCCTTAAATGCAAACCCTTAGCTAAGTTTTGGTTGTGGTCCCAACAGAGACAAATAACTAACCCCACTGAAATGAATTGGTCCCTTGCTGTGCGGGTTGTGCTACCCTTCACACCCGCTCACACCCCCAGGTTCCTTACCTGAGACCATTTCCTGCATCCCTGAAATTCAGAGTTTTCACAGAGAAAAGAGACAGGGGCCGGGATATCCTAGTAGCCAGCATCATTGCAATCCACAAACGGTACCAACAGCAAGCTTCTTCCCCTTTAGTTCTGAAACACAAGAAAGCACCTCTCCTTTATTTGCTCTGCAGTTATAGTTCTGCTGACGCCTAGTATTTTAACAACAAAATAAAGTCCAAAGTAGGCTCATCTTTCCCTTCCACTCCACACAGTGAGATAAATAGCTCAAGCAGCAGCTACCAGCTCAAACTCCTTTTTGAAAAAACAGAAAGGACTGAAGCAAACTAAAAAGCAATGGGCCATTTTACAAAAATCTCCATTTTAATTCATTTATTGCTTCTTAATCTCTGCATATTCTTACACATTTAGAAAAAAAAATTAATTCTTCAAGTAACAGTTTTAAGTCAGCTGTTTGAAATACTGTACCATTCAACTGTAAATCCCACGCACCGAGCAAAGTGAAATCCTACATTTTCAAAGCATTCTCTGGGCTTTAATGTCAGTGGCAGCCTTGCTGCTAAAAAACGTGGGCAGCTCTTTGAAATGTAATGCCCCAAAAGGCTGGCACTAGAGAGCTAAGCTCAGGAAGTCACCGAAAAGGGAACTCTAACAAGGAAAAAGGCACAAAAGCAGGAATTAAGAACAAGGGGCCTTTCCATCCAATGGTGAATCAAGTTAGTATAAAACAAATCCAATCTAGATTTTCTCCTAAAACCTGAATCAAACTTTTTTTCTTTCAAGCTGGAAAATACTGGTTAATGTTGAAGTATTTGTGAGAAGAGAGAGAGAGGATTTTATTTTATGCTATTACTGCACTTCTAGGGTCTGTCTGGAAACACAGGCTGGCCACAAGTGAGAAAATACCATGAGAAGTGCTGTAGTGAGGGCCTTTACGGTTTGGCCATAAGGAGGAAATACGAAACTCTTCCAAGAAAGCCTGTTGCCATGAACGTCCGTGCTAGTCAGCGCTACTAACGCAGGCTTCGCCATTCCGAAAAGCATCTGAACTTGGCAGTTCTCGGCCGACGGCCCATGCCAAAGGCTCTGTTCTGCCCCATGCTCAGGCAAGGGGCTTGCTGCCTGGGCCGGGTGGGCTGCACATCAGAAGAAGGGAGAGGGCTGCCTGCTGTGGCCAGACAGTGGCACAAGGGTCAGCAGCACCACTAATGCGGTGTCTGGATTTTTTTTAACATTTTATGGCCATTCATAAAACTGGCATCTCTGGAGGCAGAGAGAATGATAACAAGGGAATTAACCCAGGCGTCAGGGTCTGAGCCTGTCGTGCAGAAGCATCTGAGCTCCAGGTACATCATTGCACAACTGCCAAAGTGCAGAGCAGATGCTGCAGCCCGGCAGGGCAGACTGGCTGTGTTGCGGGCGGCTGCATGGGAAGGGAAGGTGACTGGGGGGCTCTCTCCTCATTCGGGCTTACCCCTCACACTGTCTCCACCCCTCCCCCCGGCTGGGAGAGCTGCCTTCTGCCCGCACTGTGCACTGCCCCGGGTAGCCAGAGCCAGGAGCTGAGCAGAGGGGCTGTGTGCTTAAACAGAGCACCCTGTCTCAGGGACAGCCAGCCACGTTCGGACGGACACATCCGAGGGAAGAAGGTTGCAGGGTATTCCCATGGGACTTGGGAGTACTGGGCACAGGGGTGGGGGTCTCACAGCTGAGTACCTCTTCCCTGACTTCTCATCCCCCTCTGCTCTGCCTGCTTGGTCCCTCCCTGCGACAGCTGCTCTTCCCCCCATCCTCACCCAGCCCATTGCACCTGCTCCCTGGCCCCATTGCACCTACTCTGCAGCCCAGCCCAGCCTCATCCTCTGTTCTACCTGCTAACCTTGCTTTGCTCCTGGTGAATCTGCTGGTCTCCTCTCCTCGCCCTTGCCCAGCCCTCTGCCCTTCCCCAGAGTGGCTCACACCGCAGGCTCCCTGCCCAAGGGGCTGCTGTGCGAGCCTTGCCACCTCCCACACAGTCCGTGGAAGAGACCAGGCCAGTGAAACCTGCTTTGCAGCACGGCGTGCAGGAGCCATCACAGCTAGACAGGCCAGGAAATGACGCCGCACCCTGTGAGACGCTCCAGCCCTGACAGCAGATGGGCCACTGGTCCCATGTGAGATCGGGGGCCCTCAGCTGGGAGAGGGGATCCCTGGGCTGGGGAGGAACTGGGTGGGCAGGTGAGGGTAATGAGCTCTGCCCGAGTCTCTCCTCTCCCTTCCCCCTCATTGCATTCCCCCATGACCTGTCTCCTCACAACCTCCTCAATCAGGGCCTGAACCCCTCACACTCCCGCCCGCCTTATCCCCCTCTGGAGCCCCACCCCCAGGACGGAGCTGCCAGCTCTGACCGAAGCTCTTCTGGGAGGTTTTCCCCACATGACACAACATCAGTTCCTTAAAATACCCCGTTCACACCCCCAGGACTGCTCTCAATTGGAGCCGATTCCTGGAGCCCTTCCCCTGCTCCTCCTCCCACGCTCCCCCCAGGTGCTCTGAGGCTCTGCTTGTGTCGCTCCCTGCACCTTGGACGTGCTGCACTCTGGGGCTAGGGGAGCTGCACACGCACAAGCAGGAGCCCCCAGGAGAGGCGGAGGGGTGAGCCCAGGCCCCAGGCATGGAGGGTGAGCTGCCTTGGCGGATGGAGCTCCATGGTGAACGTCAGACCCTGGGGTTGGCAAGGGCACATCTAGGGTCACCAGATGTCCAGTCAAAAAGGGACCCTGGCAACTCCGGTCAGCACCAATGACCCGACCGTTAAATGTCCGCATGGGTCCCGGCAGCAGTGACATCCCTCTGGCTCCTAGGCGGAGTGATGGCCATCGGGCTGCTGCACTGCCACACCTCATACACCAGCTGCACAGCTCCGACTGGCTGGGAGCTGCAGCCAATGGGAGCTGCAGGGGCGGTGGCGCCTGTGGGTGGAGGCAGCGTCTTTACGCAACACTTGGCATTTCCTTTGGCTAGCCAGGAGGATGCATTTCACCTGTCTACATACAGCTCAGCAATTACCTATCATCACATACTTGTCACGTTCCACCTCCTGCACCAGCAGAGCCAGGCTGGCCGAACACTCCTGCATGGCGGGCTCTTCCTGAGCCAATTTATGTCAGCTCTGTTCTGCTCCTGCAGCATGAAATGAACTTAGCAAGCTACAGTCCAGCACTGAGTCTGCTTGTGCCTTAGTGCAGATGCGCAGCCCCAGTGCAAAGCCCCAGGGCAGAGTCAGGCCAGATGGGACCATTACAATCACCTGGTCTGGCTTCCTGCATTGCACAGGCCAGCAGCCCTCCCACCATGATGCCGGCAGCAAGCCCGTAACAGCCAGCCAAGCTCGTCTAATGGAAACACGCCCAGTTTGGATTTAAAGACGCCTGGTGATGGAGAATCCACCTCAGCCCTAGGTAAGTTGTCCCAACAGTCAATAACCTTGGGATAAAAATGGGCACTTTGGTTCCAGTCTGAAGTCAAGTTCTGGCTGCAGCTTCCAGCCAGTGGATCTTGTTAGGATGAAAGAGCTTTTGCCCATCAGAAATCCCTTCCCCCGGTCAGTAGGTCAGACTGGGATCAAGTCCCATCTGAAGCTACTCTTGGAGATGGAGCTTCTTACCTGGCTCATAGGAGGTCAGTTTTCTAGAACTTGAACCATTTCTGTAGCTCTTTTCTGAACTCTTTTACTGTTTTTCAGTCTGGTTTCTGAGGTGTGGGCTGGACACAGTGCTCCAGCAATGATCGGGTCAGTGCTGCATGCAGCGGGAATAGCGGGGCACGTCCCTTCTCCTGCTTAGACACCCAGGATCACAGTAACTCTCTCGGGTAGCAGGCTTTTGCTCATTGGCTACCTGTCCTGACCCTTCCTCCTGGCTGGTGTCACTGAGTTCCAGGGCACTCTCTCATCCCCTGCCTGACCCTCATTCTCTGTTCCCAGGTGGATCCGGCTATATTAAAGCCCATGCTATCCCCCTGCAGCAGCCTTCAGCTTGTGGCTAGTCAGGGGAATTTACCGTTCCTGCCCAATGGAAGCAGCGGGGGGGGGGGGAGGGGGCATGCCTGCAGGCAATGTAAACAAAATGTCTGGTGGATTACCCTGCTGGCCATGTGCCAAAGATTTCTGACTCCCGCTATTCAAATAAGCCCACTCCACCAAGCAGTCCAGATCAGACTGCGCCACTGACCTGACCTCAGCAACGTTTGCCACTCCTCCCATTTCTGTCTACTAGCAGTGGTTCCTCCTGTTCTGCTAGGACAGGGATAACGACGGGAAGCGCGGCTGGGCAGCCCTCACACCGGTGTCAGATGTGGGGAATCCCACTCTGCCAGGGTGTATGCTGTCCCCATGCAAAACTCCCTAATCGATGGATGGCAGCACAAAGGGCACGACAGCGTAGCAGTGCCTGGGAGATTTCCTGCAACAAAATCATTCACGTCCCTGGCGCTTCCCCTGAAGAAGCCCAGCAAACCGGGGCTCCCTCATACAGTGTTCAGACCAGGCTGCCCCGCAGGGCCGGAGTAAGACCTTCAGAGGCCCTAAGCACTGAAAAGATGGTGGTGCCCCCCCCAGTAATTCAAAATAAAAACAATACTAGCCGTAAAATCTCGTTTTTTCAGTGCCCCTGCTTTGCTGGTGCCTAAGCACGTGCTTAGTCTGCCTATTGGGTAATCCAGCCCTGCCCCCTCGGCTCGTGAAGGAGACAGATCTACATTCCCTCCCAGCTTTGTCAGTGAGGGGCTGCCTGACCTTGAGCAAAATGACACTTTCTGGGGAGTCACCCAACTACCCTACGTCACAGCGGCTTAGCGGGAAGCTTAATTAGTAAATATTAATAAAGATCCTTGCAAGACAAATGCTAGGTGACAATAATCACCATGCAGCTAATAAGGGTGAAAATGTTCAAAAATGTGTAAATATTCACAACCTAATCGTGGTCCCAGGCTCCGGCCCGAGACAGAGCCCATCCCTTCCAAGCATCCCATACTAAACCGGCCCTCGGGGGCCATGCTCTGCTCCTCCTTCCTGCAACTATTTTCCATTGGGGAAAAAACGTCTCTTTGCATGAAGTCGCCCACGCCGGGGTCGGTGTCTTGCCCTTACTGGCCCATCCACGGGCCGGATTCCCCGCCCTACAGCGGGTATTAACCAGGCTGCTGGGGGGAGCCGCAGTTTCCCGCCCCCCACAGACGTTGGTGACTCGCTCCTGGGCACCGGGGGCTGAAGGAAGGGGGCCGCCGCGGGCTCTGTTCGGATCAGCCCCTGGCTAGTCCCTTCCAGCGAGTCTCTGCAGCGGGGCCCGGGCCCGGCCCAGAAGAGCCCCCGAGCCGCCGCCGCATCTCAGCCAAGCCAGCCCGGGCGCGCAGCCAAGCCAGCCCCCGCCTCTGCGGAGGTGACGCGCCCGGCAGGAGCCGCGCCGCAGCCTATGGGCGCAGGGGCGTGTGCGCGGAGCCGCCCGGCCGCCGGGGAGGCGCCCCCCGCGTGTCCCCGCAGGGAGCCAGGAGCGCTCCGAGGATGCCCGCTCGCCGGGCCGGCACAGAGACCGGCCTGTCCCCGCTAGCCCCGGGCAGCCCCGCCGCGCCCGCGGTCTGCGTGTGTGAGCCTGGCTGCGTGTGTGTGTGTGTGTGTGTACCCGGCTCTGTGTGTGTGTGTGTGTGTGTGTGTGTGTGTGTGAGCCTGGCTGCGTGTGTGTGTGTGTGTACCTGGCTCTGTGTGTGTACCCGGCTCTGTGTGTGTGTGTGTGTGTGTGTGTGTGTGTGTGTGTGTGTGTGTGTGTACCTGGCTCTGTGTGTGTACCCGGCTCTGTGTGTGTGTGTGCGTGTGTGTGTGTGTGTGTACCTGGCTCTGTGTGTGTACCCGGCTCTGTGTGTGTGTGTGTGTGTGTGTGTGTGTGTGTGTGTACCTGGCTCTGTGTGTGTACCCGGCTCTGTGTGTGTGTGTGCGTGTGTGTGTGTGTGTGTGTGTACCTGGCTCTGTGTGTGTACCCGGCTCTGTGTGTGTGTGTGTGTGTGTGTGTGTGTGTGTGTGTGTGTGAGAGAGAGAGCCTGGCTGCGTGTGTGTGTGTGTAAGCCTGGCTGCGTGTGTGTGTGTGTGTACCTGGCTCTGTGTGCGTGTGAGAGCCTGGCTGCGTGTGTGAGAGCCTGGCTGCGTGTGTGTGTGTGTACCCGGCTGTGTGTGTGTGTGTGTGTGTGTGTATGTACCCGGCTGTGTGTGTGTGTGTGTGTGTGTGTGTGTGTGTGTTTGTGTGTGAGAGAGAGAGAGAGAGAGAGAGAGAGCCTGGCTGCGTGTGTGTGTGTACCTGGCTCTGTGTGTGTGTGTGTGCGTGCACGTGCCTGGCTGCGCATGTGTGCCTGGCTGCGTGTGTGTGCATGTGTACATGGCTGTGTGGGTGTGTGTACCTGGCTCTGTGTGTGTGTGTGTGTGTGTGTGTGTGCACGTGTACATGGCTGTGTGTGTGTGCCTGGCTGCGTGTGTGTGTGTGTACCTGGCTCTGTGTGTGTGTGTGTGCGCGCGCGCGTGCCTGGCTCTGTGTGTGCGTGTGTGTGCGCCCGCGTGCCTGGCTGCGCGTGTGTGTGTACCCGGCTGTGTGTGTGTGTGCGCGTTTACATGGCTGTGTGTGTGAAAGCCTGGCTGCGTGTGTGCACGTGTACATGGCTGAATGTGTGTGTGCCTGGCTCTGTGTGTGTGCATGCCTGTGTGTCTGTCTCTACCTGTCTATCTCTGTGTGTGTGTGCGCGCGCGCGCGCGCCTGTGTGTCTGTCTTTCTGTACCGTGTGTGTGTGTGTGTGTGTGTGTGTGTCTCTGCACCGCCCCGGCTGTGTGTCTGTCTTTCTGTACCGTGTGTGTGTGTGTGTGCCGGGCAGTGTGTGTGTGTCTGTCTCTGCACCGCCCCGGCTGTGTGTCTGTCTGTCTGTACCGTGTGTGTGTGTGTGCCTAGCAGTGTGTGTGTGTCTGTCTCTGCACCGCCCCGGCTGTGTGTCTGTCTGTCTGTACCGTGTGTGTGTGCCTGGCAGTGTGTGTGTGTCTGTCTCTGCACCGCCCCGGCTGTGTGTCTGTCTGTCTGTACCGTGTATGTGTGTGTGTGCGCGCGCGCGCGCGCCTGGCAGTGTGTGTGTGTCTGTCTCTGCACCGCCCCGGCTGTGTGTCTGTCTTTCTGTACCGTGTGTGTGTGTGTGTGCCGGGCAGTGTGTGTGTGTCTGTCTCTGCACCGCCCCGGCTGTGTGTCTGTCTTTCTGTACCGTGTGTGTGTGTGTGTGTGTGTGTGCCTGGCAGTGTGTGTGTGTCTGTCTCTGCACCGCCCCGGCTGTGTGTCTGTCTTTCTGTACCGTGTGTGTGTGTGTGTGCCTGGCAGTGTGTGTGTGTCTGTCTCTGCACCGCCCCGGCTGTGTGTCTGTCTTTCTGTACCGTGTGTGTGTGTGTGTGTGTCTCTCTGCGCATGGCTGCGTCTCTTTGTGTCTTTGTCTCCGCATCTCCCGCCCCGGGCAGCCGGGCCCCGCAGCCGGCGATCCGCTCCGCCCGCCCCGCCGCGCGGTTACCTGCGAGCCGCGTGCGGATGCTGCCCGGGCGCTGCTGCGTGACCCGCCTCCCCGCGGCGTGGAGCTGCTGCCGGCCGGCCGGGAAGTGACGCCTCCGCCTCCGGCCCCACCCCGCGCCCTGGGCTTGGGGTGCCGCCGCCCGGCTGCTCGCTGCGCCGCCGCCCGTGAGGACCCGCCCTGCGCTCGGGGGCGGCGGGACCCCCCCACACCCCCCCCCGCGCACCCCCCACACACCCCCCGCGAACACGTGCGCACCCCCCCACACACACCCCCCCCGCGAACACGTGCGCACCCCCCCCCGGCCGCCGGAACCCGCCCTGCGCGCACACACCCCCCGCGAACACGTGCGCACCCCCCCGGCCGCCGGAACCCGCCCTGCGCGCACACACCCCCGTGCACACCCCTCCCCGCCAGCGGCGCCGCACTCCGACGCAGCAGCGTTACACACCCCCGCACCCCCCACACCCCCCCCGCGCTGCCCCCCCCCGGCCCGCGGGCGGGAAGCAGGCAGCTCGGGTCCCCGCCTTCCCCCAGCCCCGGCGTGTGTCGGTCGGGCTTGGGTCAGAGGGGATAGCGCCTTTTGCACTAATCCTAGAACCCGAGGGCTGGAAGAGGCCTCAGGAGCCATCGAGTCCAGCCCCTGCCCACGACAGGACCGACCCCGCTCAATCAGCCCAGCCAGGGCTCGGTCAAGCCGGGACTTAGAAACCTCTAGGTTGGGGGATCTCCCTAGAACTGTCCCAGCGCTTCCCCACCCTCCTAGGGACGTAGTTTTTCCTAAGATCCAACCTAGACCTGCCCCACTAAACCAGCCTCCCCCAGTGTTTGGCGCTGTCCATCTTTTTAAAAACCAACTTTTGGAGAAACAGGGCAGGGGAGGGTGGAAACTGAAGGGCAGGACCAAGGAATCCCAGACAGTAATCCCCTTCCCCCTCTGCCCACTCCCGGGTCTCCATTTCCTCTCCAGGGTCACTCCCATCACTCTCCTGTTTGCTTCTTTCAGTCTTTAGACTCTAGGTTTGGTTGAACTGACAAGCTGCTTAGACTTGACCCTTCTCTCCCACCAGCTTAAATCGGGGTCCAAAAAGCGCTAAATAAATTGATGGCAGTTGGGTCCATCAATGGCTGTTAGCCAGGGTGGGCAGGAACAGTGCCACAAGCCTCTGTGTGTCAGGGGCTGGGAATGGGCGATGGGAGGGATCACTTGGTGAGTCCCGGTTCTGTTCTCTCCTCTGGGGGCCGACAGGACACGGGGCTGGAGGGACTTTGGGTCTGGCCGTTTCTGTGTTCTAGCTCCACCCAGCGCAGTGGAATTACAGATTCTTGAGGCCACTGTGATCGTCTGGTCCTGCCTCCTGCATGGCCCAGGCCAGACATCTGCCCCACAGTTATTCCTAGCGCGCATCTCAGAGGCTCTGTTCAGCCCTGGCTGGCCTGCCTGGGGAGAGAGGGCTGTGTGCAGCCGCCATGTGGAACAAGGGTGCCTTTGAGCTGTGTCAGTCAGGTGGAATCATTTCCCAAGAGCAGAGCAGTCAGGCCTGCTGTTTGCGGCTGACACCAACAAATTGTCACCGAATTACACAGAGCAGCCATCGCCTGAGCTAGAATCAGCATCATTGGGCCTGGCGTCGTTCTAGCCGGGCACGTGAGGGGTTAGCACAGGAACTGCCTGCCCTGGCCGCGGCTCCTTCCTTCTCCGTGTCGATGTCACACAAGCACGTCCTAGACGTTCGCCCTCCTCACCTGAGATGGAGCAGGGTTAGCCTTGCCCTGGGGCACTCTGCACGGATCCCATGGCCCTCCCGCCAGTTCTGAGCCCGGGGCACCTGGTCGAGCCCTTGGGGCTGAGCCATGCGTCTCTTATTGCTGTGCTGTAGTGATGTGGGAGAGGGGCCTTAGAATCCATCCCTTGCCCTGCTGCCCTCCGGGCCTGAGAACCCTGGGCCACAGCCCTCCCCCGTCCGAGGTGTGAAAGTGCCAGTGGATGGCCAGTCCCAAGAGCTTGTTGCTGATCTGTCACCAAGCTCACAGCTCGCTCCCGGGCTTTCATGGCCGCCCTGCAAGGCCACAGGGCTCTCCACTTCTGGGGCGGACGCAGTCCTGCTCAGGAGGCAGCTGCCACAGCTCTTCACATTTCACACAGCACCATCATGTGCCGTTTCCTTGCCTTTGTGCATCAGCTGCAGCCCTTCAGTGCAGCTTATGTGCGGTGCAGCCTGCTTAAATGTCAGGGCCAGATCCCCAGTTGGTCCAGATGAGCATCACACCAGCTGTCTCAGCACAGCTGCGCAGATTTGACACCAGCAGTAGCTATACACTAATCTTAGTTCTTGAAAAATCTCGATAGTGCACGAGCTCCCGTGTCCCTGTTTGCTTTGACTGGGACAATGCAGTGGTTCTAGGTTGAGAGAAGAGATGCAAGGCCAAATTCAGCTACAGTGTAAGGGGGTGCTACTCCACTGGTCACCTAAATATGCTCCAAAGCCTCAACTGTGGGTCCGAGAGCTCCAGCCAGCCAGTTCCAGCTAGTCACTAGCTGCAAGTGGATTAGCATTGCAACAAGGACCTGACTTAGCGCAGTGACCACAGAGCTTCCATTACATGCTACTCTCCTAGCTAGAGTGGATGCTGCTTTCTGCACTGCTCAGTGAGGACCATGCTGGTACGGCTCTCGTGATTTCCACTGGAGGAAAGGACCGGTCCCAGCAGCTAGCTCAGGAAGCGGTTGATGCAGAGGAACCTTGCGCACGGAAAGAGGGATGTGAAATCCCACGGAGTGGAGATCTGCCCCCTGGCTGTGGAGTTGATGCTAATGTGAACCAGCCCATCTGTCAGTTACAGTAACACACTTCTACCTGGTGCCTGATGACTTGATTCTTTGCAGCGGAGCTGGAAGCCACTGTGGGCAAGGTGTGGGGAGGCTGGCTCGGTGCCCCGCAAGGGGCAGAGCTTCAGGTGGAAGGGGCAGTCAGCCCATAGCGCTGTCCAGAATGCGGCGCTGGGCCCTCCCCCCCCCCCCAGAGCCCCACGGAGGGGTGCTTCTGTGGCGTTGTGGCAACAGCGGTAGATGGGAGCTCCGGGCCCCTTTCAAACATTGGGCCCCTGTGCAATTGTCCCTCCCCCCCATCAGCGGGTCTGGTTCTTGTCTTCAACCCACTTGGACAGTAACACCAACCCCAACCAAATCATCCCAGCCAGGGCTTTGCCAAGCCAGGCCTTACAAACCTCTAGGGATGGAGATTCCACCCCCTCCCTAGGGAACCCAGCCCAGGGCTTCCCCACCCGCCTAGGGAAAGAGTTTTTCCTCATCTCCAACCTAGACTTCCCCCGCTGAAACCTGAGCCCATTGCTCCTTGTTCTACCATCTGTCACCACCAAGAACATCCTCTCTCCAGCCTCTCTGGAACCCCCTGCAGGAAGTTGAAGGCTGCTCTCAAATCCCCCCTCGCTCTTCTGCAGACTAAACAGACCCAACTCCCTCAGCCTCTTCTCATAGGTCATGTGCTCCAGCCCCCGAATCATTTTGGTCGCCCTCCGCTGTACTTTCTCCAATGCGTCCACATCCTTTCTGTGGTGGGGGGTCCAGAACTGGACACGATACTCCAGAAGTGGCCTCACCAGAGCCGAATAAAGGGGAATAATCACATCTCTGGATCTGCTGGCAATGCTCCCCCTAATGCATCCTAATATGCCATTAGCCTTCTTGGCTACAAGGGCGCCCTGTTACATTTTATGTGCACCGAGGCATGGGTGAATGTGCACCACCAATAGAAATACAAACCTGTGGGCACTCTGCTAATCAGCAGGGCAGCACTGGGATTTCTCCTGAGGGCGGCACAAGAGCCCAGCTTCCAAAGGGCACTGTTCTGAAACCTGGAGCAGTCCTGGGGATTCTTCCTTCCCACGGGCAGGACCCTGCACTTGGCCTTGTTGAACCGCATCAGATTTCTTTTGGGCCAGTCCTCTAATCTGTCCAGGACACTCTGGCCCCTCTCCCTGCCCGCCAGCGTAGCTACCTCTCCCCCTAGCTCCGTGTCATGCACAGACTTGCTGATGGTGCGACCCATCCCCTCAGCCAGGCCATTGATAATGACGTTGAACAAAACCGGTCCTAGAATCAATCCGCGGGGCACAACCGCCAGCCAGACATGGAGCCCAGTGATCTCGCTAGATTTCTATCCACATGACAGTCCTTTCTCCAGTCCATACTGCTTTAATTTGATGGCAAGAATCCTGTGGGAGACGCTGAAGTCAAGGTCTATTGCATCCACTGCCTTCCCCATGTCCACAGAGCCAGGTACCTCATGATAGAAGGCAACCAGGTTGGTCAGGCAGGACTTGCCCGTGGTCAATCCATGTTGACTCTTCCTGATCACTTTTCTGTATTCCAGCTGCTTCAGAATGGATTCCTTGAGGATTCCCTCCAGGATTTTTCTGGGGAGTGAGGTGAGGCTGTAGTTTCTTGGAGGTTCCTTCCCTGTTAGAGATGGGTGCTGCACTTGCCTTTTTCCAGCTAATCCCCTGATGGCCACCAGTTTTCAAAGGTAATGGCCAAAGGCTCTGCAGTCACCTCAGCCAACTCTCTCAGCACCCTTGGTGCATTAGATCTGGCCCCATGGGCTTGTGCACGTCATTCCCGCTTGTGCCAGGTCCCCAGGAGGCGAGTGCAGCCCATGTGCTATTAGCCGTGGTCAATGTGATTTGTGTCACTGTGATCAGTGGTTCTGGCTTAGCTTATGGAGGGACATAGGGGCTGGGACGCAGGCTGCCGCTGCACCCCAGATTGAGGTGGATTCCATCACAGCCAGGGTTTACGGTTTGGTTCAAGGACTCTCAGCACCCCCACTCTACACTTTGTTCCAGCCCCCTGCTGAGGAAGCAGCCTATCGCAAAACGGGATCGTTTATACACAGACACTGCTCCGAACAGCACCTCGCTGCTATGGCTCAGCCAGACTGCTGAGAGCATTAGAAAAACCCGCGCCGCAGAGGCGTGCTGGCCATGCTGCCAAAGGCAGGACCCTCTCTGGGAAGTTAGAGTAGTGCAGCATTGTGAAATGAAGGGTGTGTTACTGGAACAGGCAAAGTTCACTGTTGCAGGTTGGCTGCTTGTTTGGAACTGAAAATTAATCCACCTTGAACCAGCTAATAACAAGGGGTCCACGACAGGTTCACAGGGGATTGGTCCTGGAAAAACAAATGACACCCGGAGAGGGACTAGGAAAAAGTCTAGACATATTCTTAGTTTATCTTGACACACTGAGGTTATCTAGCTAGTTTGCTTAACTTTGCCTCTTTTGCAATCAGTGGGTCTAATTTTGACCATGTGTGGAAATTATACAATTTAGTTTTAAGAAAATCAGACCCTTTTCTGAGAAAAATAAGTAAAGTGCAAGGGTACATCTAGATTACATGCCTCTGCCAACAGAGGCATGTAAAATAGGCTACCCCACATAGTCAATGAAGCGGGGATTTAAATATCCCTGGCTTCATTAAAATAAAAATGGCCACCACGCTGTGCAGACTCGGCTGATCGTCAGCACAGCGCGAGTCAAGACGCGGATCGGTTGACAAGGGAAGCCTTTGTCGACCGCTCCCTTATGCCTCGTGAAACAAGGTTTACAGGAGCAGTTGACAAAGGCTTCCCTTGTTGACTGATTCACGTCTTGACTCGCACGCTGTGCCGACGATCAGCTGAGCCGGCACAGCGCGGCGGCCATTTTTATTTTAATGAAGCCAGGGATATTTAAATCCCCGCTTCGTTGACTATGTCGGGTAGCCTATTTTACATGCCTCTGTCGGCAGAGGCATGTAATCTAGATGTACCCTAAGGCTATGTCTACACTTGCGCGATCTTGTGCCAGAGCTATGCAAATGAGGCTAAGCATGGAATATCGCCAAGCCTCATTTGCATATATAATGAGCCGCCATTTTGTGGAAGAGGCTCTTGCGCAAGAAGGAGCGTCTACACTGTCCCTTCTTGCGCAAGAAAAACCCTCTTGCGCAATGCTGTTATTCCTGAAAATAATCAGCGTCGAGGCATTGCGCAAGAGGGTTTTTCTTGTGCAAGACGGGGCAGTATAGACAGCTCCTTCTTGCACAAGAGCCTCTTTCACAAAATGGCGGCTCATATATGCAAATGAGGCTTGGCGTTATTCCATGCTTGGCCTCATTTGCATAGCTCTGGCGCAAGTTCGTGCCAGTGTAAGCATAGCCTAAGTGTCTTGATGTCAGTGCAGGTTTAAGTGCACTTAGACACATAACTACCCTTTGTGAAAACGCTCATCTAGATAGAGTAGTGCTGCATGTATGGATTAGTGAGCTAGAGCCCCTCACTTCACTGAGCTGTTCCTCCTACCAGACCCCTCCCTCTCCATCTGATGAGAAACAATCCTATTCCAGGCACATCCCATTGTTCTGGCAGAACCAAACCCTGCCCTTGCTGTAAGTTGTGAGAAGAGGAAGCTGCTACTGAATTTGCTGCTCCTAGCTCTTACCGTTTAGGAGGAGTTCTTGAACACAGACTCACAGATGGACACACCGACAGACAGACGCACGGATGCTCTCAGGTATAAAGTAGATAACAGGACACGGGACGGAATAGGTTATTACACAAAATAAAACAACCTGCAAGTTAAGCTTAGAGCCCTAAGAACTGGTTACACGGAATAGCTCACCCTCAAAGTTGTTCTAATAAGCTTCTTTCACAGACTGGACAGCCTCCCAGCCTGGGGCCAGGCCTTCCCCCTGTTCAGTCTTAGGCCTTTTCGGCATCCAGTCATCCTGGATGGGTAGCACGGAGAACTGACAGCCAAGACTCCCTCCCTCCCCACCCTTAAATAGGTTTAGCAGAAGGTGGAACTCCTTTGTGTTCCGCCTACATTTTCCTTCTGCTCTTGTGAAGCATCCAGGATGGATCCCAGCATCAGGTGACATGGCCACATGTCTTGGCAAGACCCACCATTGACCCCCCCACCCCCGGCTGACAGGAAAACAAGTCTATTCATAGATCGTTGTCCTGAGTATTAAGCCGGTAAGTTCCTTGAGCATTACTGATGGTCCTCACTGAGCATGACTCCCTTAGTAACACAGGTTTAGACTTTATTGTTTAACTTCAAATGCAGGAATGATCGATGCACACAAATGAGATAATGGAATTCAGTAGCTTGCAGCCTTCCCAAAGAGATCTCACATGATGTGTCTCACACAAAGCCTACTCCAGTTACATCATAGTCATAAGCCTATTCCCAGAAGGAATATGGAATGTCCGGTCACAACTGTACCCACCAGCCACGTGCCAGAGGATAACAAAACTAGTGATTGGCTCATGAGATCACTGGCTCCTCCCTGAGTGACAGGGTATCCACCTGACTGGGACCCGCCTGCTCCTGAGAGCTGGCTCTGCAGCTGCTGCTATCGAACACTTTGTTCCTGGCAAGCAGGCTAATAGAAATGCTCCTAGCTAATGTAATATGCTATTTCCCTAGACTGTCCCCAAAGGCCGACACAGTTAATCAGGGTTTGTAAAAGTGCTTCGTTTGCTTGGTTTCATGTCTTGCTTATTGTTACTGGAGGCAGCCAAAGAGCTGCCCAGCTCTAAAAACGGACGCTCTGGCAAATCTCAGACTGACACAGCGCAGCCCTCTTTCTGCACAGCTTCGTGTGCGTCCCTCCGCTGATCCGCGCCCCAGGAAGATTTGCTGATAGGATGCCAGATTCTGATTAACTGGGGCTCTTTCTGTTCCCTCTAGCTTGGTACCACAGCTGCCCCAGAAGTGACAAGAACTGGCCACCTCTGTGTGGGGCCGCTACTTTCTGGAACACAGCCAGCATGGGGGCGGGCGGGAGACATTTAGACCAGAGAGGGAGATGGGAGACGCCTGTTGTTGGGTGTGAGTAGAGACGGCGACGACAAGTTTCCATAGAGTGATTCATACTGGGGCTGACTTGGAACAGAATCGAGCCTCGTGCATTTACACTCTCATTTCCCTCTTGTCCTTCCTACTGTGCCTCATGCCTATACCGCCCTTAGCGCCTCAGACATCCCAACCCTTCCTCCTGCACCTCCCGCACCCTAACCTCCCGCCCTTAGCCCCTCAGACATCCCAACCCTGCCTCCTGCACCTCCCACACCCCAACCACCTGCCCTGAGCCCCTCATACATCCCAACCCTGTCTCCTGCACCTCCCACACCCTAACCTACCACCCTTAGCCCCTCAGACATCCCAACCCTTCCTCCTGCACCTCCCACACCCCAACCACCTGCCCTGAGCCCCTCAGACATCCCAACCCTGTCTCCTGCACCTCCCGCACCCTAACCTCCTGCCCTTAGCCCCTCAGACATCCCAACCCTTCCTCCTGCACCTCCCACACCCCAACCACCTGCCCTGAGCCCCTCATACATCCCAACCCTGCCTCCTGCACCTCCCGCACCCTAACCTCCTGCCCTTAGCCCCTCAGACATCCCAACCCTTCCTCCTGCACCTCCCACACCCCAACCACCTGCCCTGAGCCCCTCATACATCCCAACCCTGTCTCCTGCACCTCCCACACCCTAACCTACCACCCTTAGCCCCTCAGACATCCCAACCCTGCCTCCTGCACCTCCCACACCCTAACCTCCCGCCCTTAGCCCCTCAGACATCCCAACCCTTCCTCCTGCACCTCCCGCACCCTAACCTCCTGCCCTTAGCCCCTCAGACATCCCAACCCTTCCTCCTGCACCTCCCACACCCCAACCACCTGCCCTGAGCCCCTCATACATCCCAACCCTGCCTCCTGCACCTCCCACACCCTAACCTACCACCCTTAGCCCCTCAGACATCCCAACCCTACCTCCTGCACCTCCCACACCCTAACCTCCCACCCTTAGCCCCTCAGACATCCCAACCCTTCCTCCTGCACCTCCCGCACCCTAACCACCTGCCCTGAGCCCCTCAGACATCCCAACCCTGCCTCCTGCACCTCCTACACCCCAACCCCCTGCCCTGAGCCCCTCATACATCCCAATCCTGCCTCCTGCACCTCCCACACCCCAACCACCTGCCCTGAGCCCCTCATACATCCCAACCCTGTCTCCTGCACCTCCCACACCCTAACCTACCACCCTTAGCCCCTCATACATCCCAACCCTGTCTCCTGCACCTCCCACACCCTAACCTCCCGCCCTTAGCCCCTCAGACATCCCAACCCTGCCTCCTGCACCTCCCACACCCTAACCTCCCGCCCTTAGCCCCTCAGACATCCCAACCCTGCCTCCTGCACCTCCTACACCCCAACCCCCTGCCCTGAGCCCCTCATACATCCCAAACCTGCCTCCTGCACCTCCCACGCCCCAACCCCCTGCCCTGAGCCCCTCATACATCCCAACCCTTCCTCCTGCACCTCCCACACCCTAATCTCCTGCCCTTAGCCCCTCAGACATCTCAACCCTTCCTCCTGCACCTCCCACACCCTAACCTCCTGCCCTTAGCTCCTCAGACATCCCAACTCTGCCTCCTGCACCTCCTACACCCCAACCCCCTGCCTTGAGCCCCTCATACATCCCAACCCTGTCTCCTGCACCTCCCACACCCCAACCCCCTGCCCTGAGCCCCTCATACATCCCAACCCTGCCTCCTGCACCTCCCACACCCCAACCACCTGCCTTGAGCCCCTCATACATCCCAACCCTTCCTCCTGCACCTCCCACACCCTAACCTCCTGCCCTTAGCTCTTCAGACATCCCAACTCTGCCTCCTGCACCTCCCACACCCCAACCTCCTACCCTGAGCCCCTCATACATCACAACCCTGCCTCCTGCACCTCCCACACCCCAACTGCCTGCCATAACACTCCTGCACCTCAACTCTGTGCCCCGAGCCCATCATGCACTCAAACCCCCTGCCCTGAGCCCCTCATGTACCCCAGCCTTGACTCCTGCACCCCACATGCCCACACCCCTGCCATAAGACTGACAGAAGACAGCCTGAATGCATGCTTGAAGCTGGATTTGACCAGTATTGATGTAAACATCAAAGAAATGTGTGGAAAGGTGCAGCAGCAGAAGTCCCGTTAAATAAAGTCTGTGAGAACAATGTTTCCTTTCCGCTGTTGTTAATCATTATGTCAGTCATCAATAATATGAAGTTGTATATTTTCAGTCATGCGAATGGGCATTCTTATATGGCTCTTTGCTGAGCACTTGTTCTGAATTTTGGTGTAGTTTGGCTCTTTGCTTTGAAAAGGTTGCCAACCCCTGAGCTAGCCTGGGAGTGCCTGGTGCCATGGGCTTGGTTTCTGTTTGAGTTCTCTAGGTGCTATTGCAAACAGGCACAGAAATGCTAATCAATCTGGCTCTGGCTCGCCACCCTCTGTTCCCGTGTCCTTCTCAGACATCTCCATTGCACTCTCCTCCGATTCCACGCCACGCCTTGGGCCTCATTACAGGCACATCTAGAATCTCTTCTGCCCCCTCACCCCAGGGCATCGGGGAAATCGAGAACTCTGGCCCCATTAAGCCATTTGTGAGCAGTAAGGACGTACTAGCGGTACGTATTGTGTATTATTCGTTCCGCTGCCTTGCAGTTAGCTTGTGATTGAACAATGCTCTAGAGGAGAAAACCGAGAGCTCAGAGCATGTCGGGGGTTTGGCACTGACACTCGGCTCTGCCCTCTGGCGTCTCCTGCAGCTCTGCTGTTTCCAAGGGTTTCCACGCCCGGGGCCCAGCTAGCCCTCTGCAGAGGAGGGTTTTGGGCCCCAGGCAAGCCTCTGCCTCCTTTGTTTCTGCCTAGACGAACCTGCCAACGGGCTGAGAACACTTGCTGCCCTTTTCCAGCCTGCCTGTGGGCCTGGGAATGTGAAGGGCAATGTTCCATGTCTAGAGGAGGTCAGTGAGCATAGATGAAGGAGAGCTAGAAAAACCTGACTTGGATGTTGCCCTGAAGGCAAAAGAAGTGACACAGGCTCCCTGCACAAGATGCATTTTACGTTCCTCTGGCACGGAAAAGGCAAACACGCTTGCCGGGAACACAGGGTGGGGTTTGCAGTACAAAACTCATTAGCAGCCATGGTGGAATGTCCTGTTGCAACCCCAGAACACGCTACATTGCTAAAGCCATTCACCACAGATGCCTTCGCCAACATCACCAGTACAGATGCCCTGACATTGTCTTCTGTTCCCGATCAGAAGAACTTGTCCTGTCCGCAACTCGGCAGTGTCATCGGGAAGTGATTCTGCCTGCTAGAGGCCAACACTAGAGCCTGCTCCGATGAGAAGGTGTGGCCACTGTGGAGTGGGAACAATGAATGACACTGGGTAGAGACAGCGAGGAGTCCTGTGGCACCTTAGAGACTAACTGAAGTGTTGGAGCATAAGCTTTCCTGGCCAAAGACCCACTTCGTCAGATGCATGTAGTGGAAATTCCCAGAGGCAGGTATAAATATGCAGGCCAGAATCAGGCTGGAGATGACGAGGTGGATCCAATCAAGGAGGATGAGGCCCACTTCTAGTAGCTGATCTGGAGGTGTGAATTCCAAGAGAGGAGAAGCTGCTTTTGTAGTTAGCAAGCCATTCACAGTCTTTTTCACCTTCAGTCCATTTGGTATAATGTCCATCCGTTTGCATCTGGCTTGCACCCACCGAGGACTCTGCATTACCAGCACCTGCTTCCAAGAGGGTCTTATGAAGACACCTTAGCGCCATACACCAGCATCAGCTAGATTTAATTGTTGCTCCCAGAAAACACCTGCAGGATATGCTCCAGACTCTCCGTTTGACACACAGACCATACACCTGCATGATTGCCATCCTACCAAACACAGTTGTTGCCCATGTATTATCAACAAGAAAAGTGACCAAGAGAGGTGTCACCGTTTCCCCCAGGGAAGTAGGCTGAGTCACTGGCTGCACTTCCCCTGCATGCGGATGCAGCATGCAACATGCTCAGAATGCATCTCCATGTAACCACAGCCTTAGCTTTTGGCAAAAAGACTGTACAAGATAAAGCAGAGTGGTTTGCAGGATACGTAAAGCTTCTGGTTTCTGAGGCAACAGGCACAGCATTTCTCCACCACAACGGGGCCCTTTCCTGAGATAGGCTAGCCTCAGAGTGGCCAAGAGTGCTTGGCAACAAACAACGCCAGGGTGCTCGATCATACTGGAGTGGCCTGTGCAAAAAGATACAGGTGAGGTATGTATGAGGTGCCCTTTGTATGCGAGAGGTATGTATGAGGTGCCCTTTGTATGTGAGAGGTATGTATGAGGTGCCCTTTGTATGCGTGAGGTATGTATGAGGTGCCCTTTGTATGCGTGAGGTATGTATGAGGTGCCCTTTGTATGCGTGAGGTATGTATGAGGTGCCCTTTGTATGCGTGAGGTATGTATGAGGTGCCCTTTGTATGCGTGAGGTATGTATGAGGTGCCCTTTGTATGCAAGAGGTATGTATGAGATGCCCTTTGTATGCGAGAGGTATGTATGAGGTGCCCTTTGTATGTGAGAGGTATGTATGAGGTGCCCTTTGTATGTGAGAGGTATGTATGAGGTGCCCTTTGTATGCGTGAGGTATGTATGAGGTGCCCTTTGTATGTGAGAGGTATGTATGAGATGCCCTTTGTATGCGAGAGGTATGTATGAGATGCCCTTTGTATGCGAGAGGTATGTATGAGGTGCCCTTTGTATGCGAGAGGTATGTATGAGGTGCCCTTTGTATGCGTGAGGTATGTATGAGAAAACAATAAGGCCTTCAGCCAAGGAAACTGTCTCACTCGAATCTCTTCTTGGAGACCTCGCCGACAAACACAAATAGAGGCAATGCCAGGTGGAACATTACCAGGGACTTTGTTCATGTCAAGCCACTGTTTCTGAAACAGCTTTACATGAGACCTCAGCTTATTGAAGATCTGGATATCGAACCACCTGTAGATGGGTCTATACAGTCAGTCACCACCTAGCACCTGGAATGGCTACAGGAAAAGATGGCATTCCATCTAAAGTGCAGAAAACAGGAGGATGGGTGTCAGACGTGGGGGAGGCTAGCTGAGGGAGGAGCTGGAACGGGCTGGCTAGTAGGGAAGCTGACAAAGGCAAGATCAAGGGCTGGAGGGAGCAGCGGCAGCCTGCCAGAACTACTAGGCAACGGGAGTGTTCCCAGACAGGTAGGGGAGTCAAGCAGAGGAGAGGGGATGCTTCCTGGAAGAGCCTGTCTACCTGATGGGGTCAGCTGTGTGGATTGTCACCTGTTGATTGGCTGAACTCTGGTTGGATAGTGTGGGGCCTATCAGATCTGTGTATCGCTTCTGATGACTCCTCGCCCTCCTTGGCAGGGATGAGTCAGGCTCAGAGGTAACTTGTCACATCAGACTGTGGATGTGTTTAAGCACAGTGTCTTGCATGCCCACCTGAGGACAGGGGCGGGACCCAGGGACAGGAAGGAAGCTAGCACTGCGGTGTCACACAGAACCCCAGGAGACTGGAGTGATTGCAGCAGCTGCTGAGGAATCTCTCTCATTAGTGTTGTTTTGTGGGTAATTCTCAAAAGACTGCACCTTCTTGCTGACCACGTATGGCCGGAGAGTCAGTGAGGCTTCCGTGCCACCAGATCAGCTATCAGCATGATCTTGAGTGTGAGGCAAGGCAAGAAAAGTGCAGGTGAACTGCAGGAAAATCTCTCTACGTGGCCTTGACAACTGACCAAGGCTCTGAACTGGTGAGCGGATGGGGCCTTTGGCAATGGCTAGAGAGGATGGATTGGCTCCTACTCCTCCTCAGCCTGACTTTATCTTTCCCTGAAGGCTACAGTCCAGCGTGATGGCAATCGATCCACAGTGGCGTCAGACGGGGCGTGTTTAGGCACCAGTCTTCTCTCTGGAGCTTCATGGGGCTTTCTCCTCTCACCAGCGCAGTCCCTTCCTGTACAAGATGAGGGGGGAACGTCTGAGAGCCAAAGGCAAAGTCAAACGCATGCTGATAAGATCGTTTCATGTTGCTGTTGCTCAGGAATTGGACTTTTTAATCCTCGTGATGTTGTAAAATGACACACACTGAGCTGCTTTGGGGCTTTTGCTGTTGTCTGCCGTGTATTTATTTTTATGTTACGAGAGCACCTGACAGTCCTAGAGGCTCTGTAAAAACACAACCAAATAACAGTCCCTGCCCTAAGAAGCTTACTGTCTAAGACAAGGTGCGACAGATGGATACAGACGGATGGGGGAGGGCAAGCAAACTAGGAAAGGCTATTGCTCAGCACGGCAGCCAGTGAGCTCTGCACGCCAGCAGCCTCACCAGTGTCATGGCTTTTGTAGGTGCCCCAGCAAAGCAGGCTGCTGAGCAGGGATTTGAAGGCAGATGAGGGAAGCTGACGATATTATCATTGCCCTGCTCACCCAGGTCTGCCTGTGCGACACTCACTTGTTCGGCTGTATCAATGTCCCTTCTCAGACAGCCATAGCTCTGGTGACCGCTGAGGCTGTCTAGCCTATTCAGGCAGGAAGAGACCTCAGGGCAAACTGTGTCCAGCAGGCCACCCTCCTCCCCAGCTATAAACCCGGGCTGTGGTTAGTGCCCACCAATTGCACCTCTAGTGGTATCCACAGCTGCCAGCTTCCTTAAGCTCCATCCACAGCCTGCCCCTTCCCCACAGCCCATCGCCGCTCCTGCACCGCCCTCTTCCCACCCCACTGCGCCCCATCCCCCACGGCTTCCCGCTTGCCTCCAAACAGCGAATTGGTGGGAGAGGAGGGTGGCAGGTAGCTGAGCACCCACTGTTTGTTTTTCTGTGGGTGCTTGGGGTCGGCCCCTGCGGGGTCTCCCCTGGGCAGAGGTGGGTCTCTCAGAAGCATGCTCAGGTCACAGGCAGTGCCTACGGGGTGTGGCACACTACAAAGGGGGCAGCGCCTTTGCGGACTCTTTCCATCTACCAAGCAGTGCCCGAGGCAGCCCCAGGGCAGGAGGCCTGGGCAGGGAACGAGGCCTGGTTCCGTGGGCCAAGCTGAGAGGAAATGTATAAAAAGAGCAACGAAGTGGGCCACGCCAATTCAGGGTTTGATACAGTAACTAACGGACGTTTTTGCTAACAACATGAACCCGAGTTACCGGGGTCTTAATATCAGTTTTACTTTGCTGTTCCCTTTAGCTAATGTAAAGCTGGCTAGGAGGTGTTGCAAGGGCAGGTGGCCAGTATCATCCAGTACAGGCGGCCACAGAAACCCGCACAGCCCCGGCTGAGTGTGACCCACCTGACTGCCCCGTATCAACCAAGGTCACATTCCGTCATGCACCAGCTGGGAGAGTTGGCCAGGCCAGACTCAGCTGACACGTTTCATAGCCTGGCAGAGGAAAGGCCTGTTGGACAGCTGCCATGGTGTGAAAATCTCCACCCAAAGGCTCTGTAAATCCTCCAGTACTAGCATCATTGGTGCTTTGAGCTGGCCCTTCGCGGCTACGGCAGCTTGTGCCATGGTGTGAGATGGAAGCAGCAGGTGGAGGGGCTGGAGCGAATAGAGTCGAGTACTTACAGAGAGGGCTATTTCAGGAGACTGGCACATCAGTGAAAAGCAGAGAGGGCGTTTGAGGGCAAATAAATGAACTTAGCTCACCCCACAGCCAGCCGTAGCTCTGTGTGACTAGTTTTCACAAGCAAGGAACTTTCACTTCTTGGTCACAAGTTAAAATCTGCCCCAACTGGTATTGTCCAGGATGCAAAGTGGTCTAGTGCAGGGTTTCTGTGAGATGGGTGATGCTTCAGCTTACAGTCAAAAATTTAAAAAACAACCAATAGTCTAGTAGCACCTTAAAGACTAACAAAACAGGTAGATGGTACCATGAGCTTTCATGAGTACAGACCACTTCTTCAGATGACACGAGTGTTAGAAGTCCAGATCCAAGAATAAATAAGGAAAGGAGGCAGGGGGGACAAGGAAAAAAAGGAGAAAGAAAAGGAGGAGAGGAAGAAAAAAAAGAGAGCTGGTGAGTAGATAAGCTTCATGGGGTAGCCAAGTTAGTCTGTAACAGGAAAAACTTAAAAAACAACAAATAGTCTAGTCAATAGCACCTTAAAGACTAAATAGTTACAAGAGGTGGATAAGAACCATTAGCACCTTCATTGTTTGGTTGGTTGATTAGGTCATTAAGAGGTGGAAGATAATGTGTGAGCCAGCTGATATACAGGTTTATACTATTTGCATAAGAATTAAACTTGTGAATGAATTTAAGTTCCAACCCTTCCCTGTATATTTCGTTTGTGGAATTGGCCTGAAACAAAACAGTGACTTGGAGACTCAGAATATGATCTGAGGAAGTGGGTCTGGCCCATGAAAGCTCATCACCTATTAAACTATCTTGTTATTATTTAAAGTGCTACATAGTTTTTCCTTTTGTTTTTGGAGATCCATTAATGAGTGTCCAGGATGATTAAAGTGTTCTCCAATAGGTTTTTGTGTGTTGCCTTTTCGGAGATCTGATTTATGTCCATTAATTCTTTCCTGTAGACACTCTCCAGTTTGGCTAGTCTACCTTGCAGTGGGGCATTGCTGGCATTTGATGGCATAGATCATATTACTGGATGTGCAGTTAAATGAGCCCCTGATTTAGTGGCTGATGTGGTTGGGTCCAGTGATGAAATCGCTGGTGTAGATGTGTGGGCAGTGTTGGCAGGGGTGGGTTCCTGGGTGATTATGATGGAGGTGTGTTGCGTAGTGACTGGAAAGACTTGGCTTGAGGTTAGGGGATTGTCTGTAGGGAGAATGTCCAGTTTTTGTGCATTTCTGGCTTTTGGCTCCTTTGGCTGGGAAGTCACTTCTTGGATTGCGACTTTGCCCCCAGGTGCAGCAGGTGTAATAAATGCTGTCTGGCGAAGCCCCAGACATTGCCTTTCAAGATTTATTACAACTGTGCTAATTTCCTGTTGCCATTCTGTAAGTCACTTTCTCTAGGTCTCTTTCTGGCAGCCTCTTGTCTGTTTTTACTTTTAATCCTCTTTGATTGTCTTGCCATTTCTCTTGCTGTGTGAAGGTTACACAGACTCGTAGGCCTGGAAGGGACCTCAGGAGGTCGTCCAGTCCCCTGCATTCATAGCTGGACTTAGCATTATCTCAACATCTCTCTTCATTTGCAGTTTCTGTCTTTTGCTAGCATGCAAGGCAACTCCTGTCTCTGCTTCCTTTTATCCTCAGAACCATAGTTTTCTACCATGACATACTATCTTCTCCTATAACCAATTCCACAGCCTCCCCGCTGTCCGGGCATGCTGCTGGAATACACTTGCTTGTCAACCACATTAGGCTGAGGCATAAAATGCCCATCAAACTTGGCCAGTCTCCCAGAAGAATTGTCCTTGTGGCTCCCCTCCTCCAAGGCACTGAACGCTTCATTCCGCTTCCTTGCCCCAGTATATAGATGAGCGAACCCTCCCCTCTCCACTTTCGAGGTGGTGTTTAGCTGCCATGCAAAACGCTCCATCCACTTGAGACAGCTGGATCGTCAGTTGAACCTGAGGCTCTCCCCGCACATGGACCTTTCGCATTTGACCCAATTCTGCAGCTTCCATTGTTTATCTTCTGACCCCCGGCTACGCCAGTCGCACAGACAGAGGCAAAGCAGATGCTAGTCACAACAGTTCCATTGTCAATCAAGTGTAGCCTGTCAGTGTCACCCAGAGGCGATGGGGCGCCCACTTGTGACTAACCCTTCCCCCAACCTGAAGACGAGCTCTAAGACACTTGAAAGCTTGTGCCTTCCACTCCCGGCAGACGGTCACATCTGGTGCTTTTTTTAAAAAAAAAAAAAAAAAAAAAAAAAAGGTTCCGGTACTGCAGGGGAAAGTTGTTGAGCTCTGAGAAAGGCAAGGAGCAGGGCAAGAGGCAGACGCGGTGTCCCCAGGGTGATGAAGCTGCTGCTGTTGGAATCTGGATGCTGGGCCCAGATCCTGCTGATTAAATCAGCACTGGGGTGCAGTTCTGTGGGCAGTTTCATTTTGCACCAGGCCCTGTCTGCAGGAGGGATGAGTCCCTCGTATGGTTCTCCCCATGCACCAGGGAGAAGAGGAGGCAGATGGCACACTGGGAACACCAGGTCTACGTGGTCCCCTCCCTGGCTTGTACCCAATGTACATTCTCTTGGGCGGCCTCTCCTCCCCCTGAGGGTCTGAAGCAACATCATGGTGCACAGCTAGGAGCAGCGAGGGTCAGTGACACAGCCCATAACAACCGCACTCAGGAGACACAGAGCAGAACCTCCCGGGGGATATCATATGGTGAGACCCACCAGTCCTAGGAAGTTTCCCTCACCGGAGTGCCGGGGCGTTTATGTCGTCACAGCTGGTGGGCAGCATGTGAACCATGGGGCTGGCCCCTCTCACGCACACTCTGCCCTGCTGGAGTTTCTGCTCATAGAACCATAGAGCTGGAAGAGACCTCAGGAGTCATCAAGTCCAGCCCCCTGCCCAAGGCAGGACCAATCCAACTAAATCAACCCGGCCAGGGCTTTGTCAAGCCGAGACTTAAACACCTCTAGGGGTGGAGACTCCACCACTTCCCTAGGTAACCCATTCCAGTGCTTCACCACTCTCCTAGTGAAATAGTTTTTCCTAATATCCAACCTGGACCTCCCCCACTGTAACTTGAGCCCATTGCTCCTTGTTCTGCCACCTGCCCCCACTGAGAACAGCCTTTCTCCACCCTCTTTGGAACCCCCCTTCAGGTAGTTGCAGGCTGCTCTCAAATCCCCCCTCACTCTTCTGTTCTTCAGACTAAACAAACCCAAATCCCTCAGTCGCTCCTTGTAGGTCATGTGCTCCAGCCCCCGAAGCATTTTGGCTGCCTCTGCTGGCCCCTCTCCAATGCGTCCACATCCTTTCTGTGGTGGGGGGCCCAGAACTGGACACAATACTCCAGATGTGGCCTCGCCAGAGCCGAATAAAGGGGAATAATCACTTCTCTGGATCTGCTGACAATGCTCCTCCTAATGCACCTAATATGCCATTAGCCTTCTTAGGGTAAGAATAGCCATACTGTGTGAGAGCAAAGGTCCATCTCACTCAGTATCCTGTGTGCCAACAGCGACCAATGCCAGGTGCCCCAGAGGGAGTGAAAAGAAACAGGTAATCATCAAGTAATCCCGTTTCTGTCGCCCATTTCCAGCCTCTGACAAACAGAGGCTACGGACACCATTCCTACCCATCCTGGCTAATAAGTGTTAATGGGCCTGTCCCTCATGAATTATCTAGTTCTTTTTTGAACTCTGTTAAAGACCTGGTCTTCACAACATCCTCTGGCAAGGAGTTCCACGGTTTGTGTGCTGCATGAAGAAAAACTTCTGTTTGTTTGTTTTGAACCTGCTAGCTATTCATATAATTTGTTGAGCCTAGTTCTTATGTTATGGAAATGAGTAAATAACTTTTCTTTATTCACTTTCTTCATATCTGTCATGATTTTATAGACCTCTGTCATATCTCCCCTTGGTCACCTCTTTTCTAAGCTGAAAAGTGCCAGTCTTTTTATTCTATCTTCTTATGGGACCCGTTCCAAACCCCTAATCATTTCTGTTGCCCTTTTCTGAACCTTTTACAATGCCAAGAGATCTTTTTTTGAAATGAGGCAGCTGCATCTGCAGGCAGTATTCAAGATATGGGCATCCCATGGTTTTATATAGAGGCAATAAGATGTTCTCTGACTTACTCTCTATCCCTTTTTGCAAGATTCCTAACATTCTGTTTGCTTTTTTGACTGCTGCTGCACACTGGGTATTTTCAAAGAACTATGCACAATAACTCCAAGATCTCTCTCTTGACTGGTAATAGCTGAATTAGTCCCCATCATTTTGTATGTATAGTTCAGATTATTTTTTCCAATGTGCATTACTTTGCATTTGCCTCTCTGACATTCTTTCATGGGGCTATTCCTGTGACTAAGGCAAGCAGGAATTGACCTGTGGTTGAAGGGGAAAAAGAAGTATAAAAGTCCTGACTTTCTGCACACAGATGTCTGCCCTTGCGGGAACTGCGCCAGGAAGGGCCTCTGCCAAAAAACCTCATACCTACCCTATAAAAATGCTGTGCAAGTATCTGACAAGCCAATATACTGAAGCAATTATAGCCTCTGGAATGGGATTAAAATAAAACAGCATTGTCCATTTCTGTCAGCCAGATATTTAATTGTTCAATCTGTTTGGAGTTTTCCTGGACAAAAGAGTAAATCATTTTGTGTGAATGGAAAATAATGAAGTGGCATCTGAAATGCTGTTATCATTACCCACTTGGCAACACCCACCGTTATTCTGGTGCTTATTTGATATAAAAATAGACCTTTCAAATCAATATACTCTGACACTGTGTGATTTGCAGGAGTTTTAGGGCAGTCACTTCAGAAGGGCCTATTTTATGTGAAAAATACTAATGAGTTTTTTCAAGTCACTGACCAATGGCTGTTTGGCGGCAGTATTGGAAACATGTTTCTTGTTTATTTTAGAAGGGGCTGAGGGGGGAGCGATGGTTCTTCGCACTCTGCAGGGCCTCGAGTGTGGATATAATAGGGCTCTGTTAGTGCTCTGGGGATTGGCTCTACTTCATTCCCAGCTGAAGCAGCTGAAAGGCCCTTTGTATGACCCACCTCTAAGTTTCAGCAACATTTTCCCAAGATACAGGGAGCAGCAGCGTACCAAGGATACATGGTTTGTTTTAAAGGGAGCCCAATATTTTGAGGCTGATGCTCTGCCTACCAAAATGCCAATGTCACGCTTCTGGTGGTTTCCTTTTGTGTACATATAAAGCTATGAGAAGTGCTGTCCTGTCCTGTCCCATGGACGGTCACACAGGAGGTCCTGCTGCTTCATCTCATGTTTCTGTGGTGCTGGAAGTATTGACGTGGTGAAATGTTGTTGTGGGACCAGATCCTTTAGGTCAGTATGACGGAGATGGGAAATGAAGCCATTCTGACATTTGCTTAGCTTAGCTGAAGAGACTATAGGCAGACACTTTGAACTATGCACCCACAGAAGACTGGTAATCCGCAGCACCAGTAAAGCAACTCAGTAAATAGGGAATATTTACTTCCGCCTGCCTGCACAGGCAATTGGGCAGGTACCTGTCGGGTAAGACTGTCTCTCTCCCTCCTGCTGTAACATGGCATGAGACTGTACTTGCCTTGTCTTGTTTGCCCACAATGCTTGGAAGGCAGTAGGAAAGTACAGAAGCCATATCATTCAGAAGCGATGACTCATAGCAGCCCATCACAATGCAAATGTCTCCTCCCTGATAAAGCTGATGATAAGAAGGAGGGGGTAACCTACATACCTGCTCTGAGACGCCAGGATTTCCTGGAGCCCTTGGGCTGAGCTACAGCACATTGAATTCCACTTTATAGAGGAGATTGATTTCTGTTTTTTGTTTCTGTTTTTCATTCCGCCCCTACCTGCTCTGAACAAGACCCTAAAGCCAAGTCCCAAATCCTGCCTGCTTTGCTTGGCAATGACCAGGTAGAATTTGGCCTCAAATAGAAGTTTTGTTTAAAAAACCCACACAGCAACAAAACCAAAAATAACCCCAGCAATGCTACACTCCTCTGGAATTGTTTCCATTATTCTATTGAAAACACCAGGGAAAACATTTCCCCCTCTTTTCGCTTCACCATTTGCAAGCCAAGTATTGCAGCCCTGTGCTATTGCACGAGACCCTGAAAGTAAAACTGACAAGAAACTGGTCAAAAAGAAAAGTGGCTTTGACCCACCTGTCTCTTCTTGTTTGTTCCGATGTCCTGACCCAGCATTTCCTCTTCCTATATTGCTGTGAACCAGGTGTCTGACTGGCTGCCACTCTCCCCAAACATGGCTGCATCTCCCCACTGCCTCCATTACTGTGCTGCCTAATCTTTTTTGTCACCTGACAGTTTTAGACCTTTTCTGTTTCATAGCACCTTCTTGTGTGCTCCCAGACTCAGCCAGGGAGGGACTGTCTAGTGGCATTGTCGTTTTGCATTTGCATCTGAAAGAGAAGGAAAGAATACCGTTATGTAGAGTGGCTAGGAATTTTTAGAGAGCTATTCTAAGCAACTGCCTGAAAAGCCATTTATTCGAAAGCCCAGAAGTCTGGCCCTCTGTGATCCTTTTGAAAATGTTGGCTCTGTTACCCACTGTGCACAGCATCGGCATCTATAAAAGCACAGATATCAGCCAGCACTTACGTAGCTCTCTACACCCTTTGAGTGTGGGGTAAACAGGAACCAGGAATCTTCCTGTGCGTAGGAAGAAACCGTCAGTCTGGGGTGGGGAAACTGAGACAGAAAAGGGAGGTAAATTCCCAGAGGCAGGACTTGCATTATGTGATTGCCTGGGCCGTCTAGGGGCCACCTCTCATTCGCCTTCCCAACAGCCCAAGCCTGTGTCCTTGGCACAGGGCTGGTTACTGCTGGCCTGTCTGAGCAAGGTGTCTCTCTCCTTTCTCTCTTGGGCAGAGAGAGACTGGAGATGATGCCAAGAAATCAGATGACATGAAAGTGCTGCAGCTAAATGTGTGCAGTGACCAGGAAGTGGCTCAGGCGGCGGAGTTTGTGAAGAACAATCTGAAGGAGCCGGAGAAAGGTACTGAGGACAGTGTTATAGGCGGCAGGGGTGTGGGTGTGGGTGTGCACGTGCGCACACTCTCTCAGGCCAGGTGCCTTTTTAATTCACTTCCATGAATCCTTGCTAAGGAGGAGTTACGCCCAGGGCAGAGATAAGGTGATGTAGTAATGTGTCCGGGAGTATTCCGTGGAAGGCATTTCCTGGTTTGGGGTTTTTGTCATCCCATTGTGCAAGGTATAGAGGGGAGCTGGCCTGTTGCATGACAGAAGCACAAGGACATGCTGGCAAACAGCCGCTTAGTATGAACAGCCTGGCTCCAGCTTGACTGGAATACAGTCAGTACTCTGCAGCACTGCAGATAACTGGGCTGGCAGTGGGGAATGGAGCTTGAAGTGGGTCCTCCCTGTTTCCCTCCCTCTCTCACCTCTGAGTCTGAGCCTGCTTTGGGGAGGTTGTGAGGGTTCTTGGCCACGGTGGATCACACTATGCCTGCAATGCTGTATTCACAGAGCCTGTCCAAGTGCACTGCCACCCATACAGGAGTTAACCAGTCTCAGACCAGAATGCGCCACGTCAGGATAGTGAGTATCTGCCCCTTGCTCATGGCTCTGCCCATAGACATCTGCACAGGAGCATTTGGGGGCTGCTCCATCTAAGAGAGTCCCCAAGGCCTTGTCCTGAAGGACCTGGGCAACGCTGGGTAAGTCTACTAGTGATAATCAAATGACTAAATAAGTGGTCAGAACTAATCGTGCAATGTCTGACCCTTGTTTTCCTATTGTTTGCTCTGTCGTTGTCATTGGTTACGGCTTGTCTAGTACCATAGAGGCAGACACAGGGCTTCGCGAAACCGAGTCCTTGCCCTGAAGCACGTAAAGTGGAAGGGCTTTGTCCTGCGGACACTGCTGGGCGCACCTCACGGCTGTAAACGCTCTGCCTGGCACCTGGGCTCCGACCTCCGTTCTTCACTGAGGCTCCGCTCTGGGGCCGGCTCAGCGGGGTGCGAGGGGCTCTGCAGAGGCGTATGAGGACAGAGGCCTAATTGCAAGCCAGTCGGTCTCATTGCCATCAATGCCAGCTAGGGAGGTTCTGCTGAAAGAGGCCCAGTCGCTGGGCGGGTTCTGAGCCGCTGCTGCCGCTGCCACTGTTGCTGCTGCAAGGGCAGGAGAAAGAACGTGGATGGCAGGGCCCTGCGGAGGCACCGTGGGTAAGTTGGGGCTTTCAAAAGTGGCCTCTGATGCCCTTCTTGAGCCTGACTTTTCAGAGGTGCTGAGCACACTCATTCCCCCAGAGGTCAGTGGGATCCATGGATGCTCTGGAAATCAGCCCGTGGGTTGGGCCCCCCAAATCTAGTCTGAGCCTTCACCTTCTCTGGCTGGAGGGGGACACTGTGCCGCTGCCGGGCAGGCCGCTGCTCTAGGGGAGCTCTTGCCGACTTCCCTTGTGTGTGTGTTCGGTCCAGCAGCAGCAAGTGTGGCTCATGCGGAGTGGGGAGCTACAGCCCCACCTGCCCCTCTGTCCGTCCCGCCTCAGGAGAACCAATGGCCTGGCCCAAGCAGCATCTCTCCTGGGTGAGGACAGGTGCGGGTCCCTCAGCAACTTCCCTGGTGCTTTGAGCCAGTCCCTGGATACTCTTCTGCCTCCCGTTACTCCATGTTACCTTGGTCCCGGGGCTCCTCTCTGAGTGTATTTTACTGCCCTAGACGAAAGCATCCAGGCTTTGCCGGGGGAAGGTAAATCCCAGGGAAAGCAGGGCCTCTACCCCTTAAACACTCTGTTGTTTATTGGCAGGTCTGTGGGGCTCAGTGAACACTGGCATGTCAGCCTTCAGGGAGGTGGAATTCACAAGCTCACACACGAGCAAGGAGGTGGAAGATGTCAACCTGTGGGGAACTGTCCGAGTGATCAAGGTGTTCCTGCCCCACATTCACAGCCACAAAGGTCCTGAGGGCATCGGCATGGCTGCAGGCAGGGAGAAGCTTCACAACGCAACAGGGAAAACCATCGCTAGCTCAAGGCTGTACAGGCAGGAGTCGGCCTGCAATAGGAGCACCTGACAGAGCTACAGGAAGTCACTTTGTGTAACTCCTGTCGCTGAGGGGCCCGAGCTACAGGGAGGCTGATAAATGCGGTTATAACAATATCTGTGCATAGAGCCATTTTAAATGTGTCCCCGCCCAGCCGAACATGCCAGGCAGGCAATAAGTATGAGGAAATCTGAGGGACTCGTGGAAGCAGGCGGCCATTGGCGGATGCAAGCCCAGCCTCCTACTCTGGGAAGGGAGACACACCTGCAGTGGGAACCTGGGGTGATTCTTGTGCTGATAAATATACTCCAGCTGCCCTAGAATAAGAACCTGCCCTGTCAAGTCTGCATGCGGCTCTACCTGTTCCGTTGCCATGGCGCGCGTCCGGGGGTGGACAATGGAGCAGGTACAGGTGTGCCGCTCTGCTCTGCCTGGCTCTCGGTTTCAACCCCCCACCGCCTGGCCCACACAACTCCTGAGAGGATTTTCAGGCCTAGGCCGGCGAATGTGGCTGAAGGCCCCGGTGCACTGGAGCCGGATGAAGTGCTAGGGGGAGACTTTCTGCTCCTGCCCCAACCCCTCGGAGTATGAGCCCCTTTGTGCTGGCAGAGGCCTGTGGCGAGGTGCCCTGGGGGTTCAGGATGTTTCCCCTTCTGACAGCCACGGCAGCTTCCTCTCCTGCTGTTGAGGACAGCGCCGTTCCTCTCCACGTGCTCACCCCCATTCTGGGCCCAGACTGACACATGAATGGTCCTGCCAAGAAATCTCCCCTTCACTGGCATGGGAGGCCACACAGCGTCCTGGGGCTCCCCGCCATGGGACCCCATGCTCCTGAGCCAGCCCTGTCTGAGGCTTTGCTCGATATTCGTTATTACCCAGAAACAGTCACTGCGCCCCTTCGGTGAGTTTGTGGCATGGAGGGTGTGGCGATGGCCCTGGGAAATGCCCATCCATGTGCCCACAATAAACATGGTTGCCTCTGCTTCTACCCCCTGCTCCTCCGTGGCTAACACCCAGCTCAGCAAATACAAGTGAGTGCCAGCGGGGTTATTCCTGCTGTGGAGGTGGAAAGGGGCAAAGCCTTCCAGGGACAGAATGGAGAGGGGCAGACTGAGGAGGCTGCTGCTGAAGTTAGCTGTGTTTGTGGTGGGGAGTCCTGCTGCTGGAAGCCAGTCACCATCTAGGTCTGAGGGAGAGTCGCAAGGGGCTTGAAGGAGGGGACTTGCTGCCATGTCCTGAGTGACGGGCCCCTCTCCCTCCAGGTGATGTTGTCTGGAGACTGCTCCCTGAAGGGGTTATCCTGTCACCCATCTATTCATGCACCCTCCCAGCCTAGCCCAGAACAGAGGCTAGCGATCCCCTTTCCCTTGGCTGTTCCCTCCAGGCCGTGTGGTGAACATCACCAGCATGCTAGGCCGGATAGCCAGCCCATCCTGCTCCTCCTATTGCCTTTCCAGCTTTGGCGTGGCAGCCTTCTCTGACTGCCTCTAGCCAGAAATGCACCGCTGGGGCGCGTGTGTTCTCCTCTTCGAACCCAGCAACTTTGGAGCTGCCACTGGCATCCTGATGCATGACAGCATCGAAGCCCAGGCAGAGGAGCTGTGGAGCGGAGCCAGCAAAGCAGTCCAGGCAGACTATGGGAAGCCCTATGTCACGTGCCAGATCACCCTGCTGAAGTCCTTCATTAACAGCAGCTGAGAGACATGTCCCCTCACGGATGCACTCGCTTCCACGTACCCGTACCCCCGGTACAGTCCCACGGAGGCCTACTGGCGCGTGCTTGCTGACTGGCTGGATATTTACTGAGCCTCACTTGAAATCGCTGGCCTGGCAGCATCCGCTGGCTCTTCGTAGCTGGAGCTGAAAGCTGCTCAGCGGTAGCTAAGGGCAGGATGGCTCTGGAGCCCCGTGTCTCTGCCAGGCCTGTTGCACCGAGCCAGGCCTGGGGCCCATGTCTGTGTTGTGACCCCTGAGAAATGCCTGGGCCTGGCCCCTCCCAGTCCTCCGCCGTCATGCTCCCTGCTCTTCCAAGGGCATTTTCCACTGGGCTGTGGAGGGGGCAGGTTTATAAGAAGACAAATCTGATCCTGGAGTACGAAGCCCGGGGCTGGATCTCTCACGGACGGGCTCTTGCCAAGGGCAGGCCGGCTGAGGTGATGGAGTCGAGGTCTGAAAAGAGAACTGCTAAAATGGGAAACAAAAGCCGCACTTTCCATTCGATCAGAAATAGGTCAGCCACAGCCCGTCTCCCTCCGCCCCGCCTCGTGATCCTGCTGAGTCACACACTCCACAGCCGTCTCTAGGGGAAACAGCCGCACGACCTCTAAATGACTCATGCTGCAGAGCCAGGCTCCGGAGAACCCGGCTGCCCTGCAAGTGCGAACCCGCAGCAGAGAGAGGCCGTCCACGACGTGGCCCTGAGCAGGAAGCCACTGCAAGAGCAGGCCCAGACGTGGGCTGGGTGGGAGCACGTCCACAGGGGCTGCACCTTCCCTGGCTCCCTGGTTGGCTGCTGGAGTCCAGGGCTTCGCCAGCCCGCTGTGGGTCTGAGTGGCCGGGGCTTCGCCAGCCCGCTGTGGGTCTGAGTGGCCGGGGCTTCGCCAGCCCGCACCGTGGGTCTGAGTGGCCGGGGCTTCGCCAGCCCGCTGTGGGTCTGAGTGGCCGGGGCTTTGCCAGCCTGCTGTGGGTCTGAGTGGCCGGGGCTTATCCAGCCCACGCTGTGGGTCTGAGTGGCTGGGGCTTCGCCAGCCCGCTGTGGGTCTGAGTAGCCGGGGCTTATCCAGCCCGCGCTGTGGGTCTGAGTGGCCGGGGCTTATCCAGCCCGCGCTGTGGGTCTGAGTAGCCGGGGCTTCGCCAGCCCGCTGTGGGTCTGAGTGGCCGGGGCTTCGCCAGCCCGCACCGTGGGTCTGAGTGGCCGGGGCTTCGCCAGCCCGCTGTGGGTCTGAGTGGCCGGGGCTTTGCCAGCCCGCTGTGGGTCTGAGTGGCCGGGGCTTATCCAGCCCACGCTGTGGGTCTGAGTGGCTGGGGCTTCGCCAGCCCGCTGTGGGTCTGAGTAGCCGGGGCTTATCCAGCCCGCGCTGTGGGTCTGAGTGGCCGGGGCTTATCCAGCCCGCGCTGTGGGTCTGAGTAGCCGGGGCTTCGCCAGCCCGCTGTGGGTCTGAGTGGCCGGGGCTTCGCCAGCCTGCGCCGTGGGTCTGAGTGGCCGGGGCTTATCCAGCCCGCGCTGTGGGTCTGAGTGGCCGGGGCTTATCCAGCCCGCGCCGTGGGTCTGAGTGGCCGGGGCTTCGCCAGCCCGCGCCGTGGGTCTGAGTGGCCGGGGCTTATCCAGCCCGCGCCGTGGGTCTGAGTGGCCGGGGCTTCGCCAGCCGGCACTGTGGGTCTGAGTGGCCGGGGCTTTGCCAGCCCGAGCCAGGGGTCTGAGTGGCCCTTTCACCTCTGGCCACAGACAGGCACTTGACTTCTGGCCCAGGTTTGGGATCCACCCACAATGGGCTGTCTGGTCAGCTTCTCTGCTCTGGTGCAGCTGCTCTTTCCCTCCCCCACAGAGGCGCCCCAGGCATGGGTCAGGCATTGTCCCACCTGCGTGTTGTGACAGAGTCCACGGGCAAAGCTGTGCTGAGCTAGCCAGCAGTGTGGGGATTGATGGGTTAATAATGCCTCTCAGGCTTGAGCCTCTCAGCTGTGGCCCTGGCTGAGTGAATCGCTGCAGCTGGGCCAGGGCAGCCGAGGCAGAAGCACAGGTCAGGCAGTGGCTCTGGAGGAGGACGGGGCTCCCGGGAGCTCGGCTGGCTGGCTGGTGTGAAGGTCAGTAACGTGGAGAAGGGCTGAGCCAGACTCTGCCAGGCCACTCTGTCGGCTAAGCAAGAGCCCTGTGCACAGAGCCCAGAGGGACATGGCTGCTGCTCAGCCAGGGCCTCCCATGAGCACCTCCTGGCCATGCTGACTCCGGCCCGCTCTGGCGCAGAGGAGGGGATGCCACGAGCACTGGGAATGAGGGGGGATCAGGCCAGCCCTGTGGGTGGGCGTCTGGAGCACAGAGAGCAGACTATGGCTAGCACTAACCGGTCCCTCTTTGGCCCTGCCTTCTCAGCCGCCCCTGCACACCCACACTGAATCTGAGCCATCCCCACAGGACACTGAAACGCCTGGGCCTCTGAGTACCACACCCTGAGTGGATGCTGCTGGGGCCCCATTTCTCTCCTCTGTCATTGATATTTCACAATGAAATGCTAATAAGCATCTCCTCAGAAAGCCTTCCCAATCGCTCTGCGGCTATGAGAGTAGCTGGGGCTAGTGGCACAGGGATGGGGCCTGCATGTGGCATCAGATGCTTTCTCTTTGCTGCGCTAGTTGTTCAGCATTGCCCCTGCTCTGGAGTGACTGCGTATCCGACCGTGATCACACTCCCGGCACTGCTGGCCAGGTTGGGATCCATTGTCCAGCTTCAGCGCAGGCAGCACACACGCCCCTGCTGCTGCTGCTTGCAAACCGAGGTGAGACAAGAGTGAATTCTAAACCTGCTTGTCAATCATCCAACCAGGCTCTAGTGTATGAGTACAGCGTTTTATAGGCTGTACCTGTGGCTGGCGTCTGAATCCAACTGTAAATGCTGTTGGATGTCAATAAAGGAGGCATCCCATGGAGCATGTGTGCAGAGGGCACGTGTTGTAAATCAGAGATGGAAACACCGGGTGGGCGGTAGGGCTGTTTTCCACTGCACATCACAAGGGGACAGAAAATGCCAGGGATGCAGGGTGCCTGTTACTACGAAAGATAAGAGACCTCGTGTTAAGCACTGCACAGCTGCGTCCTCTGTGCCCTTAGTGTCACCGGCACCGAGAAGTTCTGGGAACATGGAGTGTCCCTTGATTACACAGAAGGAAAAATAAAGGAGATTCCTAGGGAAGGTGGTTGTTTCCAATGCTTGTGTCTTTGCATTTTCTCTTTCTGCTTCTGTGGGCTCTAGCCCAGGTCAGGGCATCTCCAGTCCAGCATAGCAGCCATTCTCAGGCTCCTGTGTTACTCGCATAAATTTCTCTGTCTCTTCCACACTTTAGAGACACACACCTTTACCCAATTCCTAGGGCTCAAGGGGCAACCCTGTTAATTTACACACCCACCCTTGCCCAGTTCCTAGGGCTCAGGGAGTAACTTCCTGAAGGTTTGCAGGGTCTTTTGCCACTGAAAGAGCCTTATCATATATATAGTAGCCCAGTGTCTAAGAGTCTGTAACGCCGAAATGCTGGCTGTTCTCTCTGGGGGGCGCTGTTGCTGAAATGCTGGCTGTTCTCTCTGGGGGGGCGCAGTTGCCGAAATGCCGGCTGTTCCCTCTGGGGGGCGCTGTTGCTGAAATGCTGGCTGTTCCCTCTGGGGGGCGCTGTTGCTGAAATGCTGGCTGTTCCCTCTGGGCGGTGCTGTTGCTGAAATGCTGGCTGTTCCCTCTGGGCGGCGCTGTTGTTGAAATGCTGGCTGTTCTCTCTGGGCGGTGCTGTTGCTGAAATGCTGGCTGTTCTCTCTGGGCGGTGCTGTTGCCGAAATGCTGGCTGTTCCCTCTGGGGGGCGCTGTTGCCGAAATGCTGGCTGTTCCCTCTGGGGGGGGCGCTGTTGCCTGAAATGCTGGCTGTTCCCTCTGGGGGGGCGCTGTTGCTGAAATGCTGGCTGTTCCCTCTGGGGGGCGCTGTTGCCGAAATGCTGGCTGTTCCCTCTGGGGATGCTGTTGCTGAAATGCTGGCTGTTCCCTCTGGGGGGCCCGGCTGAGCAGTGCAGAAGTCAGCCGAGTGCCATGGTAGGAGGCGAAGGGGGGCAGAGTGGTGACGTGCGGCGTGACAGCAGCTCCAGGCCCCGTCCCCTGGCTGTGAACGTCACCGCCCCGCCCCCCTTCGCCTCCCACCATGGCACTCAGCTGACTTCTGCGCCCCTCAGCCAGGCCACCGCGTGGGAGCAAGTGGCACAAGCGACCGTTTGGGCTCCGTGCTCTTCATGAAGCATGGCTGTTTGGGCTCTGCGGTCCCCCGAGTGAGAGGCAGGAGGGGAAGAACAAGAGAGAGAGAGGCGGGAGGCGGAGGAGAGCTAAGAGAGAGGGGCGGGGAGGCAGGAGGAGGAGGAGAGAGAGAGACCGGAGGCTCCGGAGAGAAGACCAACATGGAGGAGAGACCTGAAAATCCCGTTTTATGGCAGGCTCATTGGCTAGTACAGTAATATCTTATTCTCTATTTATTGACAGTCCCAAAGCAAGCAGAATACACATGCTAAGCACAGTGTCATGCTCACTAATCCTGATCAAGGCAGGCAGACTTTCCCTGTTGGCCAGGCAAGGTGAGGGTATGTCTACACTACCCCCCTAATTCGAACTAGGGGGGGTAATGTAGTCATACGGAGTTGCAAATGAAGCCCGGGATTTGAATGGCCAGTGCCATTTTTAAATTAGGAAGCCTAATCCAAACTAGCTAGTCCATTCCGCGTGTAGCCGCGCGGCACGCAGTCTGAACTGGCCGGCATTTAAAAATGGCGCCGGGTGGCTTTATGCAAATGAAGCCTAGGAAATTCAAATCCCGGGCTTCATTTGCAACTCCGTATGACTACATTACCCCCCCTAGTTCGAATTAGGGGGGTAGTGTAGACAGACCCTCAGTCTCTCTGGATCTTAGCTGCTGCACGTCACGGTTGTGCAGAGGAGTCCTGATTCTACGCAGACATCAAGAACCACTGGCACTTTCATTGCTTTGTTGGTTGATAATATGTGAGCCATCCGATATTGCAGTTTAGACCATTTGCATGAGAGTTAAACTTGAGAATGAAGTGGAGTTCCAATCCTTCTCTGTGTATTTGGCTTGTAGAATTGATCTGAAACAAAACAGCAACTTGGAGATCCCTTAATGAGTGTCTAGGGAGGTTCAAGTGTTCCCCAACAGGTTTTTGAGTGTGTGATGTCTGTGTAGAATCTGGTGTTAGCACTCTTCCTTTCCTAGTGCAAACTAATGATTCTTATCGGCCTCTTTTAGCTATTTAGTCTTTAGGATGCCACTAGACTATTTGTTGTTTTTTAAGTTTTTCCTGTTACAGACTGGCTCAGCTACCCAATGTCCTCTTCCCCTCCCCTCCCATTTTATCTCTTTCTCCCCCCTCCCCCTTCGGCCTTCCCTTATTTATTCTTGGTTCTAGACTTCCAACACTCCAGTCATCTGCACAAGCAGGCTGTGCCCACGAAAGCTCATGATCCCATCTACATGTTTATTAGTCTTCAAAGTGCTGCCAGACCATTGGTTGTTGTTGAAGTTTTTCCTGGTACCCCCTGAAGCTATTGGTAAGCAGTTTCTTGCCAGACAGAACGCTGTTAACTGAGTTTTCTCTACCCATCTTGAGATCCGTTTCTTCTCTGGTGACAGTGGGGGCCGTTAGGACAGGGCTCTTCTCAGAGCCGAGCGTGACACTATTTTAATGCAGTTTGGATGGAACATGAGGATGCGACTCAGGCTTTACAGCTCATGGCTGCTGCTCTTCAGTCTGGCTGCAGAGGAAGGCTTTAGTTTAGGCCTTCCAATATGGCTACAGAAAAACCATCTTGTTACACCTGGGGTTCCTTGTCTGCCCCCTCTTGAGGTAGAGACCTAAGTCTCTCCTCGCTGAGCTGCTCGGCTTCCTGCCTACGCTGAATTCCTCAGCGATCCTCCTGTCTGCTGCCTGCAGGACGAAAACTGGAAAGAGCCAACCCGTGCTGGCAGCTTAGCAGTGAGCAGTCACCCCAGCATGGGCTCTGGTGGGAATCAGCCCTTCGAGCCCCGCACCAGGGACAGGTCCCCATGAGTATGCCAAGTGCCTCTAGCCCTGGCCAGGAGGGAGTGGGGTCCCTCCCTTGGCAGAAGGGCCTGTCCATGTGCTGGATCAGCCACCGGCCCTGAGTCACTTGAGATGCAGGCTATTGACCCCTTGGTCGGTTAGCCAGAGACTCCAGTTGGACCCAGCATCTCCAAGCCTTTCTCAGCAGTGTGCCTGGCCACACTTGTTACAGCGCAGTGACTTGCCTCCCACTGTTCCTGTTCCTGGAGGCCTTTGCGCTCCCTCCCCCGTGGCCCACAGTGACACACACACCTCATAAGGGTAGTCCAGGGCAGGGGGTGGGCTCACACTGCAGCAAGGGAGGTTTAGGTTGGACATAAGGGAAAGCTTCCTGCCTGTCAGGGTGGTCAGACACTGGAATAAGTTGCCTGGGGAGGTTGCGGAGTCTCCATCTCTGGAGATATGTAAGAGCAGGTTGGACAGACACCTGCCAGGGCTGGTCTAGACGGTGCCTGGTCCTGCTATGAGGGCCGGGGACTGGACTCGATGCCTCTCGAGCAAAGGTGAAAGTGAGTCAGTCACTGGCAAGAGACTGGCCGTCTGGGAGTGAGGCCGTGGATGCTGCCAGCACCCTGGGCAGCATGGTCCCTGCCACCAGCCAGTCCCAGTGCTCAGGCAGCCAGAGCAGCACACTCCCCACAGCTTCAGCCAACCTGGGGACCAGCAACTGGGTAGCAGGGTGGCCACGTTCCCAGCCCCGAGCTCCGCTCACACCACCCTGACCTGAGCCCCCCCTCCACACCCCACAACCCTTTGATCTGACTCCTGCACCCCCATGCTCTCCACAGCTCTGCCCTGAGCCCTCCATCCACCCCTGCCTGGACTCCTGCACCCCCCATAACCCAGATCCCTTCTGTGACCTTCCCCCAGCTCCATCCCATGCTTAGGACACTACCTTGCAGCCCCCCCAGTTCCTGCCCTGATCCCCCAGCGGGGTTGCGATAGGACGGTACCTGTAGGAAATGTCAGTTACTTTCACCCCTGCTCTCGAGGTTCCTTCCCATCCTGTTGTTTAGATTCTGTGCTGTTGCTGGGACTATCACAGGCTTGATCCTGCACCACTTACTTCCCTGAGTAACGGGCTGATCGTCAGATGCTCGCTCAGTCACTTACGGAGACCTGCCCTGCGCGGTGTCTATAGGGAGGGAAGGATGAAGACGGATGCGACCTGCGCGGTACCATGCTCATCAGCTCCCATATGTGCTCCCTGCACTGATCCAGCACCACTGAGACTCTCGACCCACCCACCGCATGGCTGCCTATGCCGTAACCGCTCAGCCTCCAGCAGCAGGGGCCGTGGTTCACAGGCTGCCCCCATGTCAGTTCATTGTTGGCTGGGTTAGTGCCCAAGGGCCATAGCTGTGATCTGGGCCCTATTGCAATGGGTGCTGTGCGACACCAAGTGAGGCCCCACCCCCACCTCGTTGGTGGGGTGACAGCGCTGTGCAGACAAACTCCCACCACGTGTGGGATACGTCCTTCTGTATTAGCAAGGGAGGGAGGGACCTGCCCTGCGAGCAGGCGGGGGCAGCCACACTGGTCCAAGTGTCCTTTCCATGCCAGGTTCGTGCTGGTAGTCACCGCATGCTGTGACGTTAAGCTTGTGTTCTTGTTACGGACGGTCTTATTGCTGCCCTCCTCACGTAGCCTGACAGCGCCTGACTTCTCCCCGAGTGTGCAGCAGTGGTGTGCAGACAGTCCTGGGGCGATAAGGAGCTTACAAGCTACTATCACCTGGAAGTGAATCATTAAAATTAAAAATGCTGAGGGAAGAAGCCGGTTGCTGAGCTAGGCACATGCCGTTATAGTCACTCAACTTACATGCACAAATACCCAATTTGTGCACCCAGCTTGCCCATGTAGTGCACACATGAGCGCTTGGACATGTAATTGGGCCCATGTACATATAAACACCAGATCTATGGGCTTACTGGACATTTCCGTAAGCCTGTGCAAATGTTCTCTTGGTGTGGATGGGCTGCACTTTGAAAGTCTGCCTCCATCCCTTTATTTTTCAGCATTCACCAGAAGGTGACTTGTTCACCTTTGTCACCAAGGGGAGACAGGAACCAAGCCGTGGAAGCCAAAAACTCCTTTTTAGTTCTGATTGAATCTACTCTTTGTTCTTCTGCAAAGTATCTGAGTAGCACAAGGTTTGGTATTTCTGGTCTGAATCCCTTATGCCAATTAACAGGATTTTTGCAATTTACACTGACTTTGTAAGAAAAAGTAAAATGTGAATAGATTGGTCAGATCTGGAGAACTGGAAAGAGAAAAGCAGGGTAGAAAAACAATGGCAAACCAGAGTGTTTATAACAGCAGCGGCATAAGAGTAGTGGCTTTTATGGGATCAGTTATAAGGTACCTAAAGATTCTAGAGCAGTTGTTCTCAGCCAGAGGAACACGTACCCCAAGGTCTTCCAGGGGGTACATTAACTCAGCTAGCTATTTGCCTAGTTTTTCAACAGGCTAGAGAAATCAGACCAAACTAAAATTTCACGGACAGTGACCTGTTTATACTGCCCTGTGTGCTATACCCTGAAATTTATCAATTTATATTCCCAGTTGCTTTCTCTGTTATCCTATCTGGTAAAAAGTGTGACACTTGGAATTGCTCCATCCTAGTGTGATGGGACATTGTTGTGTCATGCCTGATTTCGGGAGGTTTGTAAGTGGGGTGAAATGTGGGGGTACACAAGACAAATCAGGCCCTTAGAAGGGGCACAGGAGTGTGGAGCGGTTGAGAACCACTGCACTAAAGAGAGCTCTGCTGATGTGAACATGGAAGCTCACTGGAAATGGAAAATCTGTTGAAGGTTAATGGAAAATGGAGCAATTACAGTCTCTGGCCGTTTGTTTTAGTCTAGTCACTAAATGCAAATACAGTGTAAAAGACAGTTCATTCCGAACCAGCTTAAATCACTGCAGCTGTAAAGATACCTACAGCCTCTTGTGAGCATTTGCAACCTGAAACTTTTCATACCAGATAAGAAAATACTTAACCCACCTGCAGAGAACTCAAGGTTTAAAGCAGATGGGTTGAGCTGACTGGCCTTTTGTCAGTTCCTCGCCAGAGCAGGCTAGTTAGACCTGCACTGGTCTGCAAATAAGAGATCGTCCTGTTCGGCAGCAATGCTCGTAATCCATCTTGGTTTGGTAAGGACATTTGAGAGCTGTTTGCACAGCTGCAATTTCTTTCTGCCCTTTCCCAATTTCTAAACAAAGTGGGTGAAAAGGAAGCGACTTCCTCTGAAAGCTCTTGTAGGCAGAGGGCAAAAATCCCTGAAATGATCAGGTTTCTTTTCCATGAGGCACAAAGCTGAGGTCACGGTGGCCTGTGGTTCTAAGAGCCTATGAAACATCTTGCAGCAGAGGGAGTTGGCCCAAGTGTCTTGCCAAATTCCCATTGCGCAGCTGCTGGCTGTGCACTCCCCAGCTGGAGGCCGGATACTCACCGCTGCGCTCTTGAGGCTTTGTCTTTTCCTAAATCACCCCGAGCTGTGAGACAGGAACATGCGGCTTCACTTGGAGACGTGGTGCCTTGTGGGGCAGCATTTGCTACTGTTCATCCATTCGTTCATCTCAATTCCCCCTCCCCCCATGTGTCATTTCGGGCCATCTCTGATCAGGCTGTGCTACCAGGGCCATTGGTTTCTCTGTGATGCTGTCGTGCGGGGACCAGGCTGTGTCCTGTGGCTGATCTGGCCGCTCTCCTTAGGTTTCCAGGCCAGTATTTTTTAAAACATGTAACTGCTCAGAGTTCCACAGTCGGCTGCTCTGCCCATCGACCACATGGAACAGAGCCACGGCGGGCAGCTCTGAGCACAGCCCACGTCGGTCTGAGACTGACCAGGCGTCTGTGCTGGTAACTCTCGCCGGGTAGCACCCATCAAAGGGGTTTCTTTAGCAGTTGCCACAGCACACATGGAAGCCGATCCTGCCATGTTGGGAGCAGGATGGGGCTTCTGTGGGGTGTTGTCTCTTATCCCCACACCCCCAGCTCTCTGCTGTTTTAGGGCCCGACTCCTCACGGGAGCAAGGGCTGCGGGATGGGCCCTGGTTTCTGTACCTAGCAGGAATAACGACTCACGCAGAGCCTGAGGGGACCAGGCAAGGAAAATTCCTTGAGGTTTCCCTGCAGAGCTCCTGCCAAGCGGCACATCTCTCCGAGCTTGCTGCAGGAAGGCAGTCTCCTTGCCTCCCATCTGGCACTGGAGTCCCACAGGCCCAGGGTAGCACAGCCATGAAGGAGCTGGGCTGCCAGAGACTCCCCATGATGCGTCCTAGCCTCCCAGTGCACAGGGGCCCCTGGAACAAGATTTTCCAGGGGTCTGTAGAGCTCTGGGGAGGACTAATGCACATTCCCCAGCTCCCCTGTCAGCCCGGGAGACGGGATTTGTGCACAGCTCTTGGGGGACTGATGGGGCTCTTCGTGGCTAGATTTCCTGCTAGGGATTGCTCTAGTTCTGCTCAGTGCAGGGAAGGCCTCCCAGAAGCTGTCACAGGGAGCAGGGTCTGGCTGGCCAGCTGGCCTGATGCACTGTTAAAACTCCAAGCATGTCCCAACTCCTCTCCCCCCCGCCCCCAGCAGTGATTCCAACCTTGGCTCCAGCCCTTCCCAGAGGGAGATAACAAGTAACCCCAGGGACAGGATCCCAACTGCACAAGGGAGGGAAGCGTGTTCGGACGAGACATGAAGGAAGAGCGTGAACGTGGGAGGCTTTTCTAGGTGTCAGGAACTGCAAAGGAAGTGGTCTGTGACGGGCAGATGGCTCTATGAACCAGCATCAAGGCACTGAGCGAGACAGCAGACAGGCAGTTGCTGCGGTTGCTCCTTGTCTCTGGTTTCGCAGCGTACTTTCATTTTTGAAGTGAGAATTTTGCATCAGTAGGAGCATTGTTGCATTAGGCCGAGCTTTGCCAGCAGGTCTAGAGAATTGCCAGAATAATCTAGAGAAGTGATTATTTCCCTCTGTGCGGCTCTGGCGAGGCCACATCTGGAGTATTGCGTCCAGTTCTGGGCCCCCCACTACAGAAAGGATGTGGACGCATTGGAGAGGGGCCAGCAGAGGCAGCCAAAATGATTCAGGGGCTGGAGCACATGACCTATGAGCAGAGGCTGAGGGAGTTGGGTCTGTTTAGTCTGCAGAAGAGAAGAGCGAGGGGGGATTTGAGAGCAGCCTGCAACTCCCTGCAGGGGGTTCCAGAGAGGCTGGAGAGAGGCTGTTCTCAGTGGGGGCAGATGGCAGAACAAGGAGCAATGGTCTCACGTTGCAGTGGGGGAGGTCTAGGTTGGATATTAGGGAAAGCTATTTCCTGAGGGGGCTGGGGAAGCGCTGGGCTGGGTTCCCTAGGGAGGGGGTGGAATCTCCATCCTTAGAGGTTTTAAGGCCTGACCGGACAAAGCCCTGGCTGGGATGATTTAGATGCGGTTGTTTCTGCTCTGAGCAAGGGGTTGGACTCAATGACCTCCTGAGGTCTCCTCCAAGCCTAATCTTCTGAGTCTATGAATTAGGGCAGTGGTGAACGTACAATACTGATGTAAATAGCATAAGGTTATTTGGAATCGCTTGAAAGTGATGTTAAGGCAGTGCCATATGTCTTATACCTATTTTAACATGTAGGGATTAGAACTTGGAGAAATGCTTATTGTCAGCTGTGATGCTCTTCTCTTGGACGCCGAACATTTAGCCAATCACAGTAGTTCCCTGTTTTGAGTTTGTGTCTTTGAATTGTTCTTGCGTGACTGCAGGTTATACGTGTGCAAGCAAACAAAACACAGTGGTGCCTGTAGCAAGTTCTTCTGTGTCTAGAGAGCTTCCAGGTCACTGAGCTCTCAATAAAAGGCAACATTTGTGAGTTACAGTCATAGGCTGGTGGAATCTCTATTGTTCTGGCTCAGTGAGGTTTGTTACCCATCTGTGTGCCTATTACCATAACGGACACCCTGGCATGCACAGGAATGCTCTCTCTGGGTTTGGTTTCTGAGATTCGCACCGCACAGTTTATCACGTCCTGCGCCTTGGCTCGCTAGCACAGCTGGGGGAGAGGCTTGGGAGGTGCCTGCTTTTAGCAGCAGCACTCTTGGGCACCGATGACTCTAGCCTGGGACACCCTGGGACACTTGCCCTGCTGCAGCCCGGTCCGGCATGGAGAGCAGCACTGTGCGTTTGTGTCAACTGTCAAATCCTGCCCCCTGCAGGCTGCCTGGAGCGCTCTGCTCTCTGACCCCGCCATGCTTGCTGCCCAGCAGGGCGACATCCCCTTTTCCCTGCACCCGCTTTGGGTAACTATTGGATGCGGCAGCTCCAGCACAGGCCAGAAATGCAGGCAGCCGCGGTGCTCAAATGAGCATCGGCTCCAAGCTGTGGATATTGGCACCGTCCCTTCTGCGCAAGTTACATGGGGTTGAAATGAGCCACTTGGGCACCTCTGTTCACAGCCAGCTGCTGCAGGGTGGGCTGGCCAGAGAGCTGGCAGGGAGCCGGACTCACTGGCTGAGCATCTGGCCCCATTGGGCGTGCAGGCAGCAGCACGTGTCTCGGGCGAGGGAGACTCCTGCCCATGGCAGAGCCAGCCTGTGCCAGGGACCACATGTCCTGCTTCCCTGGGCTGCACAGACCCCTGGGCCATCCCTTACACCGGAGAGCCCAGCCTACTGGTCGGAGATCTCGCGTAGCTGGGGAGCATTAGAGCTTCTGGTAGCTCTGGGCCAGTGCCTGCAGTTAGACAACAGCCTCTTCCTTGGCTGACGGCAGCACATCAGAAAGAGCAGCAAAAATTGGAACGAGACAGATGTGTGAGGAAAGTTTAAAAGGACGGACTGTGCCCTGCCGCTGGGGGGTGTAATGTACATCTCTCTGTGGCGAAGGGAGCAAACGCTCTTTGGAAGGAGAATGGGGGAAGCAAGGGGGCAGGAGACGGTGTGATGGACCAAATAAGAGAAGCCCCACTTAGCGCTCGCTAAGATGTGGGGTCTCTGGCTGGTGGGGGCTCCCAAGAGAGCTGTTGGACACCTCACTGCATTCTTGGACAGCAGGCCGAAGATCCATACGCACCCTTCCTAGGCAGGGAACGGACTTCGGGCTTGCTCCTGCAACATGTTGACCACTCGGGGCGACCCTAAGTGCCTGGCTAATTGTAAGCCCATAAATAGCCCCATTGAAGCCAGACTTTAAAGCTCCCCGTAGAAACGGTTCTTCTGGAAAGGGCTGGTAAGATCAAAACCAGTAAATCCACGTGATGTGTCTTTGTAGCTCAGCTACCTGGGATGGCGCAGAGCCCAGCGGGATGGGGCTGCGGGGCGCAGGTTCGGGGCTGCTTTGCTGGGTGCGTCTCAAGAGGCCCTTGGGTAAGTCAGTGCAGTTACTCCGGGGCTGCCGGGGGGTGTCAAGGACAGCAGAGCGCACAGACTGAAGGGGATGTCATTAGCCCAGCTCAGCTGGCCTCAGGCCTTGCAGTGTGAATTGCTGAAGTGGTACCCCCTCTACTGGCGGCTCCATTACAATTCAGTGGGGCTGGCTCATGAGCAATAGATGCCAAGAGACTATGGGCCGGAGCCCAAATACTGGTGCCTAGAGCATGTGTGAGGTGGGCCCAGCAGTGCTGGTCAGAGCCAGCCCCTTGGCTGTGCTCAGAGCCATCTGGGGGTGCTGCAACAGGGCTGAGACTCTGCATGGTGCCCCCGCTTTGACACTCCCTGCACCACAGAGTGCGTCTGCTGTCAGAGCCCGTCAGCGGGCTCCATGCCACGTCAGAGCGCCTGCGCACAGAGCTGGTGCTTTTGGCTGGGTTCAGCGGGGTGCAGCGCTGCCAGCCAAGCTCACAGAGTGTGTTTCCTTAGCTGTCATGGGCTCGGTCTGCGGGGCTGTAAAATGTCTGTGTAGACACCTGAGTCCAAGCTCTGAGACCCCACGAGAGTCGAACATTACCAGCCCACGCCCCAACATTCAGAGCTGTTGACTCGAGTCCCACGACTTGAACTCGAGTCCGACGTAAGTCTCCTCGGTGACTCGACTTGAGACTCGACTCGGGTTCATTGTTTGTGACTTGAGACTCGACTTGAGACTTGCTAATTTTGTTAAATCGACTTGGTGAAAAAATTGTCCGAAAATGCCGACATTGATGGCTTGTACAAAAGTGACTTGACATTTTTTAAATTAAGACTTGAGACTGAACTTGGGACTTGGCTCGAAAATGACTTTAGGGACTCGAGACTCGACTTGAGACTTGACCTGTAGTGACTTGAGACTCGACTTGGACTTGACAATGACGACTTGAAGACAACACTGCCAACATTACACATCCATGGACACCCACAATGCTTTGAGCCTGGGTCCACTAATCTGGGCCAGCCGTGGCCATGTGTTGGGTCATTTGTTTCAGGGTTCAGGACAGACCCAAACAGCATGGCTGGCTTTGCAGCCTGACATTGTTTAACTGAGGGATGTCAGGAGTTTTGGATTTGCTTTCTGGATTTTGACCCTTTTTCTCTCCCCCATTGTAAATCATGCAGTCCCACCTTTCTGAGCCAGGTGTCTGTAGAAGGGAGTTCAACTTTTTGATGCGATCACCAGAGCTAGAAACATCCTGTTTAAAAATGCAAGCTGAGATACTTACCTAATGCCTGGGCTCCAGGAGCTAGGGCTCTCTGGAAACCTGCAAACACCACAGCATTTAATAGCCCAGCTCTTGCCCCATCTCCAGGGTCTGGTCCTGACTCTTCTAGATGAGGAAACATCTAGCTCAGCACCTCTTGCTGTGCCTTAGGGACGGGTGCATTTATGCTGCATTATTATTATTATTATTATTATTATTACTATTATTTTATTATACTCCTCCCTTCCACAAGGACAACCAGATCTCATCTTCTTTTTTAGAGACATCTGAACAGCCCCACTGGGTCACACCAGGGGCCTACCTATCCCAGTGCCTGTATCTGTTGGGCCACTGCCAGGTGTTTCATGGGGAATGAACAAAACAAGGCAACTCTGAGTGATCCATCCTGTCATCCAGTCCCATCTTCCACCAGCTGTAGGTTTAGGGAAACCTGGAGCATGAGGTCATATCCCTGCCATATCCTTGTCCTCCAGGAAGCTATCTAATTCTTTTTTTGAACCCAGTTATATTTTTGGCCTTCACAATCTCCCCTGGCAAGGAGTTCCACAGGTGCACTGGGTGTTATGTGAAGCAATACTTCATTTTGTTGTCTTAAACCTGCTGCCTATTCATTTCATTGTGTGACTCCTGGCTCTTGCATAATGATCAGGGGTATATACCCTTTCTTCATAGTAAAAGCTGAACATTTATTCCTACCCTTTGTTTTCTTTCCTATCCACACTGCTTACTGCTTCTTCCAGATCGTTTATGAATATGTTGAATAGTACCGGGGGCTGTACAGAGCTCGTGGGCACCACTATTTATCTCTCCCATTCTGAAAACGGACCATTCGTATCCTTTGTTTCCTGTCTTTGAACCAGTCACTGATCCAGGAGAGGATCTTCCCTCTTACCCCATGACAGCGACTCTGCTTCAGAGCCTTTGGTGCGAGACCTGCCACAGTGAGGCTCAGTGACCTGTGTTGGCAGGATTTCCTCTTTAACAGTAGGCATTACATTAGCTTCCCCCCAGTCACCTGACAGAGAGGCAGATTTAAGTGTGGGTTACTTACTACAATGTAGAAAACCCAAGGAGTCCTGCGGCGCCTTCAAAATTAACAAAATACATTTGCTGGTCTTTAAGGTGCCAGAGGACTTCTCGCTGTTTTTACTGAGACAGATTAAAATGACTATCCCTTGGGAACATACTGCAATTCGTTGTTCTGCAGTTTAATATTTGACTCCTTCAGAACTCTTGGGTGAATACTATCTGCTCCTAGTGACTTACTACTATTTCCTTTACTAATTTGTTCCAAAACCTCTTCCATGAACATCTCCCTCTGAGCCAGTTCCGCACATTTGTCTCCTAAAAAGAATGACTTGGTGTTGGAATCTCCCCCACATCCTCTGCAATGAAGACTGATGCGAAGAATTCATTTAGCATCTCTGCATGGGCTTTGTCTTCCTGGAGTGCTCCTTTAGCATCTTTTTCAGCCAGTGGCCCTGCTAACTGGCAGGCTTCCTGCTTTGATGGATTTAACCAATTTGCTGTTATTTTTTGTGTCCTTAGACAGTTGCCCTCCCGATTCTTTCTTGGCCTGTCTTATTGTACTTGTCCATTTGAGTTGCAGGAATTTAAGCTCTGTTCTATTTTCCTCAGTAGGACCTGACTTCCGATGTTTTAAAGATGCCTTTTTGCCTTTCGCCTCCTCTTTTACTCTGTCTTGATGACATTTTTTGGGTCTTCTAACTTTTTGTTTTTAATTGAGTGATATGAGTGAATTTCATATCAGTGAATTTGAGCGGTACACACTGATAACCAAGGCCACCATATACCGTAAAATCGCGAGTATAATGCACACCCTACCTTTTCAATGTCAGAATCATGGAAAAAACTGAACTCCTATATATAATGCACACCTATATATCTACCCTCCTGCCAACAGGTCCACCAGCACCAAGCCCAGCCTTGCCCGCTTCCTGGAGCCGGCCCCAGGCTGTCCGTGCGCCGCGCCAAGTTCGCGCCTGCCGCGGGGGGTCCGGGCACAGCTACCTCCTCCAAGAGCCCCTCCAAGTGGCAGCTCCGCCAGACCCACAGCCTGGACCTGGCCATCATCGGCAGCTGCAGCTGAGAATAGGGGGACGGCCCAGCCAGGACACCCCGGGCCAGGACATGCTGGGCCCTCGGAAGAGTGCTTTGCTGCCTTCTCCTCTTGTGCCCTGCTGCGCCCAGGGGGCGGTGCACTCTGCGGCTCGCTCTCTACTCCCAGACTGCTGCGGGGGCCCCCGGGCGCAGCCTGAAGGAGTCAGGGCACTGCAGCCTGGTGGCGCCACCAGCTCTTCGCCTTGTCCGGGAGCCAAAAATAACTGCTATGTATAATGCGCACCCCGACTTTGACCCAGAAAAAATCGGAAAAAAGTGCGCATTATACTCGAGATTTTACGGTATTCGCTGTATCCCTTCTCTCTTTCCCCAAGATTCGGTGCCTTCCCTTGTGAAACAAAAACCAGGACTATGTAGCACTTTAAAGACTAACAAGATGGTTTATAAGGTGATGAGCTTTCGTGGGCCAGACCCACTTCCTCAGATCAAATAGAGGAAGAAAATAGTCACAACCATATATACCAAAGGATACAATTTAAAAAAATGAACACATATGAAAAGGACAAATCAAATCTCAGAACAGAAGGGGGATGGGGGGGAGGTAAATGTCTGTGAGCTAATGATATTAGAGGTGACAATTGGGGAAGCTCTCTTTGTAATGGGTCAGATAATTAGAGTCTTTATTCAAACTTAAGTGTAAAGTGTCGAATTTAAGCATGAATGACAGTTCAGAGGATTCTCTTTCAAGTGTGGTCTGAAAAGGCCGTTGAAGCAGGATGCAGGTAATCAAGTCGTTGAAACAATGTCCTTGCTGGTTGAAATGGCAAGAAACTGTTTTTTCTTTGTGATCCTGTCTAATATCTGTTTTGTGGGCATTGATCCTTTGGCGAAGTGTCTGAGACGTTTGTCCAATGTACATAGCAGACGGACACTTTCAGCACATGATAGCATAGATTATATTTCTGGATGCGCAGGAATATGCGCATCCTCAGAGGGAATAATCCACCTGCAGAGCAAACCAGCTGGGGCTCATTTCTCACACCCGTCCTGGACTGGTACGATCAGGGTACGTCTACACTGCCACACTATTCCAAAATAACTAGCGCCATTCTGAAAAAGCTTAACCCGTGTCTACGCAGCAGGCCGTTATTTCGAAATGGTGTCAGAATACTGTCAAGCTGGAGGACTCCTTACTCCGACTCCTGTAACGCTCGTTGTACGAGGAGGAAGGGCAGTCGGAGGAAGAGCGCTCCACTTCGAAATGAGTGCTGTGCAGACGCTCCCTATTTCGAAATAAGATTCGCAAATGACATAGCTCGATTTGCATCGCTTATTTCGAGAAAAGCCCTGCAGTGCTGACCACCCTCATTGGGCTTGTTCTCAACCCCCATTCGGTGGGCTGTTCGTCGCACACAATGTCTGGGGAGTTCGGGCCTTGGTTGCGCAGCGAGGGGGTGTGCAGTGGGGCACTGCGATGAGAGGGCCTGGGCCAGGCTCCCTCACCGACGGAAGGGGAGAGACCCGCCACCTCCCCCTGGTGAGTAGAGCCGGGTACCTGTGCCCGCCCCGCCGGGGTAGGGGGGCAGGACAGGAACCGGCCTTATAGTTCAGAGGAGCAGGACGGCTCCTGCTGCTGGTGGGGCCCAGGCCGGAAGGAGGCTGCTCCGCTGCCAGGGGCCCGGACACGAGCCGCCTGCCCAGCCAGGTGAGCTGCAGCCAGCCCAGGGCCCCTGGCAGGGGTGTGGAAGGAGCCCAGGGAAGCTGGGCAGCATGCTCGGACCGGATTTCCCTGCGGGCCAGAGGCAGATCACCCTCCACGGCTAGGGCCCCACGTGGAGTGGGTGGGCCTGCGTCTCTGCCCTGGGGCTGCAGCCTGCCCACCGTGTGGCCCAGGGCCCTGCCTCTTGCCAGGGAGCTAATCCCTGCCCCCGGCTGCGCGTAGCTGTTCCTGACGAAGGCCACGGCCTGGTCTGGGCAGGCACACGTACTTCAGCTCAGCCGGCTGCAGGCCCCAGCCTGGCCCAGTGCGGCCCCGGCCCGAGCGAGGGCCTGGGGCCTACAGACTTGCTGCCTCCCGCGTGACCGAGGGCGGCCAGGTGGTTTCAACCAAAATCCCGGACACCCTTGGCATTCCATCCCAATCGACATTCCATCTTGCGTAGAAAACACCGGGCAGTTCCATTGTCTCCGTTCCATTGTCTCCCTTTGTGTCCCGGACAGGAAGCTCAAATACTGGCCTGTCCGGTTCCCAACCCAACACCTGGCAGCCCAACCCGCATCACCTGCAAGCTGCGCCAGCAGCATGTGCTCAGCTGCCCCACCCTCGTCTTGCTCCCTCCAGCAGCTGCAGGGGGACCCGCCCGCCTGCAGTGCAGAGTGTGGGGGCTGTCAGGGTGTTCCTCTGCCCCGCCCCTGTACCCCGTCGCCGCAGGGCAGGGGTGCGGGAGACACAGCCTGGCTCAGGAGAGCTCTGAGCTGCTGCAGTGGGAGCAGTGGGTGACCGCTTGCCTTTCCTACAGGGGCCATGCTCTGTCTCTGAGTGCAGCTCATAGCTGGCGCGCTCCCTTCCTCCCCCATGCCCCAGCTCCGCAGAGCGGGGAGCGCAGACCACAGGGCCGGGACAGCTTGCAGTGTTGTAGGGGGTTTCTCAGAAACTTACCCAGGAGCAGCTGGCGTGCACACATACACTCAGTCTGTCTGTCGTACACACACCATCGCTGTGTCACACACACTCTCTTTCCCACACACCTCCCATCATCAATTTGCGTTGTTCTCGTTGTTACTGTCTGGTCCTTCCTGCCATGCACATGTACTCGCTGTAATTTTATTCTTTCAAAGTGTGTTACTGTGGTATTTTGGCTGGTTGATGCATTTCTCCTACGCTTCAGTGGAGTTCTTTGGGTAGCGAGCTCTACAAGGCCTAACCTGTCCTGGCTGGAGTGATTATCCATTTGGGAACTTTTTAAAAGTCTGTATTATATCTAGAGGTTTTGATTCTACTGGTGGTGCACAACAGCACATGTGTCGGTGCCCATAACAACAGGTATTCCGCACATGCACAGAAAAATTAGAGGGCCTAACGCCTGCTACCCTGCCTGACTGTGGGCCAGAAACATGAACTGTCTGCTGAGACCAGGGCTCACAGGCCCAGTTGTTGCCCAGCCTGGACGGTTACTACAGAACTGTCAGCCAGTTGTTCCCAGGGGAGTTGCTCTAGGGCAGTGATGGGCAGCCTGCGGCCTCGCAGGTTCTGTGTGTGGCTCACAGACCTTTCGTTACTGTTGCCCCTGTGCAGAGTAGCCAGATTCTGCTGCTCCCCTCTCGGTAGGTTTTTTCTACGGGTATCGCCAAAGTGACACGGGTGGAGCCCGGGCACGTGGAGTGAGGTGCGTGTGGTCGCACCCAGCACGGACCGGGAGAGCCGTGCGCCCCCTCAGCATCCAACCACAGGGCTGCTACGGGTCAGGGGCCACGCATGCTACGGGTCAGGGGCCACGCATGCAGCCCACGCACGAGCCTGGGTTGCGCGTCGCAGCTCGAGGAGCATCGCGGAGAGAAGGCGCAGGCTCTCCCTGACAGACAGACCCCCGCCGCCATCGAATGTGCCCCGAGCAGCTGGCCGAGTTGTTGGTGGAGTGAGATGAGCCACGGCAATGTCCTCTTCCTTACCCCTCTCCCTGCGGTGAGTAGGCAGGTGATGCGGTGAGGCTGCTGCTTATTGCTGAGACCGTCTTGCTGGCGTAGCTGTTACTGGATTTCCCCTCGTTTCTCTCATCTACGTGTCTGGCTATCGAGGCTGCCCTGCCCGCCTGTGCCGCGCCCAGCCAATGGGGCCTTGATCCTTGGTTGGGTCCCCGGGATGGTTTTGGAAAATACACAGGACAAATGGTGACATCATAATGCCCTGAGTGATGTCACCCCTGATGCAATGATGTCACATTGTAGGAGTGACCATTTCTTTACCAAGATTCCGCAGCAAAGAGGCTCTGAGCCAGCCTCCTCGGCAAGGTGTCCTTCCCAGGGGCTGTCTAGGGGTAAGTCCCAAGCCCACTACGGGATTTGGGCGAGTTTGGGGAAGGGAGCGAGTGACGATCCCGTATCGGCGATACAAGCCGTAGAACGGAGGCGGGAAAGTAGGGGCTGTTTGCGATCAGGCCCCGAAAGGAGGGGTCCGGGAAGGCTGTTTACAAGGGCCACGGGTCCCCTGGTGATGGTCTCGACTGGAGCTGGTTCCGATTCAGAGCTAAATGGCTGTGTATGCCCTGGCTTGTGCTCACCCTCCGCCTTCTCCCACAGAGGACGTGAGCTGAGCGGCACCCACAGAGAATGCTTCGTTTGCTCCGGACCAGGCTGAGTGCCAACTGGTGGAGGCAACTTTGGGCACAAGCCCGGGCAATGCCACACTTCAGGTAGAGTAAACGGAGCCCAAGCAGGCAGACCAGCGGGCGGCTTTGAACCATGACGCGAGCAGGCCAGTGACTTGCCAGAAGGAGGCGGTGGGTGAGGTTCTGTGGCCTGCGAGTCTCTGAGGGGTCGGCTCCGTGCTTGTGTCACAGCTAAAAGGCAGGAACTCACTTTGTCTGGGATGGCTTGTCCCTCCGGCTGGCCATGGCGGCAGCTCTGGGATTCCTCACCCCTCTTGCGCTTCCCAGCAGTGCTGGGCAGGGATGGATGGAGAGGAGAGGAGAGGAGGAGGGACTGGGCTGACCAGGGAGCTGTCTCTAGTCTTAGCTGTGGAGAGGCTACTACTGCAAATAGCCAAACGCTGTGAGTGTGCTCAGCACCAGAACACTATGCAAGGCAGATGGAGTCAGCTTCCAGAATCGCGTCTGCCTGGCACCACCCCCGCCCTCTAAAAGCCTCCTGTGCTTAGCTCACGTTTGCTCACTCGCATTTCAATAAGCCGTGAAGAGACAGCAACTCTATTTTTAACACAATTTAGCAGCTCGAGTCAACCCCAGCTCCCTTATGGGCTGTACCTCCAGCAGCTATCCCATGTCAGCCAAATTGTTGGGTCTTCATTGCTGTTTTGGCCCAGGTACCCAATCTGAGTTAAGGACACTCTTTTTTTTCCAGAGAAGATATCCCCTCAAAAGCCACCTCCTGAGCGATCCACACGGCTTGGAGAGCTGAGTAGTGACGCGTATCGAATAAACTCCCATCTGCCTCTTTCCCCATAAAGTACCAGCTGGCGAAAGAACCTAGGGTCCTACTTCTGTGCAAAACCCCCTAGTAGTGGAGGTGGAGCTTGGCGCAGGTTCCTTTCAGAGCTTCCCAGGTGCTCTTGGGCTCTCGTTAAAGTGATCAGCAGACACGTCTCTTCCTCGGCTGCCAGGCCCCCGAGGTCTTGCTTGTGACCGATGGTGCAGATGCACTTGCCCATTGTCACATGGGTGTGGTTCCTTTCCCCAGGCTGCCGTCGCCTCCATACTACATAACACACCACAGAGGGAGCTACTCGAGTCAAGCGAACAAGGTGAGTCCGAGGGCCTGTCTGGTGTTGCGTGGGGCACCTTGGGGAGCGGCTGCCGGTCTGTGCTTTGTCCTGATCTGTGTGAAACGGCTAATGTGGGGACTGCTGCTATCCCCAGGGGAGACTGCTAGGGCCGGTGGTGCCAGCCTCCCTTCGCTCCCCTCGTCTTGAGCGGGGCGTGGCAGCCATCCCAGCTCCCCCTCTGAGGCCTCAGCATGTAAGAAACAAAGAAACTAAAGTGATGCCCGATGCCTCTCCTGCTGGTAACGGGAGTGTGCTACTGTGCTGGTGCCTACGAATACACCAGCGTGGCAGCCTTCTGCCTAATATTTATGTATGTATTTCTTTATTTAAACATTTGTACCCCACCTTTCTATTTAAAATATTCAAGGCGGCTTACAAGAAGAAACAAAAAATACAAATATATATAAACATTTTAAAATACGAGACCCCAGAGGGACATAACCAGCTGAAAACAGAGAGGAGGAACACACACATAGAGACTCAAACGTTAATAAAAGCGCAAGTAAAAAGGGTGGCTTTCACCTGACGCCGGAACAACGCTAGCATTGGTGCCATGCGACTATCCTAAGGAAGAAAATTCCACAGCCTGGGAGCAAAAGCTGAGAACTCCCTGTTCCGTGTAGATGTTAATCTTATCTCCACAAGTGGGGGAACACGAAGCAAAGCCTCCCCCGCTGACCTCAATCCCCGGGCAGGTTCATATGGGAGAGGACGGTCCTTCAGATACCCTGGACCCAACTCATTTAAGGCTTCATAGGTCATAACTAAAACCTTACATAGTGCCCGGAAACATACCGGAAGCCAGGGCAGCTGCCGAAGCCCTGGCATAATGTGCTCCGTATAACTAGTGTTGCTTAAAACTCGAGCAGCCGCATTCTGGACCAGCTGAAGTTTCTGAAGGCTCTTTAGAGGCAGCCCCACATAAAGTGCATGACAGTAATCCAGTCGGGATGTAGCAAGCGCATGGATCACTGTGGCCACGTCATGTTTGTTCAGGAAGGGTCGCAGCTGGCAGATCAAACGCAGCTGCCCAGAGGCCCTCCTGACCACTGAAAGAATCTGATTTTCAAATGTTAAACAAGGGTCCAGGAGGACTCCCAAGCTGCGTACCTGTTCCTTCAGGGGGAGAGTAACCCCGTCTAGAACAGGGGTTATGCCCCATTCATGAACACATGGCCTCCTGATCCACAGGACCTGTGCTGTGTTTGAGGCATGAGTGTGACCTAGAATTGGGCAGGAAGTGTGAAAGAGAGCTTAACAGCATCTCCAGGACGCAGCTCTCAGCAGCATGGCCACACGGACACAGCCATGTGGCTTGGAGTCAGGCAGCTCTCAGCAGCACGGCCACACTGATGCAGCCATGTGACTGAGTCAGGCAGCTCTCAGCAACACGGCCACGCTGATAGCCACGTGGCTCAGAGTCGGGCAGCTCTCAGCAGCACGGCCGCGCTGACGCAGCCACCTGGCTCAGAGTCAGGCAGCTCTCAGCAGCACGGACGCGCTGACTCAGCCACGTGGCTCAGAGTCGGGCAGCTCTCAGCAGCACGGCCGCACTGATAGCCACGTGGCTCAGAGTCGGGCAGCTCTCAGCAGCACGGCCACGCTGACACAGCCACGTGACTCAGAGTCAGGCAGCTCTCAGCAGCACGGCCGCGCTGACTCAGCCACGTGGCTCAGAGTCGGGCAGCTCTCAGCAGCACGGCCGCGCTGATAGCCACGTGACTCAGAGTCAGGCAGCTCTCAGCAGCCCGGCCGCGCTGATAGCCACGTGGCTCAGAGTCAGGCAGCTCTCAGCAGTACGGCCGCGCTGATAGCCACGTGGCTCAGAGTCGGGCAGCTCTCAGCAGTATGGCCGTGCTGATAGCCACGTGACTCAGAGTCAGGCAGCTCTCAGCAGCACGGCCGCGCTGACAGCCACGTGGCTCAGAGTCGGGCAGCTCTCAGCAGCACGGCCGCGCTGATAGCCACGTGGCTCAGAGTCGGGCAGCTCTCAGCAGCACGGCCGCGCTGATAGCCACGTGGCTCAGAGTCGGGCAGCTCTCAGCAGTACGGCCGCGCTGATAGCCACGTGGCTCAGAGTCGGGCAGCTCTCAGCAGCACGGCCGCGCTGATAGCCACGTGGCTCAGAGTCGGGCAGCTCTCAGCAGTATGGCCGCGCTGATAGCCACGTGACTCAGAGTCGGGCAGCTCTCAGCAGCACGGCCGTGCTGACAACCATGTGGCTCAGAGTCAGGCAGCTCTCAGCAGCACAGCCGCGCTGATAGCCACGTGGCTCAGAGTCGGGCAGCTCTCAGCAGCACGGCCGCGCTGATAGCCACGTGGCTCAGAGTCGGGCAGCTCTCAGCAGTACGGCCGCGCTGATAGCCACGTGGCTCAGAGTCGGGCAGCTCTCAGCAGCACGGCCGCGCTGACAGCCACGTGGCTCAGAGTCGGGCAGCTCTCAGCAGTACGGCCGCGCTGATAGCCACGTGGCTCAGAGTCGGGCAGCTCTCAGCAGTACGGCCGCGCTGATAGCCACGTGACTCAGAGTCGGGCAGCTCTCAGCAGCACGGCCGTGCTGACAACCATGTGGCTCAGAGTCAGGCAGCTCTCAGCAGCACGGCCGCGCTGATAGCCACGTGGCTCAGAGTCGGGCAGCTCTCAGCAGCACGGCCGCGCTGATAGCCACGTGGCTCAGAGTCGGGCAGCTCTCAGCAGTACGGCCGCGCTGATAGCCACGTGGCTCAGAGTCGGGCAGCTCTCAGCAGCACGGCCGCGCTGATAGCCACGTGGCTCAGAGTCGGGCAGCTCTCAGCAGTACGGCCGCGCTGATAGCCACGTGGCTCAGAGTCGGGCAGTGCAGCTGCTGTTTGTCGGCTTTTTTGCCAACGAGACACTCTCACCCCCCAGTGAGCAGTGTCCTCCTGCCAACAGCGTGCTGTCCACACTGGGACTTGCCGTGACAAGGCGTTTCACTCTGGAGGACAAAGGCTTTGCTGTGTAAATGCCAGTGCAGGCAGGGCCCGAGTGCTGCACCCTGAGAATAAAGGGGTGTCCTGGCAGCCACTGCAGGCAGCTCTCCCCACAGGCTCCACAGCAGAGTGACAATAGGCTCAGCCAATGAAACGCCAGGTGGAAGCATGACACACCCAGGCCAGTGGTGAGTGACCCGAGCTCTATGGAGCCTTCTGTGGGCATTGGATGCACCAGAGTCCTGAGACGTCTGCGAGGGCAAAAATCCCTCCCCCACCCCATCACAGTACCCGGCAGTGTGCATCTCAGCATGTCCGGCAGGTGCCTGGATCTACAGCCACTCCAGGGGCCGTTCTCCTGAGCACCCTGCTCCGAGCTGGGCCAAAGCCAACCCTGAGCTTCCCCCGCCTAGCACCGCTTGGCTCTGCAGGGCCCCTCTGTGTACGTGCTCTCCTGAGCCCTGTCTCCTCCTCCAGGGATCCACCTCCTTTGTCATGAACCTGTTCAACGGGCAGCTCGTACCCGACAACGTTTTCCCCTTCCCCTCAGGTAGGTGGTTTTTCGTTATCGTTTCCTTGCAGATTTCGCACTCGGAGTGACCCTGGCGCACTGGCCTTGGGGTGCAAAGCCACCGACGTCATCCCCCTCAGGCCACATAGCTCCCCACCCCCGCCAGAGGCTAGTTCAGTGGAATCCTGGCCTCTTGGCTCAGTCTGCAGCCACGGGGCCAACCCCGCTGGTGACGCTTGTGGTGGGGACACCGGTGGGCTGAGATGATTCCGAGGCCCGTGTGCCGGGGCAGGATTCAAACCAGCAGCCTGGAAGGGAGAAGCACTAGCCAGCACCTGTGGCCATTTGCGGAGCTAGAGCTTCCCCAGCAGGCAGATTGATAGAGCCTAAGGCCGCTATGACCCTCTAGTCCAGTGTTTCTCACGGATTAGTCCATAGGCCGGCATCAGTCCCTGAGAGCCCCCTGACGCCCTTTGGGAAGGAAGCAAGCCGCTCCCGGGTGCCTGAAGTCTGAGAAGCAAAGCTCATCTGACTCCCTGCATAACATAGCCCATGGGCCGTCCCTGGGAGAATCCCCGTCTGAGCGAGAGCCGAACTCAGGACAAACATCCCGGCTCAGCAGGCGCCTCACATGCTGGCAAATCATGTAATAAAGCGACAAGGGTTAGATCAGTATTTCTTAAGCCGTGTTCCGTGCCGCAGAGACAAACAGAGTTCAAAATGGCCGCCCTTAAAGGGGCAGGCGACCTTTTTTTTTTCAATAACTTTCCCCCCGACCCCTCCCTTTTTTTTTTGCTCAACAAAAAATCTTTGGTGTTTCTCATAAAAAAAAATTGTTTGGTGTTCCTTGGTCTTAAAACGTTTAAGAACCACTGGGTTAGATGCACCCTGCTAATCCAGCGTTGTGCCCCTTAGTGCTGTCCGAGGAGCAGACGCAGTTCCTGCAAGCCCTGGTGGATCCCTGCACCCGCTTCTTCGAGGTCAGTGGCCGATCCGACAGTGGATGAGCCCGGTGTTTGTTTCAGACACACGGACTCTGTCTTCCTCGGGCAGTGACACCCTTCTCGCCACCATTTAAGACCCCTCTTTCGGAAGCCGGAGGATGCACACGCCCCTAAGGATTGCGGTTTCCCGAGAGCCCACGTCTCCTGCCAAGCGCCCCATCCATCAGGCTGAGGGGTGGGCTCGGCCTGAGGAAGGGCTGGACTGTTTGCGGAGCCGCAGTTCAAGTAGGATATTTGAAGCTGGGCCTCTGCCAGGCCCAGCCCTCCCCAGAGAGCCAGGCCAGGCTGGGGGCGCGGGGTGGGGCAGAGGGAGGAAAGCCTGGGGCACAGATCACACCCCGACCCCCGACTATCAGGCTGACTGACAGCAGCGACTGGCACTAACACGCCAGCGCCCGGCTGGTCCGTCCAAGGTGGTGCCAAACGTGGCCCGTCCCAGCCCTTCCGCCCTGCCCACAAAGGCCGGCAGCGGTGGCTGGGCACTTGCCCCTCTCACTCGCCCCGCTCTGCTGCAGGAGGTCAATGATGCTGCGGAAAACGAGAAGCTGGAGCACGTTGAGGAGGCCACCCTGGCCGGGCTGAAGGAGATGGGAGCCTTTGGGCTGCAGGTGCCTGAGGAGCTGGGAGGCGTTGGGCTGACGAACACCCAGGTAAGTCAGAGCCAGAGGGTGCAGGTAGGTGGCAGGCGCAGGCCAGCGATGGGTGGGGCCAGGCTTGGGACGCAGATCCTGCCTCCCCGGGTCCGGCTCGGAGCTGTCCAGGCCACGGGCTGTGGGCACGTTCTCTCCTCGCTGCTTGCGGCGCTTCCCCTGACGGGTCCTGTGCAGGCGGCTTCCGAGCCCTGCCTCTGCGTGCCAGCATGTGCCAGCGTGTTCGCCTTCCCGCTGCCCGGCCTGCACTGCAACCGACACAGGCGGCACAGTAGCCAGTTTGCACCCACCGGGCCTCGCGCTGAAGCCGTGTCGCCTGCCTGCACCACGCAGCAGGGCTGGTCACTAGCCCCACAGTCGCCGGGCAGCCGCCAGCCGCTGTGCCGAGCTCCCCACCAGGGTGCAGAGTCCCGTTTAATGGGTTAACGGGGGTGACTGAGGGGGCAGGCTGGAGCGCCCCCCACCATGGGCACGGGTTGCTCTAGTCAGTCGGAGCAGCCCCTGCCTCTGGAGGGTCCCATGGGGCTACAGCAGCTGTCAGCCCGCAGCTACCAGTTAACCGGAACCGGTAAGTCTCACCCACATCCCTCCCTGCGCCCCTGTAGCCAGAGAGGCAGGGACAGTATCGCTGGCTAGCTCAAGGGAGGCCATGTGGAGGCTCTGTCCCCAGCCCGGTGCCCTCTGGCTGTAGCACAGTGGTCTGGTCTAGCTTTCTAGCAAGTCCACCTGGAAACGGTCCCATTGAATGCGCTGTCGCTGCACGGCTGGGTGCTGCTTGGCTGGGCACCCAAGTGTGAGCACCCGAGACGCACACAGTGACAGGCAGGTCATTGTCGGTAGCATCTCTGGGGGGGTTTCTGTTCCCTCTTTGTAAACGCTCTACCCAACCTCCCCCACCGCCTGCGCATTGCACTGAACGAGACCTGGCGTCTGATGGCTCCGGGTGACCAGGCTGGGCCCCCGTTGGCCCCGGCAGGGCGAGTAGGCGCAGAGAGCCGCGGCGGGAGCCAGACTGAGAGCTAATGTTGGCGTTGCGGTGGAGTGTTTGCTGGTCCCCAGGAGCTGCTGCGGCTGCAGGTCCCGGGGCAGCGGTTCCACATTAACCCCCCGGCGCTATGCTCTCCCACCAGTACGCTCGCGTGGTGGAGGTGGTTGGCGTGCACGACCTTGGCGTGGGCATAAGCCTCGGCGCTCACCAGTCCATCGGCTTTAAGGGGATCCTGCTCTTTGGGACCCAGCGTCAGAAGGAGAAATACCTGCCCAAGCTGGCCTCCGGTAGGAATGTTTCCTGCACGCCCTGGCGCCCCCGGGAAGGTAGAATGCAGGCCTGCCCCAGCCTCCGGGCCCCCAGACACAGCTCTGAGCCAGGCTCAGCTCACTGCTGGCAGGCTCTGTGTGCGTGTGTGTGTGTCTGTAGCGGGGGGTGTAAGTGTGTGTGTGTGTCTGTAGTGGGGGAGTGCGTATGCCTGTGTGTGTCTCTCTAGCGGGTGTGTGTGTGTCTGTAGTGGGGGGTGTAAGTGTGTGTGTGTCTGTCTGTAGTGGGGGAGTGCGCATGCCTGTGTGTGTCTCTGTAGCGGGTGTGTGTGTGTCTGTAGCGGGCATGTGTGTGTGCATGTGTGTGTGTCTGTAGGGGGGGTGTAAGTGTGTGTGTGTGTCTGTAGCGGGGGAGTGCGCATGCCTGTGTGTGTCCCTGTAGTGGATGTGTGTGTGTCTGTAGTGGGGGGTGTCTGTGTGTCTGTAGTGGGGATGCATGCATCTCGGTCTGTGTGTCTCTAGAGTGGGGGTGCGCACGTCTGGGTATGTGTGTCTATGCCTGTAATGGGGGGGGGGTCTGTGTGTGTGTCTGTACCGGGAGGGTGTGCACGTGTGTGTGTGCGTGTGCGTCTGTGGGTGTGTACATCGGTGTGTGTGTCTGTAGCGGGTGTGTGTGTATGTGTCTGTGTGTGTCTCTGCGTGTGTGCCCGTGGGGGGTGGCAGCGGGGCCTCACAGCAGTGGCAGGAGCTAGATGCAGCTCAGGCAAGCTCTGTGTAAGCTCCTCTGCCCCGCCGGAGCCCGGCCTCGGCCCACGCGGCCCCGCCGGAGCCCGGCCTCGGCCCACGCGGCCCCGCCGGAGCCCGGCCTCAGCCCACGCGGCCCCACCGGAGCCCGGCCTCGCCCCACGCGGCCTCGCCGGAGCCCGGCCTCGGCCCACACGGCCCCGCCGGAGCCCGGCCTCGGCCCACGCGGCCCCGCCGGAGCCCGGCCTCGGCCCACGCGGCCCCGCCGGAGCCCGGCCTCGGCCCACGCGGTCTTGCCGGAGCCCGGCCTCGGCCCACGCGGCCCCGCCGGAGCCCAGCCTCGGCCCACGCGGCCCCGCCGGAGCCCAGCCTCGGCCCACGCGGCCCCGCCGGAGCCCGGCCTCGGCCCACGCGGCCCCGCCGGAGCCCGGCCTCGGCCCGCGCGGCCCCGCCGGAGCCCGGCCTCGCCCCGCGCGGCCCCGCCGGAGCCCGGCCTCGGCCCACACGGCAGGTGGCGCGTGGCTCTGCCCTCAGCAGATCTGCGGGTGCCCAGGGAAGCAGTCGCTGGGCTGCAGAGCAGAGCAGCTTTCGGTAGCCGTCCGTTTCCACGCAGCCAGCTAGTTGCAGTGGTGTGCGTGGGCCACCCCCATCCTTACCCCTCCTGTGCCCCCCACCATGGGCTCGCCCTGCTGCAAGGCCCTGGGCCCCCTGCTGAGCCCTGGCTGCCTGCGGGTTGCGTGAGCCTCTTGCTCCCTTCCACAGGAGAGACCGTCGCCGCCTTCTGCTTGACGGAGCCTTCCAGTGGCTCCGACGCCGCTTCCATTAAGACCCGGGCCCAGCTCAGCGAGTGCGGGACGTTCTACACACTGAACGGCGGGAAAATCTGGATCAGGTGACGGCGGCCAGGCGGGTTTCTCGCGTGGGCGCTGGAGCCGGGAGTTCCACAGGCCCCAGTGCCGCAGGATGGGAAATGGCTCTCCCAGAGCTCCAGCGCCCAGCCCAGGTCCTCGGCAACGGAGGGGGGGACGAATCCTGCAGCCTCAGAGCCGCCCCGCCCCGCCCATAGGATGGCTCAGGGCGGCTCCCCGGGCCCCAGGCTTTAGGGAACCCTGCGGCAGCCACCTCAGCTGCCCTAGGGCCGTGCCCAGTGGGGCGCTGGTTCTGGCTTCTCCACTTCCTGCTGCCGCGGGGAAGCCGAGCACAGCGGGCTGGGACTGGGACTGGCTGCCGGGCTCTGCCGCTGTAGAGAGGGAGGGGGCGACCCCTGCTGCCGCCCCCAGGCAATCCCCCATGTCGCCCTGGGCCCCACCCATGGACAGGACAGCAGTGAGCAGGGGCAGGCAGGGATGGAGCAGAGGTGGGGCCTGGGGTGGGGGTGGGGGGAGATTGTGCCAGGCCTCTGCCCCCTAGGGATTCCCCTGCTTGGGGTCTGCATTTGTCCCCTGCCCTTCCCTGTTCAGCTGGGAAGCCCCTTCCTCACTGGCCCTGCCCGTGGTGGGTGGTGGCAGCACGCAGGGTGCGGGGCTGGGTGAGCAGGGTGCACCGGGGGAGACAGCCAGCAGGAAGGTGAAACAACGTGTTAGCTGAGCTCAGCTCTCCCTTCCCCTCCTGCCCCGTGGGCTGGGGCGCACAGGCTGGGCACTGGGATAACTTTGTGACTTGTTGCCAAATTGTTCACACGGGCTCAGCCCCGGGTGCGCACCCGGATATCGGAGTAAAGGGGCCGCTCCATGCTCCAGCCTGTTCCTCTTCCCCAGCGTCCGCCCCAGGGGCCTCGCTCCACCGTCACTAGACTGCAGTGGGACGGCCCCGCGCCTGTGTATGCAGGCAAGCGCCGGGGTGCAGGACACACTAGTTAGCCAGGGGGGTAATTTCCTCCACCGCCCGCGTCCCCGCTGAACCGCCTCGGAGTCCCTCCCGGCCAGCAGGTGGGGAAGATGGATCCCTGTGTCGCCGGCAGCAGGGCAGCTGCTGGGAGGATTCACGGCAGTGCCGGGACGCGATGGAAAAAGGGAAATCCCAGGCGGGAAAGGGAAGAACCCAATGACACTTAGGGCTACGTCCACACTGCAGAGTTAAACTGGAAAAAGAAACGCTGACTGTGTGCAAATTGCGTCTCTTTCCCATTTACTTTTGAAAGAGGCTTTTCCGAAATTTGGTGCATCTCCACGGTGCCAAACTTCGGAAAAAAGCCTCTTTCGACGCACCCCTTATGCCTCGTAGAACGAGGGTTACAGGGATGGCAAAAGAGCGCGTCTGCTTTTTCAAAGAAATGTTTGGAAAAGTGGACGCGTTCCTTGGAGGCGTCTCTGCGTTTCCGGGATACTGCAGGTCTCCCGGGAAAGAGCTGCAGCCTAGACGGAGACTGAGTGGTGGGAGCTGGGCTCACTGTGTCCTCACCGCTCTGGTTCCAGTAATGGAGGGACAGCTGAGATCTTCACCGTGTTCGCCAAGACGCCAGTCAAGCAGCCAACGGGGGAAGTGAAGGACAAAATCTCAGCCTTCATTGTGGAGAGAGCGTTCGGGGGCGTGACCAGGTAAGGGGCCAGGCCTGGTGTGAGGGAGACTGGACAGGCTGGGCCTGGCAGCTGAGAAGAGGCACCAGGGGGTGCGTGGGAGAGGCCTGCCTGGTGTGGAGGCGGCGAATGGGGAAGCCCTTTGCAGAACACAAAACCCAGAGTCAGCCATGCAGCGAATAGGCTACAACCGCCAAAGGGAGTTTTGCTTCGCACCGCGCACTGCTGACCCGTGGGAGGCCTGGCCAGGCCTTGCTGGGGAGGCCAAAAGGACTAGCTGAGCTCATGGAGACTGGGTCCAGCGATGGCTGTTAGCCGCCACGGTCTGGGTCGGAGCCCCGTGGCACGCGTGTCCCTAAAGGCCTGAGAGCCTGAGGCTGGAACTGGGTAGAGGGGCAGGGATCGTTCGGGGAATGGTCCTTCAGGCCTGGCCAAAGCGTGTGCAGGGCCCAAGGCAGCACGCTGAGCCGCACGGCTCCTGGCGGGTGGGTGGGGCCGGGAGCTGGGCAGCGCGGGGCCCTGACTGCGCAAGGCCCATGACTACCACCTTGCTCGCCTTGCCCAAAGGCCGGGCCTGGGGCCTGTTCTGTTCTTTCCCTCTGATACACCTGTCGGCAGGCAGGACACTGGGCTGGACAGACCTTTGGTCTGACGCCGGCTCCTGTGTCCTTGTCTTGACATGGCTCAGCCTGGGACTAAGAGCCAGGCACTGACCTGCAGCCCGTCTCCGCACCCGTGCGCCTTGATTGCCCTGCCCGTGCGAGGGCGAGAGCAACACTTCCGGCCTCCGGGGAGCGGTGGGGTCAGTGCCTGGCGTGTGCACGCTGGCGGGAGTGTCCAGACTTGTAAGCGGTGGTGCTTATTGCTCGCTCGCCGACACCGGAGCAACTGCTCTCTCCGGGGGCTGGTTTCGTGGGCAGATTTCACGTCTGTGGGCACGTGGAAGTCCTGGAGCTCGGGGCAGCTCCCCCCTGAGCAGCTCTTGGACTGATGCACCTTGGCAGGCCTGCAGAGATGGGACGAGGGACGGCAGCAGGAGGGCGATTCAGTGGGGGGCCTCCCAGGGACCTGGAATTGCAGCTTGTGTGAAACAAGGATGTGAAGTGTCGTGTAATTGACTAATCGAATAGTCGATGCATTTTCGCATCGATTAGTCGATAGGGCGGTGCCGCCCCTTTGAAATGCCGCCGCTGCGTTTTAAAATGGCAGCGTCGCGCAGAGCCCGGGCTCCATGCGGTCCTGCCGCTGTGAAGCACCCCTCCCTCCCCCACCCCCGGCCTTGCTGCCTCTCTCAGATAGAGGCGCAAGGGGGGAGCGACGAGTCGCTAGTCGATTAGTCCTTAACATCCCTGCTCTGAAACTGCACAAGCCCCCCCTCGCCCCTGTGCCACATGCCACGTGGCTCGTGGGGGGGCTGGGCCCTGGGGAGCCTGTAATGATTCTCCTGCAGCCACCAGGTGCCACGTCCTTGCATCTACTTTCCCAGCATCCAGCCACAAGAGGGGCAGGACCAGTCTGCTCACGCCCCACTTTCACTTTCCATTTGTGCCACAACACAGTCAGTGTGTAACCCGCACACCTGCAGGGGTGGCTCACTGCCCCTGTTAGCCGCACCCAGACCACTCACAGGCTCGCAGCCTTAGCTGGGCCCCAGCTGGCTTGTAGCTCATGCTGTAGAGGCTCGTGCACTGAGGTCCCAGGTTCTGCCCATCGGCCATACACAGGCTCCTTGAAACTTCCCCGGGGCAGAGCGGGACAGGCACACGGTGGGACGCCTTGGCATTCTGAGTGGCAGGGTGCTTGAGGTCATGCAGCTCCATGGTCCAGTGCAGGGCACAAAGTAAGAGGCCCAGAGCATGTAGAAATGGGCAGTGGTCACTCACTTTATTTCCGCTGGTCCCTGTTTCTCTCAGACGCCGTGTTAGCGTGTTACTGCACGCAGGATCACCGCACGTACACGACACCTGTCTGTGCGCACTCCCGGCGGTATCACGTGTACACCACGGACCTTGGATCCCACCAGGAGCCAAGTCCCCGTGACCGTGCGCTGGGGACATTGGCCCTTGGCAGGGCCAGGGCCTGGGGCAGGGGCGAGTGCGTGTGGCCTGCACACGCAGGCAGCAGTGCGCATGCAGGCAGGTGTGCGTGCCCAACGGCGGCGCTCCTGGGGAGGCCCTCTGCGACAAGATCAAATCAGTATCTTAGATGCCTATATACAAATGCGAGAAGTATGGGTAATAAGCAGGAAGAACTGGAATTGCTAACCAATAAATACAACTATGATATCATTGGTATTACAGAAACCTGGTGGGATGGGACGCATGATTGGAATGTTGGTATGGAAGGGTACGGCTTGCTCAGGAAGGACAGACAGGGAAAAAAGGGAGGAGGGGTTGCCTTGTATATTAAAAATGTACACACTTGGACTGAAGTGGAGATGAATGTAGGAGATAGCTGTGTAGAGAGTCTCTGGGTTAAGCTAAAAGGGGTAAAAAACGAGGGTGATATCATGCTAGGAGTCTACTACAGGCCACCTAGCCAGGTGGAAGAGGTGGATGAGGCCTTTTTTAAACAATTAACAAAACTATCCAAAGCCCAAGATTTGGTGGTGATGGGGGACTTCAACTATCCAGACATATGTTGGGAAACTAACACAGCGAGGCACAGGCTATCCAATAAGTTTCTGGACTGCATTGGAGACAACTTTCTGTTTCAGAAGGTTGAAAAAGCTACCAGAGGAGAAGCTGTTCTGGATTTGGTTTTAACAAATAGGGAGGAACTAGTTGAGAACTTGAAAGTGGAAGACAGTATAGGGGACAGTGATCACGAAATAATAGAGTTCATGATCTTAAGGAAAGGTAGAAGGGAGACCAGCACAATTGAGGTAATGGATTTCAGGAAGGCAGATTTTGATAAGCTCAGAGAACTTGTAGGTAAGGTCCCATGGGAAGCAAGACTGAAGGGAAAAACAACTGAGGAGAGTTGGAAGTATTTCAAAGGAACGTTGTTAAGGGCCCAAAAGCAAACAATTCCGCTGTGTAGGAAAGATAGAAAATATGGCAAAAGACCAGCTTGGCTTAACAAGGAGATCTTGCACAATCTCAAAATAAAAAAGGAGTCTCATAAAAAATGGAAACTAGGACAAATAACAAAGGATGAATATAGGCAAGCAACACGGGAATGCAGGGGCAAGATTAGAAAGGCAAAGGCACAAAATGAGATCAAATTAGCTACAGGCATAAAGGGAAACAAGAAGACCTTTTATAAATACATTAAAAGCAAGAGGAAGACCAAGGACAGGGTAGGCCCACTGCTTAGTGAGGAGGGAGAAGCAGTAACAGGAAACTTGGAAATGGCGGAGATGCTCAATGACTTCTTTGTTTCGGTCTTCACCGAGAAGTCTGGAGGTGTGCCTAACGTAGTGAATACAAGCAGAGAGAGGGTAAGTTTAGAAGATAGGATACACAAAGAACAAGTTAAAAATCACTTAGGAAAGTTAGATGTCAGCAAGTCACCAGGTCCTGATGAAATGCATCCCAGGATACTCAAGGAGCTGATAGAGGAGGTATCTGAGCCTTTAGCTATGATCTTTGAAAAATCATGGCAGACAGGGGAGATTCCAGAAGACTGGAAAAGGGCAAATATTGTGCCCATCTATAAAAAGGGGAATAAGAACAACCCAGGAAACTATAGACCGGTCAGTTTAACGTCTGTCCCAGGGAAGATAATGGAGCAGGTAATTAAGGAAATCATATGCAAACACTTGGAAGGTAATAAAGTGATAGGAAATAGCCAGCATGGGTTTGTGAAGAACAAGTCATGCCAAACTAATCTGATAGCTTTCTTTGATAAGATAACGAGCCTTGTGGATAAGGGAGAAGCGGTGGATGTCATATACCTAGACTTTAGTAAGGCATTTGATACGGTCTCGCATGATATTCTTATTGATAAACTAGACAAATATAACTTAGATAGGGCCACGATAAGGTGGGTGCACAATTGGCTGGATAACCGTAGTCAGAGAGTGGTTGTTAACGGTTCTAAATCCTGCTGGAAAGGGATAACAAGTGGAGTTCCTCAAGGGTCTGTTTTGGGACCCATACTGTTCAATATCTTCATCAATGATGTAGATATTGGGATAGAGAGTACGCTTATTAAGTTTGCAGATGATACCAAACTGGGTGGGGTTGCGACTTCTTTGGAGGATAGGGACATAATTCAGAATGACCTTAGCAAGTTAGAGAAATGGTCGGAGGTAAACAGGATGAGGTTTAATAAAGAGAAATGCAAAGTGCTCCACTTAGGAAGGAACAATCAGTTCCATACATACAAGATGGGAAGCGACTGTCTAGGAAGGAGCGTGGCAGAAAGGGATCTAGGAGTCATAGTGGACCACAAGTTGAATATGAGTCAACAGTGTGATGCTGTTGCAAAAAAAGCAAATATGATTCTAGGTTGTATTAACAGGTGTGTTGTAAGCAAAACTCGTGAAGTCATTCTGCCGCTCTACTCTGCACTAGTTAGGCCTCAGCTGGAGTACTGTGTCCAGTTCTGGGCGCCACATTTCAAGAAAGATGTGGAGAAATTGGAAAGGGTCCAGAGAAGAGCGACAAGAATGATTAAAGGTTTAGAGAACATGACCTATGAAGCCAGGCTTCATGAACTGGGCTTGTTTAGTTTGGAAAAAAGAAGATTAAGGGGGGACATGATAGCGGTTTTCAAATATCTAAAAGGGTGTCACAAGGAGGAAGGAGAAAATTTGTTCCTCTTGGTTTCTGAGGACAGGACAAGGAGTAATGGGCTTAAAGTGCAGCAGGGGAGGTTTAGATTGGACATTAGGAAAAAATTCCTAACTGTCAGGGTGGTCAAATATTGGAATAAATTGCCAAGGGAGGTGGTGGAATCTCCCTCTCTGGAGATATTTAAGAATAGGTTGGATAGACATCTGTCTGGGATGGTGTAGACGGAGCTTGGTCCTGCCTTGAGGGCGGGGGGCTGGACTCGATGACCTCTCGAGGTCCCTTCCAGTCCTATTATTCTATGATTCTATGACTCTGTTCTGCTTTGCCAGCGGCCCCCCGGAGAAGAAGATGGGCATCAAGTGCTCCAACACGGCTGAGGTTCACTTCGACAACGTGAAGGTGCCAGCGGAAAATCTGCTTGGGGAGCATGGAAAAGGCTTCATGGTCGCCATGAACATCCTGAACAACGGGCGCTTTGGGATGGCCTCCGCCCTGTCGGGCACCATGCGCGGAGTGATCGTCAAAGCTGTACGTCCTTCCAGCAGGCCCCCCGTCCGGCGCGAGAGCGCAGCAGTCAGCGAGACTCGGCTGTTATTGTGGGAGGGTCGGGTTTCTGCCCCGTGCCCGCTCACCGCCCTCCCGCCCTGTCCGTCCTTCCACCCCAAACTCCCTCCTGCCCCCCCCGAGCCTGCACCCCTTCCCTGCCCAATCCCCCTCCTCCCCAGCCTTACGCAGGTAGTTGGGAGGGAGTTTGGGTGGGGGAGGGGTGCAGGCTCTGGCATCCTGGGCATCACCAACATTTCTACCATGCTGTGCTCCCTGCTCTTAGAAGTCCATGTTCCATGCGTAGAGCCCCCTGTATCCGCAGCCACTCCCGTATCCGCAGAAATGAGCCCTGGTTATCTGCATTGGCATCCCTGGCTGCGGCTCCCGGGGATCTAAAGCACACCTGCAGATTTGCAGGCTCTAGGCGGGTGTCCAGCGAGACAGGAGCTGATGCTGGCAGAGCTGGCAGGTCAAAGACCCGCATTTAAACAGGCAGAATTGCAGCGGAATGTCTGTGTTTCACCTGAAGCACGTATGTGGTGCTGACGATTCAGTGGGGTTCTCCAGATTCGGGGCCTTAGCTTAGTTTAGACACGCGGGTTGGTTAGTCTGCGAGGCCACATCTCTGCCACACACCGGAGGTTTAACTAGACCTGCTAAATCAAACGCTGAGGGCACCATGCTTGGCTGAAGGTATGTCGACTCCAGCTGCATTATTTGCATAGCTGGAGCTGTGGACCTTACGCCAGCCTTGGGATGCAGACCTGGCCTGAGACAGAAGTTCTTCTTGCTCTCTTTTTTGTGTCCTGGGGTGAGATTGGGCTGGCGCTGGGGCGGGAGTTGAGTTAATGGCTGAGCTCACGAGACGCTTACAGTCAGCTTGTTGGCATTCTAGCTGGGTGCAGTGTGATTCCTTTGGAACACTGTGTCCAGCGAGTCCACATTTCCAACGGCATCTCTGGACAGAACCCGATTCCTTTTGGGGGAAATGGGAAAACCTGCAAGTGGGAAATGGAAGATACATGAGCCCATGGCGGGGTGCGAATGTGGGGGTGCAGTGAGTCCCTGAACTAGAGGGTGTTTGTGGGAGCGGGAGGGATGCCGGAGCCCCCGGGTGACCAGCAGGCTCTGCTGACACAGGCTACACAGTTATAGTATCGTTAGCCAACCTAATGTTATTGAAAATGGAAAGGTTTGGCCCAATCCTGCGGCTCAGACACAGAAACATTGCTCCCATCTGGACTGCATTAGCTTCCGGCTGTGATCACGGGCTCTTTTGTACCACCAGGTTGACCATGCTGCTAATCGTAAGCAGTTCGGAGACACCATCAGCAACTATGGGGCTATTCAGGAGAAAGTCGCCCGCATGGCCATGCTGCACTATGTAACGGAGGTGAGAAATTCCTAATCGCAGGAGCATGTCCATGGTCAATAGCTCCACTGCGCGGGCACGGTAGAGCTGTCGGGGGCACGGGGCGTTCTCGAGGGCTGGCCCCAGTGTGGAGTGAATCCCCCATGGACTAAGGACAAACCCAAACCTCCCCCTTCTTCGCCAAGCCCCAGGCATATTCTCTGCCCTGCCTCCTCTGCTAAGAGCCGTGTGGTCACACAAACAGACAGCGAAAAGCAAAGCAGCCCCCTGCCACCCGGTTCTCCCCGGGGAGTGGAAGAGAGAAGTGAGCCCCGGGGCTAGTCGCTGTTCTTTACTGCGTGTGTGCCCGGTGCTCCGGCGCGCCAACCCCCAGTATCCTAGAGACCGGATTTGATCCGCTGGGCCCCATGATCGGACGAGAGCCCAGCAGGTGGTGGCACGGCACTGGGCAGCCCTCATTTCTCTGGGACTGATGCTGTGCTTGTGCACACTGGTGCAAAGTGGAAGTGATGCCACCAAGGCTGGCATGAAACCCTTGTGCAAGAAGCAGGCTCCCAGCGGTGCCCTGGGGTGGCACGGGGACAGGAGCATGGCAACACTCCCATAGACCAGCTCGGGCCACGTTACCCTGACCCTGGCCAAATTCCAGCTCGTTAGTCCAATTCCTCCTGTCCCCCAGGTTGGAAGCAGCCCGGGATCCACCAAACTCACAGCCCCAGCAAACTCTCCCTGCAAAACCCCTTCCCAGCCAGCCAGCCAGCCCGTCCAGGGTCCCACAGTCCCAGGGACTGCCCCTGCAGGAGGGAACCTCCCTCGCCCGCCCAGCCAGCCAGCCTGTCCAGGGTCCCACAGTCCCAGGGACTGCCCCTGCAGGAGGGGGAACCTCCCTCGCCCGCCCAGCCAGCCAGCCCGTCCAGGGTCCCACAGTCCCAGGGACTGCCCCTGCAGGAGGGGGAACCTCCCTCGCCCGCCCAGCCAGCCAGCCTGTCCAGGGTCCCACAGTCCCAGGGACTGCCCCTGCAGGAGGGGGAACCTCCCTCGCCCGCCCAGCCAGCCAGCCTGTCCAGGGTCCCACAGTCCCAGGGACTGCCCCCGCAGGAGGGGGAACCTCCCTCGCCCGCCCAGCCAGCCAGCCTGTCCAGGGTCCCACAGTCCCAGGGACTGCCCCTGCAGGAGGGAACCTCCCTCGCCCGCCCAGCCAGCCAGCCCGTCCAGGGTCCCACAGTCCCAGGGACTGCCCCCGCAGGAGGGGGAACCTCCCTCGCCCGCCCAGCCAGCCAGCCCGTCCAGGGTCCCACAGTCCCAGGGACTGCCCCTGCAGGAGGGGGAACCTCCCTCGCCCGCCCAGCCAGCCAGCCCGTCCAGGGTCCCACAGTCCCAGGGACTGCCCCCGCAGGAGGGAACCTCCCTCGCCCGCCCAGCCAGCCAGCCCGTCCAGGGTCCCACAGTCCCAGGGACTGCCCCTGCAGGAGGGAACCTCCCTCGCCCGCCCAGCCAGCCAGCCCGTCCAGGGTCCCACAGTCCCAGGGACTGCCCCTGCAGGAGGGGGAACCTCCCTCGCCCGCCCAGCCAGCCAGCCTGTCCAGGGTCCCACAGTCCCAGGGATTGCCCCTGCAGGAGGGAACCTCCCTCGCCCGCCCAGCCAGCCAGCCCGTCCAGGGTCCCACAGTCCCAGGGACTGCCCCTGCAGGAGGGAACCTCCCTCGCCCGCCCAGCCAGCCAGCCTGTCCAGGGTCCCACAGTCCCAGGGACTGCCCCTGCAGGAGGGGGAACCTCCCTCGCCCGCCCAGCCAGCCAGCCCGTCCAGGGTCCCACAGTCCCAGGGACTGCCCCTGCAGGAGGGGGAACCTCCCTCGCCCGCCCAGCCAGCCAGCCTGTCCAGGGTCCCACAGTCCCAGGGACTGCCCCTGCAGGAGGGGGAACCTCCCTCGCCCGCCCAGCCAGCCTCCCGGTTCCACTGGAACGTGGGCACAGCACTCCCACGGCTGGCGGGGCCGTGGTGCGCCAAGCGGGAGCAGGGTCGCTGGCAGCGCTCTGGCGTGCACGGGTGCCAGCCAGCTCCACTGCTAGGCCGGTAACTCTCCTGCGTGCACCCGCTGGGAGCAGCCCGGGGCTGTCGCCGTAGTGCCCAGCTGCCCTGGGCCCGGCCCCTGCGCGTGGCGCTGACTGAGCACTTGGCAAGCCCTGCCCCGGCCCAGCACGAGCAGGCGAATCGGCGTGAGGGAGGACACACGGCGGAGCGCCCCTGGGTGGGGAGCGGGGCAAGGAGGCTAATGATGACAGGGCCCAGGCCTGCAGCCGCCTGCCCCTCGCTGGCCGCCCGGCTTGGCAAATGCAGAGGCGGGGGGAGGAGGAAAGGCCGTGCCCTTCGGGGCGGCCGGGGCGGGCCTTGTCCCTGCAGGGAAGCGCTGGGTTTGCGAGGGGGCTGGGGCGGGGAGACGGAGCAGATCTGAGCGTAGCGGGGCGGGACGGTGTCTGGCTCAGGGTCACCACAGGCCCATGGTGGCTCCCTGCAGTCGATGGCCTACGTGGTGAGCGCCAACATGGACATGAAGGTGCCGGATTACAAGCTGGAAGCTGCCATCAGCAAGATCTTTGCCTCGGTAAGTGTCTGATTCCCGCAGGCGCGTCTCCACGGGGGGCGGGAGAGGGAGGCTTGTCGGCCTGGGGCGGTGCTGAGCGTAGCGGGCTCAGGGCTTGGCTCTCGGTGTCCCCGGAAGGGAGGGACGTGTTTGCCCCTCCCCAACCCAGGGATTGCACTAGCAGGACCCCAGCTGGGCCCCCGTCCTGCAGCTGGAGAGCAGCTCCCCCCGCCTGCGCTCGGCCTGTCCTGCTTCCAGCCCTTGTCCCGGGAGATCCCTCTGCCCAGCCAGCTGGACAATGCAGGGGAGACCGAGCAGGGTCCCCTGGCGCTGGCTTCAGTCCAGCCCAGGCTGTCCCCTGTTGCTGGAGCCGCCCGGGGCCTCGGCGGCACAACCCACAGATCAGCCCTGCCCTTCTCCAGCGAGTGCTCTGCCCAGTGCCCTGAGGGGAAAGGGGCGGAGCTGCGGGCGCCCCTCTCGCCAGCCTGGGTCGGCAGGGCAGCCCGAGCCGCCCTTCTCAGCAGTGAGAGGCAGCCCAGGCCGGGCACTGGGCCATGCGAGAGGCCTCCTTCCGCTCAGGGGCTGCACGGCTGTGGGAGCCAGCACGGTCCCCGGGCAGGGGCAGGCCCAGCCCCGGTAGCTGACGGGACCCCTTTCCGTCACCGCGCTGTTGCAGGCGCAGGCCCCGGGGCTGCCCAGAGAAGCAGCTGCCCGCCCCCTGCACTGTGCCCGTTTATTGCAGGAGGCCGCCTGGCTCGTGACAGACGAGTGCATCCAGGTCCTCGGCGGGATGGGCTACATGAAGGTAAAGGAGCTCGGTGCCAGCGGCTGAGCAGTGCCAAGTGCAGGCGCTCGCCGGGCTCCCTCGCCCGCCTGCTGGGGGCGCTACCGGGTTCTCTGTTTGCAGGAAACGGGCGTGGAACGAGTCCTGAGAGACCTGAGGATCTTCCGCATTTTCGAGGGCACCAATGACATCCTCCGCTTGTTTGTGGCCCTGACGGGCATTGAGGTGAGGGGCCTGGCCGTGCTATCAGGCCTTGCCATTTCCCAGCACCAGCCCAGAGGGAAGCCGCGCTGCAGCTGGCACTGCCCAGCTGGGCGAGGGGCCAGGAGTCTGCCCCGGGCCTGAGAGCAGAGTCCCTGCCCCAGCCACAACCCCGGGCGTTGGGGAGGCTGCTGGGGGAGGGCGGTCCCTCTGGCTGGTGGGATGGAGGGAGCGCACCATGGCCGGTGGGGCATCCTCTGCCGAGCGTGTTCGCTGGAGCCCTGGGGAGGGATGTTGGTGGAGTTGGCAGCGCTGCCTCCGTGCCCCCATCCATGCGCTGAGAGCCCTGCAGGCGGAGAGCTGGGTCGCAGGGGTGGGCCTGAGTCCAAAGTGCCCAGCAGGGAGACTGACTCTCAGCCCAGCCCCAGAGCCATGCTGCATGGCGGGAGGGAGTCGCATGAAGTCGCAGAACCAAGCCCGCCACCCACCCCCCAGCAGTGACTGGAGGCCTGGGCAGGGGCTGGGGGAACCTGAGTTTTGGGGCGAGAGCCCGTTGCTGAAAGCACGGGCCCAATCCTGCTCTCCCCAGTCAGCCCCATTGGCTCCAGTGACACGAGAGGGCCCAGCTCTTGTGCTCTGCCCATGCGAAGGGCTAAGGACAGGTTCTTGTTCATGGTCTCCACGCACCCTGTCCGAGCCCCACGGCCCCTCTGTCCCCTGCCCCTCACATGGCGGCTCCTCCGGCCCCCAGTGCCTTTTGCTGCCCTTCTTCCTCCCTTTCCCACTTCTAACCGATCTCTCTTGCGATGGGGCGAGCAGCCCTTCCCACAGTTGTCAAGGGGGTGGGCATGGAAAGATGGAAAATACCACAATGCCCCTTCCTTATTCTCGGTCCCTTTCCTAATGGGGCCTAACTTCCGCTTGGCTTTTTTGATGGCTGCTGCTCATTGAGCGGATGTTTTCAGAGAACTATCCCCTACGGGTGTGAATGGGGAACTGGTTAACCATTACCTGGTAAGCAACACCGGTTAACCAGTTACCCAGGAGCAGCCCTTCCCCACGCTGCTGGCAGCGGGGACGGGGAGCCAGCAGCCATTCCCATGCAGGGCTGGGGGCAGGAGTCCCGTGGGTCGGGGGCTGCTCCTGCTGGGCTGGAATGGACCCCACCCACGATCCCACTTAATCAGTCGACCGGTTAAACGTTTAACCAATTAACTGACGACGCCGGACTTTACAGCCCTACTATGCACAATGTCTCCAACATCTCTCTCTCCCGTGAAACCAGCTACGCGAGACCCCGTCATTTTGGACGTGTCCTTGGGGCTGTGTTTTCCCGGGGCGCATTTATCAGCATTGACTTTCATCTGCCATTGGGTCGTGCCCTCGCCCAGTTTGGTGAGATCCCTTTGGAACTCCTCGCAGTCGGCTTTGGACTTAGTATCAAATGCAAACTTTGCTGCCTCGCTGCTCTCTCCCTTTTGCAGATCATTTACCAATGTGCTGCCTAGGACTGGTCCTGGTGCAGAACCCTGGGGGGCCTCTCCCCTGTGTAAACTGACCATTTGTTCTTACCCTTTGCTTCCTGTCTTTTCATCAGCTACTGGTCTCCGAGAGGGCCTCCCCTCTGATCTCCTGACTTTGCCTAAGAGCGTTTGCTTACGACCTTGTCAAAGGCTTTCTGAAAGGTCAGGTGCGCTAGATCCACTGGCTCCCTCTTGTCCTTGTGCTTCTTGACCCTCTCAGAGAACTCTAATAGGTTGGCGAGGCCTCATTTCCCTTTACAGAAGCCATGTTGGCTCGTCCCCAACCAGTTCTGTACATCTGTGTGTCTGGCGATTGTGTTCTTTGCCAGAGTTTGTGTGTTTGCCTGGCACTGAAGAGAGACTCGCTGGCCTGTAATGTCGAGGGTCGTGACTGTTTAATTGATGAGTTTGTTTCTAAACCTCCTCTGTTGACACCTCAGTCTGAGATGGTTCCGCAGATTTGTCACCTGTCATAGATGTCATGGCTCCTTCCCCACTCTGGCATGATAAATGCAGAAGTGGGGGCCAGCAAGTGTACCCCAAAACCTTATCTACCAGGCTTTGGTATAAAACTTCCCCCAAAATCTTAAAAACCTAGATCTTGGGAATCAAACTTCCGCTGCCACCACCCTAATATTGATAAAGAAATCAGGGGAAAGATCATTTGGGAAATCTCACCCCTATTATAAAAATCAGGACACACAAGTAACCAAAGCCAGGTTAATAAAAAGAAAAAAGAAGACTTTTATTATTACAACAATATTCCTGTTGCAGGCATAATGACTAGATGGGAAAGTAACAAAATATACTCATGGAGAAACTCCATAGGCCTAGAACTTAGTTACAAAGAAAAGCCAAAACATCTTTTAAGCAGTTGCAGATCTCAGATCCCTACCCAACCCTTAAACAATAAAACCTAACGAAACTCCCTAAACTTTACCCTACTTACAGAAAATGAGGAATGGTGTTTGGGAGAGAGAGACATGCTTGTCCCTCTCTGTAGCTGCAGAGGACACACCCAGAGAGACAAAAGGTCAAAGGAAAAACCCAAATTCCTTTGTCCCAGTTTGAAAAGTCCCACCTACATTCCTATTGGTCACTCCACCTGGCTAGGTGTAGTTAACCCCTTAAACTCCAGGCTGCTGGCTAACCCTCATAATCATGACAATAGACACCTCCCCTTCCCAGCTGTTAGCGCTCTAGGCTTTGCTCTCTTCCTCAGCGAACGGAGCCCTTGCTGGGAGTGCAGTATATATAAATGCTTCCTCGGATGGACCCAAATCTGTGTCCTGTGTAATATGAACTGTTCCTTCATGAATGCAAGCAGGCTGGGTCACAGAGCTGGGCCCTGAGATATGGTTAGCTGCAGAAAATAAAGCCACGAGTTTCACATTTTGCTAGTATATTGTTAGTCCAGAGGCAACAGGCAAACCTGCTGTAAATCCCCGGTGTCGCCGTGGAGCATTGAACCTTTCCCTGTGCGGGTGTAGGCCTAGGACTGAGAGTAATTCAACCCCTTTCATCATTTCCCAACATTCCAGTATGCAGGGGTCCAGTTAAAAAACCTGCGAGCAACGGTCATGAATCCATCGGGGAAAACAGAGGTCATCCTGAAAGAGATCGGGATGAGAGCAAAGCGGTAAGTGGCCCTGGGCGCAGGCCACCATGTGCCTCGCTGCTCCAGTGGGGCAAGAGAACATGCTGCTCCCACTGGCCGGTCCCGAGCCCGGTGCTGGACCCGGGTGTATGGGGGTGCAGAGAGCCACTGAACCAAACGTGAGCCCTGTCTGTGCTGGAACCACTTCCCGCCTGGAGCGCAGGACCCCGCCGGGCCCTCCAGCACCCTGTGTAGGTAGAAGCATGCTGGGGAGGCAGGAGCCAATGCCTAGTAGAGACCTGGACCTGCAGGTTGGCACCAGCGGGCGCTGCGAGGCTGACAGCGCCTCCTTCGGGCCCCGCGGTAAAACCAAGCTCCTGAGCAGTCCTGGTTGAGTCCTGGTAGCACTTTTTGCCAAAGGTGGAGTGTGAGACGCAGTGGCCTGGCCAAGAGGCCCTGCAAGCGTTCACACCCGGCTGCCTGCGCAGGAGCTCTGCACTGGGGCGAGGCCGGCCTCCGAGCAGTGCCCGTGCACGGAATGGCAGGCGTGGGGCATGCGCAGAAGGTGCAGAGCTGCGCTGACCTGCCGTCCTTTGAACGCCAGCGCTCGCGGTAGGCGGGAACGTTAGCGCTGGATTCCTGAAATGACATTGGCCAGATTGAGTCTGTGCTAGGAACGCCAGCGTCAGCGCTGCGCACAGCACAGACCCAATACGGCGACCCCAGGGGCTCTTCCCTGAGGCAGCACCTAGGCTGGCCAAGGAGTCGGCCTCTCGTAGCGCTGGCTACACGAGGCCTCGGGCTGGCTTAGCTGCCTTGCACAAGGGGTAGCTCGGTGGTGTGAGCAGTGGCCTGCTGACCCCAGGGTTGTGAGTTCAGCTCTTGGGGGGGGGAATGTGGGGCAAACCTGCCAGGGATGGTGCTTGGTCTTGCTGTGAGGGCCGGGGACTGGACTCGGTGACCTCTCGAGTCCCTTCCAGCTCTAGGAGATGGGATATCACCACTGTGCTGACTGGACCTTGGAGTGCAGAAGCCCCCAGGGAGTGCTGCGCAGTTACACCCGGCTGAAGGGGCTGCCAAGTTGTGTTCTAAACCCTTTGTCCTGTTTGCTCCCCTCTTTTCCCCCTGGCAGGAAAGTCGGGATCCCCACGGGCTTGTCTCTGGAGGGCGTTGTTCACCCAGGCCTGGACAAGAGTGCCTACCTGGTAAGGGAGCTCGTTGGGGCAGACGGCTGTGAGCCTGGGGCTGGCGCTGGCGCTGGGGGAGCCGTGAATAAAGCTGCTGCCTCCTGCAGCGCTCCAGGGAGCATTTTAAACAAATCGTTTTCCTGGTCGAGACTAGTCAGCAGTGGCGACGTTTCTGCGATTTGCAGCATCCACCTAACGTCTGCTGCAGGGATGTGCCTGGCTTCCCGCGGGGAATGAACCGGGAAGCCGGTGTCTGTGAAGTGTTAGCTGAACGCAACCCCCGAGTCACTGAAAGCGAATGTCCATTTCCCTGTTCCGATGCCGTTGCCCGGTCGCTCCTCCCAGCTCCTCGGTCGCACGCGAGTAATGCCCGGGCCACCGTCCAGGCTGTGGTGTAACGTGGAGCGGCCTGGAGGCTGCCCAAGGTCTTGCCAAGGGCTGAGTGGCTCCGAGGTCTGAGCACAGCGCGACTGGCCCCAGCCCCGCGGGCTCAGCCCACATGACTTGCTCTGCTGTGGCCTGTGCAGGTGACGAGGGCCATTGACCTGTTTGGGGAAGCTGTCGAGAGCCTGCTGCTGAAGCACGGCGAGAAGGTGATAGGTGGGTGACTCTGCGGTAGCATCGTCCGCTTCCAGCCAGCCGCCCCGGCGCGCCGTGTGTCCCAGCCCCTGGGAAACCTGTAAGCCAGCGCTGGGCTGTCTCCTCCTGCGGCGCCTGCACTCTCTCCTCTCCCCTTCAGCCTCAGCCCGACCCCTCGGAGCCCTTCGCGGTCACACGCCGCTCTCCCAAAGCTCTGCAGGTCGGGGGCTGTGCCCTGCTCCGCCCAACGCCCAGCAGAGTGCAGCCCCGGGCAGCTGCAACAATTCATATCCTGCCCTGGGGTGCCCAGGCCCCACGAGGAGCTGAGCGTGCAGACGTGGTCGCTGGATTCTTGGGGGTGGGGACACGCAGCCCTCTGCTGCTGAGCAGGTGGCTCAGGAGAAGGCTCCCTCCCAGCTGTGTGCTAGAGCCAAGTAGCCAGGGGAGCTCCCTGTGCCAGGCTCTGGTGGCATCACCCCCCCCCGGGCTCTGCGGTCGGTGGGCGGCTTTGCCCTGACATCCAGGTAGCTCTGCCAGTGTGTCTGTGCAGGGAAAGCCGTTGGCTGAGCCATGGTGTCAGTTGTCACTAGTGTCACAGGCATGTGCACCCATGGCCCCTCTAACTGCAGCTGCTTCTCCCAGACCAACAGTTCCACCTGAAGCGCGTGGCCGACGCTGCCATTGACATCTATGCCATGGCCGTGGTGCTGTCCAGGTACGTGTGGCTGCTGGCGGGGCCGGGTGTGAGCGTGGGACGCCCGTCCGGGCGAGGGCTGCCCCTCGGGCTGTGCAAGGAGCTGGGGGCGCTGGCTGCTCGTGCAGACTCGTCCCTGCAGCAGGAGCCAGCGCACGGGCGTCTGGGCGAGCTAGTTCGCATATCGAATTGTTCATCCCTCGGGCGCCGGGGGAGCCAAACAGGAAGGCGTGAGACACCGCGTCCCCGCCAGTGAGGAGCTTGGGGCCCCGCTCCCGGCAGCCTCCCACTCGCTCTGCCCAGCCCTCCGCTATGGGTGGGACGTGTCACGTTGCCTGCGTGGCTCCAGGGCGGCAGGGAGTCCAGGACTGTGCTTGGGACGATGCCGGGCGGCTGGGCTCATTCCGTCTGACTGCTCAGGCCCGTTCTGACGAGGGCATTGTCGGTGCTCACAAAGTCCCTGGCCCTCTGGCGCCGCCCTCACGCCCCGTCTTGTCTCCTCAGGGCCAGCCGCTCTCTGTCTCTGGGACATCCCACCGCAGAGCACGAGAAGCTCTTGTGCCAAACATGGAGCCACGAGGTAGGCGCTGCGCTGGGTTTGGTTCATTGGCTGTGGCAGGCTCATCGGGTCAGCCCTGCCTGACAGCTCCCCGCCAGTCCCTGCGCGAGAGCCCTGCGCTCCGGCGTGTGGCCCTGGGGAACGCACCCTTGGGAAAGACTGGCCCCTTCTGCCGGAGCCCAGCGCACACCCCAGGACGTGGGCCCACCCCTCCCTCTTCTGCCGCGCACTGGGAGAGTGGGCAGGTGTCTTGACTTGTGGACTAATAAATATCATCCCATGTCTATTACTCTAGTGTACAAGATCACACAGATCTTCTTGTATGGCGGGGTGGGCAATAATTTTTGATGGGGGGTCAGTCCAAGATTTTGGTAAGTAGTCAAGGGCTGCACTTTTCTATGGAGGGGGTGCAGGCTCTGGGATGGAGATTGGGTGCAGACAGGAGCTCAGGGTAGGCGACTGGGGTGCAGGAGAGATGTGGGGTCAGAGAAGGAGTTTGCTGAGGGAGGGGGTTGTGATCTGAGGCAGGGACTGAAGAGCAGGGCCTGGGAAGGGGAATGGGTGCAGGAGAGAATTCTGGCTGGGGGGAGGGATGTAATTGTGGGTGCAGCGTCTGGGGGGAGTTATGACCTGGGCAGGAGGGAGGAGGGTGCAGAGGGTCCTGGGGGAGGGATGTAAGCGTGAGTGCGGGCTCTGGGAGGGGCTGGAGAGTGGAAGGGGCGGGGTGCCAAAGGCAGGCTCTGGCCAGGAGGTGCTTACCTAAGCAGTTCTCGCCAGCAGCCCTCTCAGGCAGGCTTCCCCCAGGAGGCACACACCACTGGCCGGCTGTGCACGTGGTGTCTGTGCTGCTGGGAGAGGCTTTCTGCGTCGTCCCCCACCCCCAGCAAATTCTCTCAGCTTCTATTGGCCAGAAACCGTCCAATAGGAGCTGAGACATTGTTCTGTGATTGCCCCTCCCCCAGAAAAATCTTTCAGCTCCCAGTGGCTGATTTCTGGCCAATAGGAGTAGAGAGATTTTGCTGGGGGCGTGGGGAGCGTGTTGAATACTCTCCCTCCCTTCTCACTCCGCACCGCAGAGAGCCACAGGAAGCAGGTAGCCACTTGGAGCGGCACTGATCCCTGCCGCAGGGGTGGGTGCAGGCCAAATCAAAAGGCTTAGGGGGTGGCATCCAGCCCATGGGCCATATCTTGCCTGCCCCTGCTGTATGCTATTCCCATCCTCCCGGTATTGGCAGTGCCTCCCAACTTTGTGTCCTCTACCGATTTTATTAGCACACTCCCACTTTTTGTGCCATGGTTAGTAATAAAAATGTTAAGTAGGGTTGGTCCCAATACTGATCCCTGAGGAATTCCACTAGTAACCTTTCCCCAGTCTGCGAGTTCCCCTTTCAATGTAACCTGCTGTCGTCTTCCCTTTCCCCAGTTCCTTATCCCCTGCCAGTTCTCATGTTTAATCCCCATCTTCTCGAATTTAACTAATAATTTCTCATGTTAAACTATATGAAGTGCCTTAGGGTATGTCTACACTACCCTCCTAGTTCGCACTAGCGGGGTAATGTAGGCATACCGCACTTGCAAATGAAGCCCGGGATTTGAATTTCCCGGGCTTAATTTGCATAAGCGGGGAGCCGCCATTTTTAAAACCCCGCTGGTTCGAACCCCGTGCAGCGCGGCTACACGGGGCACAAACTAGGTAGTTCGGAATAGGTTTCCTAGTTCGAACTACCGTTACTCCTCGTGAAATGAGTTCGAACTAGGAGGGTAGTGTAGACATACCCCGGGTGTGTCTAGACTCCACCTCTCTGCCAACAGAGAGATGTAGATTAGGCACGTTAAAATTGCTAATGAAGCGGGGATTTAAATATCCCGTGCTTCATTAGCATAAACATGGCCACCGCTTTTTTCCGAAATGGAGCTTTTTCGAAACCCCCCCAGCAGTCTAGACGCGGATCTTTTGAAAAAGAAAGCCTGAAAGAGCCTGTAAGCCTCATTTTATAAGCAATTTCGAGGTGCCTAATCTACATCTGTCTGTCGACAGAGAGGTGCAGTCTAGACACACCCTCTGTCATTTAGGCTACTTGCTTTCTGCAGTTCCCCAGGTTGCACAGCACAGCTCAGTCGCCCGTTGATAAACAGCCTTCTGGCTCCCTGCCTTGGGGGGCAGCCCGGAGCTGCTCCTCTCCTGTCCCCTCTGCAGAACGCTTGGCATTGCGCACTCAGGCTGCCCGCACCTCAGGCTTGCTTTTCTGGCAATGCCCGTCCTTCCCCACTCCCAGAACTCTGCCTGTGGTGTGCATGAACACGCAGCAGCCGCTCAGCACGGCTGCCAGCTCCCACGGCCCCCTAGGGCGAAAGGGCTATTTGTGGGGCCACTTCTTAAGAGGGGGGAGCCCGCTATGAGGCAGGCCTTCTTGTCTCTGCCAAAAACGTCATGTGTGTAGAAACTCAAGGGATATTTTCAGGGTACAAAGCAACGTGCCGCATTGATTTAAAATGGGAACCCCGCACTAAAGGTGGTGTATGCGAGTGTGCAGCCTAGTGACCCGCTAGACTAAACATGAGTGGAAGCCGGGCCTCCGTGAGACACGTTCCAATGCTCCGTTGTTACTGCAGAATGACCGCAAAGCCCCCTGGCTCTCGCCCTCTTTTAGAGCTACAGAGCCTCATGTAAGTCTGTGGACTGGCTGTGTCATGCTTGGATTGTTCCTCAGTTGTTTTCACAGTTCTTTGTTAATAGCTTCTGGATAGTTTTCAAGCTGGTTGTTTTCACAACTGTACTTAATTGCCTGGGTTCATATCTTGTTCTTGATTTAGGGCGGGTGCCCTTTGCACTTCAGGGTATTCAGTCTGCATTGTTCAGATGTTATGGTGATAGGATGACGATACTGGCACCTTTATTTCTTCAGTCTCTTTTGTAATTGGCTGGTATCTTTTTTTTTTAATCTACTCTCATGCCACACATCTCATTCACACACACAAAAAACCCCCAGCACAATAGTTTTGAAAGCAAACTTCTAACAACATGGAACAATTCTAACAAGGCAGAACAAAACAAAGCAGTCTCCAACATTACTAACTCAATATAGAATATCCACATATCATCTTACAGTATAACAATTTCATCAAGTAAACTTACAGTAAAACTACTTCATCATAAACTAAATAATTTCACCCAAGAACAATTGTAACATACATTATGGAAGAGTTTTAAACAGTAACCTCATAGCTACAACTTTATATTGGAATATTGGTATAGAAAGGTACAGCTTGCTCAGGAAGGATGGGCAGGGAAAAAAGGGAGGAGGTGTTGCCTTATATATTAAAAAATATAAACGCTTGGACTGAGGTGGAGATGGACGTAGGAGACAGATTTGTTGAGAGTCTCTGGGTTAGTTTAAAATAGGTAAAAAACCCAAGAGTGATGTCATTCTAGGGATCTACTACAGGCCACCTACCCAGGCAGAAGAGGTGAATGGGGCTTTTTTTAAACAACTCACAAAAGTATGCAAAGTGCAGGATTTGGTGGGGGGGGGGGAGAGACTTAAATTATCCAGACCTCTGTTGGGAAACTAACACAGTGGGGCACAGACTATCCAACAAGTTCCTGGACTGCATTGGAGACAATTTTTTATTTCAGAAGGTTGAGAAAGCTACTGGGGGGAAGCTGTTCTGGATTTTATTTTAACAAATAGGCAGGAACTGGTTGAGAATTAGACAGTGGAAGGCAGCTTATGTGAAAGTGATCATGAAATGATAAGAGTTCATGATGCTAAGGAATGGTAGTAAGGAAAACAGCAAAATAAAGACAATGGATTTCAGGAAGGCAGACTTCAGTAAATTCAGAGAGATGGTAGGAAAGGTCCCATGGGAAAACAACTGAAGAGAGTTGGCAGTTTTTCAAAGGGACATTATTAAGAGCCCAAAAACAACCTATTCCACTAGATAGGAAAGATAGAAAGTATGGCAAGAGCCCACCTTGGGCTTAATCAGGAGATCTTGCATGATCTAAAAATAAAAATGGAGTCGTATAAAAAGTGGAAACTAGGTCAAAGTACAAAGGACATGGGTATGTAGGGGTAAGATTAGAAAGCACAATACGAGTTCAGTCTGGCTAGAGACATAAAGGGAAATGAAGAAATTCTACAAATATATTAGAAGCAAGAGGAAGACCAGGGACAGGATAGGCCCATTGCTCCGTGAGGAGGGAGAAACAACAAAAAACTTGGAAATGGCAGAGATGCTTAATGACTTCTTTATTTCAGTTTTCACCGAGGAGTCAGATGAAGGAATGCCTGACATAGTGAATGCTAGTGGGAAGGGGGTAGGTTTACAGTTAAAATAAAAAATGAACAAGTTAAAAATTACTTAGAGAAGTTAGATGTCTTCGAGTCATCAGGGCCTGATGAAATGCATCCTAAAATATTCAAGGAGCTGATAGAGGAGTTATATGAGCCATTAGCTATCATCTTTGAAAAGTCATGGAAGTCAGGAGAGATTCCAAAAGACTGGAAAAGGACAAATCTAGTGCCCACCTATAAAAATGGAAGTGATAACAACCCAGGAAACTACAGACAGTCAGTTTAACTTCTGTGCCAGAGACGATAATAGAGCAAGTAATTAAGGAAGCCATCTGCAAACATCTGGAAGATAACAAGAAGATAGGTAACCGGTCAGTTAGGTATCTCTCAGGGATAATCTAGATCAGGGGTGGCCAACCCCTTAAAGGCAAAGAGCCACAACAGTTGGGGGGAAAGCGCAAAGGGCTGAGGGAAAAGAAAAAAGGAAAGCCCCAGCCACATTTGGTCGAGGAAAAAAAAAACCTCTTTAAACAAAACTCCTGGTGGCTTTTTGGCCACATCAGGCTCCCGTCGGCCGGTGCCATCTTGTCGGCACCATTGTGCTTCTCTGCCCTGGACAGTGAGCGCAGGGAACCGGGAACCGGGGGGCGGCTTTAGGGGCATTGGGCAGCTTTGCGAGCCCTGGGCTGGCCAGCCCTGATCTAGGCAGTGCTGGGTCCTGCCATGAGGGCCGGGGACTGGACTCGATACCCTCGAGGTCCTGCCAGCACGAGTGCTCTGTGACTGTGAGATTCCACATGGCCACTCACCTGGGGTCCTCGGCAGCGCTTCCCATGAAACCTCCCGCTCCGTGCAAGGGCCCTGCCCACGGACTAGCAACACTGACGAGAGCGGTCGCCCCGGCAGTGCGCTTCTGAGGCAGCCAGATTCATTTCATGAATCGGTTGTTATGTGCAGGGCAGTGGCTGGCAGTGGTTACGTGGGGTGCTGATGTGTGGCAGGGCAGGGCAGTGGCTGGCAGTGGTTACGTGGGGTGCTGATGTGTGGCAGGGCAGGGCAGTGGCTGGCAGTGGTTACAGGAGGTGCTGATGTGTGGCAGGGCAGGGCAGTGGCTGGCAGTGGTTACGTGGGGTGCTGATGTGTGGCAGGGCAGGGCAGTGGCTGGCAGTGGTTACGTGGGGTGCTGATGTGTGGCAGGGCAGGGCAGTGGCTGGCAGTGGTTACGTGGGGTGCTGATGTGTGGCAGGGCAGGGCAGTGGCTGGCAGTGGTTACAGGAGGTGCTGATGTGTGGCAGGGCAGGGCAGTGGCTGGCAGTAGTTACAGGAGGTGCTGATGTGTGGCAGGGCAGGGCAGTGGCTGGCAGTGGTTACAGGAGGTGCTGATGTGTGGCAGGGCAGGGCAGTGGCTGGCAGTGGTTACGTGGGGTGCTGATGTGTGGCAGGGCAGGGCAGTGGCTGGCAGTGGTTACGTGGGGTGCTGATGTGTGGCAGGGCAGGGCAGTGGCTGGCAGTGGTTACAGGAGGTGCTGATGTGTGGCAGGGCAGGGCAGTGGCTGGCAGTGGTTACGTGGGGTGCTGATGTGTAGCAGGGCAGGGCAGTGGCTGGCAGTGGTTACGTGGGGTGCTGATGTGTGGCAGGGCAGGGCAGTGGCTGGCAGTGGTTACAGGAGGTGCTGATGTGTGGCAGGGCAGGGCAGTGCCTGGCAGTGGTTACGTGGGGTGCTGATGTGTGGCAGGGCAGGGCAGTGGCTGGCAGTGGTTACGTGGGGTGCTGATGTGTGGCAGGGCAGGGCAGTGGCTGGCAGTGGTTACAGGAGGTGCTGATGTGTGGCAGGGCAGGGCAGTGGCTGGCAGTGGTTACAGGAGGTGCTGATGTGTGGCAGGGCAGGGCAGTGGCTGGCAGTGGTTACGTGGGGTGCTGATGTGTGGCAGGGCAGGGCAGTGGCTGGCAGTGGTTACGTGGGGTGCTGATGTGTGGCAGGGCAGGGCAGTGGCTGGCAGTGGTTACGTGGGGTGCTGATGTGTGGCAGGGCAGGGCAGTAGCTGGCAGTGGTTACAGGAGGTGCTGATGTGTGGCAGGGCAGGGCAGTGGCTGGCAGTGGTTACGTGCGGGTCTGATGTGTGGCAGGGCAGGGCAGTAGCTGGCAGTGGTTACAGGAGGTGCTGATGTGTGGCAGGGCAGGGCAGTGGCTGGCAGTGGTTACGGGAGGTGCTGATGCGTGGCAGGGCAGGGCAGTGGCTGGCAGTGGTTACGTGGGGTGCTGATGTGTGGCAGGGCAGGGCAGTGGCTGGCAGTGGTTACGTGGGGTGCTGATGTGTGGCAGGGCAGGGCAGTGGCTGGCAGTGGTTACAGGAGGTGCTGATGTGTGGCAGGGCAGGGCAGTGGCTGGCAGTGGTTACGTGGGGTGCTGATGTGTGGCAGGGCAGGGCAGTGGCTGGCAGTGGTTACGTGGGGTGCTGATGTGTGGCAGGGCAGGGCAGTGGCTGGCAGTGGTTACGTGGGGTGCTGATGTGTGGCAGGGCAGGGCAGTGGCTGGCAGTGGTTACGTGGGGTGCTGATGTGTGGCAGGGCAGGGCAGTGGCTGGCAGTGGTTACGTGGGGTGCTGATGTGTGGCAGGGCAGGGCAGTGGCTGGCAGTGGTTACAGGAGGTGCTGATGTGTGGCAGGGCAGGGCAGTGGCTGGCAGTGGTTACGTGGGGTGCTGATGTGTGGCAGGGCAGGGCAGTGGCTGGCAGTGGTTACGTGGGGTGCTGATGTGTGGCAGGGCAGGGCAGTGGCTGGCAGTGGTTACAGGAGGTGCTGATGTGTGGCAGGGCAGGGCAGTGGCTGGCAGTGGTTACGTGGGGTGCTGATGTGTGGCAGGGCAGGGCAGTGGCTGGCAGTGGTTACGTGGGGTGCTGATGTGTGGCAGGGCAGGGCAGTAGCTGGCAGTGGTTACAGGAGGTGCTGATGTGTGGCAGGGCAGGGCAGTGGCTGGCAGTGGTTACAGGAGGTGCTGATGTGTGGCAGGGCAGGGCAGTGGCTGGCAGTGGTTACAGGAGGTGCTGATGTGTGGCAGGGCAGGGCAGTGGCTGGCAGTGGTTACGTGGGGTGCTGATGTGTGGCAGGGCAGGGCAGTGGCTGGCAGTGGTTACGTGGGGTGCTGATGTGTGGCAGGGCAGGGCAGTAGCTGGCAGTGGTTACAGGAGGTGCTGATGTGTGGCAGGGCAGGGCAGTGGCTGGCAGTGGTTACGTGGGGTGCTGATGTGTGGCAGGGCAGGGCAGTGGCTGGCAGTGGTTACGGGAGGTGCTGATGCGTGGCAGGGCAGGGCAGTGGCTGGCAGTGGTTACGTGGGGTGCTGATGTGTGGCAGGGCAGGGCAGTGGCTGGCAGTGGTTACGTGGGGTGCTGATGTGTGGCAGGGCAGGGCAGTGGCTGGCAGTGGTTACAGGAGGTGCTGATGTGTGGCAGGGCAGGGCAGTGGCTGGCAGTGGTTACGTGGGGTGCTGATGTGTGGCAGGGCAGGGCAGTGGCTGGCAGTGGTTACGTGGGGTGCTGATGTGTGGCAGGGCAGGGCAGTGGCTGGCAGTGGTTACGTGGGGTGCTGATGTGTGGCAGGGCAGGGCAGTGGCTGGCAGTGGTTACGTGGGGTGCTGATGTGTGGCAGGGCAGGGCAGTGGCTGGCAGTGGTTACGTGGGGTGCTGATGTGTGGCAGGGCAGGGCAGTGGCTGGCAGTGGTTACAGGAGGTGCTGATGTGTGGCAGGGCAGGGCAGTGGCTGGCAGTGGTTACGTGGGGTGCTGATGTGTGGCAGGGCAGGGCAGTGGCTGGCAGTGGTTACGTGGGGTGCTGATGTGTGGCAGGGCAGGGCAGTGGCTGGCAGTGGTTACAGGAGGTGCTGATGTGTGGCAGGGCAGGGCAGTGGCTGGCAGTGGTTACGTGGGGTGCTGATGTGTGGCAGGGCAGGGCAGTGGCTGGCAGTGGTTACGTGGGGTGCTGATGTGTGGCAGGGCAGGGCAGTAGCTGGCAGTGGTTACAGGAGGTGCTGATGTGTGGCAGGGCAGGGCAGTGGCTGGCAGTGGTTACAGGAGGTGCTGATGTGTGGCAGGGCAGGGCAGTGGCTGGCAGTGGTTACAGGAGGTGCTGATGTGTGGCAGGGCAGGGCAGTGGCTGGCAGTGGTTACGTGGGGTGCTGATGTGTGGCAGGGCAGGGCAGTGGCTGGCAGTGGTTACGTGGGGTGCTGATGTGTGGCAGGGCAGGGCAGTAGCTGGCAGTGGTTACAGGAGGTGCTGATGTGTGGCAGGGCAGGGCAGTGGCTGGCAGTGGTTACGTGGGGTGCTGATGTGTGGCAGGGCAGGGCAGTGGCTGGCAGTGGTTACGGGAGGTGCTGATGCGTGGCAGGGCAGGGCAGTGGCTGGCAGTGGTTACGTGGGGTGCTGATGTGTGGCAGGGCAGGGCAGTGGCTGGCAGTGGTTACGTGGGGTGCTGATGTGTGGCAGGGCAGGGCAGTGGCTGGCAGTGGTTACAGGAGGTGCTGATGTGTGGCAGGGCAGGGCAGTGGCTGGCAGTGGTTACGTGGGGTGCTGATGTGTGGCAGGGCAGGGCAGTGGCTGGCAGTGGTTACGTGGGGTGCTGATGTGTGGCAGGGCAGGGCAGTGGCTGGCAGTGGTTACGTGGGGTGCTGATGTGTGGCAGGGCAGGGCAGTGGCTGGCAGTGGTTACGTGGGGTGCTGATGTGTGGCAGGGCAGGGCAGTGGCTGGCAGTGGTTACGTGGGGTGCTGATGTGTGGCAGGGCAGGGCAGTGGCTGGCAGTGGTTACAGGAGGTGCTGATGTGTGGCAGGGCAGGGCAGTGGCTGGCAGTGGTTACGTGGGGTGCTGATGTGTGGCAGGGCAGGGCAGTGGCTGGCAGTGGTTACGTGGGGTGCTGATGTGTGGCAGGGCAGGGCAGTGGCTGGCAGTGGTTACAGGAGGTGCTGATGTGTGGCAGGGCAGGGCAGTGGCTGGCAGTGGTTACGTGGGGTGCTGATGTGTGGCAGGGCAGGGCAGTGGCTGGCAGTGGTTACGTGGGGTGCTGATGTGTGGCAGGGCAGGGCAGTAGCTGGCAGTGGTTACAGGAGGTGCTGATGTGTGGCAGGGCAGGGCAGTGGCTGGCAGTGGTTACAGGAGGTGCTGATGTGTGGCAGGGCAGGGCAGTGGCTGGCAGTGGTTACAGGAGGTGCTGATGTGTGGCAGGGCAGGGCAGTGGCTGGCAGTGGTTACGTGGGGTGCTGATGTGTGGCAGGGCAGGGCAGTGGCTGGCAGTGGTTACGTGGGGTGCTGATGTGTGGCAGGGCAGGGCAGTAGCTGGCAGTGGTTACAGGAGGTGCTGATGTGTGGCAGGGCAGGGCAGTGGCTGGTAGTGGTTACGTGGGGTGCTGATGTGTGGCAGGGCAGGGCAGTGGCTGGCAGTGGTTACGTGCGGGTCTGATGTGTGGCAGGGCAGGGCAGTAGCTGGCAGTGGTTACAGGAGGTGCTGATGTGTGGCAGGGCAGGGCAGTGGCTGGCAGTGGTTACAGGAGGTGCTGATGTGTGGCAGGGCAGGGCAGTGGCTGGCAGTGGTTACAGGAGGTGCTGATGTGTGGCAGGGCAGGGCAGTGGCTGGCAGTGGTTACGTGGGGTGCTGATGTGTGGCAGGGCAGGGCAGTGGCTGGCAGTGGTTACGTGGGGTGCTGATGTGTGGCAGGGCAGGGCAGTAGCTGGCAGTGGTTACAGGAGGTGCTGATGTGTGGCAGGGCAGGGCAGTGGCTGGCAGTGGTTACGTGGGGTGCTGATGTGTGGCAGGGCAGGGCAGTGGCTGGCAGTGGTTACGTGGGGTGCTGATGTGTGGCAGGGCAGGGCAGTGGCTGGCAGTGGTTACGTGGGGTGCTGATGTGTGGCAGGGCAGGGCAGTAGCTGGCAGTGGTTACAGGAGGTGCTGATGTGTGGCAGGGCAGGGCAGTGGCTGGCAGTGGTTACGTGGGGTGCTGATGTGTGGCAGGGCAGGGCAGTGGCTGGTAGTGGTTACGTGGGGTGCTGATGTGTGGCAGGGCAGGGCAGTGGCTGGCAGTGGTTACGTGGGGTGCTGATGTGTGGCAGGGCAGGGCAGTGGCTGGCAGTGGTTACATGCGGGTCTGATGTGTGGCAGGGCAGGGCAGTGGCTGGTAGTGGTTACGTGGGGTGCTGATGTGTGGCAGGGCAGGGCAGTGGCTGGCAGTGGTTACGTGCGGGTCTGATGTGTGGCAGGGCAGGGCAGTGGCTGGCAGTGGTTACGTGGGGTGCTGATGTGTGGCAGGGCAGGGCAGTGGCTGGCAGTGGTTACGTGGGGTGCTGATGTGTGGCAGGGCAGGACAGTAGCTGGCAGTGGTTACAGGAGGTGCTGATGTGTGGCAGGGCAGGGCAGTGGCTGGCAGTGGTTACGTGGGGTGCTGATGTGTGGCAGGGCAGGGCAGTGGCTGGCAGTGGTTACGTGCGGGTCTGATGTGTGGCAGGGCAGGGCAGTAGCTGGCAGTGGTTACAGGAGGTGCTGATGTGTGGCAGGGCAGGGCAGTGGCTGGCAGTGGTTACGTGGGGTGCTGATGTGTGGCAGGGCAGGGCAGTAGCTGGCAGTGGTTACGTGCGGGTCTGATGTGTGGCAGGGCAGGGCAGTGGCTGGCAGTGGTTACGTGGGGTGCTGATGTGTGGCAGGGCAGGGCAGTAGCTGGCAGTGGTTACAGGAGGTGCTGATGTGTGGCAGGGCAGGGCAGTGGCTGGCAGTGGTTACGTGGGGTGCTGATGTGTGGCAGGGCAGGGCAGTGGCTGGCAGTGGTTACGTGGGGTGCTGATGTGTGGCAGGGCAGGGCAGTGGCTGGCAGTGGTTACGTGGGGTGCTGATGCGTGGCAGGGCAGGGCAGTGGCTGGCAGTGGTTACGTGGGGTGCTGATGCGTGGCAGGGCAGGGCAGTGGCTGGCAGTGGTTACGTGCGGGTCTGATGTGTGGCAGGGCAGGGCAGTGGCTGAGAAGGGTTATGTGCTGTGTCTGGGTGCTCTGTAGCAGTGTCTGCCTAGCCTGTGTGGGGAGAAGACTCAGGCAGGCAGAAGGAGGAGACCTGGGGCCCTCACCCTGATCCTGCCCCGCTAACTTCAAGGGGATCTTTGCCCCGCGCCTGGCCAACGATGGGCCAAGCCAGGTGGGCCCCAGCCCTCGGCACCTGGGCAGAGCAGGGACAGGCAGAGCCCTCGGGGATCTGAAGTGCACAGGGGAAGAGCAGCTGAATGAGGGGATCCCCCATCAGGACGTGGGATTCCAGGGGTCGCCCTTTGTCCTCAGCTGTGCCCAGCCAGCAGCGTTCGGTGCCTGCTAGGCGGGAACTGGGCTCTCAGGGTAAAGGGCTGCGATGCCCCGGGTGGGCACGGGCTGGAGGCCAGGCGTTGGCTGGGCCATGCTGGCACATGGATCTCCACGTGGACTTTGCGCCTTCTGCTAGGGATGGGCCAGAGGAACGTAGCCCGGCTGACCCAAGGGGCCCACATGGCCCAGCCGCCCGCCGAGGCTGCCTGTGGCTGAGATGGCGATTTCTTGCCCTGGCCAGGGGAGCCCTTACACTGAACCCGATGCAAGTCTCTGGGCTCCCTCCTGCAAGGGTGGATATGAATCAGTCTGAGCTGGGGGAGAAGGGGCAGAGCTGAGGCCGGGGGTTCCAGAGACAGCGGAGGACAACGGGCCAGCCCGGAATGGACGCCTGGCCCAAGAGTGAAGTGGGAAAAGCTGAAGTTCTTGGTGCTTGTCTTGCTTTGGTCTGCACAGCGGCTAAGACAGCGAGTCGCCCTTAGCACCGTGGTGACGATCCGCCCTGACCAGACAGCTAGTCGCTAGGGCCCTCCCAGACTCACACGGCTGCCCCCGAGACTCAGACAAGGGCAGCTCCCAGACGGCCGCCTTGGGCGTGCAGTGCGGGGAGGCAGGCACCCTCGGCGGACAAGGAACAGGGTCAGGACTGTCTAGAAAGCTGGACGTGCAGAAATCCAGGGGCCGGATCTAAGGCCTCCCAGGTGATTGCAGAGTCCCTGGCCGATATCTCCGGAGACTCCTGGCGAGTGGCGGGTTTCTGACCAGACTTGCCCTCGGCGCACGGAGCCAGTGCAGAGTCTGGCCCGTTGTGTGTGAAATCACTGCTAGCGCTGAGCGCACGCGTCCGTTAGCCGGAGGCTTAACGCTAAGGAAGTGGCTGTGCTGCTTTGCCCACCACAGGCATTTGAGCGAGTGAGAGAGAACCTCCGGGCAGTCGGCTCCTCCGCGTGGAACCAGGCCTTCGCTGACATGAAGCAAATATCGAATGCTGTTGTGCAGAACAAAGGGATCCTCGCCGCACACCCACTGGGCTTCTGAGCAGAACTGCTGCTTGGCCTGCCACCGAGCCGCTGACAAGCCCTGCTGTAGAGAGAAGTATTAAATGCCGCGCGTTTTCTAGAGCTGGGTCTGAGAAGCTCACATGGTGCCCCAGCGTGACTGCGGCGGCACGTGGGTGGCAGCGGGGCTGCGCGGAGAACCCGCAGCACGTCCTGCTCCGCCCTGCTCCTCCGTCCTGCTCCAGGAGGTGAATTTGGGCCACATGGGTTCCAGCTAAGGGCAGGCGTTAACTGCCTGGCCTGCACCCTGCCAGCCTGCTCCAGGGGTCCCTTTGAGCCTTTTGCTGGCGGATAGAGGTTCCCCAAGGTGCCCGGAGCCAGCTCCCGCAGTGTGCGTGGCCCTCGGGGCGAAGGGGAGAGGCCCTGGCTAGTCAGTGCGCACAGACTCCTGGCCATCTCCGCTCTCCTGCCTCACCCATCGGGGGACCCGCCCGGAGGTGCTGCTGAGTGAGCGTGGCTCTGTCCCAGCCTTTGGCCGCAGGCTTTCCTGGCTCCGGCACAGGGTTGTGAGCGCCAGGGGAGGTGAGCTCGGCTTTGGTGGGCTGGGATCTGGCCGTGAGACTGAGTCCAGGCAGGGGCCTTCTCCAGCCAGGGCTGCATCTGGTGTGGGACTGCACAGCCATGGCTTTGGGGGCGTCTCTGGCCGCCTCTTGGGGAGACTTTGCCAGCTGCAGCTCATGCAGAGACAGGGCTGGCGTCAAGGGAGCCAGGCAGTCGAGGCAAGCAGCCCTTGTCCCTCATTTCTGGGCTGCTGAGGGGCCCGGGGCTGCCGGAGAGCAGGAAAGGAAGGGGCTGGCGTTCTGGGAGGCCACTTGCTCCAGGGTCGCTGGGCACGTCCCTGCAGGCCCCGGGGCACTGCCCTGTGGCTGTGGGGCAGACATCGCGAGGGGCCCGGGGCTTTGCTCATGGACGGCTTGGTGGTGACACTGCGGGGTGCTGCCCTGTGGCTGTGGGGCAGACATCGCGAGGGGCCCGGGGCTTTGCTCATGGACGGCTTGGTGGTGACACTGCGGGGTGCTGCCCTGTGGCTGTGGGGCAGACATCGCGAGGGGCCCGGGGCTTTGCTCATGGACGGCTTGGTGGTGACACTGCGGGGTGCTGCCCTGTGGCTGTGGGGCAGACATCGCGAGGGGCCCGGGGCTTTGCTCATGGACGGCTTGGTGGTGACACTGCGGGGTGCTGCCCTGTGGCTGTGGGGCAGACATCGCGAGGGGCCCCGGGCTTTGCTCATGGACGGCTTGGTGGTGACACTGCGGGGTGCTGCCCAGTGGCTGTGGGGCAGACATCGCAAGGGGCCCGGGGCTTTGCTCATGGACGGCTTGGTGGTGACACTGCGGGGTGCTGCCCAGTGGCTGTGGGGCAGACATCGCGAGGGGCCCGGGGCTTTGCTCATGGACGGCTTGGTGGTGACACTGCGGGGTGCTGCCCTGTGGCTGTGGGGCAGACATCGCAAGGGGCCCGGGGCTTTGCTCATGGACGGCTTGGTGGTGACACTGCGGGGTGCTGCCCTGTGGCTGTGGGGCAGACATCGCGAGGGGCCCGGGGCTTTGCTCATGGACGGCTTGGTGGTGACACTGCGGGGTGCTGCCCTGTGGCTGTGGGGCAGACATCGCAAGGGGCCCGGGGCTTTGCTCATGGACGGCTTGGTGGTGACACTGCGGGGTGCTGCCCTGTGGCTGTGGGGCAGACATCGCGAGGGGCCCGGGGCTTTGCTCATGGACGGCTTGGTGGTGACACTGCGGGGCACTGCCCTGTGGCTGTGGGGCAGACATCGCGAGGGGCCCCGGGCTTTGCTCATGGACGGCTTGGTGGTGACACTGCGGGGTGCTGCCCTGTGGCTGTGGGGCAGACATCGCGAGGGGCCCGGGGCTTTGCTCATGGACAGCTTGGTGGTGACACTGCGGGGTGCTGCCCTGTGGCTGTGGGGCAGACATCGCAAGGGGCCCCGGGCTTTGCTCATGGACGGCTTGGTGGTGACACTGCGGGGCACTGCCCTGTGGCTGTGGGGCAGACATCGCGAGGGGCCTGGGGCTTTGCTCATGGACGGCTTGGTGGTGACACTGCGGGGTGCTGCCCTGTGGCTGTGGGGCAGACATCGCGAGGGGCCCGGGGCTTTGCTCATGGACGGCTTGGTGGTGACACTGCGGGGTGCTGCCCTGTGGCTGTGGGGCAGACATCGCGAGGGGCCCGGGGCTTTGCTCATGGACGGCTTGGTGGTGACACTGCGGGGTGCTGCCCTGTGGCTGTGGGGCAGACATCGCGAGGGGCCCGGGGCTTTGCTCATGGACGGCTTGGTGGTGACACTGCGGGGTGCTGCCCTGTGGCTGTGGGGCAGACATCGCGAGGGGCCCGGGGCTTTGCTCATGGACGGCTTGGTGGTGACACTGCGGGGTGCTGCCCTGTGGCTGTGGGGCAGACATCGCGAGGGGCCCGGGGCTTTGCTCATGGACGGCTTGGTGGTGACACTGCGGGGTGCTGCCCTGTGGCTGTGGGGCAGACATCGCGAGGGGCCTGGGGCTTTGCTCACAGGTGGCTTGGTGGTGACACTGCGGGGTGCTGCCCTGTGGCTGTGGGGCAGACATCGCGAGGGGCCTGGGGCTTTGCTCACAGGTGGCTTGGTGGTGACACTGCGGGGTGCTGCCCTGTGGCTGTGGGGCAGACATCGCAAGGGGCCTGGGGCTTTGCTCACAGGTGGCTTGGTGGTGACACTGCGGGGTGCTGCCCTGTGGCTGTGGGGCAGACATCGCGAGGGGCCCCGGGCTTTGCTCATGGACGGCTTGGTGGTGACACTGCGGGGTGCTGCCCTGTGGCTGTGGGGCAGACATCGCAAGGGGCCTGGGGCTTTGCTCATGGACGGCTTGGTGGTGACACTGCGGGGTGCTGCCCTGTGGCTGTGGGGCAGACATCGCAAGGGGCCCGGGGCTTTGCTCATGGACGGCTTGGTGGTGACACTGCGGGGTGCTGCCCTGTGGCTGTGGGGCAGACATCGCGAGGGGCCCGGGGCTTTGCTCATGGACGGCTTGGTGGTGACACTGCGGGGTGCTGCCCTGTGGCTGTGGGGCAGACATCGCGAGGGGCCTGGGGCTTTGCTCATGGACGGCTTGGTGGTGACACTGCGGGGTGCTGCCCTGTGGCTGTGGGGCAGACATCGCGAGGGGCCCGGGGCTTTGCTCATGGACGGCTTGGTGGTGACACTGCGGGGTGCTGCCCTGTGGCTGTGGGGCAGACATCGCAAGGGGCCCGGGGCTTTGCTCATGGACGGCTTGGTGGTGACACTGCGGGGCACTGCCCTGTGGCTGTGGGGCAGACATCGCAAGGGGCCTGGGGCTTTGCTCATGGACGGCTTGGTGGTGACACTGCGGGGTGCTGCCCTGTGGCTGTGGGGCAGACATCGCGAGGGGCCTGGGGCTTTGCTCACAGGTGGCTTGGTGGTGACACTGCGGGGTGCTGCCCTGTGGCTGTGGGGCAGACATCGCGAGGGGCCCGGGGCTTTGCTCATGGACGGCTTGGTGGTGACACTGCGGGGTGCTGCCCTGTGGCTGTGGGGCAGACATCGCGAGGGGCCCGGGGCTTTGCTCATGGACGGCTTGGTGGTGACACTGCGGGGTGCTGCCCTGTGGCTGTGGGGCAGACATCGCGAGGGGCCCGGGGCTTTGCTCATGGACGGCTTGGTGGTGACACTGCGGGGTGCTGCCCTGTGGCTGTGGGGCAGACATCGCGAGGGGCCCGGGGCTTTGCTCATGGACGGCTTGGTGGTGACACTGCGGGGTGCTGCCCTGTGGCTGTGGGGCAGACATCGCGAGGGGCCCGGGGCTTTGCTCATGGACGGCTTGGTGGTGACACTGCGGGGTGCTGCCCTGTGGCTGTGGGGCAGACATCGCGAGGGGCCCGGGGCTTTGCTCACAGGTGGCTTGGTGGTGACACTGCGGGGTGCTGCCCTGTGGCTGTGGGGCAGACATCGCGAGGGGCCCGGGGCTTTGCTCATGGACGGCTTGGTGGTGACACTGCGGGGTGCTGCCCTGTGGCTGTGGGGCAGACATCGCGAGGGGCCCGGGGCTTTGCTCATGGACGGCTTGGTGGTGACACTGCGGGGTGCTGCCCTGTGGCTGTGGGGCAGACATCGCGAGGGGCCCGGGGCTTTGCTCATGGACGGCTTGGTGGTGACACTGCGGGGTGCTGCCCTGTGGCTGTGGGGCAGACATCGCGAGGGGCCCCGGGCTTTGCTCATGGACGGCTTGGTGGTGACACTGCGGGGTGCTGCCCTGTGGCTGTGGGGCAGACATCGCGAGGGGCCCGGGGCTTTGCTCATGGACGGCTTGGTGGTGACACTGCGGGGTGCTGCCCTGTGGCTGTGGGGCAGACATCGCGAGGGGCCCGGGGCTTTGCTCATGGACGGCTTGGTGGTGACACTGCGGGGTGCTGCCCTGTGGCTGTGGGGCAGACATCGCAAGGGGCCCGGGGCTTTGCTCACAGGTGGCTTGGTGGTGACACTGCGGGGTGCTGCCCTGTGGCTGTGGGGCAGACATCGCGAGGGGCCCGGGGCTTTGCTCATGGACGGCTTGGTGGTGACACTGCGGGGTGCTGCCCTGTGGCTGTGGGGCAGACATCGCAAGGGGCCCGGGGCTTTGCTCATGGACGGCTTGGTGGTGACACTGCGGGGCACTGCCCTGTGGCTGTGGGGCAGACATCGCAAGGGGCCTGGGGCTTTGCTCATGGACGGCTTGGTGGTGACACTGCGGGGTGCTGCCCTGTGGCTGTGGGGCAGACATCGCGAGGGGCCTGGGGCTTTGCTCACAGGTGGCTTGGTGGTGACACTGCGGGGTGCTGCCCTGTGGCTGTGGGGCAGACATCGCGAGGGGCCCGGGGCTTTGCTCATGGACGGCTTGGTGGTGACACTGCGGGGTGCTGCCCTGTGGCTGTGGGGCAGACATCGCGAGGGGCCCGGGGCTTTGCTCATGGACGGCTTGGTGGTGACACTGCGGGGTGCTGCCCTGTGGCTGTGGGGCAGACATCGCGAGGGGCCCGGGGCTTTGCTCATGGACGGCTTGGTGGTGACACTGCGGGGTGCTGCCCTGTGGCTGTGGGGCAGACATCGCGAGGGGCCCGGGGCTTTGCTCATGGACGGCTTGGTGGTGACACTGCGGGGTGCTGCCCTGTGGCTGTGGGGCAGACATCGCGAGGGGCCCGGGGCTTTGCTCATGGACGGCTTGGTGGTGACACTGCGGGGTGCTGCCCTGTGGCTGTGGGGCAGACATCGCGAGGGGCCTGGGGCTTTGCTCACAGGTGGCTTGGTGGTGACACTGCGGGGTGCTGCCCTGTGGCTGTGGGGCAGACATCGCGAGGGGCCTGGGGCTTTGCTCACAGGTGGCTTGGTGGTGACACTGCGGGGTGCTGCCCTGTGGCTGTGGGGCAGACATCGCAAGGGGCCTGGGGCTTTGCTCACAGGTGGCTTGGTGGTGACACTGCGGGGTGCTGCCCTGTGGCTGTGGGGCAGACATCGCGAGGGGCCCCGGGCTTTGCTCATGGACGGCTTGGTGGTGACACTGCGGGGTGCTGCCCTGTGGCTGTGGGGCAGACATCGCAAGGGGCCTGGGGCTTTGCTCATGGACGGCTTGGTGGTGACACTGCGGGGTGCTGCCCTGTGGCTGTGGGGCAGACATCGCAAGGGGCCCGGGGCTTTGCTCATGGACGGCTTGGTGGTGACACTGCGGGGTGCTGCCCTGTGGCTGTGGGGCAGACATCGCGAGGGGCCTGGGGCTTTGCTCACAGGTGGCTTGGTGGTGACACTGCGGGGTGCTGCCCTGTGGCTGTGGGGCAGACATCGCGAGGGGCCCGGGGCTTTGCTCATGGACGGCTTGGTGGTGACACTGCGGGGTGCTGCCCTGTGGCTGTGGGGCAGACATCGCGAGGGGCCCGGGGCTTTGCTCATGGACGGCTTGGTGGTGACACTGCGGGGTGCTGCCCTGTGGCTGTGGGGCAGACATCGCGAGGGGCCCGGGGCTTTGCTCATGGACGGCTTGGTGGTGACACTGCGGGGTGCTGCCCTGTGGCTGTGGGGCAGACATCGCGAGGGGCCCGGGGCTTTGCTCATGGACGGCTTGGTGGTGACACTGCGGGGTGCTGCCCTGTGGCTGTGGGGCAGACATCGCGAGGGGCCCGGGGCTTTGCTCATGGACGGCTTGGTGGTGACACTGCGGGGTGCTGCCCTGTGGCTGTGGGGCAGACATCGCGAGGGGCCCGGGGCTTTGCTCACAGGTGGCTTGGTGGTGACACTGCGGGGTGCTGCCCTGTGGCTGTGGGGCAGACATCGCGAGGGGCCCGGGGCTTTGCTCATGGACGGCTTGGTGGTGACACTGCGGGGTGCTGCCCTGTGGCTGTGGGGCAGACATCGCGAGGGGCCCGGGGCTTTGCTCATGGACGGCTTGGTGGTGACACTGCGGGGTGCTGCCCTGTGGCTGTGGGGCAGACATCGCGAGGGGCCCGGGGCTTTGCTCATGGACGGCTTGGTGGTGACACTGCGGGGTGCTGCCCTGTGGCTGTGGGGCAGACATCGCGAGGGGCCCCGGGCTTTGCTCATGGACGGCTTGGTGGTGACACTGCGGGGTGCTGCCCTGTGGCTGTGGGGCAGACATCGCGAGGGGCCCGGGGCTTTGCTCATGGACGGCTTGGTGGTGACACTGCGGGGTGCTGCCCTGTGGCTGTGGGGCAGACATCGCGAGGGGCCCGGGGCTTTGCTCATGGACGGCTTGGTGGTGACACTGCGGGGTGCTGCCCTGTGGCTGTGGGGCAGACATCGCAAGGGGCCCGGGGCTTTGCTCACAGGTGGCTTGGTGGTGACACTGCGGGGTGCTGCCCTGTGGCTGTGGGGCAGACATCGCGAGGGGCCCGGGGCTTTGCTCATGGACGGCTTGGTGGTGACACTGCGGGGTGCTGCCCTGTGGCTGTGGGGCAGACATCGCAAGGGGCCCGGGGCTTTGCTCATGGACGGCTTGGTGGTGACACTGCGGGGCACTGCCCTGTGGCTGTGGGGCAGACATCGCAAGGGGCCTGGGGCTTTGCTCATGGACGGCTTGGTGGTGACACTGCGGGGTGCTGCCCTGTGGCTGTGGGGCAGACATCGCGAGGGGCCTGGGGCTTTGCTCACAGGTGGCTTGGTGGTGACACTGCGGGGTGCTGCCCTGTGGCTGTGGGGCAGACATCGCGAGGGGCCCGGGGCTTTGCTCATGGACGGCTTGGTGGTGACACTGCGGGGTGCTGCCCTGTGGCTGTGGGGCAGACATCGCGAGGGGCCCGGGGCTTTGCTCATGGACGGCTTGGTGGTGACACTGCGGGGTGCTGCCCTGTGGCTGTGGGGCAGACATCGCGAGGGGCCCGGGGCTTTGCTCATGGACGGCTTGGTGGTGACACTGCGGGGTGCTGCCCTGTGGCTGTGGGGCAGACATCGCGAGGGGCCCGGGGCTTTGCTCATGGACGGCTTGGTGGTGACACTGCGGGGTGCTGCCCTGTGGCTGTGGGGCAGACATCGCGAGGGGCCCGGGGCTTTGCTCATGGACGGCTTGGTGGTGACACTGCGGGGTGCTGCCCTGTGGCTGTGGGGCAGACATCGCGAGGGGCCCGGGGCTTTGCTCACAGGTGGCTTGGTGGTGACACTGCGGGGTGCTGCCCTGTGGCTGTGGGGCAGACATCGCGAGGGGCCCGGGGCTTTGCTCATGGACGGCTTGGTGGTGACACTGCGGGGTGCTGCCCTGTGGCTGTGGGGCAGACATCGCGAGGGGCCCGGGGCTTTGCTCATGGACGGCTTGGTGGTGACACTGCGGGGTGCTGCCCTGTGGCTGTGGGGCAGACATCGCGAGGGGCCCGGGGCTTTGCTCATGGACGGCTTGGTGGTGACACTGCGGGGTGCTGCCCTGTGGCTGTGGGGCAGACATCGCGAGGGGCCCCGGGCTTTGCTCATGGACGGCTTGGTGGTGACACTGCGGGGTGCTGCCCTGTGGCTGTGGGGCAGACATCGCGAGGGGCCCGGGGCTTTGCTCATGGACGGCTTGGTGGTGACACTGCGGGGTGCTGCCCTGTGGCTGTGGGGCAGACATCGCGAGGGGCCCGGGGCTTTGCTCATGGACGGCTTGGTGGTGACACTGCGGGGTGCTGCCCTGTGGCTGTGGGGCAGACATCGCAAGGGGCCCGGGGCTTTGCTCACAGGTGGCTTGGTGGTGACACTGCGGGGTGCTGCCCTGTGGCTGTGGGGCAGACATCGCGAGGGGCCCGGGGCTTTGCTCATGGACGGCTTGGTGGTGACACTGCGGGGTGCTGCCCTGTGGCTGTGGGGCAGACATCGCGAGGGGCCCGGGGCTTTGCTCATGGACGGCTTGGTGGTGACACTGCGGGGTGCTGCCCTGTGGCTGTGGGGCAGACATCGCGAGGGGCCCGGGGCTTTGCTCATGGACGGCTTGGTGGTGACACTGCGGGGCACTGCCCTGTGGCTGTGGGGCAGACATCGCGAGGGGCCTGGGGCTTTGCTCATGGACGGCTTGGTGGTGACACTGCGGGGTGCTGCCCTGTGGCTGTGGGGCAGACATCGCAAGGGGCCTGGGGCTTTGCTCATGGACGGCTTGGTGGTGACACTGCGGGGCACTGCCCTGTGGCTGTGGGGCAGACATCGCGAGGGGCCCGGGGCTTTGCTCATGGACGGCTTGGTGGTGACACTGCGGGGTGCTGCCCTGTGGCTGTGGGGCAGACATCGCGAGGGGCCCGGGGCTTTGCTCATGGACGGCTTGGTGGTGACACTGCGGGGTGCTGCCCTGTGGCTGTGGGGCAGACATCGCAAGGGGCCCGGGGCTTTGCTCATGGACGGCTTGGTGGTGACACTGCGGGGCACTGCCCTGTGGCTGTGGGGCAGACATCGCAAGGGGCCTGGGGCTTTGCTCATGGACGGCTTGGTGGTGACACTGCGGGGTGCTGCCCTGTGGCTGTGGGGCAGACATCGCGAGGGGCCTGGGGCTTTGCTCACAGGTGGCTTGGTGGTGACACTGCGGGGTGCTGCCCTGTGGCTGTGGGGCAGACATCGCGAGGGGCCCGGGGCTTTGCTCATGGACGGCTTGGTGGTGACACTGCGGGGTGCTGCCCTGTGGCTGTGGGGCAGACATCGCGAGGGGCCCGGGGCTTTGCTCATGGACGGCTTGGTGGTGACACTGCGGGGTGCTGCCCTGTGGCTGTGGGGCAGACATCGCGAGGGGCCCGGGGCTTTGCTCATGGACGGCTTGGTGGTGACACTGCGGGGTGCTGCCCTGTGGCTGTGGGGCAGACATCGCGAGGGGCCCGGGGCTTTGCTCATGGACGGCTTGGTGGTGACACTGCGGGGTGCTGCCCTGTGGCTGTGGGGCAGACATCGCGAGGGGCCCGGGGCTTTGCTCATGGACGGCTTGGTGGTGACACTGCGGGGTGCTGCCCTGTGGCTGTGGGGCAGACATCGCGAGGGGCCCGGGGCTTTGCTCATGGACGGCTTGGTGGTGACACTGCGGGGTGCTGCCCTGTGGCTGTGGGGCAGACATCGCGAGGGGCCCGGGGCTTTGCTCATGGACGGCTTGGTGGTGACACTGCGGGGTGCTGCCCTGTGGCTGTGGGGCAGACATCGCGAGGGGCCCGGGGCTTTGCTCATGGACGGCTTGGTGGTGACACTGCGGGGTGCTGCCCTGTGGCTGTGGGGCAGACATCGCGAGGGGCCCGGGGCTTTGCTCATGGACGGCTTGGTGGTGACACTGCGGGGTGCTGCCCTGTGGCTGTGGGGCAGACATCGCGAGGGGCCTGGGGCTTTGCTCACAGGTGGCTTGGTGGTGACACTGCGGGGTGCTGCCCTGTGGCTGTGGGGCAGACATCGCGAGGGGCCCGGGGCTTTGCTCATGGACGGCTTGGTGGTGACACTGCGGGGTGCTGCCCTGTGGCTGTGGGGCAGACATCGCGAGGGGCCCGGGGCTTTGCTCATGGACGGCTTGGTGGTGACACTGCGGGGTGCTGCCCTGTGGCTGTGGGGCAGACATCGCAAGGGGCCCGGGGCTTTGCTCATGGACGGCTTGGTGGTGACACTGCGGGGCACTGCCCTGTGGCTGTGGGGCAGACATCGCGAGGGGCCTGGGGCTTTGCTCACAGGTGGCTTGGTGGTGACACTGCGGGGTGCTGCCCTGTGGCTGTGGGGCAGACATCGCAAGGGGCCTGGGGCTTTGCTCATGGACGGCTTGGTGGTGACACTGCGGGGTGCTGCCCTGTGGCTGTGGGGCAGACATCGCGAGGGGCCTGGGGCTTTGCTCACAGGTGGCTTGGTGGTGACACTGCGGGGTGCTGCCCTGTGGCTGTGGGGCAGACATCGCGAGGGGCCCGGGGCTTTGCTCATGGACGGCTTGGTGGTGACACTGCGGGGCACTGCCCTGTGGCTGTGGGGCAGACATCGCGAGGGCCCGGGGCTTTGCTCATGGACGGCTTGGTGGTGACACTGCGGGGTGCTGCCCTGTGGCTGTGGGGCAGACATCGCGAGGGGCCCGGGGCTTTGCTCATGGACGGCTTGGTGGTGACACTGCGGGGTGCTGCCCTGTGGCTGTGGGGCAGACATCGCGAGGGGCCCGGGGCTTTGCTCATGGACGGCTTGGTGGTGACACTGCGGGGTGCTGCCCTGTGGCTGTGGGGCAGACATCGCGAGGGGCCCGGGGCTTTGCTCATGGACGGCTTGGTGGTGACACTGCGGGGTGCTGCCCTGTGGCTGTGGGGCAGACATCGCGAGGGGCCCGGGGCTTTGCTCATGGACGGCTTGGTGGTGACACTGCGGGGTGCTGCCCTGTGGCTGTGGGGCAGACATCGCGAGGGGCCCGGGGCTTTGCTCATGGACGGCTTGGTGGTGACACTGCGGGGTGCTGCCCTGTGGCTGTGGGGCAGACATCGCGAGGGGCCCGGGGCTTTGCTCATGGACGGCTTGGTGGTGACACTGCGGGGTGCTGCCCTGTGGCTGTGGGGCAGACATCGCGAGGGGCCCGGGGCTTTGCTCATGGACGGCTTGGTGGTGACACTGCGGGGTGCTGCCCTGTGGCTGTGGGGCAGACATCGCGAGGGGCCCGGGGCTTTGCTCATGGACGGCTTGGTGGTGACACTGCGGGGTGCTGCCCTGTGGCTGTGGGGCAGACATCGCGAGGGGCCCGGGGCTTTGCTCATGGACGGCTTGGTGGTGACACTGCGGGGTGCTGCCCTGTGGCTGTGGGGCAGACATCGCGAGGGGCCCGGGGCTTTGCTCATGGACGGCTTGGTGGTGACACTGCGGGGTGCTGCCCTGTGGCTGTGGGGCAGACATCGCGAGGGGCCTGGGGCTTTGCTCATGGACGGCTTGGTGGTGACACTGCGGGGTGCTGCCCTGTGGCTGTGGGGCAGACATCGCGAGGGGCCCGGGGCTTTGCTCATGGACGGCTTGGTGGTGACACTGCGGGGTGCTGCCCTGTGGCTGTGGGGCAGACATCGCGAGGGGCCCGGGGCTTTGCTCATGGACGGCTTGGTGGTGACACTGCGGGGTGCTGCCCTGTGGCTGTGGGGCAGACATCGCGAGGGGCCCGGGGCTTTGCTCATGGACGGCTTGGTGGTGACACTGCGGGGTGCTGCCCTGTGGCTGTGGGGCAGACATCGCGAGGGGCCCGGGGCTTTGCTCATGGACGGCTTGGTGGTGACACTGCGGGGTGCTGCCCTGTGGCTGTGGGGCAGACATCGCGAGGGGCCCGGGGCTTTGCTCATGGACGGCTTGGTGGTGACACTGCGGTGACACTGCGGGGTGCTGCCCTGTGGCTGTGGGGCAGACATCGCAAGGGGCCTGGGGCTTTGCTCATGGACGGCTTGGTGGTGACACTGTGGGGTGCTGCCCTGTGGCTGTGGGGCACTGCTGCCTCTGTGCCACCCGGCTCCCCATGACCCCCCCCCCCGCACTGCTGCCCTTGAGACAGCTCATTGGAGACGCTGCGGGGCACCTTTCCCTAGAGAGGCTGGAAGGAAAATGCCTAAAGTCCCAGCAGCTCCCAGTCCAAGGCCTGGAGTGCCCCCCTGTGTAAAGCTTTTAACGCGCCCCACGTTCGCCCTTCATCAGCTTTTGTTGGGAACGTGCCCCCAGGACATGGCCCCTGGGGAAGCGCAAGGCCTGTGCTGCTGGACACACGGCTGGAGAAGCTGCACCATAGAGGAGGGTTGCCAGATGTCTGAAAGAAGAATACCGAACACCCCCCCCCCCCCCCAAAAAAAAACCAATGGGAAAAAATTTTGTTGCAGGAAAAAAAAAGGGGGGGAGACCAAAGTTGTTGAGCAAAAAAAAAGGGGGGGTGAAGGAGGACTGGGAAGGGGGGCCTAGAAACTGTTAACGGGGGGGCGGCAGAGAAGGGGGGCCAATGGGAAGCAGGGCTGGTTGTGGGGGTGGGGGGCAGAAGGAACAGGGCTGGCCACAGGATATTGGGGGAGGAGGGACTGGCCAGAATGGGGCGGAGCTGGCCCGGAGGAAGGGGGAGCGGGAAGCACAGCTGATGGGGGGGGTGAGGCCGGGGGGCCGGGAGGGGGGAAGCAGAGTTGGCAAGGGGGGGTGCAGCTGCGCTGGCGGGGGGACACAAGGAAGAGGAACAGGCAGGCAGGAAGCAGAGCTGGGGCGGTGCACGGGGACTGGCCGGGGAAATCAGGAAGAGGAAGGGGGGGCGGGAAGCAGAGCTGGGGGATGTAGGGGGCTGGCTGGGGGAGATCAGGAAGAGGAAGGAGGGGCGGGAAGCAGAGCTGGGAGGATGTAGGGGGCTGGCTGGGGGAGATCAGGAAGAGGAAGGGGGGCGGGAAGCAGAGCTGGGGGGGTGCAGGGGACTGGCTGGGGGAGATCAGGAAGAAGGGGGGTGGGAAGCAGAGCTGGGGGGTGCAGGGGGACTGGCTGGGGGAGATCAGGAAGAAGGGGGGCGGGAAGCAGAGCTGGGGGGTGCAGGGGGACTGGCTGGGGGAGATCAGGAAGAGGAAGGGGGCGGGAAGCAGAGCTGGGGGGGTGCAGGGGGACTGGCTGGGGGAGATCAGGAAGAGGAAGGGGGTGGGAAGCAGAGCTGGGGGGTGCAGGGGGACTGGCTGGGGGAGATCAGGAAGAGGAAGGGGGTGGGAAGCAGAGCTGGGGGGGTGCAGGGGGACTGGCTGGGGGAGATCAGGAAGAGGAAGGGGGCGGGAAGCAGAGCTGGGGGGTGCAGGGGGACTGGCTGGGGGAGATCAGGAAGAGGAAGGGGGTGGGAAGCAGAGCTGGGGGGTGCAGGGGGACTGGCTGGGGGAGATCAGGAAGAGGAAGGGGGCGGGAAGCAGAGCTGGGGGTTGCAGGGGGACTGGCTGGGGGAGATCAGGAAGAGGAAGGGGGCGGGAAGCAGAGCTGGGGGGGTGCAGGGGGACTGGCTGGGGGAGATCAGGAAGGGGAAGGCGGGGCGGGAAGCAGAGCTGGGGGGGTGCAGGGGGACTGGCCAGGGGAGATCAGGAAGAGGAAGGGGGCGGGAAGCAGAGCTGGGGGGGTGCAGGGGGACTGGCTGGGGGAGATCAGGAAGAAGGGGGGGCGGGAAGCAGAGCTGGGGGGTGCAGGGGGACTGGCTGGAGGAGATCAGGAAGAGGAAGGGGGCGGGAAGCAGAGCTGGGGGGGTGCAGGGGGACTGGCTGGGGGAGATCAGGAAGAGGAAGGGGGTGGGAAGCAGAGCTGGGGGGGTGCAGGGGGACTGGCTGGGGGAGATCAGGAAGAGGAAGGGGGTGGGAAGCAGAGCTGGGGGGGTGCAGGGGGACTGGCTGGGGGAGATCAGGAAGAGGAAGGGGGCGGGAAGCAGAGCTGGGGGGTGCAGGGGGACTGGCTGGGGGAGATCAGGAAGAGGAAGGGGGTGGGAAGCAGAGCTGGGGGGGTGCAGGGGGACTGGCTGGGGGAGATCAGGAAGAGGAAGGGGGCGGGAAGCAGAGCTGGGGGGTGCAGGGGGACTGGCTGGGGGAGATCAGGAAGAGGAAGGGGGCGGGAAGCAGAGCTGGGGGGGTGCAGGGGGACTGGCTGGGGGAGATCAGGAAGGGGAAGGCGGGGCGGGAAGCAGAGCTGGGGGGGTGCAGGGGGACTGGCCAGGGGAGATCAGGAAGAGGAAGGGGGCGGGAAGCAGAGCTGGGGGGGTGCAGGGGGACTGGCCAGGGGAGATCAGGAAGAGGAAGGGGGCGGGAAGCAGAGCTGGGGCGGTGCAGGGGGGCTGGCGGGTGAAGGTCAGGAGGGGAGATGGGGGAGAACTGGCCGGCCGGGGGGGGGCAAATTGCCCGGCGGGGAGCGGGACTGAGCTGGGCACTCGCTGCCTGTCCCGCGCAGGCTCCCGGCGACGCACGAGCGAGGAGGCTTCCCCTCCCCCTCACACTCAACCGACTGCGGGCTCCCGGCTGCAATCGCGGCCCCGCCCCCCAGCTGGGACTCCCAGCTGCTTCCCTGCTCCCGCCCCCGCCCCCGCCAGGCTTCCGTCCGGTGCGCAGCCGGACATGGCACATGGCCCCTGTCCGGTGCTCTCTGGGTCGTTTTACCGGACAGAGCGCAGATACCGGACACCTGGCACCCCACCGCAGAGGGGACCCGCCCAGCACCGTGTCTGGTGCCCGGCCACTGAGCTTGGCTCGGCCACTTTCCGTGCCCTTGGCCCTTCTCTCTGCTCCTGCCCCAGCCCAAGTCTGGGTCACACCCTGCCTGCAGCTCCCTGCAGCTCGCTTCCCTCCCAGCCTTTCCTGTAGGCTGTGCCATTAGCCAGCAGCTGGGCGCCCATGGAGCTGACTGCGGGGCTGCCGAGCCCGTCCCAAACCGCAGCACTTCTGAGCCCCCCCCCGCCGACAGGACTGGACGATTGTCATTGTGACTGGTGCCCCGAAGCAGCGCTCGCCTGGCTTTGCCAGGGTCTCTCGTGCTGGCCTTGCGGCGCGCACCCCTCCCATGGCGCTGCTGGCGAGCCTGTGGCCGGCCCATTGCTGCAGGGGCTGCACGCGTTGCTTGACAGGCAGCCTCTGCCCACAACAGCTTGCAAACAGACAAGGGAAGGTGAGCCAGGGAAGGAGGCACCAAGTGACTCACCCAGGGCACGCGACAGCCCAGTGGCAGAGCTGGGACTGAAGCCCAGCACCCCAGCCCCACGGTGCCCTGCCCTGACACTGGGGCGCTCCACTGCTTGGTCTGTGCACTGTGAAGTACTGGTCAGAAAGAGACGCCCAGCTCTAAGCAGCTACTCCCCGTGGCTCAGTGCTAGCAAGCGGGCGGAGCGTTCCTGACCCTGCCAGTGTTGGGGGTTGCCTGGGGGTCTGGGCACCTCCCTCATGGGCGGCTCCTTGGGCTGCTTCCACAGGGGCCTGTGGAGAGAGTTAGAGCCTGAAGCTACTTCCCTCCCCACCGTGGGCTGGGCCTGCTGCTGGGGGCCAGCACGATTCCTCTGCCCCTCCCCTTCCCGCCCTCTGCTCCGGCCATGCCCCTGCCCTGGGCGTGTCCCTCTGCCCTGCCCCTTCCCGCCCTCTGCTCCGGCCATGGCCCTGCCCTGGGCGTGTCCCTCTGCCCTGCCCCTTCTCGCCCTCTGCTCTGGCCATGTCCCTGCCCTGGGCGTGTTCCTCTGCCCCTCCCCTTCCCGCCCTCTGCTCCGGCCATGGCCCTGCCCTGGGCGTGTCCCTCTGCCCTGCCCCTTCCCGCCCTCTGCTCCGGCCATGGCCCTGCCCTGGGCGTGTCCCTCTGCCCTGCCCCTTCTCGCCCTCTGCTCTGGCCATGTCCCTGCCCTGGGCGTGTTCCTCTGCCCCTCCCCTTCCCGCCCTCTGCTCCGGCCATGGCCCTGCCCTGGGCGTGTCCCTCTGCCCCTCCCCTTCCGGCCCTCTGCTCCGGCCATGGCCCTGCCCTGGGCGTGTCCCTCTGCCCCTCCCCTTCCCGCCCTCTGCTCCGGCCATGGCCCTGTCCTGGGCGTGTCCCTCTGCCCCTCCCCTTCCCGCCCACTGCTCCGGCCATGCCCCTGCCCTGGGCATGTCCCTCTGCCCCTCCCCTTCCCACCCTCTGCTCCAGCCATGCCCCTGTCCTGGGCGTGTCCCTCTCCCCTGCCCCTTCCCGCCCTCTGCTCCGGCCATGGCCCTGCCCTGGGCGTGTCCCTCTGCCCTGCCCCTTCCCGCCCTCTGCTCCGGCCATGGCCCTGCCCTGGGCATGTCCCTCTGCCCGGCCCCTTCCCACCCTCTGCTCCGGCCATGGCCCTGCCCTGGGCGTGTCCCTCTGCCCCTCCCCTTCCCGCCCTTTGCTCCGGCCATGGCCCTGCCCTGGGCGTGTCCCTCTGCCCCTCCCCTTCCCACCCTTTGCTCCGGCCATGGCCCTGCCCTGGGCGTGTCCCCCTGCCCTGCCCCTTCCCGCCCTCTGCTCCGGCCATGGCCCTGCCCTGGGCGTGTCCCTCTGCCCCTCCCCTTCCCGCCCTCTGCTCCGGCCATGGCCCTGCCCTGGGCATGTCCCTCTGCCCGGCCCCTTCCCACCCTCTGCTCCGGCCATGGCCCTGCCCTGGGCGTGTCCCTCTGCCCCTCCCCTTCCCGCCCTTTGCTCCGGCCATGGCCCTGCCCTGGGCGTGTCCCTCTGCCCCTCCCCTTCCCACCCTTTGCTCCGGCCATGGCCCTGCCCTGGGCGTGTCCCCCTGCCCTGCCCCTTCCCGCCCTCTGCTCCGGCCATGGCCCTGCCCTGGGCGTGTCCCTCTGCCCCTCCCCTTCCCGCCCTCTGCTCCGGCCATGGCCCTGCCCTGGGCGTGTCCCCCTGCCCTGCCCCTTCCCGCCCTCTGCTCCGGCCATGGCCCTGCCCTGGGCGTGTCCCTCTGCCCCTCCCCTTCCCGCCCTCTGCTCCGGCCATGGCCCTGCCCTGGGCGTGTCCCTCTGCCCCTCCCCTTCCCGCCCTCTGCTCCGGCCATGGCCCTGCCCTGGGCGTGTCCCTCTGCCCCTCCCCTTCCCGCCCTCTGCTCCGGCCATGGCCCTGCCCTGGGCGTGTCCCTCTGCCCCTCCCCTTCCCGCCCTCTGCTCCGGCCATGGCCCTGCCCTGGGCGTGTCCCTCTGCCCCTCCCCTTCCCACCCTCTGCTCCGGCCATGGCCCTGCCCTGGGCGTGTCCCTCTCCCCTGCCCCTTCCCGCCCTCTGCTCCGGCCATGGCCCTGCCCTGGGCGTGTCCCTCTGCCCCTCCCCTTCCCGCCCTCTGCTCTGGCCATGGCCCTGCCCTGGGCGTGTCCCTCTGCCCCTCCCCTTCCCGCCCTCTGCTCCGGCCATGGCCCTGCCCTGGGCGTGTCCCTCTGCCCCTCCCCTTCCCACCCTCTGCTCCAGCCATGCCCCTGTCCTGGGCGTGTCCCTCTGCCCGGCCCCTTCCCGCCCTCTGCTCCGGCCATGGCCCTGCCCTGGGCGTGTCCCTCTCCCCTGCCCCTTCCCGCCCTCTGCTCCGGCCATGGCCCTGCCCTGGGCATGTCCCTCTGCCCCTCCCCTTCCCGCCCTCTGCTCCGGCCATGTCCCTGTCCTGGGCGTGTCCCTCTCCCCTGCCCCTTCCCGCCCTCTGCTCCGGCCATGGCCCTGCCCTGGGCGTGTCCCTCTGCCCCTCCCCTTCCCGCCCTCTGCTCCGGCCATGGCCCTGTCCAGGGCGTGTCCCTCTGCCCTGCCCCTTCCCGCCCTCTGCTCCAGCCATGCCCCTGTCCTGGGCGTGTCCCTCTGCCCTGCCCCTTCCCGCCCTCTGCTCCGGCCATGTCCCTGTCCTGGGCGTGTCTCTCTGCCCGGCCCCTTCCCGCCCTCTGCTCCGGCCATGTCCCTGCCCTGGGCGTGTCTCTCTGCCCGGCCCCTTCCCGCCCCTGCTCCGGCCATGGCCCTGCCCTGGGCGTGTCTCTCTGCCCGGCCCCTTCCCGCCCCTGCTCCGGCCATGGCCCTGTCCTGGGCGTGTCTCTCTGCCCGGCCCCTTCCCGCCCTCTGCTCCGGCCATGTCCCTGCCCTGGGCGTGTCTCTCTGCCCGGCCCCTTCCCGCCCTCTGCTCCGGCCATGGCCCTGCCCTGGGCATGTCCCTCAGCCCTGCCCTGCGGCACAGGGCGGGGTACGTACAGGGCTGCTGTCTGTCCTACACCAGCTGCCAGCACGGGCCTCAGCACCACTGGTGGGGCGGCGGCAGAACCGAAGGGACCACTCTGCCCGGTGCAGCCTCTCTGCGGAAGGGAGACGCAGCCCGTGGGAACGTGGCTCCTGCAGAGCGGCCAGAGGAGCTCCGGGGCGGGCTGTTCTGTGTGTCCCACAGTCTTTCCCAGAGAACGCTCAAGGAGCCCACAGAGGAGCTGTCTGAGCCCTTAGCCCTCATCTTCGAAAGATCACAGAAGTCGGGAGAGATTCCAGGGACTGGAAAAGGGCAAATCTGGGGCCCATCTCTCAAAAGGGAAACAACAACAACCCAGGAAACTACAGTCAGTTTGACTTCTGTGCCAGAGAAGATAATGGAGCAAGTCATTAAGGAAATCGTCTGCAAACACATGGAAGATAACAAGGTGATAGGGAACAGCCAGCATGGATTTGAAAAGAACAAATCACGTCAAACCAGTCTGATAGCTTTCTTTGGTAGTCTATTTGATAGGATAAAGAGTCTTGTGGATAAGGGAGAAGAGATGGACGTGGTATATCTAGACTTAAGTAAGGCATTTGATACAGTCTTGCATGATCTTCTTATCAATAAACTAGGGAAATTCAACCTAGATGGGGCTACTCTAAGGTGGGTGCATAACTGGCTGGATAACCATTCTCAGAGAGTTGTTATTAATGGTTTACAATCTTGCTGGAAGGGCAGAACAAATGGGGTTCCACAGGGGTCTGTTTTGGGACTGGTTCTGTTCAATATGGGTATGTCTACACTACCCTCCTAGTTCGGACTAGGATTCCTATTCTGAACTACCTAGTTTGAGCCCCGTGTAGCCACGCTGCACGGGGTTCGAACAAGCGGGGTTTTAAAAATGGCGGCTCCCCACTAATGCAAATGAAGCCCGGGAAATTCAAATCCTGGGCTTCATTTGCAAGTGCGGTATGCCTACATTACCCTCCTACTGCGAACTAGCGGGGTAGTGTAGACATACCCTATCTTCATCAACTATTTAGATATCGGCATAGAGAGCACGCTTATTAAGTTTGCAAATGATACCAAGCTGGGAGGGGTTGCAAGTGCTTTGGAGGACAGGGTCATAATTCAAACTGATCTGGACAAACTGGAGAAATGATTTGAGGTAAATAGGTTGAAGTTTAATAATGACACAGGCAAAGTGCTCCACTTACGGTATGTCTACACTACCACCCTAGTTCGAACTAGGGTGGTAGTGTAGACATACCCTTAGAAAGGAACAATACGTGTCACCCATACAGAATGGGAAGTGACTGTCTAGGAAGGCGTCCTGTAGAAAGGGATCTAGGTATCACAGTGGACCACAAGCAAAATATGTGTCAGCAGTGTGATGCTGCTGCAAAGAAAGGAAACATGATTCTGGGATGCATTAACAGGTGTGTGGTGAGCAAGACACGAGAAGTCATTCTTCCGCTCTACTCTGCGCTGGTTAGGCCTCAGTTGGAGGATTGTGTCCAGTTCTGGGCACCGCATTTCAAGAAAGATGTGGAGAAATTGGAGAGGGTCCAGAGAAGAGCAACAAGAATGATTAAAGGTTTAGAGAACATGAGCTAAGAGGGAAGACTGAAAGAATTGGGCTTGTTTAGTTTGGAAAAGAGAAAACTGAGCGGGGACGTGATAGTGGGTTTCAAGTATCTAAAAGGGTGTCACAGGCAGAAGGGGGAAAATGGTTCTCCGTGGCCTCTGAGGACAGGACAAGAAGCAAAGGGCTTAAACTGCAGCAAGGGAGGTTTAGGTTGGACATTAGGAAAAAGTTCCTAACTGTCAGGGTGGTTAAACACTGGAATAAATTGCCCAGGGAGGTTGTGGAATCCCCATCCCTGGAGATATTTAAGGGCAGGTTGGACAGACACTGTCAGGGATGGTTTAGATCAGTGGTTCCTAAACTTTTCGGCATCATGCCCCCTTTTTGATTTTTTAGAAACCCTCATGCCCCCCCCAAAATAGCAAAACTTGGGGTGGGATTGATGGGGGTGGATGTGGCTGGGTCACCTCGCGCCCCCCCCAGAATTTCTTCACGCCCCCCCCCCGGGGGACACGGCCCCCAGTTTGGGAACCCATGGTCTAGATGGTGCCATGAGGGCAGGGGACAGGACTCGATGACTCTTGAGGTCCCTTCCCCGTTCTAGTGTCCTGTGATTCTAGGATTCTACGACTCTATGAAATGGAGCCATATTCACCCCTTTCCCTACAGACAACAGGGGCCCCAGGGCCAGGCTTGAGTGGTATGGATCTGTATTGCCTGGCCCTGGAGGCCAGGACCCCAGGGTCTTGTCCCCGCCCCCGTCATGGAGAGGGAGAGAAGCAGCACACGGGGACGCTGCTGTCGTTCTTGGCCAGCAGGACAGGCAGTGGTCTCAGCACCAGCAGCAGTTACTCCAGTGTCCAGGCGTGCCTGAGGCCACACGCTGGCCCTGCTCTCCGGTCTCTGGCTGGGCTGGAGCAGCCCCACCTGCGGGAGCGCGGCCGGGGCCCTGCCACAGAGGCACACGTCCCGTGGTTGCCTCGGGCGGCGCTGGCAGACACGGGCTCCGCGGTGCTGCACTGAGTGCAGAGTGAAGCCACCCAAGCTGCCTTCCAAACAAACTTGCGTGTCAGGAATCGGGCGTGGCCTGAGCTCCTGTTAAGTAACGATGACCCCGGCATGCTTATAAAGGAAGGGAGGCAGCTCCCCAGCTAGCTGTGCCTCAGAGCCCAGGGCCAGCCACCGCCGAGCGCTTCGCGTCTCCTTGGGAGCTCAGGTACGTTGCCAGACACGTGGGGGAGGGTTCAGTTCGGTCGGAGAGGGGCTGCCACGTCCCGGCCGGGAGGGGTCTGACACTGCTCCAAAGACCGGGGCCAGTCCTGGTATTTACTCCTTAGCAGGACGCCCCGCCGTTCCCCAGCGGGATTTCTTGCTGCTTTCTGCAGCGCCTGAGCTTGTTCTCCAGAGGGAATGGGGCTGGATCTGGCGCTGCTGGGGGCTGCCACCCCGTCCGGAAGCAGTTTCCATCATACGCAGGGTTTGCAGTTCGGTTCATTAGCTCTCACACCCCCACTCCACACACTGGTCCAGCGCCTCTGGGCATCCCTGGTTCTCAGGAGTCCTTGGTGGCTCTCGGGGGCAGGGGAGCGATCCAGCTTGCCTTACAAATGGGGGTGGGATGCTAGAGCTGGCCCGAGGCTGGTTTTAAGTGCAGGAGGCTGAAGAGCCCATGGACGGGGGTCTGCATGTGCGCCCCTGCCCACGAGCCACGCTGCTTTTGTTGGGACGGTCCGGACAGGCCCTGGGCCGGCTGCCTGGCCGGGAACCGTGGGCCGAGAGTTAATGCTTTTCCTCTGTCTGGGTGCCAGTGAGACTCACCCCTGGCAGCGGGGCTCATCTGTTCAAAGGAGCAAAGAGAAATACCTCAGAGCCCACGGCCTGCCGCCCCTGTGGGTGCCCACCCGGGAAGGGAGGACAGAGCCAACAGGAGGGGAAACACCAGAAATGTGGCACTAGACAGCCGCATTCAGCCATGGAGCTCACTGCCCTGGCTCTCTCCCGAGCTCTGCTGCCGCTTGCTTCCATCCTGAACGGCCCAGCCGCAGATAGCAACGCTTCCTCCCTACGTACAGCCCCGCGCAGGCCGAGACTCGCCACAGCCCTCCCCCCCCCGCGCAGGACGAGACTCGCCACAGCCCCCCCCCACGCGCAGGACGAGACTCGCCACAGCCCCCCCCCCACGCACAGGACGAGACTCGCCACAGCCCCCCCCCCCGCGCAGGCCGAGACTCGCCACAGCCCCCCCCCCCACGCGCAGGACGAGACTCGCCACAGCCCCCCCCCACGCGCAGGACGAGACTCGCCACAGCCCCCCCCCACGCGCAGGACGAGACTCGCCACAGCCCCTCGACACCAGCCCCTGCCCCGCAGGACGAGACTCGCCACAGCCCGGCGACACCAGCCCCCCCCCCCGCGCAGGACGAGACTCGCCACAGCCCCCCCCCCCCCACGCGCAGGACGAGACTCGCCACAGCCCCCCCCACGCACAGGACGAGACTCGCCACAGCCCCCCCCCCCACGCGCAGGCCGAGACTCGCCACAGCCCCCCCCCACGCGCAGGACGAGACTCGCCACAGCCCCCCCCACGCACAGGACGAGACTCGCCACAGCCCCCCCCCCCCCCACGCGCAGGCCGAGACTCGCCACAGCCCCCCCACGCGCAGGACGAGACTCGCCACAGCCCCCCCCACGCGCAGGCCGAGACTCGCCACAGCCCCCCCCCACGCGCAGGACGAGACTCGACACAGCCCCCCCCCCGCGCAGGACGAGACTCGCCACAGCCCCCCCCCACGCGCAGGCCGAGACTCGCCACACAGCCCCCCCCCCCCCCCCCGCGCAGGCCGAGACTCGCCACAGCCCCCCCCACGCGCAGGACGAGACTCGCCACAGCCCCCCCCACGCGCAGGACGAGACTCGCCACAGCCCCTCGACACCAGCCCCCCCCCCCCCCACGCGCAGGACGAGACTCGCCACAGCCCCTCGACACCAGCCCCCCCCCCCCCCCCCCCCACGCGCAGGACAAGACTCGCCACAGCCCCTCGACACCAGCCCCCCCCACGCGCAGGACGAGACTCGCCACAGCCCCTCGACACCAGTCACTGATACATCCCCTCCACCCTCCGTGCCTGACCTATACTCTGTTTTATTCCTTTTTAGGTCCAGTTCCCATTTGTGACCACACGTGGCCATGCCAGCGACTGTGGTGCTGCTTTCAGTCCTGTTCGGGCTCCTCCGCACCTCTGAGGGGCAAACGTTTCGCTTGGGGCGATGCCCGGAAGCCCCCGTCCAGGAGAACTTTGATGTTTCCAAGGTGGGAAGAGATCTCAGGTCACGCTGGCTCAAACAAGCAAGGCAAAGAGGGCGGGTAAAGAGCAGCAGCTGAGCAGTGGAGCCACTTTTGTGGGGCTGTAACTCCCTGCGACAGCGTCATGCCTGTGCCCACCCCACACAGGCTGAGTCCAATTGCGCTATCCCGCGCTCTGCTATACTGCTGTTCGGCGGCAGCTCTCAAAGCGCTTTCCCAAGGAGGCAAGGGCCATTATTCCCTTTGGGTAGAGACAAATGGGGAAAGTGAGGCACAAGAGTGCACAGGCTAGTGGCTGAGAATTCAAGTGTCCAGAATGCAGGTCTAGGACTCAGTTCATGCAGCTCTCTGATACAGCCTCTCCTACCACAGAGCTCGGCTTTCTAGATCAAGTCATAGAAAAGTTTTCTGACTCGAGCAGAGTAGGGACAATGTTAATGAATGATCCGCACCGCTCCGCAGCCTGTTGGTCTCACCCATTGAACCCGCATGCAGCTGAGGCCAGTAACTGGGTTTTCTTTTCCAGTATGTGGGGAAATGGTATGAGATCGAAAAGCTGCCTGCGTCCTTTGAGAAGGGAATCTGCATCCAGACCAACTACGCACTGATGGACAATGGGAAGATTAAAGTGCAGAATCAAGAGCTGCGGTAAGTCCCGTTCCCCAGGCCTGTGTTCCTGCTGCAGCCGGGTCCCAGTGAACCTTGAGTTTTCTTGCAGTGAGCAGAGTGTCCCTTGACTTGCTCTCGCTGGCTGATATTGGCTTTTTCCGTATCGGCCGCCACAGCCTCCTCTCACATCCCGAGAGCATCCTGCAAGGAGGAAACTCACCTCCTGGTGCAGTCACTCAGCTGGCAGGACAAGTCAGAGGTAGCACGCGGCCCGGCCGCACCATATCCCGTCCCATATCCCGTCCCAGCGCTTTTACTTGGGTCTCCAGGTTCTGTCTCGTATCCGTTGAGCGTTAGCACGTCTGGCCACGCTGCACAGCGACCAGCGAATAGGAAGAGGTCGATGGACACAGAAAACTGTAAAATACGTCATGCTGAGTATTACTTTCTGCCTGGCCCCCAGCCCTCTCTGGCATAACCCCATGTGTCCTTGCTTGGTTGGAAAGCCAGATGCCAGCACGTCGTATGGGCTGTGCTGGGCAGGCTGGGGGCCAGTCACAGGCTGTCATTCATCCCTGTGCAGAGGCAGCACAAGACCCGTGCACCTCACGGGTGGCTAGGAGGAGCCTCACCAGAGAATCAATTAAGGGCCCACAAATGCAACCAATGCCTCTTGGCCACTTCTCGTGAAGCCGGGATCTGTCTGTCTGTCTCTGCAGGACGCGCGTCCCTCTCAGTAACTGCCATGCCCTGTGTGCCAGGAGCACAGCCCACGTCACGCAGTCGCAAGGAGCACTGTCATTGCATGGCTTGTTTGGTGTGTTTTCCTGGGGGCTGGCGAGCCCACACAGCTCTTGCGACAGGGCTGCGCATTGTTCTGCTGAGCTGTCAATAGTCTCAGCTTTCGCAGGAGTCGCTTGTGAAGGAATGAAGGAAAGTTGCTCTTCACAGTCTCTGGAGGCCTTTGTTGTGCTGCTTGCCACCAAAATCGCAGGCATCCTTTGTGCTCGGCTAATGAGCGGTGCCCGGCGGCTCTGCCCCTAGGTCACTGGGTCTGTGTGGAACTGGTTGTGGTGGGACTGACTGTCTGTGTAACGACTTCCCCCCCTTCGGGACCCTAGCTCAGGGGGGCAGACTACATTCCGTGGGCCACATGTGGCCCATCAGCCATTGGAATCGGGCCCTTAAGCTCCCGGCCACTGGGGCGCAGGTCGGAAGTTTTACCCTGCTCTGCAGGGGCTGTGGCTCCGTGCAGCTCCCAGAAGCACTGGCATGTTCCCCCCAGCTCCTACACATGGGGCAGCCAGGGGGATCCATGCTCTACCCCCCCACGCGCTGCCCCTGCAGCTCCCATTTGCTGGGCTGCACCTGCGGATGGGGGAAATGCACAGAGCTGCCTGGCCATGCCTCCATGTCGGAGCTGGAAGGGGGACATGCTGCTGCTTCTGGGGGCTGCTTAAGGCAGTAAGCACAGCCCAGAGCCTGCTGCACCCCTGAACCCCCCTTCCCCTCCCTCTCTCTAAACCCCTCAGCTCCAGCACACAGCCCAAGCCTCTCAGAGCCCTCCCCTCCTCCCACACTGCAGCCCTCATTTCATGAGCATCCGTGGCCCTTCCTCCATATACTTTCCATCCCCTGGTGGGATCCTCGGGCCAGTTTGTTCGCCACCCCGGGCTCCTGTGCAGACAGCCCGGCCGCAGTGGTGGCTGGAGGGGACTCCCACGAGAGAGAGCCAGGACTGTTTTGCTGCGTTCTTAGCGCTCACACACACTTCACCCCCTTCCGGTCCTTCTGCTCTTGGAGGGGCAAGGCAACAGCCCTAGCAGAGAACACAGCGTTGTGTATGCTCAGAGCACTGGGCTGACCTCTTGGCACATGCTACCACAGTCTTCTTTTTACAGATGGGGGAAACGGAAGCAAAGAGGCAAAATGACTTGCCCAAGGCCACAGTGATCAGTGGCAGAACAAGTAGTAGCACTCAGGCTCTCTGGCCTCCTAAGCCCAGACCATGTGACTCTCCTTCCCAGTCCCAGGGTTGGGCAGCTCCTGTTGAGAGGGTTGTTGCTGTTGCGTGGAGGTGTTGGGATGGCAGCTCAGACTGTTTCATTAAACAAATCTTCCTGTGTCAAAGTGGGACGTGCAGTTGGCCTGGGGATAATGTGCTTTAATCTAAGTAGGGCACAGGCAGTTAGACGGGCGTGCACGCTGCACGCCTCTCGAAGCTGGGCAAGCTCTGTGGGTGTCGGGAACTCCTGTCCTTACACAGCAGAGGCCTGAGCCCTGAGTTTTAAGCAGACCTGGGCATGCGCGGGGCTGGCTCTCGTTTCAGAGAGAAAGGAGAAATGGCTGGAAATGGTGTCAGTGAGAGTCCCTGCACAATGTGAGCACCCACAGAGCTGTGCAATTGGACGAGTGACAAACAAGTAACACCTTTCCTTCCCGAAAGCACATCTCCTTCTGATTCTTGGTGGGGGTGTTTGCATTTTGCTGGAGCCAGAGCCCATGGGGCTGGCCATTATACAAATGCCAGAAAGAAGGCAATCTCTGCCCTTCGAGATCTTGCCCTCCTCGCTGGGTATCGGAGAGCTTCCCAGCAGAGTCATAAGCTCCATGGCAAATGTCTGTCACATGGCTGGGTTTTTTCTCTCTTCCTCTCTTGCACGACAGTTGGGGGACTTTCCTTCTTTGCTGTATGAGATACATTGCATGCATGCTGGGCTATGGGTTTATATTTGCAGTACACTGACGCTCAGGGGCTACGTCTCCACTGCAGGCTTTTTGCACAAGAACAGCTGTTCTTGCACAAAAACTTGCAGAGCATCTACACTGCACGTGCGTTCTTGCACAAGTAAATTTACAGTAAAGCGTCAGAAAACAGGGCTTCTTGCACAAGAGTTATTCCTTTCCCCATGAGGAATAAGCCCTCTTGTGCAAAAGCTCTTCCACAAGAAGGCATGTAGAGAGGCAACAGGGGTTTCTTGCGCAAGAGAGCCCTATGGCTAAAATGGCCATCGGAGCTTTCTTGCGCAAGAGAGCGTCCACACTGCCATGGACGCTCTTGCACAAAAGCACATGGCAGTGTGGACACTCTCTTGTGCAAGAACTTTTGCACAAGAACTCTTGCGCAAAACTGTTTTTACACAAGAAGCCTGCAGTGTAGACGTAGCCAGGGTGTGTCTAGACTACAGGGTTTTTTCCAAAAAAGTGGCCTTTTTTCAAAAAAACTTCCCCTGCATCTAGACTGCTGCCGTGTCCTTTCTAAAGTAAATCGAAAGAACGCAGCAGTTTTTTCGACCGTGGAAAACCTTGTTTTACGAGGAATAACGCCTTTTTTCAAAAGCGCTCTTTTGAAAAAAGGTGTTATGTAATGAAAACTGCTTTTTCGAAAGACAGCATCCGGACTGCCTGGGCGCTCTCTTTCGAAATAGCGACTTGCTTTTCCCAAAGTACTGGTTGTCATCTAGACGCTCTTTTTCAAAAGTATCTTTCGAAAGAGGCTTGCAGTCTAGATGTAGCCATAGTACAGCATTACACAAAGCAGGGAAATACATCCAAGAGGCAGCTGGTTGTGCTGGGCTAAGTGGCCCCCTGTTAGGATCCAGTGTGGCAATCCCCAGGCACCTAGATTGCCCTGCATGGCATTGCATCCAGATTGTACTGGTACTGAAAGTCGAAATGTCATCTCACAGTTGCTTCTGTGCTTCTCGGGAAGCTGTTCTCAACTGGAATGCACATTATGTGAGGCTTTGCTCTGGCTGTTAGCCAACTGTGGGTAGAGCACCACCTCGGGAGAGCGGTTACTGGAAATAACTGCATAACTGTGATTCCAAACTTTTAATTTCCAAATCTCTTGTTCTCCACTTAGCTCTGATGGGACAATTCATCAAATTGCGGGGGAGGCTACCCAGGCAGATGACGAGCCAGCCAAGCTGAAAGTCAGATTTTCCCAATGTAAGTGTGTTGTTTAAATGCTCGTTCCCTGCATCTGGCCAAATCCTGCTGCTAGGGCCTTGCTATTGACTTGAGTAGCACCATGAATTCTGCTCAGAGCTGGGTCCTGATTCTGCTTTCACGCTGGTATAGATCAGAGGAGTGTCAGAGTAAACCTGGTTTAAGCGAGAGGAGAGCTAGGCCCACGGGTCAGGATAAATGTTTCTGTGGCCACGGGAAAGCTGAACAATGGTTTTTATTTTAATTGAATTATGTGGCTCGTTTCTTTTCTTGTTATCATGTCATCAAGGCTCCTGCCATCACTGTTCCATGCCTGCTTCTCCCCATTGGCAGTACCGATTTAGAAAGTATTGCTTTTGCCCCCCTTCCCTCTCCTGCTGGCTTGGCAGAGATCTGATGGCTGTTCGAATGTCTCCTGTGTGCATGGAGTGGGGAGGGAGACAGTTCTTATTTACAAAAGGTAATCCGGGAAAGGCCTCATTCTGTGCTGCCCTGCACCACGCCACGTGCACACGGTGTGAACGAGACATGCTCCTGTGCTAGTTGGTACAAGGCAGTGGAGAAACAGGCCTGGATCAGGGAATGAACCCTGTAACCAGGGGCGGATATAGGGCAGGGCGAACGGGGCGATCGTCCCGGGCCCCGCGCTTAAAAAAGCCTCGCGCATGCACCGTGGCACCACCGTGGCAAAGGGGGGGCCCCGCGGAGTTATGCTGCCCGGGGCCCCACAAAACAGTCATCTGCCCCTGCCTGTAACACGTACACCCTGCTGGGCCAAGCCCCGCTCCGTCAGACGACTCACAGCCTGACCTAATTCCAATTCCATTTAAGTCACCAGTCTAATGGAAAGCAGAATCAAGCCTGCCAGCCAGAGCCTCGGGGAATAACGAGGCTTTAGTACAAAACTCTATTGGCTTTCTTGAATCCATCAGGTGTAACATGAAAGCCCTACGTAGTAACTTCCTAAACTTTCATAGGTCACACAGCAAGTCACTAGTAAAACTGGGGAAAGAACCCAGGTGTCTTCTGGTCCCTGCTCTAACTGCTTAACTTAGCCCTGTTGGTTAGTCATGTTTGCTAACGATGTCCCTGCTGTTTTTCTAGTCATGCCATCTGCCCCTTACTGGGTCCTCTCCACTGACTATGGAAACTACAGTGTGGTGTATTCCTGCACTAATTTTATCTCGTTCTTCCACGTTGAGTATGCCTGGATTCTGTCAAGAACTCGCCAGCTGCAGCCAGAAACTGTGGAACGTCTGAAGGGCCTTCTCCGCTCCTACAATATTAACACTGAGACAATGAAGCCAGCTGTTCAAATGAACTGTCCTCCTGAGAAGTAGCTTCTACTGTTTAAGAGAACAAGACCAGGCTAGTTCTGAACACTTTTGCTTTCTTAGTGTTGGTTTCTTAATTGAGAATAACAAGCCCTGTTGCTAATGCTAGATTGTAAACCCTGCCTGTAATTCCTGCAAGTGACAGCAGTTAAGGAATGTCGGTACGCTGTCTGTGCAACCTCTGTCATGTATTTGGAGATGCCTGAGTAAATTCTGTCAACGCTCTTTTGACCCTTCCTGTTATTACAGAGTAAGAGAGGCTTTGGCAAACAGTGAACAGCTGGATGAAGAGGTGAAATCTTTGAGGCTGATTCTGAAGTTTTGCAGCCAACACAATTCTCAAGATTGGATGCAGGAGGATGTAGGCTGTAGCATGCAAATATCCCGTAGGGCAGTGGTCACCAGCCAGTCAGTCAGAGTCTACTGGTCGATCTTTGAGCCTCTGACAGGGGATCCTGACTGTTTTAGCCAAGAGGTTATCAAGCCCAGCACTTCAGCTACATCCCCCTCTCCCACAGCCTGCTGCACATAGAGTCCTAGAATCCTAGGGCTGGAAGACACCTCAGGAGGTCATCAAGTCCGGCCCCCTGCCCAAAACAGGTCCAATCCCAACTCAACCATTCCAGCCGGGACTTTGTCAAGCTGGGACTTAGAAACCTCTAGGGATGGAGATTCCACCCCCTCCCTAGGGAACCCAGCCCAGAGCTATGTCAAGCCAGGACTTAAAGCCTCTAGAGATAGAGATTCACCACCTCCCTGCGTAACTCTTCCCAGCGCTTTCTCACCTGCCTAGGGAAATAGTTTTTCCTAATCTCCAACCTAGACCTCCCGCACTGCAGCATGAGCCCATTGCTCCTTGTTCTGCCATCGCCACTGAGAACAGCCTCTCGCCAGCCTCTCTGGAACCCCCCTGCCCTCTGCCTTGGGCTGTGTCTAGACTACATGCCTTTGTCGTCAGAGGCATGTAGATTAGACACGTAGGCAAAGTCAAATGAAGCCATGATTTAAATGATCGCAGCTTCATTTAAATTTACATGGCTGCCGCGCTGAGCCGACAAACAGCTGATCAGCTGTTTGTCCGCTCAGTGCGCTAGTCTGGACGCTCCCCTGCCGACATCAAAGCCCTTTGTCGGCAGCCCCGTTATTCCTCGTGGGATGAGGTTTACCGGAGCTGCCAACAAAGGGCTTTGATGTCGGCAGGGGAGCGTCCAGACTAGCGTGCTGAGCAGACAAACAGCTGATCAGCTGTTTGTTGGCTCAGCGCGGCAGCCATGTAAATTTAAATGAAGCCGCGATCATTTAAATCGCGGCTTCATTTGACTTTGCCAAAACAACAAATCTACATGGCTCCGTCGACGGAGCCATGTAGTTTAGACGTACCCTTGGAGCTGTCCGGGGAGGCGGAGGGAGTGCTGATGTCAAGGTGCCTCCTCTCCCACCCTGTGTCCTATCTCCACAGAGCACAGGGCTTGGGATGGAAGGATTTTCTGTCTGCTTTTGGGAGTGGTGCAGGGCCAGGGCAGGGGTGAGCCTGGCTCTGCCCCACTGCATCGCAGGACTCACCTGAGGTAAGCAGGGCCCAGCTGGAGCCCACATCCCGAAACCCTGCCCCGTCATGAACCTCCTTCTGCACCCCATCCCGCTGCCCCAGCCTGGTGAAGGTGAAGGAGGAGGGAGAGAGGGTGGAGTGAGCGGGAAGGAGGCGAGGCCAGGGGATTTGGGTCTGAGGTAGATCTTGGATTGCATTTACATTCAAAGTGATCTCGTGTTTACAAAGGCTGCAGACCCCACCCTAGGGAAGACTGTGCTCATGGCATCCAGCAGGCTTCTTTCTTCACACTTGTCATGCCTTTTCTTATAGGCCTATTGTCAGCACACTGCTCAGTCAGCTGTCTCTCTAGCAGGACCCTGCTGACATGAGAGAGGTTCTTAGGGGGCCAGGATTTGGAAGCCAATTTTGTCCATTGTTTACACTGGCAGCTCTCCAGTGAGGATTTTGATCTATAATATATATTTGTAGTTGAAGGATGCAATGGCCTTGTCAGCATGGCCGCATGGGCATAAGCTGCTGTGAAAGCTGCAGAACTCTTCAATGATTTCACTGGGTTTGGGTTTGGATCAGACCTTGTATGTCCAAAACACATATTGATACAGACAGCCCAGAGGATTTACACCAATAGGCCATGCCACAACTGTGACGGACCGGGCCGTGTCTGGGCACAGCTGAGGGCGTCTGCTCAGGGCGAATTGCTCTAATCCGGGGTTCCTTACAGCCCCCGACTGGCGACCTTTCCACACAGGCCACAAACCAGTCCCACAGAGCGCTTCAGCTGCCTGCCTGAAGCCTCCCGAGCAAAACCCCTCCGACACCCCAGCAATATCCGTGCCCCAGATGGCCCCGGGCCTATACACAGGTGGGGGGTCCTAGCACCCAATCCCACCTACCCCGAACAAGTTCTGTCCGGTTCCAAGAAACCAGCCACAGATCCCTGGTCAATTTACCCTCTGGACCTTGCCCACAAATCACGCTGGGCCAATCCTTTAGAATCTATATCTAAAGGTTTATTATTACAAGAAAGAAAAGCCTGAGAGTAAGGTTATTAAAGTACAGTACGTTACATGCACCGAATCTCCCAGTTCTCGATGCAGGCTCTAGCAGAGATGTTACAGCTGCTGGTTTAAAAGTTCTTATTGCACATCCTACGATCAGGATGGGTTCACAGGTCTTCCGGGCTCTTCAATCCCTGCAGTGCTGCCTCTGGGATGAAGTGCTGAGCTGAGAACAAAATGGCATCGACCGCATGGCCTCTTTATACCTCCTTCCTGGCCTCTTCTTGTATGCAGCAAGTCACCTGGTCAGAGGCCAATCTCTATGTTCCCTGCTGGCTGCCCTCAGGTGACAAACCCCATTCTTTGGGTGTGTCCATAGCCTATTGAGAGCCATTGTCCCACAGGGCTTCGCTACTCAGCCTGTCCATAGCAATGCTCAACCACATTCACAGAAATATTCAGCTTCCACACAGATTACAGATTCCTACCTACACACATAGACATTATATACTCACATAAACAGTGTACACAGGATCAGAAAACAGCAAGCTCCCATTCAATACCCCACATGGCTCCCTTTTATACCAATTTCTGGGGCCAGTACCCCCACCTAGGGGTGCAGCAGTGAGATGGCTGCTTCCCCCCAATTCGGTAATGTGACAACAACCCCCTCTGAAAATGTGCCCTCTCCTATCTGTAACTAAGGGTATGTCTAGACTACATGTCTCTGTTGCCAGAGGCATGTAGATTAGGCTACCAGACATAGGAAAAAGAAGCGGCGATTTAAATAATCGCTGCTTCATTTAAATTTACATGGCTGCCGCGCTGAGCCGACAAACAGCTACAAACAGCTGATTAGCTGTTTGTCGGCTCAGCGCGATAGTCTGGACATGCGGGTGTCGACATCAAAGGTATTTGTCGACCACCCAGGTAAACCTCATCCCAGGAGCCGGAAAAAAGCGGCAGCCATGTTCATGCAAATGCCGCGGGGGATATTTAAATCCCCTGCGGCATTTGCAATTCCGAAGTGTCTCATTAGCATCCCTTTTACAGAAAAGGGTGCCAATGTAGAGATAGCCCTGGAGTCCCAGCCTACCCCTTGCTCCCAGGGCTCATGAAGCCATACACAAACACCTTGGACAGCAGTAAGGAGCAGTTCCACTACAGGCTGAGCAAGTGCAGAATGGTGGGAGAGTATGCTTTTGGACGTTTAAAGAGATGCTTTCACAGAGTATTGACTAGATTAAAACTCACTTCATCATGTGCTTCAGAACAGAAATAACAGTATCCAAGAGATGCCTATAACAGCAAAAGTAGTTACACATCAATTGTAAGACCTGTGTTAATGAAGCTAATTAAATGGGCTGGATGTGTCCCATTCAAATCTGACTGTCAAAGGCAAGGGAAAGTGGCTTTGTACTGCGTTAACCAGTAATTGTCTTTATTAAAGCCCAGGATAGCAGTATCAAATTTGAAAGGGAACCCCAGTTCAGCAGCCTCACTCTGTAACTGGGTGGGGAAATTCTTTTGCAGCAGGAGGGCTGCTGTTAGGTGTCCAGAGAAGTTAAAAGTTCCCTGCAGTTGCGGGGGCCAGTTCCTGATGCCGGGCTTGCACCCATTTTGCTTTGGCACCACAGTGCAGTTTGCCAGCGTGTGCGGCGGAGGGCACGGCCGGCGCCGGGAATGAGCGCGAGGTGGCAGGTCCTGTGGCAGGGCTGGCGGCGGGCTCCCGCTGAGTAGCTGAGGGGCGGAGTGTGGCGGCTGGGGGACATTTGATGCAGGTGGGGGGGCAGCTCGTTCCGAGGGGGGCAGTGTGTGGTGGGGGGGGGGCAGCTCGTTCCATGGGGGGGGCAGCTGTGTGGGGGGGCGGCTCGTTCCGAGGGGGGGGCAGCTGTGTGGGGGGGCGGCTCGTTCCGAGGGGGGGGCAGCGCGTGGTGGGGGGGGGCAGCTCGTTCCGAGGGGGGGGCAGTGCGTGGTGGGGGGGGCGGCTCGTTCCGAGGGGGGCAGTGCGTGGTGGGGGGGCGGCTCGTTCCGAGGGGGGGGGGGAGTGCGTGGTGGGGGGGGCGGCTCGTTCCGAGGGGGGTGCTTGTGGGGGGGCGGCTCGTTCCGAGGGGGGCAGTGCGTGGTGGGGGGGGGCAGCTCGTTCCGAGGGGGGGGCGTGGTGGGGGGGGGCGGCTCGTTCCGGGTGAGGGGGGGGGGGGCGGGGTATGGGGGGGGAACGCCCCGCCCTCCGAGGCACCGCCCCGGCAGCCGAGGCGAGGCTGGCGCGCGGGCTCGCGCAGAGAACAGCCGCCAATCGGGGCGCGCGGCGCACGCGTGGCCCCGCCCCCCGCCGACTGTGACGGAGCCGGAGCGGCGGCGCGCGCCCTGCTGCGCAGGCCTGGACTGGGCGCATGCGCGCTGGCGGTTGGCGTGCGGCCTGGCGGGGCCGTGAGTGAGCGAAGCGGGGCCTGCGCGAGCGGCCATGGCGGCCCCGGCCCCCTCCACGTCGGGCGCGGCGGGGCGCAGGACCATCAAGGGCATCCTCAAGAACCGCGGCTCCAGCGGCGCCGCCCCCCCGCCGGCACCGCCCCCGCGGCGCCCCAGCCCCGGGCCCGCCGAGGACGAGCAGGGGTGAGCGGGGGGGCCCCGGGCAGAAAGCGCCTCCCCCGCCCCGCGCGGGGCTTAGCCGGGGGGGGCAGTGCCGGGGGGGGCCCCGCGCGGGGCTTAGCCTGGGGGGGCAGTGCCGGGGGGGGCCCCGCGCGGGGCTTAGCCGGGGGGGGCAGTGCCGGGGGGGGCCCCGCGCGGGGCTTAGCCTGGGGGGGGCAGTGCCAGGGGGGGCGGGGGGGGGCCCCGCGCGGGGCTTAGCCTGGGGGGGCAGTTGCGGGGGGGGCCCCCCGCGGGGCTTAGACGGGGGGGGCAGTTGCGGGGGGGGCCCGCGCGGGGCTTAGACGGGGGGGGGGGGCAGTGCCGGGGGGGGCCCCGCGCGGGGCTTAGTCGGGGGGGGCAGTGCGGGGGGGGGGCCCCGCGCGGGGCTTAGCCGGGGGGGGCAGTGTCGGGGGGGGGGCCCCGCGCGGGGCTTAGCCGGGGGGGGCAGTGCCGGGGGGGGGGCCCCGCGCGGGGCTTAGCCGGGGGGGCAGTGCCGGAGGGGGGCCCCGCGCGGGGCTTAGCCGGGGGGGGGGGGGCGGGGGCCGGGGGGGGGGCCCCGCGCGGGGCTTAGCCGGGGGTGGCTGTGCCGGGGGGGGCCCGCGCGTGCGGGAGCGCTGGGCGGGGAGCGAGACTCGGCCGCACGGCGGGGCCTAGCGCGGCGTGTCCGGCTGGGCTCGAGCCGGCAGCATCGTCGCTGCGCGCGGACTCGAGGGGCGTGTCCGCACCGGCACCGCGTGTTCTAGGTCGGTCTCTGTAGCACGCTCCTGCCGTTCGCAGCTGGCTGTGCGGCAAGGCACCGCCTCTCTGTGCACCTGCTAGAGCAGGGACGTCGGAGCTGTTAGCCCTTCGTTTCTGAAATAGCGCATTCCAGTCCTGGACCACACGCAGAAAGGAATTCAGTTGTGCCACAGGAGTGAGCTTGTTCACCGTGGTCTTTGTCTCAAATCATTACATGGTCTTTTAAGTATGCTGGGTCCAAGCTATACATTGCTTTGAAGATGAGGACTGACACCTTGAACTTGATTTAAAATTCAGTAAGAAGCCAGTGGAGAGAGCAGATGACAGGTGTGATGGTATTCTGTGTTGTTGTTGACATGTGCTGCAACTGTTTGTAATAGTTTCCTAAGTACTAAGGCTGCATCTAGACTGGCAAGATTTTGCACAAAAGTGACTACTTTTGCACAAAATCTTGCCACTTGTCTACACTGGCCACAAGTATTTGCGCAAGAACACTGACTTTGTACTATACTTTGTACTCCGACGCTCCTGCTCAGGGATAAGCCCTCTTGCACAAGTATTCTTGCACAAGAGGGCCAGTGTAGACAGACTAGTTAATTTCTTGCACAAGACAGCCCGATGGCTAAAACAGCAATTGGAGCTTTCTTGTGCAAGAGAGCATCTACACAAGAGAGCATCTACACATGGATGCTTTTGTGCAAAAGATGTCTTTTGAGCAAAAGCATCCTTGCCAGTGTAGATGCTGTCTTGCACAAATACTTTTAATGGAAAAACTCTTCCGTTAAAAGTATTTGCGCAAAATCATGCCAGTCTAGACGCAGCCTAAGGGTTTTGTGTTCTGATATATTCCATTGCTGTAGTCCAGATGAGAAGTGATAAAAGCTGTGAATTACTGAAGCTATCTTCATCTGCCAGGATAGGATGGAAAGCATGGGTCCCAGATGTTATTAAGCATTACTTATGGATGTTGGAATGTGAGAGTGCTATGTCAGCAGGGAATTAAAAAATAGTCCCTGTACTACAGACTGAATTGACCAAGGTGTGTGTGTGGACTTTGTCAGAAGCGAGCCATGGCTGCAAACTCCGTTTCTTATTTTCAGTGATTTTTCTTTGGTTTTTGCTGCCAAAGTGCATGGTCGTCTGGAAAAGAAAACGTAATCTGTTGTGGCCCCTCTTAGGAGTCCTTGCGGAATTTTAATTAAGCAGCATCCCTGGATTACATTGCTTTTTTCTTTTACTGGATACAGTGCACCTTCTATGGGAATATATGGGAAAACTCCTTCCATAGTTTTGCTTCCAGTTTTTATTTGCCAGGACATGATTTTAGCGTTATCAGTTCTCACATGAAGTGGAACTGGTTGTACTTACAGTTTCCACATACTATTAAAGTGACCATCTGATTACCAAGAGCCTCTCTTGTGTGCCCTCAACTCTGTATCACTCCAGAAATACATGATCCCTTCAACTTTTCAGTCCCTTCCCACAGCTCTTTTGCTTGCTTGTGCATTAAAGATCTAAAAACATGTCCTGTGAGGAAAAACGGCTTTTAGTCTGGAGAAGAGAGGACCTTCTGGAGTGACAACAGTTTTCAAGTACATGAAATATTCCTACAAGGAGGAGAATGAAAAATTGTCTTGTTAACCTCTGAGAATAGGACATGAAGCAATGGACTAAAACCGCAGCAAGGGAAATTTAGGCTAGACATTAGGGAACTACCTGTCAGGATAGTTAACACTGGAACAGATTACCTAAGAAGGTTATGGAATCTTTGTTGAATCTTTTCTTTAAAACCTCCAATGACAAATACTTCCCAGGAACTCTGCTTATTATGTTGTCCCACTTGAGTGCAGGAGACTGGCTGAGATGGCCTGTTGAGGTCACTTTCAGTCCTACACTTCTGAGATTCTGTGATTATTGAAAAAGGCTCCAGGATTTCTTCCTGACTCTGGTTCTGGCTGCCCCTAGCTCAGCTAGGTTAAATGTTTATCTTGCGGGAGGGGAGAGAAGAAAAGAATTTAGAAGAGACTGCCAGGAAATGTGGGCTGCTGCTCAGAAAGTGTCTGTCAGCAATGCAACTGTGAATGAGAAATTACCCTAAAAGTCCCATTTAAATGTACAGAAGCAATTTATGGAATGAATCACTTGCATCCTGTATTTGTTAATCTTGTTAATTTATTTGATTTTTATAATTACACGTTTGAAATTAACACAGAATTGAACTTTTTGACTATTAAGGCAAATAGTTTTTAGTGGGATTTTTTCCAAAACCAACTTGTTCTACATACCTTTTACATACATCATTGTTTAACTAAGGCTTATAAAGCGTTTAAGATGCTAGGACATTTAATTATACCTTTATTGCATTTTCTTTTAAACATTTTTCTTCTTAGTTTATGATTATTACTTTTTAAAATAGTTTTGTGCGGCTTTACTATTAAGCTGAATTAGGGATGTAAAATTCTATTTAATTGATTAACTGGAGAGGTGGGTGAGAGGCAACAGCCCCTCCCAATTGACTGGCACTGCTCTATCTGAGCTAACCAGAACCTGTAAATCTCACCTTTAGCCATTCATGTGCCTAAGATGAAGCTGATAAATTTTAAAAAAATCATCTAAAAATTGTTTTTCTTTGCTATGTTACCTTATAGATTATTGGTGGTGCAGGAAGTTGCAATTTTTTTTCCAACTAAACATCTATGTTTGAGAGTCTGTTTAATGTTTTTTTGTTTTTTTTAAAACTGCTTTTATTTATTGCCTTGTAACTTTTTAGTGTGTTTTTCACAAGAGAGAGTTTTTGCTTGGGTTCTGTTCATTGCTGTATTTTAGGCTCTGTTTACACTATACAGCTCCAGCAGTATAGCTGTGCAGATATGCTGCAAAAAGTTAGGCAGTGTAGCTGCTGTTTGTCAGCTGTTGACAAAATACTCTCCTACTCCCACCCCCACCCCTTTAGGGGCTTTAGCTTTGTTGGCAGGAGAATGCTCATGCTTGAGTTGCTGTTCACACCAGCACTTTTTTGGCAACACTTTTGTCTATTGGGGTGTCATTTTTAACACATTTTAACATTGCCTTGGCAAATGCTTTGTTTTACTGGTGCTTTTGTTGCCTTATCTTTATTCTGTCTCTCAGATAGCTGAGATTTTAGTGAGCTCACTTCTACACTTCAGCTTTTTTTTGTGACATGCAGTTTCAGCTGCTGTTTAGCTGTAGTGCTGAGTTAGAAGGAAAAATAATCTCCTCCTCCTCTGCCCAGATTATATTTCCTATTAGGACATTCAGGCCTTGTCTGTGCTACCAAGTTTTGTTGACAAAATTTATCTCAACTGGGGATGTAACTAGGGATGTAAGCGACTAGTTGACTATCTGATAAACATGAGATTATCTTTCTGCCTCTATCAGAGGGGGGGGGGGGAGCAGGAGCTGGTGCTGTGGGGAGATGGCTTAAAAGCTGGTTTCTCTCCTGAGCCATCTCTGTGGGAGGCAGGGCGGGGGCAGAGGTGTAGTGGGGGACCATATGTGAGCTGGGACAGTCAATTGATTCCTGACTCGTGCCCGGTTCCAGATGCTGCATCTCTGCTTTTTAAATATATTAAGAGCCGCTCAGGCTTATCAGTTAATCATGTAGTTGTCTACACATTGACATCCCTAGCCAATACTTTGTAGGATACAGCTAAAATTTCAAGGGAGCTTGATAATTTGGGGAGCTGGGCTATAGACAACAAAATGAAGTTAACAAAGGCAAATGACAGGTGCTACATTTTGGGGAAAAAACTAAATGCATAAACACAGACTGAGGAATAACTGGCTTGGCAGCAGTACCGCGAAGAAGGATCTGGGAGCTGTGCTGGATCATGCTATGCTGTTTTGTACTGCATTAGAAGTATGGCATGCAAGTTACTGGAGGAGATAGTACTGCTTTATTTGCTTGGTTAGGCCTTAGCTGCAGTGCTATATCCAATTTGTTCCCTGCTGTATAGCAAGGAAGTAGAGAAATTGGAAAGGATTCAGAGGCAAGCAACAGAGATGATCAAAGGATGGAATGCAAGCCATATGAGCATAGGTTGAAGGAACTTGGTGAGTGTAGTTGGAAAAGAGTTTAAGGGAGGCACATGGCAGCCGTCTTCAAATATTTGAAATCTGCTGTAAAAATAATGGAGAAAAGTTTTTCTCTCTTGCCACAGAAGGCAGGATAAGAGACAATAGGTTCAAACTAGGAATGGTAAATATCAGTTAATTGAATAGTCGAGTAACCTCATGAATTCTTATCGGTTAGTCGATTATTTTGTAGTCCCCGGGAGTGGAGCCAGCAGCCAGTGCACCTCACTCCCAAGGAGCCACCTGACACTCCATGCTGCTGCCTCTGTGTGTGATGCCATGCTGTGAGAGGAGCCAGTTTAAAAACCAGCTCTCCTTGCAGACCGGCTGCTTGTCACCTTGTGCTGTTGCTTCTGATAGAGGCAGCAGTGTGGGGTGGCAGTGGTCTGAGCTCCCAGACCTGGGGCAAACTGGAACTGAGCTGGGCTGTCTGCCTGCCAGGCTCCTAGTACACTTTAAACGGAGAGCCACAGCAGGGGTCAGACTTGGACCATCGCAAGCCAGGACTGATGTTTTTATGATTTTTTTTTGTTTCAGTTTTCAACTACAAGTTTAATTGCAATCAGACAGCTAACTTAATGAAGCCACTGAAAATGAAAGGTCAGTTCAGAGGTTAAAATAGGGAATGAACAAGTTAAAAATTATGAGTTGAATGTCTTCAGGTCATCAAGACCTGATGAAATGCATCCTGGAATACTCAAGTAGCTGACTAAGGAGATATGAGCTATTAGCAATTGTAACGGCCATGGCCAACCTGCACAAAGCTGCTCCTGCGCACACCCCATCCCATCCCATCCCATCCCGAATGGCCCCCGCCAGCTCTCCCTTGGCTTCCCTGCACTTACTGGGTTGGAACTGCGGGGTTTTAAAAATAGCGCCCAAGATAGTGGTCATCTTAAAGGGGCAGTCTCCTTTAAAAATTTAAAAATTTTGTTTTTGTTTTTGCTCGACAGTTCTGTTCTGGGAGGCTTTTTTCTTTTCTTTACAATTCTGGTGCAGCTCTTCGCATTTTTTCTGCTGCTGTTTTGGCTCTCTGTTAAATGGATTGGCCACCCCTGAATTATAAGATTGGCCATACTGGGTCAGACCAAAGGTCTGTCTAGCCCAGTATCTTGTCTTCCAACAGTGGCCAGTGCCAGATGCCCTGGAGGGAGTGAACAGAACAGGGAATCAAACGATCCATCTCCTGTCTTCCATTTCCAGCCTCTGGCAAAAAGAGGCTAGGGATGCCATTCCTACTCATCCTGGCTAATAGCCATTGATGGATCTCACCTCCATGAATTTATCTAGTTCTTTTTTGAACTGTGCTAAAGTCCTGGTCTTCACAACATCCTCTGACAAGGAGTTCCATGTGTTGACTGTGCACTGTGTGGAAAAAATACTTCCTTTTTATTTGTTTTAAATCTGATACCTGTTAATTTCATTTGATGACTCTTAGTTCTTATCTTATAGGAACAGGTAAATAACTTCCTTATTCACTTTCTCCATGCTTATCAAGATTTTATAGACCTCTATCATATCACCCCCTAGTCTTCTCGTGTCTAAGATAAAAAGTCCCAGTATTTTTAATCTGTCTTCATATGGTACCCATTCCAAACCCCTAATAATTTTTGTTTCCCTTTTTTGAACCTTTTCCAATGCCAGTGTAGTTTTTTGAGATGAGGGAATCACATCTGTATGCAGTATTCAAGATGTGGGCATACCATGGCCTTGTACAGAGTCAATAAGATAGTCTCTCTTTGCTATTCCTTTTTAAATGATTCCTAATGTTGTTTGCTTTTTTGACTGCTGCTGCATATTGAGTGGATGTTTTCAAAGAACTCTATCGTAACTCCCAAGTTCTCTCTCTTCACTGGTAATAGCTAAATTAGTCCCTATAATTTTGTATGAATAGTTGGGATTAAGGATGTTAAATTGCGGTTACCTAGCTAATCCTATAGTCAGGGCTCGCCGAACCGCGGCGAGCCCCACTCACCAGCCGCACTGTCCGGCGATCTGCGCATGCTGGGCTCTTCTGGGTTGCAATCTACTCGCCACAGGTGAGTAGATTGCATTATTTGTCGAGCCCTGCCTATAGTCAATGCAAGTTGTATCAACTATATAATTAGTCGACAGGCCTGCTCTGCAGAGCCCAGTGGGATAGCTTTAGGAGCTGGCTCAAGCGGGGACTGAGCAGTTCCAGCTCATGATGGTTCCGGGGACACTACCTGCATAGCAGCTCTGCATTTTAAATGTAGCAAGAGCCACTAGGCTCTTTAAAATGCAGAAGCGCAGTATCGTGGACCAGCATGACCTGGGACTGCTCGGTACTGACTTGTGCTGAGTCCAGCAACAGCCCCTAGCCGTAGGGGGGCAGCTCCTTGCTGGGACCCCTGTGGACAGGGTCTGCTTTGCAGCAGCCTTCCCTATCCCTCCCCCTGCTGCCTCTGATTTTAAGCCAGCTCCCCCCAGCACTGGCTTCTGCTCCCCCCCATGCTGTCTCTCTCTAATAGGCAGAAAGGGGGGGAAGCGACTAGTCGAGTCACTACTCAACTGTCCGATAAGCTTATGCTTGTTGGATAGTCGGTTACTAGCTTACATCCCTAGTTGGGATTATTTTTCCCAATATGCATTACTTTGCATTTATCAACATTGGCTTTCTTTGATAGGCCATCACGCCTTGTGGATAACGGAGAAGTGGTGGACGTGGTGTAACTAGACTTAGGAGGTTGTGGAATTTCCATCACTGGAGCTATTTAAGAGCAGGTTGGATAGGCACCTTGGATGGTGCTTGGTCCTGCAGTGAGAGCAGGGGACTGGATTGGATGATCTCTCGAGATCCCTTCAGGTTCTAGTATTTTATGATTCTATGATGAAAATTAGTTTGCCATTTTGTTGCCCAATCACCTAGTTTTGTGAGGTCATTTTGAAGCTCTTCACAGTCTGCTTTGTTCTTAACTATATTGAGCAGTTTTGTATCATCTGCTATTTTTGCCACCTCACTGTTTACCCCTTTCTCCAGATCATTTATGAATAGATTGAATAGGATTGGTCCCAGTGGACTCTTGGGGAAAACCACTAGTTACCTCTCTCCATTCTGAAAACTGACCATTTTTCCTTCCCTTTGTTTTCTGTCTTTAATCAGTTATCAGTCCATGAGAGGCCCTTCCCTCTTCTCTCATGACAATTTACTTAAGAGCCTTTGGTGAGGGACCTTGTCAAAAGCTTTCTGGAAATCTAAGTACACTGTGACCGCAGGATCCCCCTTGTCCACATGCTTTTGACCCCCTCAAAAAGCACTAGTAAGGCATGATTTCCCTTTATAGGAACCATCAAATTATGTTAATCTACCTCAGGGGTGGTGAACCTCAGGCCCCAGCTTGCCTGGATCTGGCCGAAGCTCAGGGCTCCCCCACCTAGCATTGGTGAGTCTGAGCTTTCTGTGGGACTGGAGCACACAAAAGCTACTAGCTTGGGCCCCTTTAGGCTGTGGTGTGCAAGGGGAATATGGGGAGTGTCTTTCTCCTTCTCAGTCAGGGGTCATGTCAGTTAGGTTGGGTTTTGGGGGTTTTCTGGCTTCTCACTTGTGTGTAGCCCCGACTGATTTTTCTGTGAGTCTGCGGCCCCTGACCCAAAAAAGGTTTCCCACCCCAATCTGTTTGTCTGACAATTCTATTCTTTACTTTAGTTTCAACTAATTTGCCCGGTAATGACATCAGATTTACTAGACTGTAATTGCCAGGATCACCTCTAGAGCCCTTTTTAAAGATTGGCATCATATTAGCTATCTTTCAGTCATTATGTACAGAAGCTAATTTAAAGAATAGGTTACAAACCATAGTTAATAGTTCCACTATTTCTCATTTGGGTTCTTTCAGAACTCTTGGGTGAAAGCCATCTGGTCCTGGTGACTTGTAACTGTTAAGTTTATCAATTTGTTCCAAAAACTCTTCTGACACCTCAATCTGGGACAAGTCCTCTGATTTGTCACCTAAAAAGAATGACTCAGGTTTGGGAAGCTCCTTTAGCATCTTGATCGTCCCGTGGTCCCTCTGTGTATCAGGCTTTCTCCTTCTGGTATTCTTGAAAACATTTTGCTATTACTTTTTGAGTTTTTGGCTAGCTATTCTTCAGGCTCCTTTTTGGCTTTCCTTATATTTTTACATTTAATTTGACAGAGTTTATGCTCCTTTTTATTTTCCTGACTAGGATTTAACTTCCACTTTTTTTTACCTCTCACTGCTTCTTTTACTTGGTTGTTAAGCCATGGTGGCATTTTTTTTGTTCTCTTACTGGATATTTTATTTTGGGATATACATTTCTATTGGGCTTCTATTATGGTGTCTTTGAAAAGTTTCCATGCAGCTTGCAGGGATTTTACTTTTGTCATTGTATCTTTTAATTTCTGTTTAACTATTCTCATTTTTGTGTAATTCCCCTTTCTGAAATTAAATGCCACAATGTTGGGCCTCTGTGGTGTTTTTTTCAGCACAGGGATGTTAAATTTTATTACATTATGGTTGCTATTTCCAAGCGGTCCAGTTATGTTTACCTCTTGGACCAGATCTTGTGCTCCATTTAGGATTAAATCAAGAATAGCCTCTCCCCTTGTGGGTTCCAGAACTGGCTGCGCCAAGAAACAATCATTTGAGGTGTCAAGAAATTTTATCTCTGCATCCCGTGTTGAGGTGATCTGTAGCCAGTCAATATGGGGATAATTGAAATCCCCCACTAAATAATTATTGAGTTTTTTATATTTATAGCTTCTCTAATCTCCCTTGGAAATACTTAAATCACTATCACTGTCCTGGTTAGGTGGTTGATAATAAATCCATACTGGTATATTCTTATTAGAGAAAGGAATTGCTATCCATAGAGATTCTGTGGGACATTGTTTCATTTAAGATTTTTACTTCATTTGATTCTACATTTTCTTTTACATATAGTGCCACTCCCCCACTAGCACGACCTGTTCTATCTTTCTGATAGTGTCTACATGTAGAGTTATACTATAGTTCTGTTAGGAAACTTCGATGCATAGACAAGTCCTAAAAGAGTCATCTTTTTTTTTTAAGTCTGCCACCTGGTATCACTTCCCCTTTCCTGTCTTTCTGGTGCTTGTGTGGCTAAGCAGGTACAGAAAGTATGCTCTTGTACACTGTGAAAATTCTTACCAGAATAGTTTGAAGGCTTGATGTTGACTACATGTTAATCTTTGCTGGACTAATGACTATATGAATCCTTGGGCAACCCTAGCTGGAATTCCTACTCCTTAGGTTGGTGAAAGAAACATTAACCAGGGTGCTGTTTGACTTGGTAGGCAGGTTTCTGCCGGGTGGATAGATTACTAATAATGGATCTGCAACAGTCTGATGGCAGCTGCCTGTGTAGGTGAAGTGGTGAGTGAAAACAGGTGTCTGTAACTGTTGTGAGCAGTACTTTATTAAGAAAATGAAGAGTAGATGAAAGAATAGGTTTCCAAGAATTCTATCATGTGGATTGGTTATTAACAAGACAATGCTTGAATAGAGGAATGATAGGCTCCTTAGTCTAGGGAGACAGAATTGCAGGGGTAACTCACTTGGCCAAACTTGGTTGTGTTTGTGGTAGAGATGTTAAAAAATGTTTAAAAAAAAAATTAACTGTGTAACTGATCAAAATCTTGTCAATTACACAAATAACCTCTGGGTGTGGCTGCTGGTGTCTCCAACCCCCCGCCGCCGCCAGTTAACTGATTACTAGTAAGCATCAGCCGGTGAGTGTGATGGTTACTGGGTAATTGGTTACCCCCATTTACAGGGCTTGACAAACAGGGGTGAGAGCTACTCGCCAGCCCTGCACCGTGCCTGGGCCAAATTGGTGAATGGGGCGCACAGAGCGACTGGCTGAAATCTATTCGCCACAGGCGAGTAGAATCAGCGGTTTGTTGAGCCCTGCCCATTTACAACCCTAGTTTGGAGCATGAGTAAAAAGGCAGGCTGGTGATTTATATTATGCAACTGCATTGACCAAGTCCTGGCTGGGTTGATTGAGTTGGGTTGGTCCTGCTTTGGGCAGGAGGCTGGACTCGATGACTCCTGAGGTCTCCTCCAGCTCTTGGATTCTATGATTCAATTAGTGCATTTACAGTGGGGTTTTTTAAACGTGAATATGATTGGAGTTTAGCTCTATAGAGCTGCTCGAGGACTCTGTGTTTGAGTGGGAACACACATCTGTCGTGGCCTTTCACTATTTGTACAGATCAGGGAATGGAAACTGAAGGAGGACCTGCACGTTCTGCTTCCTTGTCAAAACAGAATAAAACGTCTTTTAGCATATGGTGAGACGTTCTTTTTCTCATTTCAGTAAAAAGTCCCAGAAGTGGGATGAAATGAATATCCTAGCTACGTACCATCCAGCAGGCAAGGACTATGGTTTAATGAAAATAGATGAACCAAGCACTCCCTACCATAGGTAAACCCACTTAAACGTCTTTTCTTTAATGACCTGAGTATAACAGAATACTTGGTTTTTCCTGAATGGCCTAGCAGCATATGTCAGCTTGTAAATGCCACTTGATCCACTAGCATGGTAGCTGGTGGCATGACAGGCTTTGTATAGTCCATCTGAACCTTTAAGTGATGGGCTTATGCAATATTAGATGGGAGAACTGTAGGGGTACTTTTGGAAGTACACTCCATGCTTTAAATGCAGGCTTATGTCAGTGGTTCTTACATTGGGGTCCATGGAGCACTAGTGGTCCCTGGATGCCTTGCAGGTGGGCTGTGGCTCCAGCTCGGCTCCTCTCTCCCCCTGCAGTGGGGAGCCTGCACTGTTGTTCCAGCCTCATGCCCCCTCATAAGGTTGGAGCACCAGCACCGGCTTCCTGATGGGGATGGGCATAGAAAGTCCCGAGTCTCCCTGCTGGATCCGGCTTATGTGGAAGAAGTGGGGCCAGAAGTGGCTCTGTGTGCTGCTGGGAGAACAGCAGTGCATGGGCGCACTCCCTGGAGGCTTTCTCCTCTACTCCCATTGTCTGGAATCTGGCCAGTGAGAGTGTCAGGATGCTGTGCCTGGGACAGGGAGCCCTGGGAGCAGTGCAGGGTGCAAAAGCAAGTAAGTGTCTCCCTCTCACAAACACACACACACCAAGACCTTGCACCCCCAGGCCTGCTCCTGCACCCTCCCTTCTGGCCAGACTCTGTGCCCTCCCTTGCTCCTGCTCCCACTCCCTGGCCAGACACCCTACTCTCAGCCTGCTCCTGCACTCCACCTCCCACCCAGATCCTACATCCCCATCCATATCTCTCTCCCTGTTCTACACACTGAACCCCTTATTACTGACCCCACCCAAGAGCCTGGGGGGGGCTATAAAATCCACTCACCTCGGAACCCCAAAAAGAGTTAATTTGGCCTATGGGAAGCCCTGAACCTCAGTCCTCTGGCACTCCAGCCCCATGGGTAGAGGGACAGGGAGGAGTGGGGTCTCTCAGTTGGGGGCTACATCAGTGAGGGTTGGTTTTTTTTGGAGGGGTTATTTTTGCTTCACTTGCAGTGCCCCCAACTGATTTTTCTGTGGTCAGTAGATCCTGACCCAAAAAAGGTTCCCCACCCCTGCCATAAATAAAGACAAAGTTGAAAGATTTTGTGTTGTACATAAATTAATATTTTACTTTATTTAAAATAAAGTTTGGTAAACTAACATGAGAAAGTTAAAGTGCTTCGTCTGTTTAATCATTTTGATTAATATTTCCTTTCTTACTATTTAAATTAAACCATTTTCCCTAGCTGCAGTATAGAGATGCAGGCAACTAGTTGACTATCCAATAAGGAAAAGCAGAGGCAGCAAGGGTGGGAGGGGAGCAGGAGCTGGTGCTGGAGGGAGCCAGCTTAAAAATGCCCCCAGCACTGTCTCCATGGGGGGTAGGGAAAACAGGGAAGTAGCAGGGACTGGGCATGAGCCTGGAATCAGCTGATTCCCGGCTTGTGCCCAGTCCCAGATGCTGCACCTCTGCTTTTTGAATGTATTAAGAGCCTACTGGCTCTTAATACATTTAAAAATCAGAAATGCAGCGGAGGGAGGAGAGGTCCGAGGCAAACGGTGACATCTGATTCCTGGCTCATACTGGGTCCCCACTGCTGTGCTTTAGCCTTTTAAATGTATTAAGAGCCAACAGGCTCTTAATACATTTAAAAAGAAGAGCTGCAGTGGAGTTAATTCCTTGGCCAGCAGTTAACCCTGCTGCAGCTCCTCCGCTTAATGGCTAATTGATTAGTTGATTAAACTAAATTTAACATCCCTATTTCAGCACTAGCAAAATGGCTCAGATGTAATTACATAATTAATGTCAAGTTTCCATTAACAGCTAGTGAGCCATAGAAAGGTTTGCGTTGAGCTGGGTGGGCCACAGGCCAAAAAGTTAGGGAATCGCTGGCTTATGCTGAATAGTTTGTACTATTTTTAATAGGAATAAATTGATTTTGAGAAGCTTTGAATGTTTTAAGCTTTACAGTTTTTTTGTAATTCTGTCTAAAGATTACAGCTTTAAACTGTGTGTAACAGGAAACACTACTATTTGCATCAAAATATTTAAACCAGAAAAAGAAAAAACCTGGAATCAAGTATTAAAGAAATAGTTGAACTAAAATAATTTCTGATAATATAGCTTAGTAGTGATCTTTTAGAATTAATTCTTGTGCACTTTTGTCTTTCTAGTATGGTAGGAGAGGATGATGAAGATGCAGTGAGTGATTCAGAATTGAATGAACCCATAACAGCAGATGTGTTAGCTAAAAAGTAAGTGATGGTTGCAGTAGAATGTTAACGAAATTTGAAGATTGTCCGTCTTTACAGTACCTTCTTGGTTTCTGGTAGATGTTACTGTTTTCTGTAAGAGCCAGAAGTTTCCATGAATACTCATGATTAGTAGCAGCATCTAATGTGAGTAGCACTAGTGAAAACAAACTTACTCAGCTAGAGATGTTAAAATGCATTTGTTTTTGTAAACGTGTAACTGCTGAAATTTTCAGCATTTGCACTTCACACACGAGCTCCCACCTTGTTCAAAGCCCCCTGCTGCTGCTGCCTCTGAGGAGGCAGTGGCTTAAAATCCGACTCTAGGTGCACTCCAGTTTACTCCCCCCCCCTCCCCTGCTGCCTCTGATACACACAGTTCCCCTTCTGCTTTTGTAACTGTGAAGGTTAACCGTGTGCACGGGTACATGTTCACTAGCTCAATTGTAACATGAGATACTAGTGCTAAATATCTTTATTATATATACCAGGAGGGTTTTTTAGGTATACTGTGACAAAATTCCTAATTCCTCACAATTGGTCCTGTGCTTCCAGGGAAGCACCTCTCCCTGTCTGGGGAAAACAGCAACTCCCTGTCTAATTGCTCGCCTCAATGGCTCACTACAGTTTCCTAACCCCCTTTACTTCAGGGGCAAGCCACAGTCCGATTTAGCTACTCTCAGGGACATACCAAGGGGAAGGAAACAATCTCTTTGTCTCTGGTGTTCTCTCTGGATATGGAGGCAATCACACTGGATTTCTTAACTCAGTCTTTCCCCTTCTATCAGGGGTTTACTTCCCTCAAACTTTTGGGGCCTGAAAAGGCTTTTTCCTGGGCAGGGCTTTTCTTGCCCTTTGTCTGTACCTGTAGAGGTTCCTCCTGGTATGTGACAGTATCTTTACTATTTCTGCTCTCCTGCACCATGCCCTCCTCCCACAACTCTTGAACTGACTGAAGGGGCATGCTTTTAGCCAGTCCTTGATTGGCTCCAGGTGTCCCAATAAACCTGTCCCCAACTCCTTCTAGCAGATTGTTGATGGCCTCCAGGTATTTTAATTACCATGAAGTACCTTGTTTGGTTACCAAGGAGACGGGGGCTTGTTTAATATACCCTGCTTTCTGTTACTTCCTTGTAGCCAGCCTGACGGCATCACAATATATACAGGCTAAGTACTTAATTGTGAGCCATTGATATGCTGCTTCAGCACTTCTTCCTGTGCCTTTTGGTTAGGTTAGCAGTGGCAGCTGAAGGTAAAGGACCCAGGATTCTAGCTCAAGAAGTGTACAGCGAGGATGAGGATGATGATGAAGAGTTAACACCTGAAGAACGGGGTAGGTTTTATTTTTTCTGCTAAATTCTGAGTAGTTAGAAGGATGCTGTGATCTAAAACTGGAGAAACAGTCTTTCTAGAGGTGACTTGGATTCCTTATTGCCTTTGATACTTCCAAGTTTGGTTAGATTGAATTGCATCCATTATACTAGTCTGAGAGCAAGTTCATAAGGATGAGACTCTCTTGTTTCAAAGGAGCTCTTATTGTAGGATGAGTCCATGGGAGTAGTTTCCAAAAGTGCTTGTTTATTGAGCCACAGATGGTTCTGTTTTAGAAGGTTACCACTTAATCAGCACACCTTTCAGTTGGACTTTGTTAGGGCTTGTCAAGTGATTAAAAAAAGTGATTAATCTCAACATTAAAAGTTTGTGATTAATCACACTGTTAATAATAGAATACCATTTATTTAAATATTTGTGGATGTTTTTCACATTTTTAAGATATTTCTGTTACAATACAATGCGTACAGAGCTCACTTATTTTTCATTACAGATATTTGTAATTAAAGCTTATTAATCAAGTTTGGTTAGTTCAACTGTGGTTTACAGCCCTACACTGAATTACAAATAACTGTCTCTTGCTAGCTGTGTATCACTTCTGCCTCTTAATGGGCAGGAAAAGCACCTATACTTTCTAGCCAATGTAATTCTATGAATCAGCTGGGAGAGGAGCTAGCAGGCTATTCATAGTGATCCCTAAATAGGATCTCTCAGTACAGCTTCAAAGCAGACACTACTCTGAATTAATTTGGCTTATAGCATTTTAACAAAATAGTAAAGCAATGAAACATCTTGGGGTACAAACCCGGGTGTTGATTGTAGAGAGATACAGGTTGGGCTTCCCTGGTCCCAACAAGGGAGTTTGCTGGACAGGGGAAGTTAGGCCTTGGACTCTCCAGGGGCTCTCCTCCTGGCTGTGGCCCTGGCCAGTGCATTGCTCCCAGCCTACTGGTGAGGCTCCTCTCTGGGCTGCCGGCCCGTCTCCTGGCTGGCGGGTCTCTTTTCTGGACCCACTGACCCTGTGGGCTGCCAGCTGCTGGCAACCTCGCTGGCTGGGGCTCTCTGGTCCTGTTAGACCACAGATGTTGCTGGACCAGAGTGTCCCGGACCACAGAGGGTCAACCTGTACTGCTGTTTCTTGTTTTTTCTGGTTCCACACTGCATGTCCAAAAATGAAACTTAACGTTCAGATTCTAACAAGGAAATTGAAGCTGTGCATGAGACTGTCAAGAAGTAAAGATTAATATGATTGTGGTGAATTGCCATAACCTAAGCCAATATCTATTTTATAGGAAAAATGTAGGATGTGAGTTTCTGGGGCTAGGATCTTAGGTGGGTGTGTGGAAAGAGCTTTTCTTCTCCATTTGGTAAAACGGTTCCTGGTGGCTGACTCTTGGCAGTTAGCAGGCAAGCAAGTTAAGCCAGCTGTAGGGCTTGATCTGCTAGACTCTGCAGTGATTTGTTCAAGTTGTCCATAGGACTAAGATGAGGCTAGTCTTAAATTGCTGAACAAGAAGGCACTACGCCTTTTAATTCACTGAATGAAACATTCCCATATGTTTTTATTTGGTCCATGTCAAGTCACATGTGTTTGGTGAGCACAACTCAGTCTTATAAAATACCCTCAATACAGTCAGATTTCCTTCTTTTCCTTCTTCCTTATTAGTATCACCTCTACCAAACATAAGTGTTTACAGATAATTAAGTAGCAACAAATCTAATTCTTAAATTGTTTTCCCCATGTGTCCTGGTGCTGTATCTCTAAATCTTCCCAAAACAGATGATCCCCTAGCAAAGGTATGTGAGGAGTAAGTTGTGCCCCACTCCTCTGAGATTTATTTTCACTTGGAAAAATTTTATGGATACCTTATTAATTGTCAGTTTGATAGCATCCTTCCATAAAGTACTTTAAACTAATTACTTAAAGCAAAACATACAATAACTTACATGACACAAAGATTGCATCCGCTCCAGGAGAGGCAACTCCTATCTCGCAAACAGTGCAATGTTGGAATCATTCCAAAGAACTAATGTAAAAATATATCTGTGTAAGGGATGTGAAGGACTAGTCAACTATAAGATAAGCAAATGCTCATCGGATAGTCGACAGGCTAGTTGACTAGTTCCTCTCTCCCCCCCCCCCCTTCCTGCCTCTATCAGAAAGAGTTTCTGGGGGAAGAGGAAGGGGTACTTCAAAGTGGCAGCACCATGTGGAGCCTGGGGTCAGGCTCCGGGCTGCATGCAGCACTACCACTTTGAAACACCGCATGCAGCCCAGAGCTAGCTGGGTTGTCCCCAGGCTGCACACAGCATTTCAAAGCGGCAGCGCCACGTGGAGCCCGAGATCAACTGGGGACTCCCCTGCTGACTCCGGGCTCTGTGCGGTGCTGACGCTTTGAAACGTTTGAAACCTGACGTTGGGCTCCCCATAGCGTTTAGAAGTGACAGCGCCACACAGAGCCTAGGGTCAGTCCCCAGCTGACCCTGGGCTCCATGCGGTGCTTTCACATTTAAAGTGTAACAACAGCCTTAGGGCTACACCTCAAAGGCGGAAGCGCCCTATCGACTAATCGAATAGTCGATGCACAATGCTTCAGCTATTTGATAGTCAATTACTTGATATTTAACATCCCTAATCTGTGTGTTGAACATGGTTTTTCCCACTCTTTCTACAGAAAAAAGGAAGCAGTTTGAAATGAAGAGAAAAATGCACTACAATGAAGGACGAAATATTAAATTGGCAAGGCAGCTAATGGCAAAAGAACTACATGGTGAGGCGGAAGATGAGGATGATGAAGATGAGGAGATGCATGATGCTGTAGAAGTAGAAAACATGAATACAGAAACCCCTGAACCTGGTAAGCAGCTATTGGTCAAAGGCATGTTTAAACATGGTGGTTCTTTGAACTGATAAAAGTGCTAAAAAGCAAAGCAGTTTATCTTTCTCTCCCACTCCTTATGTAGCCCCAAAGGCAGAGAGTATCCCTTTCCCTATGTTGAATTTAAATAGCATTTATCATTGTTGTGTCTAGGCATCACCTTGACATCTAGTTCTTAGCTTTGGACGTGTCAGAGGGATAGCTGTGTCATTCTGTAACTTTAAAAACAAGTAGTAACTTATGTTATTTCGAAATAGAGTGTGGGTCTACATAGCAAGCCTGTTGTTTTGAAATTAGGCTTTTTACTTCGACTTCTGTAACCCTGATTTCATGAGGAATAAGGGAAGTCAAAGGAAGAGTGTTCCTCCTTCGACTTCCTGCTGTGTAGACAGCGTCAAAAGCTGAGTTAAGCTACTTCGACATCAGCTATGCAGTTAACATAGCTGAAGTTGTGTAGATTAACTCTACTTTAGTCAGCAGTGTGGACATGCCCTTAGTTGCCACGGGGCTACTCATTTCTTAGCTTTGGAAATGCACCACATTGGTAGTGTTGGCCCATACCCAGGGATTCTGCTTCGTGGTGACACAATGGATAAGGAAACCCCTGTCTTTCAAAGACTTCAGAAGTTCTCTCTCACCAGTCATACTTCCACTGAATAAGCAGAATCTTGTTGCAGCAGATGCCAGAACTTTTATTGAGGTGAGAGCAAGCCCTGTAGTGATACCTGAAATAAACACAGCATGCAGGAGTGCCTCTGTGCTTGTTTGCCACTCTGCTGCCATACCGCCTTGTGGCCTGGAGCCACCCCGCATAAATGCTATAGGGTGGCAGAGCAGAGCCAAAATCTTCCACTTACAGTTGTGCAACTGTTCAGCTAAGCTGCTAGGACATTGGTCTGTGTCTTTATTTTATAAAATGGCGTGTTTCTGTCTGAGGGGCAGGTGTATTAGTCTGTAGCAAGTAGTTGTCCAGTGCCTAGAGACAAACAAAACTTGTAGCTGTTTTGTATCTGCACTGAGGAGCCCAGCCTCCTTGCCATCTCACCTGCTGGAAGAGTGCTGTGATTTCTAGTTGGTGGTTGTTCATGGAATCTGTTTCAAGTCTCCAGTCTTTGTATCAGCTTCTCGCTAGCAATTTTCTATAAATGTGAAATTTCATACCACCTCAAGCTGTTGGGGTGAGAGAGAGTGCATGCTTTCTCTTTCCATCTCTAAGCTTCTTGTCTGCAATACTGTACTCTTCTGTTCCTTCCCCAAGTTGTATTTGGGGTGTCCTCCCTATTAAGAATGATTGTGTCTACTTCTGCTGAAGCTTAGCTCTTTGAAACACTTGTAGGCATCATGAAATTGATGTGAGAGCACCACTGACATTAAGAAAAATGAACAAGACTGTAGTAGCCATGACTCTGAAATCTTAATGTTGCTGAGCTGCTGCTTGGCAAGCTGTAGCAGAAATATCCGAGCAGCTTACAGACTAGAAGATCCTATGTTTACATCTAGTTCATATTTGGAAGTTTTTCTTCACAGCTGTAGAGACTAAGGGTGTTAAAATGGGATTATGTGCCTAATCATTTAGTCAATACAATTAGTATCGACTGTATGATCAGTCGATAAGTGCCACTGTGCAGAGTCGCAGGGGGGGTAGCTCCTGGAGCCGACTTTAGTCAGGAATGAACCGTCCTGGCCCGTGCCAGCTCTGGAACCGCCACTGTGCTGTGGCTCTGTATTTTAAATGTAGTAACTTAGAACCGCAGGACTCTTACTACATTTAAAATGCAAAAATGCAGCAATCAGCGCTTGCCATGACTGCTCGGTCCTGGCTCACGCTGAATCGAGCAGCTCCTTTTCTCAGCGGACAGTCCTGGCCACCACAAACAGGGGTTGCTTTGTGGCAACAGCCTCTATCCACGGGGGGGGGGGGGGGACCAGCTTGCCGCTGGGACTCCTACAGACAGGGGCTGCTTCGCAGCAGTGTCCCCTATCCCTGCTCTGCTGCCTCTGATAGGCAGGCGACACCCTGGAGATGGCGCTGTGCGGGGGGGGGGGAGCCGGCGGAGACAGGCTTTTAAACTGGCTCGCCCCAGCACCAGTTCCTGTCTCTCTCCCACCTTCCTCCAGTCTCTTATAAAGGCAGCGGGGAAGGGGGGGTGGGTGCCCCTGCAGAGAGCACGGGGTGAGCGAGGATTGCTTGAGTCCTCGCTTGTCCCATGCTCCCTGCAGCGCTTCTGCTTCTGAAATGTACAAGATCCCCAGAGGGCTTTTGTATGTTTCCAAAGCAGAAATGCCCAAGGGGGACTGAACAGTCCCTGCTTGCACCATTTCCCTGCTGTGCCTCTGCCTCCCCTGCCCCCTGCAGAGTTGGTGCTGGGGGGAACTGGCTTTAACACCTGCTCTTGCTCCCCGCCCCTTGCAGCCTCTGTCTGATAGAAGCAGCAAGGAGGGAGGGAAGTGACTATCCGATAGCTGACTAGTCGCTAACACCCCGCGTATGAACTAGAGTCTTGTGTAAAATGAGAAATTCTATGGAAATGGTCTAGGCTCCCAGCTGCTATTTTCAGTTCTTGGCTATAAATCACAGACTTGGTGCTGCTATTATCCGCATCCCAGGGTGCACAGAATTCATCTGCCCAGCATAGCTTCCTATTTTGATGACAGAAAAATCCTTGTGGCCAAGTACTGCAGTTCCACGTTTTGCCCACTAGAGGCTGCTATAGCACCAAAATAGCCATCTGTGAGCAAAAAGCAGAACTGCTGCACCTTGGGCAAGAATATATTTTACTCAGGAAAAAGAAAATTCTGTGCATGCTCAGTGCTGCAGAATTCCAGGAGTAGAAGTTTATCATAACATCCTGTTCAGGGACTGTTAGGCCAGAATGGGCCACACAGGGCTCCTGTGGGGTCACAGATTGGGATTCAAAATGGCTAGTGGGGGGCATGGACTGGAATGTGCTCTCAGGAGCTACTGGGGCGGTAACTTTGAGCCTGGCGTTGATGGAGAAAGGCTTCAGGACCCATGGGCATGTGGGAACTGTGGGGACAGGGGCAGATGAGCCTGACTGGGAGAATCTTGGGGTCAGCCAGAGTTTCATGGGGGAGACTTCCCAACTTCCGACCAGTCTACTCCCCCATCCAGACCAATGGCTTCCAGGATCACGCAGGCTTTTTTGTTATCCCTAAGTCTCCCAAGCTTTTCACTGCTTCTGACAGGTGCAGGAAATACAATTCTGTATCATGATTTAAACAAATTACTCAACGTTCTGTATTAATATGCCTAGGAAAGAATTCTAGGTTGTCAAAAACAGTACCAGGATCTTTATTTTTTGGATCTGTATAGTTATAGACACCCTTCCTGAAAGATATTTTGAAATAATTGAAACTGGCATGATTTATATTGTGTTATTTTGACAAAATAGAGAATTTTGCAGAATTTTCAAATATCATGTATAGAATTGAATACAGTGGGTATTACCGGAGGGCGGGGGGGTGGAAGCTAAAGCTCACAATAATTGCTCCTGCGGAGTCGTCTTATATCTTTCCCAGACCCACTGTTTGTTTAGCTTTCGATGGTAATACATAATCCTAAGCCATATAATGGCATTTACTAGAGCTTCACTCTCTAGGGGAAAGGACGACTCCAGTAGGCATCTTTGCGGCCTTTCTGCATGGCTTCAAGATAGCACCACCTTTCTGCTCCCTGCTATAGAGCAGGGAGGCGGCTCCGCTCCCCAGCTGCATTCTCCCAGGGAAAGAAGAGCACACCTTTGCAGCATTTTTACATCTCTGCTGTTTGACGTCACTTCATTCTGCTTCATAGTCCGACTTCTGAGCTGCACCCGGTAATTATCCATTCTTGAGTGACTGCTCATGCCCAACTGATTGTACATTTTTCTAACGCTTTATTTACCAGTCCACCAGTCCCAGTAACTCTCCTAATTAGTTCAGCTTGAGTTTTCCCAACCTAACGGATTCCTTTTAGTGGACTTGTTGCTTAACATCCTGCTGTTAATTTTTTCATTTGTATCACTTGGCCTAATTGGTGAAATAGTTCACCACCTTTTAATCTCTAAGTAATAGGTGACTATCTGGTTCACTTTTGCTCCATTTGCCTAATTTATTTTTCTTTTGAAAATCCAATAACTCTCCAGTTTTATCTTCGCTGGTGGACTGAAAGCTCTTCTTTGAGCAATTGATTATACATACAGTGTTTGGGGCCAGAAATGATAAAAGGGGAATGAACTTTAAGCAAACCTGCATTAGTAAACGTCTTGTCCATATCTTCAATTCCTACCATCCTTCAGAACGTCATCTGCAATTAGGCTAATGCTAAGAGAACGGATAGCCCTCAGTGAGGCTTACAGATGTAATAGGCCAATAGGTGGGCAACAACTGTTGGTGGTTCTTCAGGTGATTGTGCACATATACATTCAACTGACAGTAAACACTCACTGTATTTGAGTTGGTGACTTTTCCAGCAGTGCCATGCGGTGGTGCAGGTGCCCAAACTCTCTTCTTGTGTTGAGCTGAGGACATAGAAGAGCATTGTCACCACTTCTCTTGGTTCCCTCTTACTGCCTGTGGTGAGAGTTGGAGCTCCCTGCACTATTCAGCTTTGGTTCACCAGCTTCTCTAAAGAGTTTTCTCACTGTCTAGAGTTCCACTTAATTTTCATATAGTTTAGGAGAGTTAGATTGTATGTTGTTACGAGAATTGATGGATTTAATATTAAGAAATACCCAGGGTTTAAGCAGTGTGCCACATGCCAGACTGTGACCCCTGTCACAGGTAGCACAAAATCTGCTTAATTTATTTAGGTGGGGACCTGAGAGGCATTTAGTGTGTATCTTCTTCAGTATCACAACAAAGAAACAGGTGGTTTTCTGAATTGGACCTTGACCACAAGAGGACGGACTCTCCAGCTACAAAAAGTGCCCTGACTTTGAGACAGACAGACATGCCACTCCTCGTCCACAGTGATTTCCTCCAAGTGCTCTAAGCTTCTGTCATCTGGGTCTCAGGGATGTTCAAAATCCCACTCTATTTGCCTCAGAAAAGGGCTTCCAGTAAATCCTCTGGTGAGTTGGAATCTGGCTGCTGACACCAGTGTTCACCGGAACCATCAAGATTGGTATCTCCACTATTGTCATTGACTCTGATGTTGTTGGCCCACATGGCTGAACAGTTACCTCTGGTGCAGTCAACTTTGGGGTCCTTCATTGCAGTGGTGGACCCTCTTATGTTTGCAGGTACCACTCTTCCTTGTTACAGCATCCATCACCAGTGGTGTCCATGTCTGCACAATCAACATGCATCATCAGCATGGCTCCATCTCTTGCACTGGCTTCTTCGTTTTCTGTCAGCACCACTGACACCAGTATACCTGACTACATTTCAGCTGCCTCGCTCACTTCTGTGAGCTCCCGTGGGCATTTCCTCTTGTCAGTCATTAGGGTGACACCTAAGACCTTCATGAACACTAGCTAGGACTGCTGTTCTATCTACTGAGGAGAGCTATTTCTTTTCTCTTCAGGGATACCAAAACTAAAAGTTATGATTGGCTTTTTTCAAGGAGGCCCCGGGTGGCACACACCACTTTAGGCCATATGAAGAGTGGAATATCTCCAAGGGAGTAACCTTACTGGGCATCTCGAACTAGTGCTATAGGGTCTAGGAGGTTGCTTTCGTTCATACCAGGGACTCTTAAGGAAGCCCCTTCCATGGGCCCATGGCTGCTTCCCTTGTTGTAGTCTACAGAAGAGAGAGCAATAATGAAGGAACCTAGCTGATCTATTCCTGCTCCAAATATTTTATCTTTTCCAGGTGAGGCTGTCGCCCAGGAATCAACATCTGCTTCTTTTCTGGGGGATGTTAGTGTTCCAAACCCTTGTGAGAAGGGTGGCCACATCTCTGGGAGTGCAGGCAGAGCTAGCACAAGATAATTGACACCTGTGCCCAGAGAGGGGCCACCCTTTCCATTAATGAAGCCTTGCTGGGCCTGGCCAACACCTTCCAACATTCTGCCTGTAGTAATACCGACACGGAGAAAGATTCAGGGAATGTTGTTTGATAAATAGATTCCTTACTAAGCATATTAATACAGAGTTTTGAGTACTCTATTGAAACGGCAATACAGAACCGTATTTCCTGCCCTCTTCTTCCTCCTCCCCCCACCGGCTCACAAGCCATGCAAAGGCTTGGGGGAGTCCAGGGTATTGGAGGAGCGGAGGGAGAGGGAAGGAGCCTGGGAGCGTACCTGAAGGCTGTTGGGCGTGGGTGAGAAATACTGAACAGGTTTCCGGGGGAGGAGCAGGGAAGGGTTCTTATGAAGCATTCCCCACGCAGACCCAGGCTGCCCCCTAGCCTCTCATATTCAATCAGGCACATCTGCCCTATCCCCATGTGTCCCTTCACCCCCACTCTTACACCTCCCCCCCATTTCACGTGTCCCTGCACTCCCTCCCCCATCCCAATGTGTATCTGAGCCACTGCCTTCCCCCGTGGCCCTGTACCCCTCCTTCATCCCTGTGTTTGTGTTTGCACTGAGCCCCCTCTTTGCATCATCCAGGTATCTGTGAGACACCATTCAGATGCTTCCCCTGTCTTGTGTCTAAGCTCCCATCCAGCTATCCCCTTTACATAAGAACATAAGAACGGCCGTGCTGGGTCAGACCAAAGGTCCATCTAGCCCAGTATCCTGTCTGCCGACAGTGGCCAGCACCAGGTGCCCCAGAGAGGGTGGACCGAAGACAGTGATCAAGCGATTTGTCTCCTGCCATCCCTCTCCAGCCTCTGACAAACAGAGGCCAAGGACACCATTTTATCCCCTGGCTAATAGCCTTTTATGGACCTAACCTCCATGAAATTATCTAGCTTCTCTTTAAACTCTATTATAGTCCTAGCCTTCACAGCCTCCTCTGGCAAGGAGTTCCACAGGTTGACTACACGCTGTATGAAGAAGAACTTTCTTTTATTAGTTTTAAACCTGCTACCCATTAATTTCATTTGGTGTCCTCTAGTTCTTCTATTTAGGGAACTAATAAATAACTTTTCTTTATCCGCCCTCTCCACACCACTCATGATTTTATATACTTCTATCATATCCCCCCTCAGTCTCCTCTTTTCTAAACTGAAAAGTCCCAGTCGCTTTAACCTCTCCTTATATAGGACCCGTTCCAAACCTTTAATCATTTTAGTTGCCCTTTTCTGAACCCTTTCCAAGGCCAAAATATCTTTTTTGAGGTGAGGAGACCACATCCGTACACAGTATTCAAGATGTGGGCGTACCATAGTTTTATACAGGGGCAGTAAGAGATTCTGGGTCTTATTTTCTATCCCTTTCTTAATAATTCCTAGCATCCCATTTGCCTTTTTGACCACCGCTGCACAGTGTGGAAGTTGTCAGAGAACTGTCCACGATAACTCCAAGATCTCTTTCCTGAGTTGTCGTAGCCAAATTAGCCCCCACTTTGCCTCCACTGCAGTCTGAGCCTCGCTACTTCCTCTCTTGACCTAGCCCAAACCAGCAGGGTGCAGCGGGAAGGTTCGACTTCTCTTCTCTGTCAGGAGCTTGGCCTGTTCCTGCTCAAGATAGCTACTCTGGTCAGTGCCACAGTGGCTGCTGGTGGGCAGCAATTTCTAGCAGAAGTTATTTTCTGCAGGGGGAAAATGCACTGCGCATGAATTATGTGCATGCTCAGTAGCGCATACTGGTCATGAGACAACTGCTTTCTTGTGTAGGCCAGAACTTGAATGTAGACAACGTTGCAATCAGCCCAGAGCAGTCCTTCACATTCCAGCCTCCATAGCTTATCTTGTGTGGACAAGGTTCAGTCCATAGTGTCTGCCTGGAAATCGTAAATCCCGTTCGTGGACAACAGCTTGCTTACGCCTACAGCTACCTGCCTTTCTGTTTTATCCGGACAATAATGTGCGTTATTTTTGTCTGCATTGCCAGAAGGTGAGGAAAGTATATTGCCAGACCCAAGCTCCGTCCCCATCCTGCTTAGTGAAGAGTGTCTCTTGTCAGTTGCAAGCAGTGTGAGGGCTCATGCACTGTTTGGCAGAGGTGAAGGTAGTCACTCTAGTTCAGTAGCAGCCAGACCACCTAATGTGCATTTGTGCCTTCCCATTCTGTTCTTCGCTGTGCATTTGTGGGGCAACTGTTGATAAAATATTTCCATTCTGGCCTTAGGTGAGCTTGCTTTGCGTCCGGTATCTGATTACCCTTCTCAAGGTTTTTAAGTGAAAACCCTGGTATTAAAGTTGTCGTGTAGTCTTATCTCCGGGTTATATACTGCATTGCTTCCGTTCCTTCTGAATTGCCCTATTTACTCAGTATTTCTGTTTGCCGATTAAGGTCCTCAGACGAGGTAAGTGTTTGTGGATCTCAGTAGACTTGTGTCTGCTTCCAGAGACAAATCCCTTCTGTGGGAGAGAGTGTCTGCCGCATGGACTGTTACCCACAGAGTGGTTTATAGATGGTCACTTTTAATGCTTGTTTGGGTTCTCATCAGGACGCTGCTGCTGAAGGTTTTTTATCCTTTTGTGAGGCTCTGATAGTTCCTACTGAGGGAAATGTTAAGTATGCGCAGAATCCAGTGGGGGCATGTTTTTGTGTAATTCTCATCCAAAATGGGTCTTATCCCTCCCCATAATTATCAGTAAAAGATGTTCCAAGGAGACCAGTTTTCCAGCTGGAAAGGGGAATACTGATTCATTGTAACAACTGCCTTAGATTCTTCATACAGAAGGTGTTAACTGAGCCAGGTCATGGTCACTTTCTCCTCTCAGGTTATAATTAGAGAGGGTATAAAACATACATTATTGCCTTTGTCCTATTTCCCATTATTCTGTTAAGATTCTTCTGTTGCATCCATCTTATACTGCAACTGAGCTCAGTCTTGATTCTCCCTCTCCCCACTCTCTTTAGGGGAAGTATTAGTAAGAACATAAGAGCAGCCAGACTGGGTCAGATCAAAGATCCATCTAGCCCAGTGTCCTATTCGACAGTGGCCAATGCCAGGTGCTTCAGAAAGAATGTACTGAACAGGTAATCTCCAAGTGATCCAGCACCCATTCCCAGCTTCTGAGAAACAGAGGCTAGGGACGTCATTCCTACCCCTCCTGGCTAAAAGCTCGACAAATAGTACAATCTACTCACCACCGGTGAGTAGATTGTAACCCGGAAGAGCTGGGCTTGGGTGATCTGCGCATGTGCAGAACGATCTGCGCATGCACAAATCGCCGGACAGTGTGGCTGGCGAGCCCTGCTAATAGCCATTGATGGACTTATCCTCTATGAATGTATCAAGTTATTTTTTGAACTCTATTAAAGTCCTGGTCTTCATAACGTCCTCTGGCAAGGAGTTCCACAGGTTGACTGTGTTGCATGAAGAAATACTTCTTTTTGTTTGTTTTAAACTTGCTACCCATTAATTTCCTTTGACTCCTAGTTCTCGTGTTTTAGAAATAAGTAAATGACTGTTCTTTATTTTGTCAGCACTATTCATGAAAATTGTCTGACTACCGAACTTTGCCTTATAGCAGGGCTACTTAACTTTGGAAGTCCAGGGGCCACAATGATACTCACCGCACATGTTGGAGGGCCGCAACTGAAGTGTGGTTGCATATACATGTGAATATATATGCAAATAGCTGCTTTCACGCTTACAAGCATGAATACCAAGATTACCGTATTTTCCGGCGTATAGGGCGACTGGGCGTATAAGATGACCCCCTATCTTTTTAATTAAAAGATAGGGTTTCATCTTATATCCCAGCGCCCCTCCGCCTCCTTTGCTCCCGGTGTCCCTGGTCTGCTGGAGATGGTCCCCAGCAGACCAGAGGCACCGGGAGCAAAGCCGCCAGGAGCGCCTGGGCTGCCCTCCCCCCCCCCCCAGCCCCTCCGCGGCTTTGAAAGCCTCGGGGGAAGCCGGCGGGGGGGCATCCCAGGCGCGCATGGGCTGCCCACCCGCCGGAGCCCCTCCGCGGCTTTGAAAGCCTCGGGGGAAGCCGGCGGGGGGGCATCCCAGGCGCGCATGGGCTGCCCGCCCGCCGGAGCCCCTCCGCGGCTTTGAAAGCCTCGGGGGAAGCCGGCGGGGGGGCATCCCAGGCGCGCATGGGCTGCCCGCCCGCCGGAGCCCCTCCGCGGCTTTGAAAGCCTCGGGGGAAGCCGGCGGCGGGGCATCCCAGGCGCGGATGGGCTGCCCGCCCGCCGGAGCCCCTCCGCGGCTTTGAAAGCCTCGGGGGAAGCCGGCGGCGGGGCATCCCAGGCGCGCATGGGCTGCCCGCCCGCCGGAGCCCCTCCGCGGCTTTGAAAGCCTCGGGGGAAGCCGGCGGCGGGGCATCCCAGGCGCGCATGGGCTGCCCGCCCGCCGGAGCCCCTCCGCGGCTTTGAAAGCCTCGGGGGAAGCCGGCGGCGGGGCATCCCAGGCGCGCCTGGGATGCCCCCCCCCGCCGGCTTCCCCCGAGGTTTTCAAAGCCGCGGAGGGGCTCCGGCGGCGGGGCATCCGGCGTACAAGACGACCCCCGATTTTTGGGGGATGTTTTTTAACTTCAGAGGTCGTCTTGTATGCCGGAATATACGGTAAGCCTTAAGCCGTGGTGCCGGACCCAAACGTGGCCAGTGTGAGCCAGTGAGCACCTCTCAGGCTCTGCCCTCAAGGCTAAGCAGCCAGCACTTCCCACAATGCCCCGGTGCTCCTGGCACCTCCTCCCTGGGGGCTAGAAACGCGGACACCCTGTACCTGTCTGTTCCAGCCAGCCCGTCCACTTGCGTCTTTCAGTGCTCACCCAGCCTGGGAGCCGCCTCGCCGCTGTGGAACTTGTTCCCAGTAGAGGTCATGTTCAAAGGATCCCACCTGCGGGCTGCGTGTTGAGCCCCACGTAAACCGAAATCACACCGTGGGCAGCAAACAAATAGGCCATGGGCCACAGGTGGAGTAGCCCTGCCTTATAGTAAGGGGTCGGGGATGGGAGCCTTTCTTTTTGAAGTCATATCTGCTCCACTAATGGATGGAGGATGATATCACTCCCTAATTTGATCATACAAGTCTTTACCCTTGTATCTCAGACTCCTTTGGCATTTGGAGGCAGTTAACAGTGTCCCAATACCTTTTAAATAGGGTTCTTCAAATCAGCTATCGAAGACACGAGTCCTTACTCTTGGTTCTAAGTTTCCTTGTTTATTCTGGCCATTAGACAGTTAATCTTGAACCAATTAATACTTACATAGGACTGCATTCTGCCAAGTTGGTAAGTGAGAAGCATTGTTTTTTGGGATTGGCATAACATCTTTCTTTTATTGCATTGTGTGTGTTTAAGGTAAAAGTTTCTTCTGTAATATTGTATGGACCTGAAGGTTGTGTGTCTGATTCTGAATTCTTTTAAGGAAAATTTTGGATGTGAAGGGTGATGTGCTAGTTTCTTTAATTCAGGTAGCATGTTGAGGCTGAAGTAGCAATTGAGAGCATGTGTTGAATATAACTAACTATACTTATGTGACCTTTCACCATAGCACTGTGCTACTTTGTTGCAAAACCCTGTGTTGTAGTGGGTGCACCCAGGATTAAACATTGAGCTAAAACGTGATGGGCTGAGTCTGACTCTGGTCTTACATTGCAGTGTAGAAATACCCTGAGTCAAGTGTGCCTCAGGGTTGCCAGATGTTACTTCAGGTCTTTGAGGCAACAAAGGGAGGACTTGTGAATGCGTGTGATTCAAGCCATGAATATTCAAACAGTTTCCTAATCTCTCTTTTTTTCTGTTACACAGCACATACTACTAGTGACCAGCTGGAGAACAGAGTGCACAGCGTGGAAGAGATTTGTCCAGAACTGTAACTGCTTGTCAAAGATAAAAACTTATCCAGTGCTACATGGTTTTGCGACTTTTAAGTATTGAGAAGCATATCAGTTATAGTGATGTATTGCCAAGAATGTTAATAACTTTAGAGACTCCTATATTAGGCAGAAAAGCTGCCTAGCCTGGTTATTCTTGTGCCTAGAATTTCATGGAGAGTACGGCTTCATAATCCATCCAGCCAGAAAGGCATTCCCTGTATATACGAGACACATTAACTTGCATAGCATATTGTCACACTAATGCTTTAAAACATACAAAAAAACAGTATCTTTGGGTTTGTTGATTATTTATTTGACACTGTTCTAGATGTGGTATTTCTTGTAGTAGAAGGGTTTTGGAATTAAAGAGCCAAACAGAATAGCAAACAGGTTGATGCTACTATCAGGTAAATTTAGCAGTTGAAAAAGGGATTATTTTAGTAGTGTAACTTGTAAATTTTTTCTGACATGATGGATGTCAGTATGTCATGATTCCTATTTTCTCAATCTTTATAAGAGAAGAACGGTATTATTTTTGTGGTTTAAAAATAAATCTGTTTGGATTTGGTTACTAGTTCCTGACTGAGACACCACTGACACCTGGTGGGATATTTATACATTAGAGATGTGCAGACCTAAAGTTCACATCGAATTTTGATAATCTCTTCCCTTGGGGATGGATTGCTTTGGGAACTTCCCTTAACTTTTAAGATCTGAACAAATAAGTTTCTCCCATTTTTTTCCACTTCAGGCCCCCCCTATCCATCACTTTCAGCTGATTCCCTTAAGACCTACCTTAGAATCCTTTGCACCTTCTGACTTGCTGTGATATGAACTCATGCTGCTAGCATCTGAGGATAAGTAGTTGTCTGAGCAAATCTACTTCAGTGCTGAGGAGAGTGAATGGTATAGCTCTGTATCATGCCGGCCTTCTCCTCTGGCCAGGTGTAATCCGTGTATTGAAAACCACTCGTATAGAAGTTTTCTGGTCCAGTATAATGTGCAGCAACTGCATTTGTAAGATGAAAGCTATTTGGAAGACTAAAAGGGAGATTGCATCTAATGTATAATTTATGTGCTGTTAACAGTGTGGTTCTGTAGCTGCGATGGAGGAGAGCACTGAACCTGCAGATGACTAAACAACCTCCCTCTCAAAAGATCTTAACTATGGTGTGAATGTAACAGTGTTCAGGATAGCACTTGGTTTTATTCTGCAAATGAAGTACACTTTAAGCTGGGGTTTGGTCATGGAATATTTTGTATTCAATTATGTCTGTTTCTCTCTTAAATTTGAACTACATTTGAATGGTTGCATAAGTCTTATAATTATGCGGTCCTATTTTAAAATGACTTCCTGTCCACTGTATTTGTGAAGTCTGAATAAAATAATGAAGAAGTTATTTTACAATTATTTTGAACTCATGTGTGAGCTTTTTGAAACACCAGAATGCCAGAGTGTTTCAGGAGACAGTCTTTTGCCAGAAGTGTGGGGGTGAGCCGCACCAGTTAGTGTGTGGATTCCTCAGTCTTTGGTTAGTTTCCCATTTTGTAGATAGAGGTGTTTCCAGGTCTTGTAGTATTTAGAGTTTCTTAGTCCCAGGTCCTGGATTTGTGTGATTAGCGGGAATCTCAACTTCATTGATTAATTAAAAAAAAAGTCTGACCCTCAAGATTGTGGAGTAAAAACTTGTAATGTGAATTCTAAAGACTTAAACATCAAAAGGAAAACATGATCTCATAATTTTGGTGGAGGCCTGATTTTATTTCTGACTAAAATTCTTTTATCCATTAATTGGAAGGAGAGATTGTACAATGCATCTCTTTTTGCTTGATTATATGAAAAATAAGTGCTTTATTTCCTGCTATTTTTCCAGTCAAGATGTTAGAATTGCAAAAATATTGATTGAAACTTGATTCTGGTCACTTTTGGCTGTGTCCTGAAAGATGCTGGGCTCCCATGAGAGGTGAGGCAATTAATGGGAGCTGACATCCATTGGCTTGATTAATTACTGGAGCTGTAGTGTACATAGCACTCAAGGATTAGACCCTGTCTGGTTTTCTTGACAGAGAAAGAGAAAATAGGAGTTGCTACACATCTGTACCTGTCTGAAGGATGGCATTTCTTCCTCCTCTTTCCTCCCCCTGCCAAAACAGGAGCCAGCATGTGTGTATTGGAGTTCTTTGCTGTGCTTGTCTTACATTTTCAAATTTATTTTGCTGGTTTGTTAAATACTCAGGGCTGCTCTTTGGATGGGTTGACATTACTTACAAATAAACTGTCCAGTTACAAGGCAAGAGCTAAACATCTGCCGAATGGTGTTGACCCACTCCATCGCAGTAAAGCTCCAGTTTCAATCTTGCATGTGCTGTCATTCAGTGCCAAACATAGCAATTTCTGTAGACTAACTTGGGCCAAAGAGCGAGCAGTTTAACCCACTTGGATCTCTTTTTGCCACCTCCTTTCCTCTTTTAATTTGTACATAATCTGATTTACAGCCAGTGCTCCAAGGAGGTGCTGCTGTTAGTATCCCTAGTGCTACCTGGGAAGGATTTTATTTATGTAAAGACACTGTTGTTTTTCAGTAAATGAAGATAGATTTTAAAAAGAATGTTTTGAATTGCAAATCACAAAACACCAAGTTAGGTTGAGTTGTACGACCTGGACGAAGGAGCCGTCTCAAGTTCATGGAGAACCTCTAGCTTCCATCAACTATGAGCAATTTGTTGTTTTTGAGTCCATTGGCCCTGCATGCTATGCGTGATCTTCCTGATACCTCGTTAGAGATGCATTAAATACAACTGGACTATAAATATCTTTTTCTTAAGTGGGTTTTAATTGGTAAAGAAAATAGAAGATAGAGGATCATCTTTAGCCCTTGTCATCACTATAACAATATTATTGTGTGCATCTTTGTTATTTATTGATGGTGGTTGGTTCATTTATTTTGCTTTTGGCATAACATGATGCACGTTAAAAGTCATTTCAATATGGAAGCTGGGATTAGTTCACTTTGTCCTCACCACTACCTCTAGACATTCTAAAGTTAGATATGTTTGTTTCAAAGCTTGGGATTATTACAGTGCAGTATATAGTTTTTTAAAAAAACTGTACAAGGTGCCACCTGTACTTTGTAAGTGTGCCATATTGAAACATAGTCCACCTTTTGGGGAAAAGGAGAGGAACAGGAATAAAAGTCTCTGGCTCATCTAGTAGGAAGAAGGTAGTAAGATTGCTTATGGGCTTGTAATAGCATGATGGTTATCAGATGCTGAGTACTGAATGTGATGTATAAAAATGGAGGTAGACTGCTACCACTGTTTCCTTAGAAATTTGGGAATTGAGTTCCTAAGAATCTGTTCTGCAAACTGTGCATGGTAAGTTTTTTACTACATTTGTCTCTTAAGCCTTTTGTTTGTAAAACGAATACAAGATGATGTTGCTTACTGGAGAAATAAGTTTTTGTAAATAAAGTTTATATTATACTCTCATTTGCAAATAGTATCATTTAAATTGTTCATTAAGAAAATTCTTGTGAGTTTAATGTCCTGATGGAATTGTGTATTGAAAACTAAATTTCTTAACATAGCCCATTATCTTGTGTTGAATTAGTTGATTTTTGATCTCTTCCTCAAAATATTCTCAGGTGGTTTTTATAGTTGCTATTTGATAGTAATTTCACAGATTTACTGTCTTTTCTTATCAGATTCTGACTTCAAAGGTTTTTTAAAAGGGGAAATAGGCAGTTTTATATCACAACTGGCTACTGAAGTTAGTGTTAGCGCTCCCCCCGCTCTACAAATGAGGGGTTACTGAGTCCTGCTTTATAATAGCTTGGTAGCATCATATTAAAAAACCCTCTATTGATACGGTGTGGCACAGTGTGACACCAAACCTGGTGGAGTTATGCTCTGTATGGCAGCTTCTCTGCCATCCCAACAGCATGGGAGCATATATACGTACAGCTGCATCTGCCATGCTACTCTATAGCCATCTAGGAGCAGGTGTGGGATCTGCTTGGTTATCCTGTAACTGCTGCTGCCAGCGTGACGGATTGTGCCCTTCTACTGCCATATTGGATTCTGTCCTTAGGCCAGTGGTTCTCAACCTTTTTGATACTGGGGACCAGCAAATCCAGTCACAAACTTTCAGTGGGCTGGTATAATTGTATTTGCATATTCATTATATAAATGATGCATATGCAAATAAAATATTACTGGTCCACCAAAAGCTCAACCCCCAGTGCCAGTCCTAACTCCAGAGCCCCCCACCCTTCCACTGCTCCCCAGCGCCAGCCCTGACTGCAGAGTCCCCTGCACCCAAGCCCCCTAGTGCCAGCCTCCCACTCTGAGCTACCCAGTGCCAGCCGCCCATCCCAAATGCCTGACGTCCTTCACCACCAGACCCCCGTATGAGCCCCTTGTTTCCAGTGCCCCACTGCATCCAACCCCTTCAGTGCCAGCCCTCCACCCCTTCGAGTTCTCCATCACCTCCCACTACCACGAGCCTCCTGTTTCCAGAGCCCGACTGCACCCAACCTCCCCCCAGAACCTCCCCCAGTGCCAGCCCCCTGTATTAACCCTGTACCCAGCACTCTCTTGGCATCCATAGCGCCCCCTGCCCCACTGCTAGCTCATCCTCCAGAGTGCAGAGAAGCGCTCTTCTGTGCCTGGGGGAAGACCCAGCCCCTGACCAGTGCTGTTTGGCTGAGAAGCGAGGCAGGACACGCCTCTCCCAACAGCCATGGTGAGAGCGGTGTACCCCAGTTGCAGCCCCCAGAACTGCCGTGGCCTGGAGCCGCTGCCTTAGGCTAATCCCTCATCCTTGGTACTTGTGGGGTAAAGCATGTGGCAGAATAGTTTGTCCCATGTGGGTCAGTCCCCCTTGTCACACGGCATGGCCGCAGAAGCTTCTGGAGGGTCTGATACATGCGCATACACCCAGCATACACGTGCGCCATGGGGAGGAAGTGATTCTGAGAAGAAGTGATGCTTGGGCACCAGCAGCTGAAGGAGGAGATGGGGGAATGCTATGACTTTCTGCTCCTGGACACCAGCCAGAGCAGTAGCTGCCCCGCACTTCCTGTCCTTTAACCTGGCCCGGGAGCAGGACCTGAGGTGGTAGCCTCCTGTGGGACTGCCCCACTCTCATTATGGCACTGCAGTTTGGGGAGGCAGTGTCCGCTCATGCCCTCCTAACTCTGCCCCTGGGCTCCTCAGGTGGGGGCACTGGGGCTCAGGAACCCCCTGAAACCAGCTCCTGGCCTGCCTGAGGGCTGCTTTAGGAAATCTCATCTGACCTGCATACAGCCCAGGTCATTCCATTTCACCCACACATTGCCGTGTTGAGCCCATAACTTGTTTAGCTAAAGCCTGTTTCAGAAAGGCATCTGGTCCTGATTTGAAGACAGCTAGAGATGAAGAATCCAACCTTTTCCATGCTTGTTTTGTTCCAATGGTTAGTCACTGTCACTGTGTTGTATTTCTCATTGCAATTTGGCTCCAGTTTCCAGCCCTTGGTTCTTGTTATGACTTACTATGCTAGATTAAAGAACTCTCAATACTCAGACTTTTCCCTGTAAAAGTTGTCACCTCTCGATCGCTGATGAACTGACCAGATGGAGTTCTGTTTCAAATCTTTCCCTGGAAGGCATTTTCTTCATTCTGGAATCATTTTAGTGGCTCTCTTCTGTACCTTCTCCGGTTTTTCAATGTCTTTTCTAAAACACAGACACCGGAACTGCATGCAGCATTCCAGTGTGTCCGCAATGCCTTCTTCCAAGCAAATACCACCCCCATGTTTGTGTGCATCCAAGAATTGCATGAATCCTTTTTGCCATAGCATGACGCTGGCAGTTGATATTCAATTGCTTGTCTGCTGTGACCCCTGAATCCTTTCCAGAATCATTGTGTTCCAGACCTGTGTTCTGCAGTGATTACCTGCATTTCTTGGTCCTAGATGTATAACCTTTCACTTTTTGCTATACTAAAACTCATTTTGTTTGAATGGGCCCATTTTACCAGGCAGTATTGGCCACTCTGCCATTCGTTGGCCATGTCTACACTGGCAGGTGTAAAGTGCTTGCAGTTGCAGTGCTGCTCCCAGAGTGACGCAGGGAAATTTGCTGTTGTGTCCCCACACTGTGCTTCTTGTGATGGCTGCTTTTACCACGGGGGGGGGGGGGAGAGGGAGAGAGAGAGAGAGTGTGTGTGTGTGTGTGTGTGTGTGTGTGTGTGTGTGTGGTGGGGGGAGACAGTTTTGGGGATGTCAGCGTGCTATCTTGTAAGTTTGGACAGGGGAAGGAAACAACCCCTTCTGAGGCAGTGGAAGGGGGAACCTTGACATCTCAGCCCCTCTTTGCAGGGCAATCTCTGTCTCTCTCTCATTCACTTACACGCCTGCCTCTGTTTAACAGTATGAGCTTTTCATCTGACTGGTTTGCTCTATCCATGTGCATGCTTATCAGTATGCACAACTGGAAACTGTTTCATACAAAATACTTTGTGTAAGGTGTCATTTGAATAATGGTAATTTACTGAATATGATTTTCCCGCTTGTATGCATGTATCATTCCTGTGTTGGAAGTTAGAAATATGACGTATAAACCTGTATTACTAATATAGGTATGAATGATGAGTGAGGGCCATTAAGGGTATTCAGAAATGTGATGGCTAATAAGGTCATTGATCTGTAAGTGGGCCTGTCCATAGGTGGAGCTGAAAGTCCCCACAGGAACATGTGTATTATGTCATTTGATAGGGGTGTCCATCTTCAATGTAGTATTTTTTCACATGGAGGGAGGCTTGCCAGCAAACAAAGCCTTCCCACCTTCTGCACAACCCATTTCAGAGAGGAGCCCTTAAAGTTATGGGGGCCAGATGTCAGGACACCACTGCTTGTGCCCCAAGATGACTGCTGGAAACCTCTAAGACTGAACGGGGGAAGGATAAAGCCCAGACTGGGAGGCTGTCCAGTTTATGAAAGAAGCTTTTCAGAATGAAGGTGAGAGATTCCCTGTAGACAGTTTCTTAGTGTACTGAGCTTAGCTGGAATGTTTATTTTGCTTAGAAACTTACTTTGTTCTGAGTGCTATTACTTACAACCACTTACATCTGGTTTGTACTTTTGTATATATGAGAGAGTTTGTGTGTCTGGTCAGTCTGTCCAAGAACAACTCAAAAAAGGTAAGAGCAAGGATCGCTACATTTGATATGCACCTTCCTCTTATTGTAACTTAAAGCAAGTTCAGGGGTTTTGTGCCAGGACAATGAGATTTGCATGGAATCCGATTATTTTTCATGAAAGTCACAGGGTTTAGGATTATTTCTCATAAAACGCTTGCAAGGACAGTTATACTGCAGAAAGAACACAGGGGACCGGGTGCACTGGTAAGAGTGGCTGTCTAGGAGTGGGACTTTGCATGTTGCTGTATGTAGGTAAGGTTCCCATGCTGGCGAGCTGCTGGCTAGGCACTACCCACCCTGTTGCACCAGGCAGCCCTGTGGATTGGACAGCCTTCTGTGCCCCTTATTTCTACGCATCCCCAGCCCCCCATATTCCTAAGCCCCTGCAGTGCCGCAGCCCTTCCTTAATGACATGAGCAATGCCAGTTAACATGCGTGTTTACTAATGAACCAGGAGCACTAGTTTTGCTGGGCAGCGGGTAGCCGCTGGGCATCCCCGGGTGTAAGAGCGAGGGCAGCCACGGCACTGAGACATTCCGCTGGGCGCGGGCACCTGGCTGTTGTGGCTGAGCTGAAGGCTCGATTACAGGGCAGGGGCTGCGCGACCGAGCGGGGGGGGGGGGGCGTTTCACCGGCCGGCCGGCCGGGGCAGGGCGCTTCTGAGCCCGGGGACACGTGCCCTGCGGCCGGGAGCCTCGCTCCTCTCGTGGCCCGCGGGGCCGCCCCGTGCACGTGGGGCTGGAGGGCCCCGCCCTGCCCCGGGAAGTGGCAGCGGGGCGGCCCCTCATCCCCCTGTTTCCTCAACGGTCCCGCCCGCCGTGCGTGGGGCCTCTGGGGCCGAGCCAGCCCCGCCCTATGCCTAGCAGCCCGGCAACGCCCTCGCTACCTTTCTCGGCGGCTGCAAAGCCCGCCCCCAGCTTTTCCCTCTCTGATTGGTCGAACTCACTGCCAGTCAGCAGTGAAAGCCGGCAAGCGGGGTAAAAGCTATGACGTTGCGGCTTTCCCCTATGACCATTGGCTTGCTTGGATATCAATCATGGAGAAAAGGCGCCATAAGGAAGTAGCGGCCTGTCGCGTTCTGCGATTGGTTAGCTCTCCTAGTGGTGATTGCACAGGCGCCTCCCGACTCCTGACTTGATTGGATACTTTCGTGTCCGTCACCCCGGCACGCGAGCCGCAGGAAAGCCCGCCTACAGAAGCCAGAATTGGCCAAGCGTATGCATTCTGCTTTCCGATTGGCTGCCTGTGCTTGTCAGTCTCTGCAATGGGACAGGCGGCGATCGATCGGCACCGCCCCCGGCGCCCCGCCCCGCCCTGCCCCTCGCCCCACCATGAAGGTGGCCGTGGACTTCGAGGAGTGTCTGAAGGACTCGCCCCGCTTCAGGTGAGGGGGGGGCGCCTGCGGGCCCGTATTCCGCGGGGCTGGCCCCCCCGCTCCCGGCCCGGGTCCCTGCGACCCCCCCCGCCCCCCCCCGCTCCCGGCCCGGGTCCCTGCGGCCCCCCCCGCGCCCCCCCCCGCTCCCGGCCCGGGTCCCTGCGACCCCCCCGCACCCCCCCCCGCTCCCGGCCCGGGTCCCTGCCCCCCCCCCCCGCCCCCCCCCGCTCCCGGCCCGGGTCCCTGCGACCCCCCCCCCCCCCCCCGCTCCCGGCCCGGGTCCCTGCGACCCCCCCCGCCCCCCCCCGCTCCCGGCCCGGGTCCCTGCGACCCCCCCCGCTCCCCCCCCGCTCCCGGCCCGGGTCCCTGCGGCCCCCCCGCGCCCCCCCCCCGCTCCCGGCCCGGGTCCCTGCGACCCCCCCCGCTCCCCCCCGCTCCCGGCCCGGGTCCCTGCGGCCCCCCCCCCCGCTCCCGGCCCGGGTCCCTGCGACCCCCCCCGCGCCCCCCCCGCCGCTCCCCCCCCCGCACCCCCCCCCGCCCCCCCCCCGCTCCCGGCCCGGGCCCTGCCCCCCCCGCCCGGGGCCCTGCCCCCCCCGCTCCCGGCCCGGGTCCCTGCGACCCCCCCCCCCGCCCCCCCCCCGCTCCCGGCCCGGGTCCCTGCGACCCCCCCGCGCCCCCCCCCCGCTCCCGGCCCGGGTCCCTGCGACCCCCCCGCGCCCCCCCCCCGCTCCCGGCCCGGGTCCCTGCGGCCCCCCCCGCGCCCCCCCCCCCGCTCCCGGCCCGGGTCCCTGCGACCCCCCCCCCGCCCCCCCCCCGCTCCCGGCCCGGGTCCCTGCGGCCCCCCCCGCGCCCCCCCCCGCTCCCCCGGTCCCCGCCCCCCCCCCGGCTCCCAGCCCCCTTGTGACCCCCCCCCCCCCCCCCCCGCTCCCGGCCCGGGTCCCTGCGGCCCCCCCCCCGCTCCCGGCCCGGGTCCCTGCGACCCCCCCCCCCGCCCCGCGCCCCCCCCGCTCCCGGCCCGGGTCCCTGCGGCCCCCCCCCCGTCCCCGCCCCCCCCGCTCCCGGCCCGGGTCCCTGCGACCCCCCCGCGCCCCCCCCCCGCTCCCGGCCCGGGTCCCTGCGACCCCCCCCCCCCCGCCGCTCCCGGCCCGGGTCCCTGCGACCCCCCCCCGCCCCCCCCCCCCGCTCCCGGCCCTCCCCCCCCCCGCTCCCGGCCCGGGTCCCTGCGACCCCCCCCCGCGCCCCCCCCGCCGCTCCCGGCCCGGGTCCCTGCGACCCCCCCGCGCCCCCCCCGCCGCTCCCGGCCCGGGTCCCTGCGACCCCCCCCCGCCCCCCCCCCCGCTCCCGGCCCGGGTCCCTGCGACCCCCCCCCCGCCCCCCCCCGCTCCCGGCCCGGGTCCCTGCGACCCCCCCCCGCGCCCCCCCCGCTCCCGGCCCGGGTCCCTGCGACCCCCCCACCGCGCCCCCCCCGCTCCCGGCCCGGGTCCCTGCGACCCCCCCCCGCGCCCCCCCCCCGCTCCCGGCCCGGGTCCCTGCGACCCCCCCCCCCGCCCCGCCCCCCCTTGCCCCCCCCCCCCCCCCCCCCTCCCGGCCCCCCCCGCCCCCCCGCCGCTCCCGGCCCGGGTCCCTGCGGCCCGGGGTCCCTGCGCCCCCCCGGCCCCCCCGCCGCTCCCGGCCCGGGTCCCTGCGGCCCCCCGGGTCCCTGCGGCCCCCCCGCGCCCTCCCCGCCGCTCCCGGCCCGGGTCCCTGCGACCCCCCCGCGGCCCCCCCGCCGCTCCCGGCCCGGGTCCCTGTGACCCCCCCCCCCGCCGCCCCTGCGGCCCCCCCCCCCGCCGCTCCCGGCCTGGATCCCTGTGACCCCCCCGCCGCTCCCTGCGGCCCCCCCCCGCCGCTCCCGGCCTGGATCCCTGTGACCCCCCCGCCGCTCCCGGCCTGGATCCCTGCGACCCCCTTTCCCCCGCGGCCCGAGTCCCTGTCTTGCCCCGCTCTGCCTGGTGAGCCCGAAGGGGGAAGCGGCGCTGGGGAGGGGCCGGGACAAGGCGCGTCGCGGGGGCAGCTGCTGCGGTGTCAGGGGCTGGCTGAACTGAGCCGGCGGTGGGACCGGTTTGGCTCGTCCCTTGCAGCCCGACCACAGACCACTGCTGGGTTTAAAAAGTAGCAGCATGTTTAAAACAGCTGGACGTGTATCCGCCCTGAGCAGTAGTTATTAGCGAATAGTCAAATAAAAAACGTCTGCCCATGGGGTCTGATGTAACTGTAGATCTCTTCCAGGAAACCTGAATAAAATGAACTTGTTGCAAGAGTTCAAACGCGGTGGCAAAAGTGTTCAAGTCGATCACTGCTGTTGTGAATTTATTTTCCAGCTCTATTGAATAGAATAGCATGGGGACTCTGCCGTTTCTGAACTACTGTATAGTAGTTCAGACTGGGCAACAAAATGGCAGATGAAATTCATTATTGATAAATGCATATTGGAAAACATCCCACCTATATGTATAAAATAATGGGAACCAAATTGGCTGTTATCACTTGAAATAATTCCTCTTGAAATCATTGTGGATGGTTCTCTGAAAACATCCAATCACTGGGTAATGGCAGTAAAAAAAGCTTGGGAATCATTATGCAAGAAATAGATTGTGTCTAAGAATATCCTATTGCCATCTGTCTCTGTGTGTGATATCATGGGGACCATTCACCCAAGAGTTCTGAAAGAACTCAAATGGTGGTTTGTAACCTATCCTTTAAATCTGCTCCTGTACCTAATGACTGGAAGATAGCTAATGTGATGCCAATATTTAAAAAGGTCTCCAGACGCGATCCTGGTAATTACAGACCAGTAAGTCTAACGTCAGTATCGGGCAAATTAGTTGAAACTGTTGTAAAGAATAAAATTGTCAGACACATAGGTAAACATAATTTGTTGGGGTAAAGTCAACATGGTTTCTGTAAAAGGAAATCATGCCTTACCTAATCTGGTAGAGTTCTTTGAGGGGGTCAACAAACGTGGACAAGACTCATTATCTTATCAAAGAAAGCTATCAGATTGGTTTGACATGATTTGTTCTTTACAAATCCATGCTGGCTGTTCCCTGGCACCTTATTATCTTCCAGGTCTTTGCAGATGATTTCCTTAATTACTTGCTCCATTATATTTCCTGAGACAGAAGTTAAACTGACTGGTCTGTAGTTTCCTGGGTTGTTCTTATTTCCCGGGTTGTTGTTGTTTCCCTTTTTAGAGATGGGCACTATATTTGCCCTTTTCCAGTCTTCTGGAATCTCTCCTGTCTTCTATGATTTTCCAAAGATGATAGCTAAAGGCTCAGATACCTCCTCTATCAGCTCCTTGAGTATTCTGGGATGCATTTCATCAGGCCCTGGTGACTTGCAGATATCTAACATTTCTAAGTGATTTTTAACTTGTTCTTTTTTTAATTTTACCTTCTAAACCTAACCTCTTCCCACTATCATTCACTGTCAGGCATTCCTTCATCAGACTTCTTGGTGAAGACTGAAACAAAGAAGTCATTAAGCATCTCTGCCATTTCCAAGTTTCCTGTTACTGTTTCTCCCTTCTCACTGAGCAATGGGCCTACCTTGTCCTTGGTCTTCCTCTTGCTTCTAATCTATTTATAGAATGTCGTCCTTTATGCCTGTAGCTAGTTTGAGCTCATTTTGTGCCTTTGTCTTTCTAATCCTGCCTCTGCATTCCTATATTGTTTGCCTATATTAATCCTTTGTAATTTGTCCTAGTTTCCATGTTTTATGACTCCTTTTTTATTTTTAGATCATGCAAGATCTCCTGGTTAAGCCAAGGCGGATGCCACCCCAGACCCCTCATAGCCCCCCCTTCCGATAGTCCGGCTCTGCCCCAGGCATCCCTGATTCAGCTGCTGCTGGTCAGTTTCAGCAGCGGCTGAATGGGGGATGCCTGCAGCAGAGCAGCTGGAGTTCTACTGGGTTGGTCGGGTAGCGCCGACCCTTGGCGCCGCGAGACCAACCCGTCAGCACCCCAGCTGCTCTTGGGGACGCCTGGGGCGCTGCCAGGTTGATCCCGCAGCGCTGCTCCTCGGCGCTACTGGACCAACCGGGCAGCACCCCAGCTGCTCTGCCTCAAGTGTCCCCAAGTCAGCCGCTGCTGAAACTGATCAGCGGCTGACTCCAGGAAGCCCGAGGCAGAGCTGCTTTGCCCTGGGCTTCCTGGAGTCAGCCGCTGGTCAGTTTCAACATTGGCTGAATCAGGATGCTTGGGATAGAGCAGCTGGGCCGCTGCCGGGTTGGTCCCTGCAGCGCCACTCCTTGGCGCTACCGGGACCAACCCGGCAGCACCCCAGCTGCTCTGCCCCAGGTGTACCCAGGTCAGCCTGAAACTGATCAGGGGCTGATTACAGGAAGCCAGGGAAAAGCAGCTCTGCCTCGGGCTTCCTGGAGTCAGCTGCTGCTCAGTTTCAGCAGTGGCTGAATTGGGGACAGCTGGGGTGCTGCCCGGTTGATCCCGCATCTCCGAGGGGCAGCGCTACAGGTCCTACCTGGTAGCATTCCAGCTGCTCTGCCCCTGGCTTCCCCGATTCAGCCGCTGGTCAGTTTTAGCAGCGGCTGAATCGGGGAAACTGGGGGCAGAGCAGCTCCAACAGTCCAGCTGCCCGGAGCACTTCTGAGTTCCTGATGATGCCGGACCATCAGATGCCGGACCATCGGGGTTTTACTGTATCTGGATAGTTGAAGTCCCCCTTCACCACCAAATCCTGTGCTTTGGATGATTTTGTTGTTTAAAAAAAGCCTCATCCACCTCATCACCCTTGTTTTTTTACTCCTTTTAGCATAACCCAGAGACTCTCAACACGTCCGTCTCCTATGTCTATCCCCACCTCAGTGCAAGTGTGTACATTTTTAATATATAAGGCAACACCTCCTCCCTTTTTTCCCTGCCTGTCCTTTTTGAGTAAGCTGTACCCTTCTATACCAATATTCCAATCATGTGTTGGCATCACAGAGACTTGGTGGGATAATAAAATGTCATGGTTGTATTTATTTATTAGCACTTCCAGTTCTTCCTGCTTATTACCCATACTTCTTGCATTTGTATATACGCATCTAAGATACTGATTTGATCTTGCCTCCCAGTTCTGCCTGATCCCTTCTTTCTCTCTATTATAGCCCACACTTCCTCCCATTTCCGACCCATCTCCCAAGTCTCCATGTTCTTCACTTACCCATGGGCTTTGGGCTAGAATCTGTGCTGGGTTTTATTTTAACCAATAGGGAGAAGCTGGTTGAGAATTTGAAAGAGGAAGGCAGCTTGGGTGAAAGTGATCATTAAATCACAGATCATGATCCTAAGGAATGGTAGAAGGGAGAACAGAATAGAGACAATGGATTTCAGGAAGGCAGATTTTAGTTTACTCAAGAGCTGGTAGGAAGATCCCATGGGAAGCAAGACTAAGGCGCAAAACAGTTGAAGAGAGTTGGCAGTTTGAAGGGCCCAAAAGCAAGCTATTCCCCTGCGTAGGAAAGATCAAAAGTATGACAAGAGACCGCCTTGGCTTAACTGGGAGATCTTGTATGATCTCAAAATTAAAAAGGATTTGTATAAAAAGTGGAAACTAGGTTAAAGTACAAAGGATTTGGGTATGTAGGGGTAAGATTAAAAAGGCAAAGGCACAAAATGAGCTCAAACAAGCGAGAGACATCAAGGGTAACAAGAAGACTTTCTATAAATATATTAGAAACAAGAGGAAGACCAGGGACAGGGTAGGCCCACTGCTCAGTGAGGAGGGAGAAACAACAGGAAACTTGGAAATGGCAGAGGTGTTTAATGACTTCTTTGTTTCGGTTTTCACCAAGAAGTCTGATGATGAAGGGATGCTAGTGAATGCTAGTGGGAAGGGGGTAGGTTTAGAAGATAAAATGAAAGTACAAGTTAAAAATCACTTAGAAAAGGTTGATTTTGGCAAGTCACCAGGGCCTGATGAAATGCATCCTAGAATACTCAAGGAGCTGATAGAGGAGTTATCTGAGCCTTTAGCTATCATCTTTGAAAAATCATGGAAGACGAGAGATTCCAGAAGACTGGAAAAGGGCAAATCTAGCGCTCCTCTCTAAAAAGGGAAATAAGAACAATATGGGAAACTACAGACAGTCAGTTTAACTTCTGTGCCAGGGAAGATAATGGAGCAAGTAATTAAGGAAATCATCTGCAAATATCTGGAAGAAAATAAGATGATCGGTAACAGCCAGCATGGATTTGTAAAGAACAAATCATGTCAAACCAATCTGTTAGCTTTCTTTGATAGGATAACAAGCCTTCTGGATAAGGGAGAAGCGGTGGACGTGGTATATCTAGATTTTAGTAAGGCATGACCTTTTTAATCAATAAACTAGGGAAATACAACTTAGATGGGGCTACTGTAAGGTGGGTGCATAACCATGTGGATAACAGTTCTCAGAATAGTTATTAACGGTTCACGATCATGCTGGAAGAGCATAACAAGTGGGGTTCCGCAGGGGTCTGTTGTGGGACTGGTTCTATGCAATATCTTTTTCAACAATTTAGATACTGGCATAGAGTACGCTTATTAAGTCTGCACATGATCCCAAGCTGGGAGGGCTTGCAAGTACTTTGGAGGATAGGGTCATAATTCAAAATGATCTGGACAAACTGGAGAAATGATCTGAGGTAAATAGGATAAAGGTTAATAAGGACAAATGCAAAGTACTTCACATAGGAAAGAACAATCAGCTTCACACATACAGAGTGGAAAGCAACTAGCTGAGAAGGAGTACTGCAGAAAGGAATCTAGCGGTCATAGTGGACCACAAGCTAAATATGAGTTAACAGTGTGACGCTGTTGCAAAAAAAAAGCAAACATGGTTCTGGGCTGCATTAACAGGAATCTTGTGAGCAAGACACAAGAAGTCATCATTCTGCTCCACTGTGTGCTGATTAGTCCTCAATTGGAGTGTTGTCCTGTTCTGGGCACCGCATTTTGAGAAATGTGGAGAAATTGGAGAGGGTCCAGAGAAGAGTAACAAGAATGATTAAAAGCCTAGAGCCTTGAAGGAAGACTGAAAGAATTGGCGTTGTTTAGTTTAGAAAAGAGAAGACTGAGAAGGGACACGAGAGCGGTTTTCAGGTATCTAAAAGGGTGTTACAGGGAGGAGGGAGAAAAATTGTTCTCCTTGGCTTCTGAGCATAGAACAAGAAGCAACGGGCTTAAACTGTGGCAAGGGAGGTTTTGATTGGACATTAGTAAAAGCTTCCTAGCTGTCAGGGTAGTCAAACACTGGAATAAATTGCTCAGGAAGGTTGTGGAATCTCCATCTCTGGAGATATTTAAGAGCAGGTTCGATAGACATTTGTCAGGGGTGGATTAGAAGATGGTATTTGGTCCTGCCATGAAGACAGGGGCCTGGACTTGATAGCTTCTCAAGGTCCCTTCCAGTTCTAGTACTTTGTGATTGTATGAAAAGGAAGTACTGCTTCACACAATGCACATTCAACCTGTGGAACACCTTGCCATAGCATGATGTGAAGGCCAAGAATTTAATAGGGTTCAAAAAGGAACTAGATAGATTCATGGAGGTTAGGTCCATCAGTGGTTATTAGCCAGAATGGGCATGGATGGATGTCCCTAGTCTCTGTGTGCCAAAAGCTGGGAATGGGTGGCGGTATGGATCGCTTGAGGTTTACTTGTTCTGTTCGTTCCCTCTGGGGTACCTGGCATTGGCTGCTGTTAGAAGACAGAATACTGGGCTAGATTGGTCTGACCTTGGATGGCTGTTTCTATAGTATATAAAATGACCTGTTACTTGGTGTTCATTGGACTGTTTATATATAGTTTTCGATACTGCATTAATCCTTGTCTGTGATGAATGTCTCAATCTAAGTCAGTGGTCCCCAACGCGATGCCCGCAGGTGCCATGGCGCCCGCTGGGGCATTTATGTGAGCCTGTCGAAACATCTGGGCTGGCCCCACCCCGGTGCCTGGCACATGCGTGGTGCTGGCACGGGGTGCATGGGCAGCCCTTGCCCCGGGCGCTTGGCACACGCGTGGTGCCGGCCCAGGGCGCGTGGGCGTGGTGCCGGCCCAGGGCGCGTGGGCGTGGTGCCGGCCCAGGGCGCTGCACATGTGCAGTGCCGGCACAGGGCGCATGGGTGGCCCCTGCCACAGGTGCGCGGCACATGCGTGGTGCCGGCCCAGGGCGCGTGGGCGTGGTGCCGGCCCAGGGCGCGTGGGCGTGGTGCCGGCCCAGGGCGCATGGGTGGCCCCTGCCACAGGTGCGCGGCACATGCGTGGTGCCGGCCCAGGGCGCGTGGGCGTGGTGCCGGCCCAGGGCGCGTGGGCGTGGTGCCGGCCCAGGGCGCTGCACATGTGCAGTGCCGGCACAGGGCACATGGGTGGCCCCTGCCACAGGTGCGCGGCACTTGTGCGGTGCCGGCCCTGGGCTCAGGGTGCGTGGGTGGCCCCCACCCCCGGGCACATGCATGGCCCCACCCCCGGACACCCAGCACGTGAGCAGCCCCGCCTCCAGATGCCCGGCTCGTGAGCAGCCCTGCTCCTGGGCGCCCGGCAGCCACGAAAGGTTGGGGACCACTGATCTAAGTGATCTATGTATTTATAAATTGGAGATGCACCGTTGCTTACCCTTAGGAGTAACATGCCAACTTAATGCATCTTCTCCCCCCCTCGCCACCTGTGGAAAAATGGTGGCATGATTTATATTTTCCTTAATCGTCTGCAGTGATCTCCTTCCAAGCCCTCTAGACTCATTTGCTGCCTGTTGATCACGGAACCTTCACCTATGGGCTGACAGATGTGAGCTTGCCAAGTGACAGAGAGAAAGTGATTTGTATGTTAACTAGTTAATGATTTGATTCAGTGTTGTGCATGAGTTAACAATCACGCATCCATGTATTGTTTGTTGTGCTTCTGCAGATGTGGTCTTTGGGGAACCCCCTACATACAGGCGAGCACCTTGGCTAGATAAGGAAGTAACCAAAGTGGAGCAAGGAGAACATGTTCCGAGAAGTGCTCCAATCCTCAGAGGGCCTAATCTGCCCCCCCCCTCCCCGCCCCCAAAAAAACAACAAACCAACAACCAAAAAACCAAAACACAGGGAGCAGAGAGGCTGAAGGAAAATAAAAATAGAAAGGCAGGAGAGAAAGGAGAGTGAGGTGCTCATAAGTGATGGGGAGCAAACACATACGTGGAATTCCCTACATGTGCTCCAAGCAAAACCTATGTAATGTAACCTTGGGTGGGCTAGACTTCACTGCCCTTCTCCAGTGTCTAAAAGAAACCTCCACTCCTCCAGCAGTGCTGGGTACCCAGAGTCCAGTCTGTAAGGAATTTCAGCCAGGATTGCCCCGTGTCAGCCTCCCTGCATTCAAGTTCCAAAAGAAACTAAAGAAACAAATTTAATTAAATAACTTGATAAAATCTTATGAAGAAACAAACAATCTAATTCTTACAACAGAACACAGCTATTTTATAACCCACAAATAATGCCCATAGTTCCAGCAAACACAAGTAAAGAGAAAACTAAAAGTGAAATCTGAACCGTTCAGTCTGCACAAACACAGGAAGAAAAGACTGAGCGGTCCCAAGAGCTTAGGTTTAGTTCACCAGAGTCTCAGTTTGTACCTCTGCACCATACGCTGAATCTGAATTCTCTCTCCACTTGCTTGTAGGGGATCATCAGTTGGAGGCCAGGCAGACTCTTTCTCTGCTGTGGATCACTGCTAGGCAGCCAGCTCACTGATTAACTAGTCAGTTAGCTCCCAAGTGAACAGGCTTAAAGAAAACCCTGTTACAAGAAAATACAAACACTGAGGCTAACAAAACAGAAACGACTCTTTCCGCATTGATACGTTTACAGAGGAGCTGAAGAATCCCACTGACTGAGAAAGTGAACTAGAACAGTTTGGCTAAAATCCAAACAGCATTTGAAGCAGACAATTAACACAAGTTATTTCCCCTCCCAGGTTCTCCTAGCTCTGACTTACCCCACACTGCTGGGAGAGTCTGTGCTCACTTTAGGGCTCTTACATTTAGATTAATCGACTCATCGAATAGTTGATGTGTCGCAAGAACCACAGGGCTGATGTATGCCCAAGGGGGGAAGGACAGAACTAGGTGGACCGTTTTAGTAAATTAAAGATATTTATTTATGACAGTGATGAATGTATAGTATTTATTCTAAGATTTTTAATAGACTGTGTTAATAATGAATTTACAGTATTTATTATATTTATTCTACGATTTCTAGTTAAACATGTCAGAGATATAAGGATGGGAATGGCAAGGGGAATAGTCTCTATTCTAAAAATATCCAGCTACACTAATTAAATAAGTGATAGCTACAAACTCTATGTACTACCCAAAACAACTACAACACTAAGCTTATACAACGAAGAAAATCAAATCATACATACCAACGTACACAACACACAGAACATTTCAAAGATATCGGTTCAGTTGCGAAGGCCTTGGTTACGCCTGAGAGTCGGGGGAGGTGGCTGGTCGGTTGATCAGGCCGGCAGTGCTTTGGAGTATATGGGAAGGCACATGCACGGTGGTATGTGTGTTGCGAAGACCTCCTCGAGTGAACTCTGTGTTAGGTATTTATTCCCAAATCTGCACATCGCTTTCCCACGCTTGCATATTACCATATATGGCCCAATGGTCACCGAGTGGAGGTGGGTCTGTGTCCCAGGGGTTGGGCCGAAACTGAGCAGGTTTCATGCGACCAGGTAAGCCCCGCAGTTCTCACGCCAAGGTGACGGGTCGGACAGTCTGAGGCTATTTTCCCCTTTTCACACCTTCCCTTTTTTCTAAAGGCAATGGTATGCAGGCCGGTTTCTCCCAAGGAGTACTGCAGCCCACTATAGCAAAAGTGGCCTGGCCAAACTTTTTACTGGGGAGGGGGGCAGTTTTTTCTCTGACAGATGCAGTCTACGTCAACTATTCAATTAATTGATAAGGGCACATCCACCTTTAAAGTGTAGCAACACTCCTAGGGCTGTTGCACTGCAGGGAGCATGGGGCCAGCAGGGGGGGAACTCAAGTAGACCGCGGCTGGCCCCGTGCTCCCCATGGTTTCAAAGCGGCAGTGCCTCATGAAGTCCCCAGCTTACTCCGACCTTCCACTTGAAATGCCACATGCAGCTGCTGCTTTGAAGCACCCCATCCTCTTCCCACCACCTTGTTGCCTATTTCTGATAGAGGCAGCAAGCAAAGGGAAGCGGCTAGCCTGTCAACTATCCGATAAGCATTTGCTTATCGGATAGTCAACTAATTGGTCACATCCCTAGTGCTCATCAGTTTCCTATGGTCAGAGGAGCATCTTCCTTGTTTAGGTCTAATCTGCCATAAATGCAGAATCTGTTTGGTTTTTTTTTCCTTTACCTGCTCTGCTATTGTTTAAGCGTTCCTTGCTGCTGTACAGGTTTCTTGTGTTAAGGGAACCATGGCAGTTAAGGGGTAGGTTGGGTCTTTGAGGATCTCTGTTGGCACTTCAACATCCCCCACTGGGCTCTTCTGGTCTGAAATGGAAGTCTCCGCTTGGTGTTCTTGGCATAGGCTAGTGTTCCTGAAGATGCATGTGCCATGCACCTTCCCTGGGCACCCTGTGTCGATGTCAGCGAGTGCCTGTGGTGACTCTCAAGCATCTGCAATGAAATTGAGAAGTTCCACTTTGTATTGATGTCCTCTGTCACAAAGTGGTCCAGAGTCAAAATTGGAATGTGTGTTCTATCAATGGCTTGGCACAGTTAGGGAATTCCATTGCTGCAAAGCCATCTCATATTTGATGTACATTATCTGTTCTTTATAGCAGGATGCAGTTAATGGCCCTGCACAGTCCCAGTGGACTTTCCAGCTCCAAACTGAGTTGTGACCAACTGAGAGCAGTCCCTGTGTGCTTCTCCACTGAGCGAGCAGCTCTCATTCAGCACTCATCGCAACGCTGGGGCAATCTTCACACACAGTTCCAGGAAGGTGGCTTTCCACATTTGGAAGTTCTGCAGCCATCGCTAGTCATTCCAGACCTGCACTACAATATAACCTCACCATTCAGGCCTTGTTTCCCAAGCCCACCAGTGATATTCCACCATGTTCTGCTGCTGCCTGAATGCCTAAAATAATTTGCTGTTCAGATTGGGTGCTCGTGCTGTGTGACCAGCTGCTGGATGTTCATAAACTGTGTCCACAGTGATAGAATCACAAAGCACTAGAACTGGAAGGGACCTAGAGAGGTCATCAAGTCCAGTCCCCTGCCCTCATGGCAGGATCCAGTACTGTCTAGGCCATCCCAGACAGATGTCTGTCCAACCTGCTCTTAAATATCTCCAGGGATGGAGATTCCACAACCTTCCCAGGCAATTTATTCCAGTGTTTGACCACCCTGACAGATAGGAAGTTTTTCTTAATGTCCAACCTAAACCACTCTTGCTGCAATTTCAGCCCCATTGCTTTTTGTCCTATACTCGGAGGCCAACGAGAACAATTTCCCCCTTTCCTCCCTGTGACACCCTTTTAGATACTTGAAAACCACTATCATGTCCCCTCTCAGTCTTCTCTTTTCCAAACAGAACAAGCCCAATTCCTTCAGCCCTCCCTCGTTGCTCATGTAGAGAGCAGTGCTGGATCCATCTTTTCAGAGATGGACGGACACATACTGAATAGTATCAGAGGGGTAGCTGTGTTAGTCTGAATCTGCAAAAGCGGCGAGGAGTCTTGTGGCACCTTATAGACTAACCGAAGTGTTGGAGCATAAGCTTTTGTGGGCAAAGACCCACTTGGTCAGATGCATTGTGGGTCTTTGCCCATGAAAGCTTATACTGAATAGGGAGTCTTGAAAAATGTCATGAAATGTTGGGACAGAAAGAACTGAATCATGGGAAGTTGAGCCCGCACCTATGAAGTACTGGAATCCACTCTTCCTTCCCACAACTCCTAGTTGCAGGAGATGAGGAGTATCACAGTGGGAAGCTACCCAAAGTGTACTGTTCTCTCTGTTGATGCTAGAGCAACAACTGTGGATATGTCCTGCTGATAGAATCATAGAATACTAGGACTGGAAGGGATCTCGAGAGGTCATGGAGTCCAGTCTCCTGCCCTCATGGCAGGACCAAATACTGTCTAGACCATCCCTGATAGACATTTATCTAACCTGCTCTTACGTATCTCCAGAGATGGGGATTCCACAACCCCCCTGGGCAATTTATTCCAGTGTTTGACTACCCTGACAGTTAGGAACTTTTTCCTAATGTCCAACCTAAACCTCCCTTGCTGCAGTTTAAACACATTGCTTCTTGTTCTATCCTCAGGGGCCAAGATGAACAAGTTTTCTTCCTCCTTATGACCCTTTTAGATATCTGAAAACTGCTATCATGTCCCCCCTCAATCTTCTCTTTTCTAAACTAAACAAACACAATTCTTTCAGCCTTCCTTCATAGCTCATGTTCTCTAGACCTTTAATCATTCTTGTTGCTCTTCTCTGGACCCTCTCCAGTTTCTCCACATCTTTCTTGAAATGCGGTGCCCAGAACTGAACACAATACTCCAACTGAGGCCTAACTATCGCAGAGTAGAGCGGTAGAATGACTTCTCGTGTCTTGCACACAACACATCTGTTAATGCATCCCAGAATCATGTTTGGTTTTTTTTGCAACAGCATCACACTGCTTGACTCATATTCAGCTTGTGGTCGACTATAACCCCTAGATCCCTTTCTGCTGTACTCCTTCCTAGATAGTCGCTTCCCATTCTGTAAGTATGAAACTGATTGTTCCTTCCTAAGTGGAGCACTTTGCATTTGTCTTCATCCTGTTTACCTCAGACCATTTCTTCAATTTGTCCGCATCATTTTGAATTATGACTCTGTCCTCCAGAGCAGTCACAACCCCTCCCAGTTTGGTATCATCTGCAAACTTAATAAGCGTACTTTCTATGCCAATATCTGAATCATTGATGAAGATATTGAACAGAGCCGGTCCCAAAACAGACCCCTGCAGAACCCCACTTGTTATACCTTTCCAGCAGGATTGTGAACCATTAATAACTACTCTCTGAGTACGATTATCCAGCCAGTTATGTACCCGCCTTATAGTAGCCCCATCTAAGTTGTATTTGCCTAGTTTATTGATAAGAATATCATGTGAGACCGTATCAAATGCCTTACTAAAGTCTAGATATACCACATCCACCGCTTCTCCCTTATCCACACGACTCGTTATCCTATCAACGAAAGCTATCAGATTGGTTTGACATGATTTGTTCTTTACAAATCCATGCTGGCTGTTCCCTATCCCCTTGCCACCTTCATGTGTTTACAGATTATTTATTTAATTACTTGCTCCACTATCTTCCCTGGCACAGAAGTTAAACTAACTGGTCTGTAGCTTCCTGGGTTGTTCGAATTTCCCTTTTTATAAATGGGCACTATGTTTGCCCTTTTCCAGTCTTCTGGAATCTCTCCTGTCTCCCATGATTTTCCAAAGATGATAGCTAGAGGCTCAGCTATCTCCTCTATCAGCTCCTTGAGTATTCTAGGATGCACTTCAACATAGAATGGACGTTGTGTGGACAGGGATGGGGGTGGTTGTTCCTAGGGATGTGGAAGTGTAACCATGTACGCAGTTAACCGATGAGGCTCATTGGTTAACCTTCCTGGTTACATGCAGGCTCCTGGTGAGTGCGGGGAGCTGATTTAAAAGCTAACTCCCTGTGCACACCGACTGTTGGGGAACTGCCTCTCCTCCCCTTCCCTGGGTGGGTGGGGTTCTCATAAAGTATGGTCCAATGTAAGGATCCTAAGTTCTTGTGCTGTACTTCATCAAGTACTCTAAATGAATTTTCTCAAACTCTCTCCTGAACAGATGAAAATAATACTTATAGCTTTTTTTTTTTTTTTTTTTTTTGCAGCCAAATATTTTATAGATGGTGACTTGATTAGTCTTGCCGCTATATTAAAAACTAGTTGTTCTGTTAACTGTGATGTTCTTATTTGAGAGATTAAAAAGATAACTAATCATTTATATGTCTGTCCCCAACATTTAATTTGCGTTTATTTCTCTCCTAATGGGATTGTGAAATGTTCCTTTATCTCTTTGTCATTTTAGGACTAGATTACTGCATTTTTTTTAAACAGGCTTTCTTGTAAACACTTTGCATATAAATGGGATAGTCTTGGCTGTTACTCTAGATCTTTCTTTTTGGCAAACCTTCTGGGAACTTTAAACATTTTTGTCTCAGTGCTCTAAATCAAAATTTAGTTAAGTTCCCCTGACCAAAATAACAGGAAGCACATCTGTTAATTTGAAATCCATGCAATGTAAGAGAGAGCTGTTTAACTTTTTATTTTCGATAGATCATGTGCCAAGATCTTTTTTTTTCTTGTTGCCTTGTAATTCATTACATGAGTTGTACACATGCCATAAGTGTGCAGTTAAGTCACTTGTATATGTTCTAAGTGAGCAATACAAAATTCTTATGTATTCTTGATTCAAAAAAATGAGTGTCAGAAGAATCCTCAGATTGGAATACAGTGCCAGTAATATTTAACACAAAATACAGTACAGAAATGAATACATATTTCTCTTAAAATCAGTTTGCATTTTTATCAATTGTGTGTGTGAAGCAGATGTTTAACTCGAAGTAATAAAAGAGGAAACTGATGTGTTTATCATCCTTTGCTCAGTTTGCAAACCCAGTTATTTCAGTATACTCAGTAAATACTCTGAGTAAGACGAAGTAAAGCTTAGAGAATTATGTCTTTTTAACAGGGTACCTGGGAGTGAATAGGAAAAATTGTAATTTGAGCTCACTTTTCTGTAACTGTTCTCTCATATAGTGTGTGTGTGTGTGTGTGTGATATTTTGGTTATTAGATCAGAATAAAGCCATCTAGCTCTGGAAATAATAAAACAGGCATATAATCACATATTTTAAATCTGTTTATGTCACTCTGAAGGATGACACACAGACATAGAATAACAAAACGGGAAGGGACTAGTGCTGTAACTGACTAGTCGCTTCCCTCCCCTTTGCTGCCTCTGGAGGGAGGGAAGAAGCAGGAGCAGATGCTGGGAGGAGCCAGCTTAAAAACTGATTTCCTCCAGCAACATCTCCATGGGGGAGAGGGGAGGCACAGCTGGGATAATGAGCACCCTACCCCACCCCTTATCGGCTAATCAAATAGTCAATGGAAATTCCATAGACTACATTAGCTGATTAAATGAAATGTAACGTCCCTAGAAGGGTCCTTGAGAAGTCATCAAGTCCAGTGCCCTGCTCTCATGGCAGGACATAGCACCATCTAGATTATCTGTAATACAGGCAGTCCCCGGGTTACGTACAAGATAGGGACTGTAGGTTTGTTCTTAAGTTGAATCTGTATGTAAGTCGGAAGTGGCGTCCAGATTCAGCCGCTGCTGAAACTGACCGCCAGTTCTGACTTACATACAGATTCAACTTAAGAACCCCAAGTCAGCTGCTGCTGAAACTGATCAGCCACTGATTCCAGGAACCCCGGGGCAGAGCAACTGTGCCTCGGGCTTCCTGTAGTCAGCGCTGGTCAGTTTCAGCAACGGCTGACTTGGGGACGCCTGGGGCAGAGCAGCTGGGGTGCTACTGGGTTGCTCCAGTAGCGCGGCTTCTTGGCGCTACTGGACCAACCCAGCAGCACCCCAGCTGCTCTGCCCCAGGCGTCCTGATTCAGCCGCTGCTGAAACTGACCAGCAGCGGCTGAATCAGGACACCTGGGGCAGAGGGCTGGGGTGCTGCCGGGTTGGTCCAGTAGTGCCCAGAGCGGCGCTGCTGGACCAACCGGCAGCGCCCCAGCTGCTCTGCCCCAGGGTCCACAACAAAAGCCTGGTCTGCTGGGGGGGGGGGCACACTGGCTGCACCCTCCCCCCCCCAGCAGACCAGGGACCCGGGGAGCAAAGCCGCAGCGGCGGGGTGCCTCGCCTCTGAGGCTTTGCTCTGGCGCGGGACCCGCTTTGCTCGCGGTGCCCCTGGTCTGCTGGAGACGGTCCCCAGCAGACCAGGGGCACCGGGAGCAGCTTTTCTCGCCCCGGAGGTCAAGGTGGCTGACCGCTGCCTGTGAGCTCCAGGGCGAGAAAGCCCCGTTCGTAAGTGCGGATACGACATAAGTCGGATCCGCGTAAGTCGGGGACTGCCTGTATATAAGGGCAGGTTAGAGAGACATCTGTCTCCGGTGTTGGAGATTCCACAATCTCTCTAGGCATTTTATTCTAGTGTTTAGCCACTCTGACGTTTAGGAAGCTTTTTCTCCTGTCCAATCTAAACCTCCCTTGCTGCAGTATAAGCCCATTGCTTCTTGTCCTATCCTCAGAGGTCAAGACTAAAAGGGGTAAAAACCAAGGGTGATGTCATGCTAGGGGTCTACTGCAGACCACCTACCTAAGCAGAAGAGGTGGATGAGGCTTTTTTTAAACAACTAACAAAATCATCCAAAGCACAAGATGTGTGGTGATGGGGAACTTCAGCTGTCCAGACACATGTTGGAAAACTAACACAGCGGGACGCAGATTATCCAGTAAGTTCTTGAGCTGCATTGGAGACAATTTTTATTTCAGAAGGTTGAGAGAGCTACTGGGGTAAAGATGTTCTAGATTGGATTGTAACAGATAGAGAGGAACTGGTTAAGAATTTGAAAGTGGAAGGCAGCGTGAGTCAAAGATTTATTGATTCAAAGGAATGGTAGAAGGAAAAACAGTAAAATAGAGACAGTGGATTTGAGGAAGGCAGATTTTAGTAAATTCAGAGTTGGTAGGTAAGGTCCTATGGGAAGCAAGACTAAGGGTGTGTCTACACTGCAACACTATTTCAAAATGACTAGTACTATTCTGAAATTACTTGCTGTGTCTACACAGCAGGCAGTTATTTAGAAATAGTGTCAAAATACTGTCATGGTGGGGGACTTCTTACTCCTACTCCTGTAACCCTCCTTGTATGAGGAATAAGAGAAGTCGGAGAAAGAGTGCTCTGTTTCAAAATAAGTGCTGTGTAAGTGCTCCCTATTTCAAAATAAGATATGCAGTTGATGTAGCTCAATTTGTGTAGCTTATTTTGAGTTAAGCCGTGCAGTGTAGACGCACCCAAAGAGGAAAAACAACTGAAGAGAGTTCGAAGTTTTTCAAAGGGACATTATTAGGAGCTCAAAAGCAAATTATACCACTGCACAGGAATGATAGAAAGTATGGTAAGAGGCCACCTTGGCATAATCAGGAGGTCTATTGATTTTTAGATCATGTAAAGGAATCATATAAAAAGTGGGATCTAGGTCCAATTTCAAAGGATGAATATAAGCAAACAATGCAAGTATGCATGGGCAAGATTAGAAAGGCAAAGGTACAAAATAAGCTCAATCTAGCTAGAGAATTAAAAGATAAGAAGAAGATATTATATAAATATATTGGAAGCAAGAGGACGACCAGGGACAGGGTGGGCCCATTTCTCAGTGGAGAGGGAGAAACAATAACAGGAAACTTGGAAATGGCAGAGGTGCTTAACAATTTCTTTGTTTCAGTTTTTTGTCAAGAAGAATGATGGCGAAGGGATGCCTAATAGTGAATGCTAATGGAAAAGGGCAAACATAGTGCCTATCAATAAGAACAACCCAGGAAACTACAGACCAGTCAGTTTAAGTTCTGTGCCAGGGAAGATAATGGAGCAAGTAATTATGGAAATCATCTGCAAATATCTGGAAGAAAATAAGGTGATAGGGAACAGCCAGCATGGATTTGTAAAGAAGAAATCATGTCAAACCAATCTGATAGTTTTCTTTGAGAGGATAACAAGTTTTGTGGATAAGGGAGAAGCGGTGAATGTGGTATACCTAGGCTTTAGTAAGGCATTTGATATGGTCTTGCATGATCTTATCAGTAAACTAGGCAAATACAACTTAGATGGGACTACTATAAGGTGGATGCATAGCTGACTGGATAACCATAAGAACGGCCATACTGGGGCAGACCAACGGTCCATCCAGCCCATTATCCTGTCTGCTGACAATGGCCAATACCAGATGCCCCAGAGGGAGGGAAAACAACAGGTAATCCTCACATGATCCCTCCCCTGTTGCCAGAGAAACACTGTCTTGGAATCAGTTCTGTTCAATATCTTCATCAATGATTTAGTTGATGGCATAGAGAGTACGATTATTATCTCGGGATCAGCTGTGCGGCACTGCTGCTTTGAAACACTGAGGTTGTGTTCAAAGGGGCAGCTCTGCACAGCTGATCCCTCAGTTCCCAGCTGACCCCAGGTTCTGGGGAAATGCTGTGTGGAACCCAAGGTCTGCTGGGGAGTCTCCAGGTGACCCCGGGCAGCATTTCAAATGCAGTGCAGAATGGAGCTCTGGGTCAGTGTGGGACTCTGCTGAACGCAGGCTCCATGCTACACTTCTGCTTTGAAATGCATAAGAGCCCCCGCTGGGCCATTTCAGAGGAAGAATACTGAAGTGCCTATCAACTAGTTGAGGAGCTGATGGAAATTCCATTGACTACTTGACTAGTAAAATAACAGCTAGAATCATAGAACAGTAGAACTAGAAGGGACCTCGAGAGATCATCATGACCGGTGGGGAGCCCTGTGGGGCTCTTGCTATTTCAAAGGCAGAGGCAGTGCAGCAGGAACCAGGTCAGGAGCGGACTCAAGCAGTCCCCGCTCGCCCTGGGCTCCCTGCTGAGTCTTTGCCTTCCTTGCCAGCCCCTGCCCCTAACGGAGACAGTACTGCACAGACAGTGCTTCAAAGCCTTCTCCCCCCAGCACTGGCTCCTGTTCCTTCCAGCCTGCGGCCTCTGGTACCGAGGCCATGGGTTGTCTGTCCAGGGCATTTTTCATTTTGTGCAGTGATGGTAGAATGTGAAGAGTTCATGTATCTTTTTCTGCAAAAAGAGAAGTGGCTTTCACTGAGGGAATTTCGTCCGTGGTTTTAGGCGGTGAGGACCTTTGGACTCAGGGAAACTATAAGTTTGGGGGAGTAAACTATCAAAGGCTCCCCTCAGTCAGTGTGGTGAGCAGTGCATAAAGTGCAGTGTGGACATTCCTAGGGTGCTTGCTCGTTCCATTCCACATAGATCTGTGCCAGAAGCTTTTCCCATAGCAGTATCCATAGGGAGCGGGTCTGGTGCCTTGGATAGTGGTACCTGCATGGTAGGGTATAATAGGCACTGCTGTCTCCCTCCACCCTCATAGTGCACCTTGTGGCCGTTTCTGCTTTTCCCCAGCCAATCCAGGGTCAGTTGGTGTTTTCTCTTGTTGTGACAGATGCCTGAGGGGCCTTGCACAGTTTTTCCCATGGGTGCAGGACCTTGTCCCACAGAGGGATCTCAAACTTATAGGATCATAGGGCTGGAAGAGAGCTCAGGAGGTCATGGAGTCCAGACCCTCTAGCCACTGAAAATGAGTCCAGTCCAGACTCATTTCTCTAGCTCACTCATCTGCCCTTCAAGTCACTAGGTTCCTCCCCCCCGTTCTACTTGTCCAGGAAGGTTGTTTCCTTGGTGGCAGCAATGTTAAATTGAGCCTTGGAGATTAAGGCCTTGACCTTGGAATTCCTTAGATGGTCTTTTATAAGCATAAGCTCCAGCTGCAGCCCTACCCAGCCTTTCTGCCAAAGCTGGTACGTTGTTTTCATATGAACCAGGACATGTTCCCTCTAGTGTTCTGTCCCAAACTGCACCAGACTGCTGAGAGACATCTGCACATGCTAGATGTCTGGAGGGCCTTGGTTTTTACCTGGAACATACCAAGTCTTTTCCGAAATTGAGCCAGCTCTTCATCACTACAGAGTATAGGACGAAGGGCTTTCCAGTTTCCTTGCAGAGGATTTCCAACTGGATCATCTCTTGCATGAAAAAAAATCCTGTCACAAACTGGCAGGGATCCTGCTGCTATCGACTGAGAGCCCTTTTGCTTAGAGTGCAGATGTCTTCAGTAGCCTTCCGGGCACACAACCCAGTCCAGGACATCTGTAGAGCCGTGATGTGGTCTTCTGTTCACGCGTTTGTGTCTCATTACACCGTTACTCAGCAGGCCAGAGATGACACTAGGTTCGGCAGAGCTGTGTTACAGTCTATGTGGATGTGAACGAATACCTGCCTCTAGGGGTACTGCTTGAAATCACTTAGGGTATGTCTACACTACCCCGCTAGTTCGAACTAGCGGGGGTAATGTAGTCATCCGCAGTTGCAAATGAAGCCCGGGATTTGAATTTCCTGGGCTTCATTTGCATGAAACCGGCCGGCGCCATTTTTAAATGCCGGCTAGTTCGAACCCCGTGCCGCGCGGCTAGACGCGGCACGGACTAGCTAGTTCGGATTAGGCTTCTAATCCGAACTAGCTGTACACCTCGTTCCACGTGTGGGAGATGGCTTGATCATTGCCGGTTCGATTCACTCCCTCTGGGGCACCTGGCGTTGGCCACTGTCAGCAGTGAACCTTTGTCTGACCCAGTATGGCCATTCTTAAGTTCTTATGTTTTTATGTTATGCCAGTATGGGCACTTGAATTGGTTGTTGCATTCTGACTGGTCTCTAGAAATGGCCCATAATCTCTCAAGCACCTGCTGCTCTTTGTTTGGAATGCAGTCTCTCTGCCCGGCAGGCAGACACATCTCCTCTTTCAGAGCTCTGCTTGGGACAGCTCCAAGCTGTGCCGATTTGTTCCTGGACACACAGCAAACCAGTCAGATTGCTCATGCTGTTGAACACCGAGGCAGGTGTCTGCATTTGTGAGAGAGAGATTGCTGTGCAAAGAGCTATGCGAGGGGGGTTGAGATGTCGGGGATTTCCCGCTCCCCCTGCCTGGGGGGAGGGGTTGTTTCTTGCTGCTGTCTAAACTTACAAGACAGCATGCTGACATCCCCCAAAACATACTGCTGTCCTGCATACTCTCTCTCTCCTGACTTCTGTTGAAAAGCAGCTGTCAGTGTAGCAGGATGACCATGAAGTAATGGGATTGGGAACCTGCATCATGTGAGGCTGATTGCCTCATTTGGCATTGCAAAGCCTTCCCAAGCCCCCTGTGGTCAGCTGCACAGGGAGATAGCACACCAGTATACTACTCTCTGGAGAGGTGCAAGAGCTGGTAATGTGGACATGCTTCACCATCACATGGAGCAGAGTGTGGGCACACAGCTGCAGTTATAGCGCTATTCAGAGAGCTGCAGGGAAAATGCTAGTGCATTCTATCTCATAAGAACAAACACAAACGTGCAAATACCTGTTCCATTCCTCCTTTGTGTTAGCACTTCATCCCTCTCTCCTTTGAAAAACAAGTTCCTGCTGTAGAGACCAGATGGAAATGTATCACTTTGAGCAGCAGGGGGACTACAGGCAGTCCCCGAGTTACGCGGATCCGACTTATGTCTTACGAACGGGGCTTTTCTCGCCCCGGAACTCGCGGGCGGCGGGAACACCCAGACGCGCAGTGGTCCCGCCACCACGTCCTCCGGGGCGAGAAAAGCTGCTCCGGGTGTCCCTGGTCTGCTGGGGACCCCCCCCCCCAGTGGACCAGGGACACCCAGAGCAAAGCCGCAGAGGTGCGGGACCCGCCGCCTCCGTGGCTTTGCTTCAGGTCTCCCTGGTCTGCTGGGGGGAGAGGGGGGGGGGCGCAGCTAGTGCAGACCAGGCTTTTGTTGTGGACGCCTGGGGGAGAGCAGCTGGGGTGCTGCCGGGTTGGTCCTGGGGGGACCTACCCGGCAGTGCCCCAGCTGTTCTGTCCCAGGCTCCAGATTCAGCCGCTGTTGAAACTGATCAGTGGCTGATTCCAGGAAGCTGGGAGCAGAGCAACTCTGCCTCGGGCTTCCTGTAGTCAGCCCTGGTCAGTTTCGGCAGCAGCAGCTGAATCTGGAGCCAGTTCCGAGTTACGTACAAATTCAACTTAAGAACAAACCTATAGTCCCTATCTTGTACGTAACCCGGGGACTGCCTGTATTGACTCTATTGAACGGGAAATCCTGCACATTCTGATGGTGGAGAGCACATTTAGATTTAGCGCGAGTAGTGCTCTATGTTTAGCGCTATCTCTGGAGGTGTGCAGGGCCTGTCCCTGGTCTGCTCCCTCTCCACCCCCATTCTGCCCTTTCTCCCAAGCCTCCTCTCCTGAGCAGCACGGCTCAGGGGACTAGGAGGAGGCCTGGAGCCAGCTGAGATGGCAGAGTGCAGAAGGCCTGACCCCTGCTATTGGCACCAGGTCCCTGCTAGTCCCCCAGGCATCTGTGGGCCCTGTGGGGCTGCCCCGAACCAGCCAGTGGACAGGACAGCTCTGTGTATTACATACCAAATCCTGTGATGTGTTGAAAGCCTCCCACCGAGGCTACTCATTACTAAACTCAATTGGCAATACAGAATGGGCCCTAATAAACTTACAAGGGTTTAGAACCTGATCCAGAATGTTTAATTCTGTATTGCTTGAGTTTCTGTGAATGAGCATGAATTAGAGAAGAGCTGCTAAAATGTGTAAAGAAAAAGGAAAATTCCAGGCAATTAAAACAGAGCATAAAGTTGGCTCTTTCGGTGGTAAGTGAAATCCATAGTACACGTTATAAATGGGGGCGTAGAGGGGGTGAGACCAGGATGATAGATCATTGTGTAGCTTGAGCCTTATTGCTGTAAGACCAATACTGGTGCTTGACTTTTTCTTACCGAATACCTGAAGAAAAGCACTTGATTTTATCTGGCTGAGGATCGCAGCAGATAGTGGTGCAGTGTACGTTTATAATTCGAAGACGGGCAAGGATGAGAGAAGGAGGATACAGAGAAAGTAAATGAGCAAATTTTCATGAGGCAGCATTTATTGCTAGAAGTGGAAGGATTTGAAGTCCCGAGTATTAGGCTGAGCAACTCTAATATTGTCTAGGGATGTTAATTATTGGTTAATTGAATAGTCGATTAACCTCGTGAATTCCTATTGGTTAGTCAACTATTCTGTAGTCTCCAGGTGGTGAGGCTGACAGATATTGCACTCTGGTCTTACTCCTGAGGAGCTCCCTGCCACTCCGCACTGCTGCCTCTGTATCTGAGGCAGCAGTGCGGGGTGCCAGGCGGGAGCTGGTCTGTGAGGGGAGTTGGTTTAAAAATCAGCTCCCCTTGCAGATTGGCGGCCTGTCACCCCATATAGCTGGTTTTTAAACCAACTCCTCTCACGGACCAGCTCCCGCCTGGCACCCCACATTGCTGCCTCTGATACAGAGGCAACAGTGTGGAGTGGCAGGGGGCTCCTCAGGAGTGAAACCAGAGTGCGATATCTGCAGGCCTCTATATCCGAGGCAGCAGTGAGGAGTGGCAGCAGCCCCTGTCTAGGGGGGAGGTATGAGCTCCCAGACCTGGTGCAAGTGGGAACTGACCTGGGCTGCCTGCCTGCCCGGCTCCTAATACGCTTTAAATGCAGAGCCGCAGTGGGGGTTGGTCCCTGATCCAGTGTGAGCCAGGACTGAGCCAGGCTGCTTGCCCGCCCAGTTCCTAATGCCCTTTAAATGTCGAGCTGCAGCAGAGGTACATCTGGAGCAGGTTCCAGATCCATCGCAAGCCAGAGCCGAGCCAGTCTGCTGGCCAGCCTGCTAAAACATTTCCTGATGGGGTGGGGGGAGGAAAATGTGTTTAATCTAAAGCATTCACCTATAAGCTTTTGCTTGTCGGTCAGCTGACTACACTATTACATCCCTATGATGGTTGTAAATGTTTCCAACCTCCCTTCCTCTGTAAAGCCGTTCTCGGTGTCCGTGACCTTTTTCTAAATTTAAATTTTAAACCTCTCCAAGGGGAGCTGGGACTACCTCACAAGCCACTCTAGTCTAGTCGTAGCTTAGGTTTTACAAATGCACTCTTCAAGCAGCTCGTACAAGCACGCACAAATATGGAAGACAAACTCTGAGTAAACTCAATGCAAAGGACCTAAAAATGCATCATCTGGTATTCTACTACAAAAACATATGCTATTATATGGTGTGTTTTTCTGATATTCAGACTAAATTTCACCTTTTTTAGTCTTAAGACTGGCATATTGGTTAAGCGATGGAGCAAGGTGGTTGGCACTGCCAGAGCTGCACAATGCACAGTACCTGGTTCCAAAGAATTTAAGCTTCAATATGTCTCATATGATTCCTCTCTTCCTTTGATGCCATCACCTTCAAATGTTTGTATGGGGGGAAAGGAGGTGTCATATATTTCCTTAGCCAAGCTTACACATGTAATATTTCCTCATACATCACTTCTGCCAGCCCATCTTCCCCACATCAGTCAACTTTCACTATTTTTCAGGTAATGTGGTTGCACATTCAACAGGCAAAGGATTAAGCATGCCTCCTCTTTTGTGTTCTGTTATCACCCATGTTTTAGTCTAAACTACTGTATCTTCAGTTTCATGCAGACTTCAATGCTTGACTGGTGAAAGTTCTTAATATTACTAACTGAGCCCTTCTGCTACATCAAAAGAGTTTTTAAAATAAAAGATGAAGTGTATTTTCTGTGTAAAGCCTTACTTGCCAATGCATTCTTTTTAATTTTGCAGGGCTGCCTTAGAAGAAGTGGAAGGGGATGTGGCAGAGTTAGAACTGAAACTTGACAAGGTAAGCTGCTTAAACTGATTTTGTATACTTTGAAAACTTAAAAGAAAATGCGTATTAGCTGGATCAAATAAACTTAATATTCTGCTTCTGATTCTGTGTGGCAGTGCTGATGTTCTGTCACTGTTGATGATGTGTTAGGCTGTATCTGATGTATTCAGTAGCACAGTTCATTTTTATCACAGACGTTCAGATTTTGGATAGTTGGTTCAGCTATTGATACATAAAATTTACAATTTTGCCTATAGTAAATGGTAGCAAAAACAATAGAACTAAGGATAAAAGTATCTGAGAGCTTGTTGCTTCATCTACTTAATAGACAAAAGATGGGATGTTGCTGAAAACAAGGGGAATTTTCCAAAAGGTCACTTAGTATGCATGTATCTCTGCTGTTGTCTTGAATTGCAAGCTTTAGTATTTATAAAAATATAATTGGAGAAATTCTTTCCTCTTGCCTGCATGCTGGGTAATACGAAACCGATTTATAGAGAAGCCTATTGCTTCCGTCTGGTTTGTTACAGGTCTTAGATTCACACGCATTTGTAGATTAGAAACAACTGTCTGTAATAATGATACTGCAAAAGTATAGTTTCTCTTTTTTAACCTTAATTGGAATTGTAGAAGTTCGCGGCAGTCGGATGAGAGAGAGAGATAGAGAGCGAGCAAAAATCAAGGTGATGTGAACTTTTAAATTAATGGGGCAGGAGAAAACTTGTCTTGGAGGGAGGAAAAAAATATTATTTTACAGCTGAGTATTGTGGCTAGTACAGTCCCACCCCTTCATCAAGTCTTCTTGCACCCAAGTGTTTGAGAGTGTGTTGATCTGTCAGAAAAGCATGAGCATACAAAGACACGTTCAAAACTCTGCCTGCTTGCCACCTCAGTCAATGGCAGTCCTACATCTGTGTCTCTCAAACTGGTCAGAAACTTTTATTTGTGCCTGTGAGAAATACATTTTTCATGTAAAGTGTTTGGAAATTTTCAAGAGTAAAATCAAAACCCAGAAAGTTTTGTCCAGGAATTTATGGGCAGATTAAATTCCTGTAACACCTATTAAACAAGGTAACAAATCCTTGATTTTTTTAAAACTGACAGCACTGGAGTAAGTGCCGTAGATAAAACTATTTTTTGTTTTGTTGTTTTTTGCCAACAGCTCTTCAGTCGTTTTCCTTTTAAATCCTATGAGATAGATATGCATTAAGAACTCATGGTAGAGATGATGCATTTTTGTGTGAGCATATCTGGGAATTCATTGTTCCTGAAATGAGTTAACAGGTTTTTTTTGTTTGTTTGTTTTACTATTTCTGCTTTCTACTGTTAGAAATTGTAGAAGATGATAATTGCTGGATGTGAACTAATGCAGTTGACTTGGCTGCACTGAATTCTTTTCGTAGTTAAGATACAGCATATCAGAATGTTGTACATGAATTAAGACACTGGAGCGATCACTCTCTCTTAGAAGTTAAGTCCATTCTTTTTGAATCTAGAGAACCAGAAGCAGCATGGCGGTTCAGTACTTCATTGATAAGACAATATTAATAATAACCCAGCAATAAAATAGAATAGGACTAAAGCCAAACTCCTCTGGTGAAGAAGTGAAAATGCTACTACTGAGCCGTACGGATGGTGATGACTTGGAGTTCCCTTCTCTTTTTGAAGAGAGAGAGAGAGAGAGAGTGTGTGTGTGTCTGTGTGTCTGTGTGTGTCTGTGTGTGTGAGAGAGTGATATCTCTTAAGGGAATTATGCTCACCGATGGAGAGAAGAATTAACCTCGGAATGTCACAAGCACTCTAACCCAGTGGTCTGCAACCTTTTAAGCACAAGATCACTTTTTGAATTTAAATGCAATCCAAGATCTACTTCAAATCCAAATACCGTCGCTCTGCCTCGTTTGTGTGCCTTCTTCAAGGCCCCACCCCTGCTCACTCTGTCCTCCCTCCCTCCCTCCCCCCCCATTCTCCCTCACTTTCACCAGGTTGGGGTGCAGGCTCTGGTCTTGGATCAAGGGATTTGGAGAGCGAGAGGGGCTCTGAGCTGAGCTTGGGGCAGACAGTTGGGGTGCCGGATGGGGTTCTAGGTGCAGGCTCTGGAAAGGCGTTTGGATGCAGGGGTGCTCGGGACTAAGACAGGAGCTTGGGTGCAGGAGGGGATTCACGACGGGGCAGGGTTTCGGGATGTGGGCTCCAGCTCGGCCCTGCTTACCTCAGGTGACTCCTGGGTTGGGGTGCAGTGAGGCTAAAGCAGGCTCACCTCTGCCCTGGCCCTGCACCACTCCCAAAAGCAGCCAGCAAACTCCCTCTCAAGTCCTGTTGTGCCCTCCCCGCTCTGTGGAGACAGGATACAGTGCAGGAGAAGGGGACACCTCGACATCAGCACCCTCCTCTCCTTACCCTGCCCTGCACAGAAAGCAGGAGGCTCCCGAGGGGCAGCTCCAAGGCAAAGGCCAGGTGACGTGGAGCAGTAGGGGAAGGGGCAGCTCAAGTGCCACCGCTTGATAACCTCTTGGCCAGACCAGTCAGATCCCCTGTCAGAGGCTCCAAGGTCGACCAGTAGATCCCGATCCCCTTGGTGACCACTGCCCTGACCAGTCCCTTGGCATGCTGGGAGATCAGCCTGTAACCGATTGTGGTTCAGTGTGTTTACAGATTGGGCAAAATAAAGCAACAATTTCTGAAATATTTGAGCCCGATCGCTGGTTTCTGTAGCATTAGTATTAGTTCAGGCTCTTCTCTGCCTGGACTCAAATCTGCTAGAGCAGTTTTGTTACTTTGACTCGTTAGACAAGCAATCGTTGCACCCACATCTGATCACTCGCTATGTATGTATCAAGGTTATCGAAGTCGTTTTTCACAGGACATTAACTTTGAAATTCCATGGAGTAAAGTGATTTACAAGTTTATTTACTATGATCATTTTTTCCCCTTTAGCTAGTAAAGCTTTGCATTTCAATGATTGATACCGGTAAAGCTTTTTGTGCTGCCAACAAGCAGTTCATGAACGGAATTCGAGACCTTGCACAGTATTCCAATAAGGATTTGCTAGTTGAGGTAAGTGTTTGAGGGTTAAACATTTTCAAGGAACAATATAACTAGTAAAAGTGGAAACGTAGTAATTTAAGTGGGAACAAGTGGCGGAGAAATCTTTCATTTACAATCTTATTCGGTATGAAGTCTCTGACACGCCTGTCTTGAAAAAGAGGCTTCCTTTCTGGATCATGGCACAACCTCCCATTCAGTTTTGGATTCAGACCTGCAATGGAGGTTGGATTATACTATACCCTTACCTGCCAAAATATTCTAGGAGAGGTTCTTAACTGGGGGGGGGGGGGGGGGGGGGTTCTGACTGTGCCCCTTCCTGTGTAGGGATTGTGGTACTGGTATGGAAAAGCTTGACTACTATTGGTCTAGGTTTGACTACAATAAACCACAAAACAGGTAGCATCAATTTAGTTCTTGGGTCTGAGGTCAGGATGTTAAATATTGGTTAATTGACTAGTCTATTAAGCTCATGAATTCTTACCAGTTAGTCGACTATTCTATAGTCCCCAGGGGCAAGGCCAGCAGCCAATGTGCTTCGGCCCCACTCCTGAGGGAGACCCCTGCCACTCCACGCTGCTGCCTCTGTATCCATTGGGAGCTGGTCCATGAAGGGAGCCAGTTTAAAAACCAGCTCCCCTCACGGATTGGCTGCCTGTCGTCCTGCGCTGCTGCCTCTGATATAGACAGCAGCACAGGGTGGTAGCAGCCCCTGTCCGGGGAGGGGTAGGGGATGAACTGAGCTCCTGGACGAAGCACGTGCTAGAACTGAACCAGACTCTGTGCCTGCCTTCCTCCTAAACACTTTAAATGCAGAGCCACGGTGGGGGTAGTTCCCGGACCTGGTGCGAGCCAGGACTGAGCTGGGCTGCTGGCCAGCCTGCTAAAAATGTACTGGCAGGTGAGGATGGGGGGGAAATGCGTGTAGTGTAGAGCATTAACCTATACGCTTTTGCTTATCGGTTTATTGGTTAATCGACTACGCTATTGCATCCCTAGTCTGAGGTAGAGCCAATTTTGTAAATAAAATCCTTTTCTGGCCCACCTTTTCACTACATTGGGCCCGTCTCCGCAGAGATGTAAACTCAAATTCCGATGTTGTTTGGTACAGCTAAGTTTTTTATCTGAGACTGGTTATACCAATGTACAGATTTTGTTCTACCGAATTTTGCATAAACTCTTCCATTTTGTTTTGTGATTTTTGTTTTTATTCCTGCACCGCCTTCATTTTTGGCTTGCTATTTCAACTCACAGGTTTGATTATACACACACACAGCGCTGCAGCGGCAACTTCTGTGAACTAGGCTGATGGGAGAGCTTCTCCAGCTGGTGTAGTCAGTCTACCTCTGCAAGAGGCAGGAGCCATGTCGAAGGGGAAGTTCTCCCTTTGAGATGGTGCTGTCTGTGCTGGGGAGGGAGGTAGTTACGGCTGTGTAACCACATGGCTCAGGAATGTGGCTCTTTTTCACACCCCTGGGCAACCTAATTATACTGATGCCAGTTTGTAGTCTAGGCCTGGCCTACGTACTCTTCCTGACAGCTTGTGAAGAGGTGACTCTTCTGATGTTTTCAGTCTGAAGTTCACATATAACTGAAAAAATTCTCTTTTTTTGGAAATGATTTTACTGAAAAATTCACAAACAGTAGCAAGGTTTCCCATGGAAAATCTGGACTGTTTGTAGCTAATAATGAGATTTGAAAAGTTTTAAATTCCAAGTAGCTTTTTGTGGTTTGCTAACTTTCAGTGCAGCTGGCTAAAAAGGTTAAGGAGTGTTGCTTTATAGCGCTTTTCATGAAAACGAAGGCTACAGATGTTTTCCTGAAATGTAGCTCTGTTGAGCTATGCTGTTTTGCAGTAACTGGGGAATCATTCTTTTTTGTTTGACAACAAACAGTAACTTTTTTGTTTGTAGTGTTAGATTATGATGAGAAATGTATCTTATCTCCAAGAGTTAGCATTGTCATCTTCACTAAACTAAAGTAATGAAAATAAGTCTCTAGGAAGCTGTTTCTATAAATACATATGTTCTAAGTGTAACAACATTTATAGCCTTTTTAAGGTTACTTTTTTGTGTTCCTTTCTGCTGGGAGTTAGCTTTAACTACTTGCTTTCTTTCCTTGCAGACCAGCTTGACAAAGTTTTCTGACAACCTCCAGGAAATGATCAGTTACCACACAGTAAGTGTTGCTGAATGGTGGATGATTGTGATCAGTTCACCTAAACAAACAGATTATGCTAGATAATGGCATATTATAATGTTTATGGCCTTTAAATCTGAATGCATTTGTAATGTGTATGCCTTGACAGTGCAGATCTTTCTGGAAATCTGCACCATTCATTGCAGATCTGGAAACTTGGGCAGCAAAACCAATTTGTAAGCAGAGTTCTTTGCTAGACTGAGTCTTGCTTCCCCTCTCCATTGTTTGCTCAACTTTTCTCTCCCACCAGACATGAGATACAACAGCAGAAGCATCTGTTCTTTGTGCAGTTTATTTCCTTGGAGCTGTGACTGATTCAGTCAAGAATGGAAAGTAGAGAAAATGCCAAGTTTGAACACAGCAGTAGTTTGTACCATTGGTGGACTCCATCTGGAAGCTTGAGTTTGAGAAGAGAGATGAATTTTCTCTCTGCTTGGCATGAGTACAACCACTGCTAAAATTGTGTCCAGTTGTGTTCACAAGTTTATGAAGGATGTTAATAAATTGGAAAGGACTCGGAAAAGAGCCATGAGAATGAGTAGAAAATGTGCTTTATGTTGATAGATTTAAGGAGCTCCGTCTGTTTAGTTTGGAAAATTAAGGGGTGACCTGAAGTCTGTAAGTGCCTGCATGGGTAGAGCTCTGCACAGACACAACATCTGTATCTGCAAAAATGAGCTGTGGATATTCTCGTTGACAGAGTTCGCCAAGTGGAGGCGAGCCCTGCTCGCCAGCCGCATGGTTCGGCACGCTGTGCATGCGCTGACTGCGCTGCGCGGCTGTGCCGGTTTGTAATCTACTCTCCACGGGCACGTAGATTACACTAATTGTTGAGCCCTGCTCATTGACATCTGTGGATGTGGAGACCTGTGGATATAAAGCAGGTATCTGTGGATTTTCAGGGCTGTGTACATGGGGAGCAAGTACAGAACAGGTATATTGTAATACAGTGGCTGGAAGCTGACGCTAGACAAATTCAGATTGGAACTAAGGTATACATTTTTAATTGAAGAGTAAGTAACCATTGGGAAACTTGCCAAGGGTTGTGGACTGTTCTCTGCTACTGACCATTTCAAAATCAAGATTGGATGTTTTTCTAAAAGATTTGCTCTAGGAATTACTTTGGGGAAGATCAGTGGCTTATGTTTGACGGGGGTCAGATTGAACGATCACAGTCATCCATGCTGCCTTTGGAATCTAAACATCTGTTAAGTTGCAGTGTGTAGGGCAGAAGTGGGGAGCCTACGGCCCATAGGCTGCGTCTGTCCCGCTGTGTATTTCATCCAGCCCTTGGCATATCTCAGCATGTTGGGCAGGAAACCCCTTGGGCTGGAGGAAGCTCACTGCCAGGGGAAGCCAGGATTGCCCTGTGCCTAGGGTTCGTATTTCTGTTGGTAACTCGGTTCCAGCCCTGTCCCTCTGCACAGGGCGTGCCTCACATCAGTTAATGCAAGTGATGAGTGGCACACAATGCTGTCCAGGCTTCATTGTGAGCCTGGCGCAGACCGAGATTATGAACTCAGTTCACTAGCCCCCTCTGAAGCTTTGCTGTGCTGTTCCCACGGTAGCTGGATTTGCGCTAGCTTGGGTAGTTAGCCTGAGTGCACCTTTTACTGTGTAAACATGTCCATAGGGAAACTAGACTTTGCTGGGTGGTGCAGAGTCCGGCTCTGCTGCAGCCAGGAGGGAAAGCAGCAGTATGCCAACAGGAAGACAGACATTTTGCAAGCTGAAGGTGATGGGGGATGCTACTGTTCTCCTCCCGAAAGGGTGGAGGCAACTCACTTGGTTAAATCTTTGGTCCTGACCATCCTTGTTCTCCTTGGAAACATTCTTGATTTCTCTGCTGAGGCCTGGCAAATGGAATAAAGCATTGGCCCAAACCCAGCAGTGTGAGAGCAATTCTTGCAGCTTCTGGCAAATAGCACCGTTCTCAGACTAGCATTGTGAACTGCTGTTTGCTCAAAAGGCACCTGGCATCTCATCACTGAAGACTGTAAATCTAATCCGATCTACCTGAAGGCAATTCTTCAATTCTTTCAGGAGCATGGGGAGATGTCTCATGACTTTTTTCTTGCAAAATATTTTTGGAATTATTAAGTGGGCTTGCACACTGGTTTCTACATGTGTCTATTTATTGGGAAAGCCTGGTTCTTGTTACTTGCTTCTTATGTTGGCTTCTGATTGGCATAGTCGCTTCTCAGACACTAGTAGGTTTAAATGTCAGCACTTGGGATTAGGCACAAGTTTGTGAAGTAAATATCGTGTTCTTAGTCACACACAGCTTTCTAGTCCCAGAGAGAGTGGGAATTGAGTCACATCAGTATTTCTGAAGTGCTTAAACGTAGTGCTCATGTTGATGGGAGCGCTAGCTAAGCCACATGTTCTTCTATTTAGTGTTCGCTATTGGAGTAGCTTTATCTTTCCTTCTGTCTTGCTGCATAGTGGGATTCTACTCAGACTTTTTAAGTGAAAGAAACTTTTTGCTACTAATTTAAAAAAAAAAGAGAAATGCACTTTCAATGTAGAATCTACTATTAGTCCTGAAGACTTCAGAGAGATGGAATAAGGAGAGCCAAGGCTTACACAGAATTAAAAGGTTTTTAGGTTTTTTTGGTCTCTATAAAAGAACTCTGGAACTTCCAAATTCTTTATTGAACTAAGTGTTTATGTGTGTTCTCTTTCAGACCCTGTTTGACCAAACCCAAAGATCAATTAAAGCACAGCTTCAGACATTTGTTAAAGAGTAAGTTAATTTTCACTTCAAAGACATTCACTTTAATAAACCTGTAAGGAAAAATGTCTCTGCTAGGGCCAATTAGAAAGTGAAATCAGCTTCTGAGAGAAATGGAAGATATTTGGAAATGATCAAACCCTAGCTTGACCAGCACCTATTAAGCTTGTGGTATTGCTACCCTTATTTCTGCGCTGCTGCCTCAGAGCTGGGCAGCTGGAGAGCAGCAGTAGCTGACCAGGTATCCAGCTCTGAAGGCAGAGCTGCTTCCAGCAGCAGCACAGAAGTAAGGATGGGCTGGTATGGCATTGCCCCCTTTACTTCTGCACTGCTAGGCTCTCAGTCAGCAGCCTGCTCTCCTGCTGCCCAGCTTTGAAAGCAGTGGCAGGGAAGTGAGAGTAAGGTACTTTGGTGCAGCTATTGGTAGGGTGTTGCCTTTGGAGCTGGGCACCTGGCCAACAGCTGCTATTCATCTCTGAAGGGAGTGCAGAGATAAAAGTGGCAATACCGTGACCATCACCCCTAAAATATCCTTGTGGATCCTCTCTGCAACTTCCTTTTGGGTCAGAACCCCAATTAGGAAAGCCTGCTCTCCCCCATGAAATCAATTTAATATAGGGTAAAAGGATGCAAAAGGTCAGCTTACACAGTCTATAAAGTGTTCTCCCTGGCCATGAATTTGGGAGCATCCTATTAATAGTGAACTTAATTATAGATGCTTTTTAAAAATGTCACTATTGAGGAGGTATCTTATTTTAATTTAAAAAACTACAATGGGCAGAAGAGAAAATATTGAAAATAACTGTCCTGAGAGCCTGTAAGCACTCAGAGATATGTAACTTTACTCACCTGAGTTGTCCCATTGACTTCAGTGAACTGTCAGTATGTTTAATATCAGAGGGGTAGTCGTGTTAGTCTGAATCTGCAAAAGCGGCAAGGAGTCCTGTGGCACCTTATAGACTAACTGCAGTGTAGGAGCATAAGCTTTCGTGGGCAAAGACCCACTTCGTCAGATGCATGTCTGGGTCTTTGCCCAGGAAAGCTTATGCTCCTACACTGCAGTTAGTCTCTAAGGTGCCACAGGACTCCTTGCCGCTTTTGCAGTATGTTTAATGTTAAGCATGAGTGTGTTTGCCACATTAGGAGCTTGGGTATTAAAAACTTCTCTGCTAGACCCTGATCCTACAACAATTACGCATCTGCTTAACTCTGTGCACTGGGAGTAATCTCAGTGATTTCAGTGGGACTGTGCTCACAGTGCATCGCGTTAAACTGATAAACGCAAAGCTAAGTAATGTGCATTGGAAAACATAATCCCAGCGTACGTGAAAAATGATGGGCACTAACTTGGCTTTTGCCACTCAAGAGAGGGCTCTTGGAGTCATGATGGATAGTTCTCCAAAAACATCCACTCAAGGTGCAGTGGCAGTCCAAAAAGCAAACAATGTTAGGAATCATTAAAAAAGGAATAGAGAATAGGACAGAGAATATCTAATTGCCTCTCTATAAATCCATAGTACACCCACATCTTGAATCCTGCATACAGATGCAATCGCCTTATCTCAGAAAAGATATCCTAGCATTGGAAAAGGTTCAGAAAAGGGCAACAAAAATAATTACAGGTTTGGAGTGGGTGCCATATGAATAGAGATTAACAAGACTGGGACTTTTTATCTTAGAAAAGAGGAGACTGAGGGGATATGATAGAGGTCTGTAAAATCATGACAGATGTGCAGAAAGTTAATAAGGAAAAGTTTTTGTTCCCATAACATAAGAACTAGAGGTTACCAAAGGAAATGAATAGGGAACAGGTTTAAAACAAACAAAAGGAAGTACTACTTTACGCTGCACACAGTCAACCTTTGGAACTCCTTGCCAGAGGATGTTCTGAAGGCCAGAACTTTAACAGGGTTCAAAAAAGATCTCGGTAAGTTCATGGAGGTTAGGTCCATTAATGGCTAGTAGCCCTGATGAGCAGGAATGGTGTCCTCTGTTTGTCAGAATCTGGGAATGGGTGATGGGGTGGGATCACTTAATGATTCCCTGTCCTGTTCTCATTCCCTCTGGGGACACCTAGCATTGGCCACTGTCAGCAGACAGGACACTGGGCTAAATGGATCTTTGGTCTGATCCAGTCGGGCTGTTCTTGTGTTCTTATGTAAGCCTGTCTAAGTCTTTGAAGAATTCGACCTTAGTGTCATACCATTTTTTTCACTTTAAACAGTGCTTCAGAATTTACAACAAAGATTCATATTTACACACCTGAGGTTGGAATATCAAAAGCACCTAAGCCATTGGGGAGGCTGGTCCCATTAACTTCAGTTTGCAAGCCTTCCTAGACTATGATTTCGTTGAAGCAGTTAAGCTTTCTAAACCTTTTGCAGTTTGATACGTCAGAAGATGTTTGACTCTAATGGCATCACAGAAAAGCTGTTGGATGAGATCACGGATTGTCTTTTTCAGGATAGATGAACATTTTAATTTGAAATTCAGCAGAAAAATCATGTAAAACGTGAAATTCTACCTCAGGTTGAACCTCCCTAACCTAGTCTTCCCTAGTTCAGCAACACTCCTGGTCTGGCACCATCAGTGACCCAGTGGGTACTTGGACTGGGGCCAGCAGTGTCACGGGACCAGGGAAGAGCAGAGGTCAGTGGGATGGGAGGGATGAGGTTCCGTGCCCCAGCACCTGACAGCGGAGCCCCGACACTCTGGAGATCAGCAGCTAGAAGCGGAACTCCAACTCCCTGGGGAATGGCAGCAGAGGGGAGCCCCGTACCCCTGGTGTGCAGAGACCCAGGGGCTGGCAGCGGAGCCCCAGTGCCCCTGGAAAAGGGAGGGGCCAGTGCCCAGGGACCAGCAGCCCGGAGCAGAGGTGCTGGCATTAACCTCTCTGTCCAGCAAATTCCCTGGTTTGGTTCAGGTCCCAAGACGCCAGACCAGGGAGGTTCAACCTGTAACAATTATAAACTAGTTAAAGAAAACACAAAACAATCCACTTTTTTTGTTTAAATCAGGTTTTTTTAATCATGATTTTTGTCTGCCCTGAGTTGGGACTAAATGAATACAGCAGTGATCACAAGGTGCTGCTTTTAAATTTCACTGCCTTGCTTGTTCAAAAGATTGTGGCGCATGTGTTTAGTGTGGAAAAGTGAAACAAATAAATACAAAATCAAATATTCTACCTGAAAATGGAAGCATCAAAATTTGGTGGTTTTTTAAGATATTTCCTGATTGACAAAATGAGCTTTCCAAGGATCTTACAATTCATCTCCTCTTTTGTTTAGAGATATTAGAAAATTTAAAGATGCAAAGAAGCAGTTTGAAAAAGTCAGTGAGGAAAAAGAAAATGCACTAGCAAAAAATGCACAAGTTCAAAGAAACAAACAACATGAAGTAGAAGAGGCCACCAACATTCTCACTGCAACACGAAAATGCTTTCGGCACATCGCTCTGGATTATGTTCTTCAGGTAAGGGCAACAATCACTGTTCTGTTTTCAAGACCAGCATGTTTTGAAGGTTGGTTGTTGAGGCACTTCAATCTTTGGTCCATGTAGTAACCGAGGGGCATCATGAGCCTAGAAATAATGTATTTGTGTTCCTGAATGATTTTGATTTTTCAGATTATAATTTTGTTAGGCATGTCTGTGTGTTTTTGCTGGATGGTTTTTTGAAGTGTGATGCTGTTGATATAGTGGCATTTAATGTTGACTTTCATTTCAAGTATTCATTTACAAACAAACCAGAGTTAATTGGATTAATATCAGGTAAATCATACAGGATGTAATATAGTATATTTGACTTTGCTGTAATTCATTGTACACATTTCACTGCTAAGGACTGGCATCAGTCTGGCAATTGGAAATTAGCTGAATAATTCCAGTCTGGAATTCTGGTTGCCGTTACAGTTCTGTCTCTCCTACTTGAGTCAAAGAAAGGGTGATATTCCCATAATGTTCAGTGCAAAGAAACACAGAGTTGTTGTTTATAATAAAATTATGACGCATGTAGAAGAACATAATTTGTTGGACAAAAGTCAACATGGTTTCTGTAAAGGGAAATCCTGTCTTAATAATCTATTAGAGTTCTCTGAAGGGGTTAACAAACATGCGGACAAGGGGGATCCAGTAGATATAGTATACTTAGATTTTCAGAAAGCCTTTGACAAGGTCCCTCACCAAAGGCTCTTGTGTAAATTACATGGCCATGGGATAAGAGGGAAGGTCCTTTCTTGGATTGAGAACTGGTTAAAAGACAGGAAACACAAGGTAGGAATAAATGGTAAATTTTCAGAATGGAGAGGGGTAACTAGTGGTGTCCCCCAAGGGTCAGTCCTGGGACCAATCCTTTTCAACTTATTCATAAATGATCTGGAGAAAGGGGTAAGCAGTGAGGTGGTAAAGTTTGCAGATGATACCAAACTGTTTAGGATAGTCAAGACAGAAGCAGACTGTGAGGGACTCCAAGAAGATCTCACCAAACTGAGTGATTGGGCAACAAAATGGCAAATGAAATTTAATGTGGATAAGTGTAAAGTAATGCACATCAGGAAAAATAACCCCAACTATACGTACAGTATGATGGGGGCTAATTTGGCTACGACAAATCAGGAAAGGGATCTTGGAGTTATCGTGGACAGTTCTCTGAAAACTTCCACACAGTGTGCAGCGGCGGTCAAAAAGGCAAATAGGATGCTAGGAATTAAGAAAGGGATAGAAAATAATACCCAGAATATCTTACTGCCCCTGTATAAAACTATGGTACGGCCACATCTTGAATACTGTGTACAGATGTGGTCTCCTCACCTCAAAAAAGATATTTTGGCCTTGGAAAGGGTTCAGAAAAGGGCAACTAAAATGATTAGGGGTTTGGAACGGGTCCCATATGAAGAGAGGTTAAAGCGACTGGGACTTTTCAGTTTAGAAAAGAGGAGACGGGGGGGGGGGGGGGATACGATAGAGGTCTATAAAATCATGAGTGGTGTGGAGAGGGCGGATAAAGAAAAGTTATTTATTAGTTCCCATAACAGAAGAACTAGAGGACACCAAATGAAATTAATGGGGAGCAGGTTTAAAACTAATAAAAGAAAGTTCTTCTTCACACAGCATGTAGTCAACCTGTGGAACTCCTTGCCAGAGGAGGCTGTGAAGGCTAGGACTATAATAGAGTTTAAAGAGAAGCTAGATAATTTCATGGATGTTAGGTCCATAAAAGGTTATTAGCCAGGGGATAAAATGGTGTCCGTGGCCTCTGTTTGTCATTGGTTGGAGAGGGAGGACAGGAGACAAATCGCTTGATCATTGTCTTCGGTCCACCCTCTCTGGGGCACCTGGTACTGGCCACTGTCGGCAGACAGGCTACTGGGCTAGATGGACCTTTGGTCTGACCCAGTACGGCCGTTCTTATGTTCTTATAATGTCTTAAAACCTAATCTGGTAAATAAATATCTGGGCTACTTGAAGCCTATCTTACCAGGAAGTTATTTCAATCATATATATTACACTAGAAGATCTACCCAGTGTTGTCTGGGTCTGGGCGGAGGCTGTTGGGGGGCTGCATGGCCTGCCAGGTATTACTTTTCTTTCTGGGGTAGTGGAGGGCCGTGCAGCCCACAGGGCAACTTTTTCCGAGATCAGGGGGCCCACGTGGCCTGCCTGCTGGCTTTACCCCATGGCTTGGATGGAGGCATGCCACAGTGACCAGCAGCTTCTCCCTGGGACAGGGCTGGGTAGCAGGGGCCCTGCTATCAGCCAGTGGCTGCCCTCCAGGGCTGGGGCACTTGCTGCTCTCTGTAGTAATTCATGAGTATAGCTGCTTCTACTCTCACACCCCTCCCTTTCTGTTTGATGCAAAACAGTCACATTCCACACACATCCCATTGTCCTGGCACAACCAAACCCTGACCTTGCGTTAAGTTATGATAAGAGGAAGCTGCAGACCAAATTTGGTGTATTTATCCCTGGGTGAATACAGACCCTGTCGTCATCGTCAGAAGAGATTAAATCTGAAATGTTCAGCATTGAGGGTTAAATTAATTCCTTTGACGTTCTTGGACTCTGTGAAACCTCATGAAGAAAGGAGATGGAAGTGAAGTGGGGAGACAAAAACACCATCATGTTGAGAAAAGCAGAGAGAACCATTGGAGGAATTGGCTTCATCATCAACAAGGAATGGTGTTTGTGACGGGGTGTGGTTACAGACAACCCCTCGGGGGTGCCTTCCAGGGTGCTGACACAGCCACTGCCACTCGCCTTCCTGCTCTCTGGGGCTCCTTATCGCCTGGTCCTGCTGGTAGGGTCGCCAGGTGTCCAGTATTGACTTGGACAGTCCGATATTTTTGCCTCCTGTCCAGTAAAAAATTTCAGAAAATACCAGACACCTGAAATGTCTGGTATTTTCTGGGTTTTTTTCCCTGCCAGGAGGAGAAAATAGTGGACACCTGGCAACCCTCAGGCACACTTGGCAACTGGGCCCCGATAAGCACAAGCAACGATATAGAAGAAATCTATCAGGAGCTCAAAGAAACCCTAATTCAGAAATCCATATTGCAGTGGGAGATTTCAATGCCAAAACTGGAAGAGGAAGAGAAGGTGAAAACTTTGTTGGAAGTTATGTAATCAGCAAATGGAATCCACAAGGATAGCCATTGGCAACTCTGCTGGAGACGAAAGACATGTTCACTGGTAGCACCTGGTTGAAGAAGAAGGCCAAGAGGAGGCGGACATGGATCACGCCCAATGTGAAGAACTTAGAAGAATGAGATTGATTATATTCTGACTGATAAGTGGCACATTATACAATACACCTTAGTAGTCCATCATTTTAACACAGGTGGTGACCATCACTTGCTCAAAGCATGGCTCAAGAAAAAGATGGAGAAGAGAGCACTACAGATGGCAAATCAGAGTGGCCAAAAATATTTGATGAGGCAATCTTGAAAGTGAACATTTCCAAGGAAAACTTGAGTCTTATAGATACTGTGATGAGGATTATAAAAAACTTCACTGATGAGTTGACGTAGTTTTTGACATTAGCCAAGAAAGAAAGACCAAAAAGAGTTAAGGGTAGAATCTTGGAAGAAACATGGAACTTGCTAGCAAAATGGAGAAATTTGAGGTGATGTGAGAGTGACGTTCTAGAATACTCTCTTCTCAGCAAGTTGATAAGACTAAAGGAAGACTTCAAGAAGCATTGGAATTAAAGGCTCTTACAGATAGCTAAAGATCTCAGAAGCCTCAAAAAAAGCAAAAGGGAATTCACACTGTACAGGTCAACAATAATGGCACTGCAGAACAGGGATGGAATACCAGTAATTGACAGAACAGGATTGGAAGTGAGACACTGTAGAAATCTTTGCAAACCAAATAAATGTCCTAGTACCAACACTTCAGTGGACTAACAAGCACATATTCCCAGTCCTTGCCAGTGAAGGTCAACATGCAGTTTTTCAAGTGAAGGTAGGAAAAGCCCCAGTTAAAGATGGACTGACATTTAAAAGAGCAGGTGGCCAAGACCTCTCAGAAACCCTTGATTAGAGGGTTAGCTGTTACTTGGATATGCAGCTCTCGTATGTCTCCAAGGTGTTCACCAAAATAACAACAAACTGACTCTCACAGAGTCTGGATGAGCAACAGCTGAGAGAGTAGGTAGGAATTTTGAAGGATTCAGAACATTTAACCATATTTTCACGTTAAGCCAGCTATTGGAACACTCAAAGGAATAAAGATTCCCTTTATGTATTGCCTTTGTTGACTATGAAAAAGCATTAGATGGTGTAGAGATCAGTGCACCGTGGAAGGCTCTTGAAGAACAAGGTATTGGCACAAACTATTAAAGGAAGCAAATTCTGACTTCACTACATATATAACTTTATTTGATCCTTGGCTTCGCATTGCAGCTGAGAAAGATATGAAACAAGGAGACATGGTTTCACCAAAACTCTTCACAACGCTCCTCAAAATGATGAGATGGATGAATTGGAATGGTGGAATCCGCATAATCAGAAAACAGTTAAACCGTCTCAGATTTGTGGATGATATTGTGGTGATCACTGAAAATACTATCAAAATATAGAAAATTATGTGAGAACTCAACACAAACAGAAGCTAAACTGGAACTGCTCCAAAATGAAATTTATCTGGTCCGATATCTTGCAAAAAGCCCACCTAACAACCAAGGGAGAACACATAGAAGAAGTTGAGCAATATGTCTGTTTGGGCCAAGAAATTAAACATGTGCCATGATCAGGAAGGTGAACTCTAGCAAAGAAGGAAGAAGTTGGTGTACGTTCAGTTCTTTCGAGGATGTCCTTCAAGAGAAATCAACAAGGCAACATGTGCCAGCCTCTTCAACTCAATAGTACTGCCAGCGGTGTTGTACAGCAGCAAAACATGGGCACTGATGAAGACAGAGGAGCAGGAGGGAGATGGAAAGAAGACTTCTGGGAATTTCATGGGTTCCCAGTGAAGTGATCAGACAGCAGAATTGAATGCAGGATGATGATGTTATTGGGAGCAGGTACGGTAAAATGTGATGGGCCGGGCATATAGTGCGGCTCACTTGACATGGTCAGGCTATGAGAAGAATGGAAGACATGTTGTGATTGCTGCAGTCTGAGGGGGGAAGGATCATGGGGATTATGGCAGAGCAGAGTTTTCAGAAGATGATGTAAGTGAACGTAAGAGGTTCATAATGGTCAATAGAGCAGTGACTTCAGTGTTCATAACTCGACTGTACTGCTTTATCTCTCATGATAAAAACTAGAGTTATGAAGTGGCCAACCACAGGCAGCAAACATCTCTCCACACCACCTCCCCGAAAAGCAAATACTGTATAGAACCATATTGTGTTAAATGTAAACTACTCAAAAAGGGGGGGGGGATTGACAAGGCAACAGATCTGTACTGCTTGGATTTAAATTAAGATGTTTAAGGGAACATTTTTCTTCTAGATAGTAAAGTTTCAGAGCTGCTGTTATGTCAAGTTCCAGATGTAAACTTTGAAAACTCATTTTCATTCCTGAGGTGTTTGTAACACTGAGGTTCTACTGTAACTTGTCAGTAGCAGGCTCTCAATATTTTGGAACAGGCTTTGAAGAAATGATCACATGCACTAAGCCAGTTTTTAATATATTGGAATTTATGTTCTTTTGGAGTTAGTCTATTCTTGTGTACACTATAGTCAACTTAATAAAACTGCATTTATAGTGAAGGAAATTCCCAGTTTTCCCATGTAATTCATCATGCAAATAATTCAGGTTCTAGATGGACCTTTCTGCTTACAATGAAGCTTTTCTTCTGCAGAAAATATAACTTCAAAATGAAAGGCCTCTACTGGAGTGTCTTTGTGGTTATATTTATTTGGGATTAATCTGTGTTTCAATATTTGAGTTCCTTACTATATTTTTATGTGCAAAAGATTTTTTTTAAGTGTATGTTTGTTGCAGAAGGCTTTCCAAAGCATTGAGTATGTAGAGTATCTGATTTAACATACAGTTTTTGTAAATGTATTTTACTTGTTAGCATTAAACAGACATGCAAAGGAAGTGAATTCCACATTAACATGTGTCTCCGTTGAGAGTTTCTCAAAAAACCCTTACTTATGTTATGGAAGATGATTAAAGCCACTGACCAGAAGGCAAAAAGAAAGGACTAAGTACATGGAAATAAAATCAGATATTGCACATAAAAGAAAACAAGAAGCATGAATGATACCTTCTTGGATAACAGATGAACACACATAGTAATTTCTCTTAATCCAATAACATTATAGAAGTGGAGAAGATAAAATGTAATTAGTAAAATCAAGTTCTTGTGAAGATTTTTAGACCCAGCTCTCAGAGGTGGGGACCCAGTCTTCTTACTTGGCTTCACAGTATCTGACATGTTCTGGCACTACATGTATACATAGTTTAACAAAAATAAATATTAGAAGAAGGTGAGCGTCTTTTGGGAATTCTAGCATTGCAAGTTTTTTTCTCTGACTATAAATGGTGACATTAAATATGATTGGTTGCAATCGTCTCTGTAATAGTAGAAAAATTTGCTGTGAAGTGTCAGATGTTTGAGTTTTGAGTTTGTATTTTAAGGTGACTTTATTTACATGTGGACATAACCTGGATTACTGCAATTTGCTTCTGACACACAAATTTGCATGGGGATTGGTGAATAAAGCAAATTTTTTCCCCCCTAGATTAATGTACTTCAATCTAAGAGGCGATCAGAGATCTTAAAATCGGTAAGTTTTGTACATTTCATATATAAAACGTCTGACAATCTAAAATGTGTATAAAAATTGAGACTGCAAGTTGTTACCCTCTGATCAAAGACCTATGTAAAATGAATTTCTTCATTGGTTACTGTGTGACAAAACCCCCCTCACAACTGACATGTAGGCTGGTGGTAGCAAGAAAGGCCACGTGAACTACACTCTATCAACATGCCAATACTGCAATTGGAGGTGGGATTGTAGCTCATGTAGACGCACCACTGCTAATGTAAGTTTAGCTAGTGCAACTATCAATAGCAATGAAGACCAGTGTCCCACTAGTGGGGGTGGCTGCCAGGATCTGGCTGAGCCAGTGTGCCCCAAAATATTTTAAATGCAGAGGCATGGTGCAGGGAGTGTGCATGTAGCCGATAGTGTTAACCAATAAGCAGCCGCTTATCTGTTAATTGGTTCACTGACTACACTATTCCATCCCTAGATGCAAGAAGCCCTGGGGAGTGTGTGACAAAGTAGGAGTGTGACTGTATCGTGTTGAGGAGCGTGTGAGTGCGCCTGAGTACGAGTGCGCCCTGTCTCTTTAAGAAAGCGCTTTGGTTCAGGGCCTGAACGCTGGTTTTGCTCCTGGTCTGAGGAAGTGGGTTGTGCCCAGAAAGCTCATGCTGCTGTGTATTAGTTAGTCTCTGAGGTGCCACAGGGCTGCTCGTTGTGTTTAACATACTAACATGGCTGCCCCTCTGAGACTCTTCAGCGTTGGGCACAAGCAGCTGTCTCCAGACCCAGAGAAGCAGAGGCACTCATAGAATCCCTGCTCCTGTCAGCCTGTCCCAGTGGAAGCTGGGAACAGGGGGGAGGAAATGAGGGGATACCTCACTGTTGGCCCCCTGCGCAGCAGGCAGGAGGGCGCTCCCAGTGCTCTGAGGAGGAGGGGGACAGGAGCAGTGGCAGCTGCACAAGCCAGTGGAGCAGGGGGAAGAGCAGCACCCCTACTCCAGAGAAGTCACATGGCTTGGCTGATTCTCTAGCTGCCTCCTGCAGTGCTCATCCCTTCCCCTCTGCTCCAGATGCTGCTGCTCTGCCTGCCTGACACCTCCGTCAGCAGCAGGTCCGGTAGGAATTGGGCATCTCCTGTGTAGGGTGTCCCCTTTGGCAGGCTGTCCTGGGCTGCTGCTCAGATTGCCCACTCACCCATAGGGCTGACCTTGCCCCCCCAGCAGCTTGGAGCCAGGTGAGAGGCATCTCTCCCTGCCTGCCAAGGGAGCTGTGGTGAGACAGGGCTGGAGGAGGGGCCTGCATGGCCCTGGATCGTGTGCTTACTGGGGACTTGGGTGAAGAGCCAATGGCTTGGGCTTCAATGCAGGTTTTACAGATGTGCCCTGGAACTGTGGATATGTCTTTGTTGTGCTGCCCTGTGCCAAAATCCACATCCCCACGTCTTCCCTGTGCTGGCTAGAGTCAGGTGTGCCAGGGCTGTCCCCCGAGCTGCACTCACAACTCTGGCCGCAGTGTAGACATGCACTTAGGTGCCATCCCCTTCCGACATATGGGAGGAGTGAATCACTAGGGCTTGTACTGCTATGGTGCACGCTGTATGTGCTTTGTAATGAAATTTGAGTACAGGAAACCCCTGGGATGCGACCGCCCGAGTTGTGACCCACCTCACTCACAGCCCTTTTTGTAAGTGCAGAAGGGGCCAAACTCCCAACATACGTCCTTGGCGTGCGTTTACGCCGGCGCATGCCGCCTGTCGTAAATGAGGGTTCGAGTTACGAAACCCCTCCTCCCCGCGACTTGCGACACTTCCCCAGGAACTGATCGCATTGCAAGGGGGACCGCCTCTAGTTCACCCTCCAGTCCTTTCAATAAGGCACCATTTGAAGGCTGCATTCACTTAAAATATTAATAGCTTCTAGGTGTCTCTCTCGTTCCTTTAAAATAGCACATTTTTACATGAAAACAGAGGGACCATTTTAAGCTAATATACAGTACATTCCTCCACATCCTTTTTTCATGAGATTGTACAGCCCACTTAAACTGAGGGGTTTTCCCTGTGCCATTTGGAATACTGGAAATCTGTCTCTCCTTTTTAATTCCTCACTGGTTTCTTCTCTTGTTTTTGGTGAGTCTTTTTGGAAGTCCAGGAAGCAGACTCTGAGCAATTTCAGCTGTAATTATCCAAGATATGAATTCTTAACCAACCAATTCTGTACCTTCCAGCTGGTTTCTTAGGTGTTTGAACTGCATAGTTTTTAACAAAAGTTATAAACTATTTGACCAAAACATGACCTCACCTGTCAATCAGGTTGTACAGGTTAATTGCAGTAACATATTTATGAAAGATTTGACTTGGTGGGGTGATTCTTTTCTATCTTGACCCTTGTATAGTCATTTACTAGTAGGCAAAGTGACCCCTAAGCAGGTATAGGCCACTAACTAGTCAGAATAGTAGCATTTTACAGCCACCTTGCACTCACTTTCTACTTGTGCATCTCCAAGAGGTGCAGGGTAGTGGAGAGTTAAAGCCTACGCTTCAAGCTTGTTTGCAAAGCTAATTCAGTGCAAGTTATGTGAGAGAGATCTGATAATTCTCCATTTAAAACTCCTTTCTAATGTACACTTTTGTTCTGTCTTCCTTCTAGATGCTGTCCTTTATGTCTGCCCATCTGACCTTCTTTCATCAAGGCTATGATCTGTTTAGTGAGCTTAAGCCATATATGAATGATCTCGGAGCACAGGTATGTTACAATACAGTTCCTGAATTAAAATGTACATCCTAATGGGCATTTGGGAAAACTGTTGAAGAGAACTTTGTACGTACCAGAGTCATTGTACATGTATTCAGTGAAAGTGGGAACTTTGGGGGATAGCCATGATGAAGGCATATTTTCAGCATGAACATCATACATTTAAAAATGTATCACTAATTAAATGCAAAAAAAGTTAATGCAGCATTAAGGCTACACGTAAAAATACATTTTATATTTCTTTGAATTTTTCAGATTTCCTAAAGCAAAATTAATTTGTCTGTAGTCCACGTATGTAAAATCTGTCCCTATTTTGTTATGTGTATGCTGGTATGTATACGCTATAAATATACAGGTTATGCAATGTGTCAGTCAATAATGCTGCTGGAAATTTAAAAGATATACTTTGAACTTCAAAGCGATTTAATTTGAATAACATTTGCCTTGTTGTTGCTGTGCTGGTTAGAGTGTCACAAATAATAGGTGAAACAGTTCAGTGTAATACTTTATGCTAAACAATCATTTCTACCTTGTATTTTGCTGTGATGCTCTGAATACCTTTCCCTGACCTGAAGAAAGCTATGAGTAAGCTTTAAAGCTTTTCTTTCACCAACAGAAGATGGTCCAAGAAAATATATTGTCTTACCTACCTTGTTTCTCTTCTTTTAATAATTAAGGTCAAATTGATTTCTGGTATCAACTCCTCCTGAAGATTTCTTTTAGATATTTCTCTCTCTGTTTGTATGAGACTCACCCAAACAGGGGAATTGACTACAGCTGAATGAAGAGAAACCACTTACACTGACATATTCATCAAGCACTGCCAAATGGACAGGGCACACGCACACACCCACACTTGCTACAATAAGTGGTTTGTGGTTGGGAGTGCCACACGCACGTATGTTTGTGTTTGCAAGCCACTACTACAGATGCATTGCACTGGTATTAAAAGTGACTTGCAGCAGAGTGCCTTCAGATGGTTTCAAACATGTACACAAGAGGTTTGCAGCTGTGGTGATTCAGGAAAAAAGTATAAGATCTGCTCTGATAAAATACAACTGTTTCTCCCAATCTCTGCATTAGGGTTGTTTTAGATCAGGGGTAGGCGATCATTTTTCGTGGAGAGATGCTCTAGGAATTTGGAAAGTGGTCAAGGGCTGCACTCTTCTATGATATTTAATGGTGGAAGTGTAGGGTCTAGGATGGAGGTTTGGTGCAGAAAGGAGTTTGGGGTGTGGGATTGGTGTACAGGAGGGTATGTGGGGTCTGGGAGGGATTTGGGTTAAGGAGGGGGTTGTGACCTGAGGCAAGGTATTAGGGAGTGGAGGGGGTGCAGGAGAAGTTTTGGATCTGGAGGAGGGGTGGGTGCAAGGTCTGGGAGGAGATTGTGACGTGGGAGGCAGAGGGTTTGGTTTGTATCCTGAAGCAAGGAGATGGCGTGCTGGAGGGGATGAGGTGCTAGGTGCAAGCTCCAGTTAGAAGGTGCTTATATAAAGTGTGGTCACAGATGACCCCTTGGTGATGCTTCCTGAAGTGCTGACAAGGCCACTGCCACTCGCCTTCCTGCTCTCTGGGGTCTTTCACTCCCTTGTCCTGCTTTCCCCCAGCCCAGGCACAGAGCTGAGGTCTGTGCTTTTGTCTCTGATGTTAAGGTAATCTCTCTTTTCTGTTGTGCGGAACGTTGAGTTTCCAAGAGAGTTACACGGGCGCTATAATTTACACTGATGGCAGCCCAGCCATTGGACCGTCAAAGGAAGGTGTGCTGTGGCATTCACGATGGGCAGGGATTCATTAGGTTCTGCAGAAGACATTACCACTGGGTCAGCAGCCTTCAGCACGTAGCTTGTAGGGGTAATTCGCCGGTGGGCCGTGAGACAGTTGCTTACATTGCACATCGACAGGCACGGCCCCTCACAGCTCTTGGGGGGCCTCAGTTGGACGTTCCCAGCCAGTGGGAGCTGTGGGGAGCGACTTTTTTGAACAAATACCTTTCAGCGCTTTCATCAGCTTGCCACCGAGCCTACTGCTAACGGTGGACATCTTATCAAACCCGTGTAGGAAAAGCCAGGGTCGCGGAGCTGTAGGGCTGGATTTCGTACTGCAGCCCTCTTCCACTGTGTGCTGGCAAGACGACGGGCTGGCTTCTGATTGTGAGGCCAGTTTTGTGCCAGCCCTGCTCCTGTGAAGCTTGCAGCAGCTGAAGGCCTGTTCTAGACACAGCCAGGTAGTCGAGGTACCCAAGAATAGCTGGCTTGAAGCATGCTCTGGGTACCCACTGTCTAGTGTGTGCAGGAGCGTTAGCCTACGGGACAGGGACAGCACGACTCTGCCTCCTGGGGACATGGCCGACAGGGAAATGGGGCCAGTCTCCAGGCCTTGTACGTTGCCATTGTAATAGCAATGAGCCAGGCAGGGCATAGCTGTTAATTTATGCCCTGGCTTTCCCAGCGAGGGATCATGTAGGTCAGATCCTGTGTCCCTCTCCGCGCACTGACACGTATAGCTCGCTACCCCAGTTCTGAAGTAGGGCAATGGCTGTCACAGAGTTACCTGGTTTCACTGGGAGTCTCCCAGAATCAGGCTCTGTCTCCCACAGGCTTCCAAATCCAAACTTAGCCACCTAAAATTGCCCAAAGTCCAGTGGCACAGCAGAGCTAAGGCAGGATCCCTGCCCTGGCCCTGTGTCACTTGTGGGAGCAGCCGGCTTGTCCCTGCAGCTCCCGGGGAAGGAGGCAGGGGATCTCTTGCACTGCCCCCAGCCTGAGCGCCAATGCTGCAGCTGCCATTGGCCAGGAGCTGCAGCCAATGGTATCTGTGAAGGCAGTGTCTGCAGGTAAAGGCAGTGTGCAGAGGCCCAGGGCCTCCGAGATGTGCCAGCTGTGCCTCCCACCAGGAGCTGCCTGTGGTAAGTACCATCCAACTGCTGCTTGCAACCCTCACTCCTGCCCCAGCCCTGAGTCCCTTCCCGGAGCCAGAACCCTGCACCCCAGCCCCACACCCTAAATCCCCTCCTGCGCCCCAACTCCCTGCTAGAGCCTGCACCCCCTCATCTGCCCCAATCTCCTGCTCCACCTCTGGGCCCTCGGTCTGCTCCCAACCCCCTTGCCCCAATCCTGAGCCACCTCCAGTACCCTAACTCCCTCCCAGACTTTGCACCCCTTGAATCCTCCTGTACACCAGGCTCAGCCTGGAACACCCTGTCATACTTACTCTGAATCCCTCAGCCCCAGCCTAGAGCCCACGATCCCACCAACCCGCTGCCCCAGCCCTGTGAACGGGTGGGACAGAATGAGCAACCAAGAGGGGGATGGAGTGAGTGGGGCAGGGCCTCAGGAAGGCACAGCTTGGGGTGGGGAAGGGAGTTTGGATTTGTGTGACTAGACTAGATGGTGGGGCAGGCCTAGCTGTCACATGCAGAACTGCTGGTATATCAGCCCATTTAGTGCCAACTCCATTAGTTCTCAAGCCATAACTACTACTTTATTGGCATCACATTCAGTGCTCTTGTAACAATGTTGGGGCTGAAGGAATGTAATAGGGCTTGGGGTAAAAGGACCAAATTACTGCACTTAATTGTTACAGGATGCTGAAAAAGGCTAAAGTTTGCCACAGTATACAAAATATCAGTGCAGATTGTGTCCTATCAAACAATCTCCGTCTGCTTCATCCCCCATATCCGAATACCCAGAGACCTCTCCTAAGTAATTCTGATTAAAAGCACTGACATCAGTAACAGGATTATCATAATTGCACTGATACTTTATTGCAAGACAAGTTTTAAATAGAGACATTTTTAATCTCAAGACATGCTGAATTGTTTTAATGACTATCTCCTGTACGCCATGTTGGTGCAGCAGTGAGTTCTGTACACCCCCTTGGAAGCTGCAGACAGCCTGACTAGCAATAGAACCCGGTCTCATTTAATGCTGCTTCAGGGAGAACTTGGGAGCTGGGTAGATGAGAGAGCTCCCCTGGGCCCTCGACTTCTTTTCTTTGTGGGGGGGAAGACACCAACCTCCCTTCTGTCTGGCTTTCTCTGCTAATGCCGCTGCTGCTGAATGGATTGTCAGCCAGCAAGAGCAGCTAAAGCATGAGTCATTCCTTTCGTTGCACATGTCATCAGTGCAGTGTACCAGTCGCATATCCCTGGCACCATGCTATTCTTGGAAACGTTTTCTTTACAGCCTAAAGGGAATGTGCACCTATCACAGAGCTTTTGTCAGAAAAATGTCTTGCTAATTCGGAATGATAGTAAAAAGCTTTAAATGGGACTTCAGTTGATTGTAAAGGTAAAGCTCTTTGAGCAAGGAAGTGACTTTCCTGTGTAGATAAGACAAAAGTCATGCAATGTCTAGACGTAATGTATTTTTTTAATGTGCATTATAAAGTCTGAAGAGCCAAATTTCTTTTTCTCTTTACAGCTGGATCGGTTGGGTGTAGATGCTGCAAAGGAGAAGAGAGATATGGAGCAAAAACACTCCACTATTCAACAAAAGGTACCGGAAGGAATGTGAAATAGAAACTGCACACATTTTGTACATCTTTTTGGTGCATCTCTGGAACAGGGCATCACTGTATTAGAACTGCATTGTCCTTGCAGTGCAGTAAAATAGAACCACAGGACACTAAATGGAGCGAGAAAGGTTTGCAGACATTCAGATTGTGTTGCCAAAACAAGGTCACAATATTTCGTGTGCTAGCTAAAATATCAGTTTCACTGTTCTGCTGAATGAATATATTTGAATGCTGAGAGAGCTGGCTCTGAATATGGTATTTTTGAGTCTTCATTGCCATGAAGTTAACCTCTTGTTTGCTGTAACTGTTGTGCAAAATCTATAGAAAGGGCATCTTACATATGGCCTTCTGCATGTATTTCCTATTTACTTTCTTCCTGAATTGTACTTGTATTTGGCCCCAGTGTTTCAGGATTGAGTGTTTGTGTCGCCTTGTAGACAAAAAGTTTAAAAACCTGCGGAGAAGCTTGGCTTATGTTCCTTATTTAAAGGTATGTGAATGTGAATGCAAAAAAAGGATATATCCAAATTTGTCAATAAAGAAAGTGCATGTTGGGAAGATTCAGCCATTTCAAGTTGAACAAAACCTCTTCAGTGGCATGGATAGCTATGAAGATCTGAGTCAATATTCATTTTGCTATTGTAATACTGGAATTCAATACAAAGAACATTCAGTTGCAAAATGAAGTTGGGAATAGGGTAGAGGTTCTATTTTGGGGGAAAGCTATAGCTGGAAAGTAATAGGCTGTTAGAGAATTTGGCATAAGGGTAAGCCGACTCTTAGATTACATACTATCAATAGGCCACTGAAGGAATAAATTCCGTGACTTGTTATTATGAGCTATAATGATTGCTGTAGGCCTCTTGTCCTCCATTGATTTTGTTTTTCCCTTAAACGCTGCATAAGGCTGCGTTACGGGTAAACTGTTTCTAATAGGCTGAGTGTTCATTATGGAGCTTTTGTAACGAAATCCAGGCTTTGTGAAAACCTGATCAGTTAGAACTTTAAAGCCACTTAATGGAGCTTCCTCCTTGTTGCTGCTCAAGTACCGCTCATGAGTTAGGGTAGCAGACAGTATGGAAATAATTTCATTAATCAAGTTGCCTGTAATCAATGATCTTAGCTGCTTCATAATGTTATACCAATTACACTGATTTCCAGGGCATTTCCAGATGCCAGTTGTGGTGGTGCTTTTGCTGTTTGGAAACGCTTTCTGCTTTAGGTCCTGTTTCTGTTGGTCCTCATCTCATCAGTCAAGATTGCCCCATGTGCTGTGATGAGAGTCCCTAAATTCATAATTCTGGAGCTTGAGGGAAGACCATTTTTGGTGGAACATTTATCTTGAATTGCAGCTGCCAGTGCTTTCCTTGTGTCTCCCCTCTTCAGGTCCTTCCACCTTCCTATGTACCAAGTTTCAGCCTCTTGCCTCCCAGGGCCTCCACAGCTCTCAACTGGCTCAAAGCCTGATCTTGCTGCTTTTCTTCTCATTGCCATGTCACTATGCCTAGGATGCCAGCCTTGCTGTCCCATTTCTTCCCTTTGCCAATTCCCATCACCTGCCTTCTTCCTTGCTTCCCCATAGGCACGAGCCCTTGCAATGTTGGTGAGCCAAGCACGCCCCTCCCCTCCAGTAGTCACATCCCTCCTAAAGGTTCGTTTATTCCCACAGACCAGTAGCCCTCAGTAAAAAGTGTGTGCGCATGTGCATGCACATAATTGAAAGTTTTTGACTTGACATCCTATTTAGATCTTTCTGGGTCTGTCTCTATTCTTTGGATTCTTGCTCATGTCCATTCCATGCTGCGCGTGCACCATTGCTGGAGACTTTTCCCTCAGTAGTAAACTGTTGGGTTGGCTCTAGCACCCTTTGGTGCAGCATGCTTATGCATTGGTATAAGCCCCAGCCCCCTTCTAAGTTCCTTTTTCCTGGCCGTGATGGTTGCTAGAACAACTCCTGCTTTGGCAAGGCACTTTACAGTAGTTTCTTCTCTGCTTATTAGGTTTAGTCTTGGTATCATAGAACACTAGAATTGAAGGGACATTGAGAGGTCATTGAGTCCAGTCCCTTGCCCTTCAGGCCCCTGCCCTCATGGCAGGCCCAAGCACCATCTAGATCAGGGGTGGCAAACCCGCAGGCTGTTCAAAGAAAAAATTATGGCTCCTGCACTCAGAGCTCTTAAAGGGGCAGCGTGTTTCTGTCTGAAAGACACAGAGCTGGAGTCGTGGTGTCCCGTGCAGACTTAAAAATGGCTGCCTTAAAAGGTCAGTGCCTGCTCTGCTCTTAAAAGGGCGGTGGCCGGGTGTGTGTGTATGTGGTTTCTTTTTTTTTTTTTTTTTGGCTCAACTTTTTTTGGCTCTTTGCGCTGTATTCACCACAATTTAGGCTCTTCGTCTCTAGCAGGTTGGCCACCCCAATCTAGATAATCCCTGACAGGTGTCCGTCTAACCTGCTTTTAAGTATCTCCAGAGATAGAGATTCTACTGCCCCCCTAAGCAATTTATTCCAGTGTGTAATCACCCTGACAGGCAGGAAGTTTTTTCTAATGTCCAACCTAAACCTCCCTCGCTGCAATTTAAGACCATTGCTGCTTGTCCTATTCTCAGAGGCCAAGGAGAATAATTTTCCCCCCTCCTCCTCGTGACCCCCTTTTTAGATATCTAAAAATGGCTATCATGTCTCCCCTCAGTCTTCTCCTTTCCAAACTAAACAAGCCCAGTTCTTTCATTCTCCCTTATCCACAAAACTAGTTATCCTATCAAAGAAAGCTATCAGATTGGTTTAACACGATTTCTTCTTTACAAATCCATACTGGCGGTTATCTGTTACCTTATTTTCTTCCAGATATTTGCAGATGATTTCCTTAATTACTTGCTCCATCATCTTTCCTGGCACAGAAGCTAAATTGACTGGTCTGTAGTTTCCTGGGTTGTTCTTCTTTCCCTTTTTATAGATGGGCACTAGATTTGCCCTTTTCCAGTCTTCTGGAATCTCTCCCGTCTTCCATGATTTTCCAAAGATGATAGCTAGAGGCTCAGATACCTCCTCTCTCCGCTCTTTGAGTATTCTAGGATGCATTTCATCGGGCCCTGTTGACTTGCAGACATCTAACTTTTCTAAGTACCGCATTCCCACTAGCATTCACTATGTTAGGCATTCCTTCATCAGCAGGCTTCTTGGTGAAGACTGAAACAAAGAAGTCGTTAAGCAAGTCTGCCATTTCCAAATTTCCGGTTACTGTTTCTCCCTCCTCTCTGAGCAATGGGCCTACCCCGTTAAGTCTTCTTGTTACCCTTTATGTCTCTAGCTAGTTTGAGCTTGTTTTCTGCCTTTGACTTTCTAATCTTGCCCCTGCATTCCTGTATTGTTTGCTTATATTCATCATTTGTACTTTGTCTTAGTTTTCACTCTTTATATGACTCCTTTTTGATTTTTAGATCATGCAAGATTTGCTGGTTAAGCCAATGTCGTTTTTTGCCATACTTTCTATCTTTTCTGTGCAGCAGAATAGCTTGCTTTTGGGCCTTTTATAATGTCCCTTTGAAAAACTGCCAACTCTCTTCATTTGTTTTTCTCCTGGAACCTTACCTGCTAGCTCTCTGAACTTACCAAACTCTGCCTTCCTGAAATCCGTTGTCTCCATTTTGCTGTTCCCCCTTCCACCATTCCTTAGAATCATGAACTCTGTGATTTCATGATCACTTTTACCCAAGCTTACTTCCACTTTCAAATTCTCAACCAGCTCCTCCCTATTTGTTAAAACCAGATCTAGAATTGCTTCCCCACCCCCAGTAGGTTTTTCAGTCTTCTGAAATAAAAAAATTGTCTTCAATGCAGTCCAGGAACTTATTGGATAGTCTGTGCCCTGCTGGTTTAGTTTTCCAACAGGTGTCTGGATAGTTGAAGGCCCCCATCACCACCAATTCTTGTGCTTTGGATGATTTTGTGAGTTGTTTAGAAAAAGCCTCATCCATCTCTTCTACCTGTGTAGGTGGTCTGTAGTAGACCCCTAGCATGACCTCACCCTTGTTTTTTACTCCTTTTAACCTAACCCAGAGACTCTCAACACATCTGTTTCCTACATCCATCTCTACCTCAGTCCATTTTTAATATTCAAGGCAACACCTCCCTTTTTCCCCCACCTATCCTTCCTGAGTAAGCTGGACCCTTCTATACCAATATTCTAATCGTGTAATTATTGTGAATAATACTAGTCTGGATCATTGAAACCCCTTTTTCTGTCTTTTGGGGCAAGCCTATACCTGTTTGAGAGACCTATAGTCCAGCTGTCTGACGTGTCTGGAAGAGGCTTGTGTAGACGAATGCTCTCAAGCTTGCATGAAGAAGGACGGAGGCTAGATTGTCTAGCCTAATAGAAGTGTCTCTTACGCTGGCTTCCTAGTGAAGCTGCTTAGATTTGGCACTGAGAACTTGGGCATTAAGTGCTCTTCCAATACCACCATGCAACCTTCAACCCTGGGGGCCTTTGCCGCCACCAAGGACTTATTATTTCTCGTACCACCAACACCAGTGGGACAACTGCCAATGAGCGTGGGCAGGAAAGAGCATGGTGCTCCCAGCTCCTCCTTGGTACTGGAAACTTTGATACCTTCCAGGGGCAAGCCAACTCCGCTTTCTTCTACCATTGTCCCCGGTCTGGCATTGGTTTCTGGACCCTCGACACTGAATGGCACAAGCGAAATGTACCACTTTCCTGCGGTCACTTTGGGAGCACTCCTTGCCTGAGTCTGAGGTGGAGCCCTACACCCATCCCGAGAACCGCCACCGGTACCAGTCTTTTGTCAGGGCCCGGTACCATGTGTTTCTCACTTGGCAAGATGGACAGTGGCCTATGCAGTGGCTATTCTGGAACCCGTGGGGTTTTCCCCTGGTACTGGGTCCATCTCCTCACTGGTCCTACTCAGTTGCTTCCAAGAGGAGGGCCACTGCACTGCTCCATTCAGCTCTGGATCCTGACTCCAGTGCGGAACCCAGTGCTGATACACAGCACATGGGGCCCACTGAGGATAGTTGAGGCCGAAGAGGGGGAAGAAGGCTCCCTCCCGCCCCGTTCCAGGCCTCTTCTGCCTCCTGACTCCCAGTCGAGATGTCTCTAGACCCAGTGGCTCTCTGCCACAAAATGACGTCAGAGCCCATGAGCAGCTACCCTGTGGCTGGAGCTCGAAGGGCTCAAGGAGTTGTCAATCAATGAAGCTGTAGGACACTACAGCTGGAACAGCAACATCTAAGGCGGGGATGGGAAACCAAGGCTACTGGGTGGGCCACAGGATTGGTGCACTAACCATGACCCCAAAATAAGATTAAGTACATGAATATATGGCGCGCTGCATGTGTCAAAAGAAAAATGTAATCACTCCTCTATTCCTAGAACTGTCCTCAACTCCCAGATACTCCAAAAGAAATGTTTACACTTTACACTATCAAATCCCTGTCCGGCCTCTTCCCCACCGCCTCCCCCTCCCAGCGCTTCTGGAGCACGATGAATCGCTGGTTCACGCCCCGTCCCCCTCTCCCTCCCTGAGCTCCAGAGGTGCTGGAAGGGAGGGGCCCCCAGTGAGTGAGAGGTATGGGGAAAGAGGGCAGAGGGGGGATATGTGGGCTACACGTGGAACCCTATGGGCTGCATGCAGCCTGCGGGCCACAGGTTGCTCACCACTGATCTAAGGGGTCCCTAACCATTAACAGGGCTGTAATGGGTGCAGTCAGAGCCCTGTGGCAGAACCTGTCTTCTCTCCCTGCCACTTCACAGAGGGCAGAGAAGAGATACTATGGGCCAACCAAAGGGGATGGGATGGGTATCTGTACTCTCCCTCCCTCCTGGGCCCCTATTTGTATCTGTTGCCAGTCTAGGGGATGAGCAGTGCTAAGCAAGTGCTACTCCCAAACTGGGTGCAAAGATACTTGATCTGTTTGGGAGAAACATCTATTCAACAGCCTGTGGGACTCCTCGCCCAAATGTAAAGACTTTGTGACTCAAGGCAGAAATCCTCTTCTTTAAGTACATCAGAAGCAAGAAGCCGGCTAAACAACCAGAGAAGCCACTGGACGATCAGGTTGCTAAAGGAGCACTCAAAGATGATAAGGTCATTGCGGAAAAACTATACGATTGATTGTTTCGGTCTTCATGGCTGAGGATGTTTGGGAGATTCCCAACCTGAGCCATTCTTTTGAGGTGACAGATTTGCTGAATTGTCCCGGATTGAGGTGCCATTAGAGGAGATTTTGGAACAAATTGATAAACTGAACAGCAACAAGTCACCGGGACCAGACGGCTTTCATCCAAGAGTTCTGAAAGAACTCAAGTGGGAAATTGCGCAACTCTTAACTACGGAGAGTATGAGAGCCAGCCCAATGGATACCACTAAGGAAAAGTCACCAGCAATATTGCACACGGTGCTTGCATGCTTAACGGGGAATGGGCAAGAGCAACCCATAGCAAAGAACAGTAACGGAAGGTCCGTAACCAGGGGCAAGCTCTTAAGGGAAAGAATTGTCTGTATATGTAGTAATAATAGTAATTAAATAACTCATTTCTCCACTGGTTCAACAAAGACTTGGTTTAGTTGATCTTCAGTGTGGTGAAAGTTGTATCTTGTAATTCTGGCTTTTCCTGAGAGGTTGCTGTAAACGTGATGTAGCTGAGTTTGATTTGCTGGACTGTCTGACTTTTTTTTTTTTTTTTTTTTAAAGGTAAGATGCTCTCTGTTAAGTTATTGCTTAGTTTATTGACTGTAGTATGCACATGAACCTGACAGGGATGCTGCAGCCAATCCATATGTATAAAAATGAACTTTTCTCTCCGATGATTGGATACACTGTGGCTGGTGGAATTAGATAACACCAAGTATATTCCAGGGTCCTTTTTGCTATACGTCCACAGAGGGAAAACCAAGTATTTTAAAGGCCAAAAGGGGAATAAGCAGCCTTCAGTGAATAGTATTGTCAGTCTAATGTGAGTCTGCCAGAGCTCTTGTTTACTTAGAAGTCTGATGCAGCCATAAAATTAGGAATCACTCAGTTAATCCTTTCAAGGCCATAATGACTTTTGGTTTTATGACATAGCTTGTGTTACGCTGTGAACACAGACAATAGTTTGGTAAAAGATGCTTGAACTGTGTTCAAAGTATGTTTTTCATTGCGTTCAAAACTCTTCCTCCATGTAAAGTGACCACCTAGAGTAATGCTCAGGAGGCAGCTGGATTGAGGGGAGATGGATGAGAAAAATGATCAGTCTAATCCGGCCAAGGTAAGAGGCCAGATGCTGCCATGTCTATAGGCCAGAAGTAGATTCCTTCCGCGGTTGCTGGAGCACAAGCATTCTGGCCCTTTGCTACTGACCTCTCAATCCTCTAGAACAGAACTGTTGGTGGAAAAATAAGAGTTACTGCTTGGTACTAAAACGGGGATAAGAAAACCTTGTGTTGTCCCAGCTTTTGCTAACGTCTCAAACTCTTTTGGGTTTTGCCAAAATAGTTCAAATTTGTGAACTTCTACCTGTATTTTAAACCTGTGTTGGTTTGGTTTTTTTCCAATGATGATTCAGTTTCAAAACCACAGATTTCGTTCTGTGATGCTGCATTGTGTGAGGGGAATACAAGGTCTTCTCAAAAGCTGGGTTTGCACAATGGATCTTGAATATTGAGTATGCACTGTTCTGTGCTCATGTTTCTTCCCCCCTCCCCGGCTCTGCTTTTGTCTCACACTTTATTTGATGATCATTCATTAATTGGAGTTTTTTTTCCCGATCCTTTTTCACAGTTTCACTTAAGCAAAATACAGATCTTACCTTTGAACATTGAGTGCCTTCAGAGTCAGTCAAAATGATCATTCTTCTTTTCTCTAGACTTGAATGAAGGTCTTATAACAAATTACTAATTTTGGATATTACAAGAAAGATATAGAACTGCAATTGCTGAAGAATAGAATTATTTACAATAGTGACAAGAAAATTCTTAAAATAAAAGTGTAAAAAATACATGCTGCATAGTAAGCTATAAGACAAGTCCAGGGCATTGGAAAGGCAACATTTTTTTTCAAGAATTTCTGAGAAATATGGTCATGTATGTAACATTGTCAAGTTTAGTAAGACGTACTGTGATGTTGCACAGGCACTGGTTTTTATTTTTCTTCCAGGGTGCTCCATTCCGCCTCTTCCTTATGACTCTTTCCCACCCTTGCACAGCCTCTTCCAGCCCCGTTCCATGCTTGCTCCTCCCCTTCCTACTTCTGCTCCAACTCTTCCCCTGAGATTCCCGCTGCTCGTTTTACTCTGAAGTTCCCTAAGTCATCACCTCCCCCAGTTGCCGAATGGCTGAACAGCTGAGGTTTGCAGAGAACCTCTCCCCCCTTTTGATGGGTGCTTGAGCCGCTAAGCTGTGACCTACTAAATTAGTGACATGCTAAAGGTGCCTTGGGGTAACTTCATTGTCAAAGATAAGAAAAAGAAGATGATACTGTATATTTTAATTGTTTGGCTTGCTGCTTCTACATGCCACTCCCTCTGTTGTTGGCAAATCTCGAGGAATGAATGAATACCAAAGTAGAAAATTTAGTTTCAATTAGAAATATAATGGTGTAGCACTTTGGTTTTGTCTGTGTTGGTTAGCTGAAACATCATTTCTGTTTAAATGAAACTTAATGTGGAAAGAAGCTTTTAACAGTCTTGAGCAAGTATGTTTGTTTAAAAACATAAAATTCTAAATCATGTGAAATGACTGGGTTTATTTCCTATAGAGTTCTCTGGAAAGAGCTAGAAGTATTTTTCCCCTTTGATTATTTTTGTGATTCATTAAACTTTTTTTCCATATGCCAGGATAAAAATACATTATAATAATATGACTGCCTTGCCCCTCTTGTTAATATTCTGAAATACAAAGATGCTAAAGACCATACTCGGTTTACCAGTTTCTTTTTCAACAATTATTCTGCTGCTGTGGAAAATTTGCTCCCCATCAGAATTCCACCAGTGTAGAACAGTGGGAGACCTTTAATTGTTTGGCTTTCCCTTCTGGTTTGAGCTTTGACTCATATGTAATGATCTGCGGTAAAGTACAAACATTAAAACACTTAGTCAGTTGTGAGTTGCGTGTAGTTAGGAAAATATGAAAATACTCTGTGCAGCTACTCTTGATGGAGAGAGGCTGCTAGTCAGTTGAGCTAAGATCAGCAATGTTGAAGAGAAAATCATAGTTTCAGTCAACTTCAGTTGAAACGGGAGCTGCATGATGAGACATTCACACAAGGCTACAAAGAAAACTTAAATTTGTGGATCATGTTTCTTTTAACAAGGCAACTGCAGCGTCAGAAATAATTTTGTGAACTTAACACAGAATGTGATGATCACAAGGCACTCTTGCATGGGCAAAAGGAATCTGGGGAATAGACCCGTTTTCCTCAGATAAGAAATCATTAAGGAGACTAAGATGCAAATCTTTAGCAGGTTTCATTATGTTTGGGAGTTGGTAAGTGTGAAAGAGAAATTAATAATAAAATAATTATAATAATAATGAATAATAAAACATTAATTGACTTAAATGCATTTTGACCTTTTTGAAAGGTCACAATATGGGAAAAGAAATTCTGAAAATAGTTTGTAAAACACTTGTCTTTTAAAATATCTGTAATGTTTGCATTCTTACAGTATATTGAAATGGTACTGTAATATTTATACTGAGTATGCATTTTGATATTCAGTTTTTGTAATATTTAGCATTTCTGAATTAGAGACTAGGTACCAAAGTAGTTAGGCTTATGAAGTGTTGAGGAATAAAGAAAAGTATCTGAATTTTAGGTTTTATGAGCACTTGGTTATAAACTGTTATGTTTTTGTGTTGTTTGTAACATATAAGCCTATACAATTACTAGTGACTGCTAACATTGAAATGATAGCTTTTACTTTTATGATGACTGCCTCCTGTCAGATTCTGAATGATTAGCCAATATTAATGTTCTGACTGTGATATAGTTACCTCTTTAAAAAATTGGGAATGGCTGATGATATTCTGTGTGTAAGATCTGTGTGACCATTTTATTGAGTAACATACTATCCCGGGTGAAGGTACATGCAATCTTCATTGCCTGCAGCCATTCATTAAAGGCTGTAGTAAGGTGTAGCCACGCTATTATCCTGCTTGGCTGATACTTTACAGGAGTGGAGAACCTAGGGCCCCGAAGGTGGATGTGGCCCCTGGCTTGCCTGGATCTGGCCCCCGAGGCTCAGGGCCCCTCTAGGGATGTTAAATATCAGTTAATTGAATAGTCGATTAACCTCCCAAATTCTTATGATTAGTCGACTATTCTGTAGTCCCTGGGGGTTGGGCTGGCAGCCAGTGTGCTCTAGCCTCACTCCCGAGGAGCTCCCTGCCTCTCTGTGCTGCTGCCTTTGTATCAGGGGCAACAGTGTGGGATGCCAGGCGGGAGCTGGTTCATGAAGGGAGTCAGTTTAAAAACCAGCTCCCCTCACGGGTACCCTGCCTGTTGCCCTGTGCTATTGCCTTGGATACAGAGGCAGCAGTGCAGGGTGGCAGCAGCCTCGGTCCTGGCGGGGCGTGTGGAAGCTGAGCTTCTGGACCTGGCGCAAGCCGGAACTGAGCCAGGCTGCCGGCCTGCTTGGCTCCTAAAACTCTTCAAATGCAGAGCTACGGTGGGGGTAGGTCCTGGACCCAGTGCAAGCCAGGACCGAGCCAGGCTGCTGGCCAGGCTGCTAAAAAAATTACTGGTGGGGGGAGAGAGAAAGTGTGGTTAGGCCTAAATTGGAGTATTGTGTTCAGTTCTGGGTACCGCATTTCAAGAAAGAAAGCCCCACAAGGGCTAATCTACCAACACTTTCTGTATTGCTTATAATTATATCAGATGTGGAGAAATTGGAGAGGGTCCAGAGAAGAGCAACAAGAATGATGAAAGGTCTAGAGAACATGAGCTATGAGGGAAGGCTGAAGGAATTAGGTTTGTTTAGTTTAGAAAAGAGAAGATTGAGGGGGGACATGATAGCTGTTTTCAGGTATCTAAAAGGGTGTCATAAGGAGAAGGGAGAAAACTTGTTCAACTTGGCCTCTGAGGATAGAACAAGAAGCAATGGGCTTAAACTGCAGCAAGGGAGGTTTAGGTTGGACATTAGGAAAAAGTTCCTAACTGTCAGGGTGGTCAGACACTGGAATAAATTGCCCAGGGAGGTTGTGGAATCTCCATCTCTGGAGATATTTAAGAGCAGGTTGGACAGACACCAGTCAGGGATGGTCTTGACGGTGCTTGGTCCTGCCATGAGGGCAGGGGACTGGACTCGATGACCTCTCGAGGTCCCTTCCAGTCCTAGTATTCTGTGATTAACCAATAAGCTATTGCTCCCACTGTTTTTGTAATTCAATGTCAAACAAGGCTGGAGCTTGGCTGTGGCTGTTTTGCTGCAGATTGTGGTGCCAGAGAGAGGGCAATAGAGTATCTCCAGGATGTGATCAGCTATTACAGTCTTCAGGGAGGCTGAGAAGGGCGCGTCTCTGGAGGAGGTGCAGATCTGTAAGCGGGATGCACAGTCACTGTTGGCTCATTTCATATTCGTGGAGATGCAGAGACCTGTTCCTTGCCCTAAGAACCGCTAGATCTTCATGGCATGGACGTGGCTACAGCCTGCCAGGGGTTTTCATGCACACAGAGTGACATTGTGTACATACATGCACTGAGAAACCTTCACTTGTAGCCCAAAGGATAAGAAATCTATTTAGGGCTTGGCTAAATGGGCAAACCTAGGAAAGCTAAACTGAATTTACTTTTAAAGTAGTTTATACTGCATGAAACCACTGTGTGGTCAAGACTATTGAGAATTCAAGTGACCTTAATTCAACATTATTTGAACTCACTTTGTAAATGAATTAAATAAACTGAGGGCCTTTCTGCTACAACATTTAGTTCTCAGTTGGGGTTTGAAGCTACCCTACGCAACATGGCTGTGTGGACAAGTGCTAAGTTTTAGCCTTTTGGCACGCTGAGGGGCATTAGGCGAGGAAAGGGTGACAAACTTGCACAGAGACTTTTCACAGAGAGCAAGGTCAGACCCGACTCATTGTTTGCAGTTGTTTACAGTTAATGGGGCATCTCCATGTAACTCTCTGATTTGAGCTGTGCTCCACAAGGGCTAATCTACCAACACTTTCTGTATTGCTTATAACTATATCAGATGTGTGTTACTAGGGTACAACCACCCAGCATGGAGACAGTTACACTGATCTAAAGATGCTTGCTGAAGCCTGGCTTATTCATTGAAATGTGGATGAATAAGCTACTAGGGATGTAAGCGACTAGTTGAGTAGTCAACTACCTCATAAGCACTACTCAACTACCCCCCTCCCCGCCCTCTTCTGTAACAGAGGCAGCAAGGAGGAGGCAGGAGCCGGTGCCCCTCCAGCACTTAAAAGTCAGTTCCCCCCAGGACCATCTCTGCAGTGCAGGGGGCAAGGCAAGGGAGGCAGAGCTGCAGCTGTCCTGGAGCTGGTGTGAGCTGGGACTGCTCAGTCCTGCTGTGGCTCTGGACTGCAGCAGCGGTAGCGCCCCGCATCCCCATGGACGAATCGAGTTGTTGATTAGCTAATTAACAGGTACTTAACATCCCTACTTTGAGAGCCGCACTTCAGCTGTAAAAGAGCTCCATGTGGTCCATGAGCTGTGGCTTGGCCACACCTGGCATACAACCTTACTAGCGCAATGGATGGAGGATAAACATTAATATTTTACACTTAGCTGCTCTGTGGACTTCAGACATAGCTGCCCTATTGAGCTGGTATGGCAGGAGAAGGTGCTATAGCTGCACAATGGCTTCCCTCGTTTATCTCCAACCAGAGGCTGAGAGGAGGACAGCTGCTTCTATCTGAGTCTCCCTCTTCAGTATCCACGCAAACCATTTAGAGAGGTGAGGCATCTGGGTTCTTGTTGCTAGTAATAGATTGAGGAGACTCGGAGGTCTCTTTCCTTTTCCAAAAAGTCAGTGAACATCTGCACCAGGATCTTGCAGTGTCTACCGGTAATGAATTCCTGGATGAAGAGCAGCTAGCTCACATCAGTACAAGCAAGGCTGAAGGGCTGATGGTCAGCAGAGGGAAAAAAACTTCTTCCCTTTCAAATGAAGGTGCATTTTATGTTGTTGCAGAAATGGTTTGGGGACGTGCTCTGCTTATTCTGAAATCCATTGGCTGTAACTTTGACGGCTGTGCCCATCTTTTTGTTTGGTGGACCCTATGAATTATTTGTCTTGTGCTCTGGATGTTCAGCTTCCATTAGCTTTGTGTTTTCGGCAAGGTTGAGGAGGGAAAGTCCTATCGGCTTGTTAGCCAGATATTGCTTTCCTTAGCTCACTGTGTTTTCTGTCTTGTACACTTATTGAATAATCTCTCTTAATAGCGAGTGAGTCCCAAGGGCAGCTTGGAGAATGAATTTCTCAGCTATCTGTTGTATTTGGATGCTGATTTACTAGTCATTTTATTGGGGGTTAGTGTTCATATCCCTTAGACATCTTTGAAAAAGCTCACCTTATTAATGAAATACACAATTCAGATGTACTCGAAGCAGAGGGATAATAAAAGAAATAGGATCTTGGGTGGGGCTTCTGTGCAAAGCAGAAGTATCTTGTGTTGTAGCTGTGAAATAGTGTCCAATAACAACATGGTGATTACTACAATTTCTGATTAATTGCACCTTTCTGAAAATATACTCACTGCAGGCGTTATTACGATGTCACTCTCTTACATCAAGACAGTGATTGCTCTGCTCTTAACATTACAGAAGTTTTCATATTTCCTTTTAGTTTATGATTTTCAGTTTCTTGGCTTTGTTTCCCCTTGCCCATTGCAGATGTGCAGGTTACAGAGCTATAGAATGCTGCTCTTTTCCACCAGTGTCTGAATTGTGGCTGGTAAAATTCCCTGGCTCTTATTAATTACACAAAGCAATTATGAGGGCAGGGGACTGGACTCGATCTCTCAAGGTCCCTTCCAGTCCTAGTGTTCTATGATGACAGATACAGATTAAATAAAATTGACTCTAGTGCCTTAAAACCTTCTGTGAAAAGTCACCTTCTTAATGTGGGCCTGATGGTTGCGCAATAATCAATAGGTTTTGCAAGCACAATGCCATTGCCAAATATCTGCACAGTTTAAAGTTAATATTTTGAGCTGCATTTGAAACTTAAACTATTGTTTTTAATAGCAGGATTTCTCCAGTGATGACACTAAGCTAGAATACAATGTAGATGCAGCCAATGGCATTGTTATGGAAGGATATCTCTTTAAGCGAGCCAGCAATGCCTTCAAGACTTGGAACAGGTAAGACTTCAAAACCTCTTCTTGTTGTGGTGTGTAACCATACTGATTATTGGGGTAGATTCTGGGCTGATTTATAACTCTGGGAAACCCATTAAATCCACAAAGTTGTGTGAGGTATAAATTGGCACACCATTTGGCCTGTTTTATTTACTGCAATGACAGTATGGAATTCAAGGAAATTCGTCTTTTCTTCCTTGCTTGTTTGCAAGCACAGAGCCTAGAGCCTGATCTTTGCAAAAGCTCTTCTCGGAACTTCTAGTGAAATCCATAGATGGCTTTTAATTTTCCCTGGGGGGTGCTCAACCCTGCCTTGCATCTTCCTGCCCCCACACCACCTTTGCCCCACCTCTTCCTGCCCCCTCCACTGAGTGCATCCCATCCCTGCTCCTCCTCTCCCCTGACCTTTTTGGAATGCTGCTGAACAGCTGTTCTGTGGTGTGCAGGAGGCACTGGAAGGCAGGGGGGGAAAGTTGATGAGCAGGATCAGCTGGTGGGGGGAATGTAGGGGGTGGGGTGCTTGGCTGCCAGTGGTTGCTAATTTTTCTCTGCAGGTTTTCTGATCCTAGAGTGCCCGCTAAGTGGCACTTACAAGAGATGCTCTGCACAGAGGGCTTGTTGGATTGAGCCCATGGGAACTTTGCCTTGCTCTTTGGGTGGAACAGAATCGCTTATGACTGTGTACACAACGTTATTATCTAAACACATACACCTTGGAAACAAAACCGCAGAAAGGCCTCTGGATAAATGGAAACATACAGGCAGTGGCGGAGAGACCATGAGTGATTCTAGGGGCCAGGTTATATGCGGACACTCGAAAGCCAAGGTGAATCAGTGAAAGGCATGAAATCAGTGTCCACAAGTTAGCGTGTTCTCCTGCCTTCCCCATGCTCTCATTGAAAAGTAAATTGACTTCGTTTGCTGTAACTTAATCTTACTCTTAATATTTTACAATCTATTTACACACTCTTCTCAGCTGTTGGCGCTCCTCAGTTGTGGTTTCAAGGGAGAGCAGTTCTAGAAGGAAATGGTAAAACCTCCAGCATGTACGCTCCACTATAGACTATCGCGCTGCAGTTTTAAATAATGTCCATGATCATTCAGTGCTCCCCTGTGCTTTCATGCTCCTTTAACATCGCCCCAGTGCTTATGTTAAGCCATTCATGTGCTGTTGTGCATCAGAGTGAGAGTGCTTATGTGAGTATGTTGTGGGAATTGCACATTCTTGTATTTGTGCTTTTCACTGATGGAATTCTTTCTCTTCTATAATCTATCTGATAATTGTATAATTTATCACTGAAATACGACACTAAGATATAATTATTTAAAAAAATCTTTATGGGCTGTATATAGAAATAATGTGTCTACTTTTGTCAGTGTTCACAACAAGCTCCATTTTCTCCCTTCTTAATGAATCCAATCAGCAAGTCAGACTACACGATCACAGTGAGCCCTTCTGGCCTTGAATCTGAGTCTTTGGAAAAGAAGGCAATTGGTTCAGTTGTGGATTCGAAGGCTAGACGGGACCAGTGTGACTCTCTAAGCTGACCACACGAAGACTGCCCCAAAATAAACTTCCATTCTTCATACAAAAATTGTCAGTGATGGAGAGTTGATCATGACCTGTGGTAGATCATTCAAGTGGTTAATCTCACTGAGTTTGGCTAGCATCAGCTTCCAGCCATAGCATTGTGTTAGGCCCTTGGGTGCTGATTGATGAGCCCTGACTCATAATGTACAGACTGTAATTGAGTCGCCTCTTGACCTCTTTGTTTGCCTGGAGGAGCTCTGTCTCTTTGGTTTATCACTGTAAAGCAGGGATCCTCAAACTTCATTGCACTGTGATTCCCTCCTGAGAACAATATTTACTACATGACACCTGGGGAGAGGGGAAGAGAACCCAAAGCCTGAGCCCCACTGCCTGGAGAGGGAAGGGACAAGCCCCTGGCTTTCGGCCCCAGCCAGGAAACATGTAACCTGAACGCTGCCACCCAGGGCTCGTCTAGACTATGGGGAAGATTTGAAAGAGGATCTTCTTCTGATCTCCCTTTCAAAAGCAGAGCTTTCGAAAGTGAAAGTAGTTTAGACGTGGCTTTTTCGGCGAACCCCCCATCCCTTGTTGAAAAGCCGCGTAGACCTCATTTTTTCAGGAAAAGCAGCTTTTCAACAAGGGGGGGATTGCTGAAAAAGCAGCATCTAAAAAAAAGCTAAAAAGCGCTTTCGAAAGTGAGGTTGGAAGAATAGATGAATTTGCATATCCTTTTTCAAATCTTCTCCGTAGTCTAGATGTAGCCCCAGAGCTGATAACCAAGAGTTTTGGCTTCAGCCCTATACAGTGAGGCTTGGGCTTCGGCCCTGGATCCCAGCAACTGTAAGCCAGTCTTGGTGACCCCATTTAAAGCAAGGCGCAATCCACAGTGTCAGACCCCCTGTTGTAAAGCGTATACTACTTTTATCTCCCCTCTGAACACTTTCCAATTTATCAGCATCCTTCTGGAATTGAGGACTCCAGAACTAGGCAGAGTATTCAGCAAGGGTTGCACCAGTGACAGCTAGGGAGGTCAGATAACGTCTCTCCCCTGTTGATACCTCCAGGGATTGCATTACCCCTTTTGCCTGCAGCACTGCACTGTGAACCTCTGTTCAACTGATCGCCAGCACTGCCCCCAAATCTTTTTCAGTGTCACTGCTTTATAAAAGAGAATCCCCCATCCTGTGAGCATGGTCTCCACTCTTTGTTCCTTGATGAACATATTTACACTTCGCCATGTTAAAATGCAGAGTTTGCTTGCCCCCAGCTTGCCAGGTTATCGGATAGCCATGTATCAGTGACCTGTCTTGTGCATTATTTACACTCCCTTCATTTTTGTGTCATCAGCAGTTTTACCAGTGCTGGTTTTGTGTGTTCTTCCAGGTCATTAATAAAAACGTTAAATAGCATTTGACCAATAACAAACTTCTGCAGGATCCCAGTAGAAGCGCACCTTCTGGATGATGCTTCTATGTTTATAACTACATTTTGAGATAATTTTAAATCCTTTGAATGTGTGCCCTGTTAATTTTATATTTTCTAGTTATTTAATTAAAATGTTATGCATACCACCAACTCAAATGCCTCCCTGAAGTCTTAGGAATATTATGTTCATACTATTACCTATAACAACCAGACTTGTAATGCCAGTAAAAAAAATCAGATTAGGGCAGTAGGATCTATTTTCCAAATAAACCATGTTGATTGGCATTACATTATCTCATTTTAATTCTTTATTAATCAAGTCCTGTATCAAACACTCCATCATTTTGCATGGGATCAATTGTGAGAAAGACAGACCTATAATTACTTGTATCCATTTGTTAACCCTTTTTAAATATTGGCGCAACATTGGCTTTCTTCTGGAACTTCCTCAGAGCTGCAAGACTTATTGAAAATCAGTGTTAATGGTCCAGCAAGTATCTCAAGTGCTCTTTTAAAATTCTTGTATGCAAGTTACCTGGTCTTCCTGATTTAAAAAATGTCTGACTTTAGTAGCTGCTGTTTTAAATATGTTCCTAAGCTACTAGTGGAAGGGAAAGTGTGTTGTCATGCCACATAATTATATCATGTGTGTTACCCAAATATAGAACGGAAATATTTATAGAATACATCTACCATTGGTGCATTATTAACAGTAATTGTACCATTGGCACCTAGTAATGGGCCAGTACCCTTATGAGGATTCTTTTTGCTCCTAATATAAAATTTAATATCGCCTTTACTTTTCTTAGCTCTTCTGCCTGTGGAGGGCTCCTTGTATTCCTTTGCTTCCCTTATCAATTTTCTACAATTCCTAACTTCTGATTTGTCCTCTTTACTATCAACTTGCCCTTCTTTCCATTTATTTTATCTTTACTTTTATTTGCAAATACTTTCCTAACTTCATAGTTTGCTGCATTCTTAGGAATAATTGCAGTAATGTATCTGTTTGTCTAAAATGAGAGATCACAAAATGCATTATTTACATACAGAAATTGGACATCTCACTAAAATGTAATTAGAATATCATCAGTATAGATCTGGGGTTGGTAACTTCCGGTATGTGTGCCAAAAGTATCACATGAGCTGATTTTCAGTGGCATGAGCAGCGGGAGCTCAGCCCCACCCGTCCAACCCCAGAGAGCCGCTATAGACCTCCCTCTTCCCCAGAAGCAGGTTAGGCTGTGGTGGGAGAAGGCAGTACTGCAGCCAGATACCCAGTTGTGAAATGAAAAAAAAATCCTCAGGAAAAAATCCAGAATTAGCTTACAAAGGGCTGTTGAAATGTACTTTTCTGAGGCATCTTCTGCAATACTGATCTTCTTTCCAAGGGCAGGCGGCACTTCCAGGGTAACTGCCAGTTCCATCTAGTTCATATCAATTAGCACTTTGACTTCTTTTCAGTATTTTAAAATACTTCTTTGAAACTTATTTTCTAAAAATACTTTGTAGTAAATATCATGGCACTTAATTTTTTTTTTCCTCTAAATTTCCAAGATGTGTTATAGAGATGTGGCCGAGTTAGTCTATTTCAGCAAAAAGGAGGCTGGTGACACTTCAAAATTGATTAGGGTATTAGAGCATAAGCATAAATTTGTTAGTCTTTAAAGTGCCACCAGACTCCAAGATGTTTTGTCAGACTGGCATAGCCTTTGATAGTTAAGGAAGCACTATGGCTGTGTCTACACTGGCGTGTTCTTGCATGAAAACGGCTGCTCTTGCGCAAAAACATGCCACCTGTCTACACGCATTCTTGCATAAGTAAACTGATGTTGTACTGTAGAAAATCAAGGCTGCTTGCACGAGAGCTCTGACGCTCCCTCTCAGGAAGAAGCCCTCTTGCGCAAGAGCTCTTCCAGAAGAGGCCAGTGTAGAGAGGCAACATGAATTTCTTGTGCAAGAAGCCCCTGTGGTTAAAATGGCCATTAGAGCTTTCTTGCGGAACAGACCGTCTACACTGCCATGGATGCTCTTGCGCAAAAGCACATCTCTTGTGCAAAAGCACATGCCAGTGTAGATGCTCTCTTGTGGAACAGTTTTTGCACAAGAACTCTTCCGCAAAAGAGTTCTTGTGCAAGAACCAGCCAGTGTAGACGTCGCCCTTGTCAATACTGCACCTCTCTTCCGCAAAAGCTTATGCAAATGAAGCACAGATTAGCATATTGCTGCACTTCATTTGCATAATTAGGGACCTTTTTCAGGAAGAACGACTCTTGCACAAGAGGGGGTTTTGCGCAAAAAGGAGCTGTCTACACAGTTCCTTTTTGCGCAAAAGCCTCTTGTGCAAAAAAGGCCCCTAATTAATTATGCAAATGAAGTGCAGCAATATGCTAATTTGTGCTTCATTTGCATAAGCTTTTGTGGAAGAGAGGTGCAATATAGACATAGAAGGGGATGCTGTCATAATTCAATAGGTTTCTGTTACCTTTGATGAAGACACCGTATAGAAATGTAAGAGAAAATGACAACTTTGGAGATTCTTTGGAGAAATTATCTGCTAATAGGCAAACCCTCCTCCTCCCAATAAGGTAATTATTTACATTTTCAAGGCCAGTGATGATACAACTGTAAGAACTTGCTTTTAAAGTTTTTCATTGGGTGTGGAGCAGATCAGGCAATGATAGCTGAGAAATACTGAAAAAAAATAAAAAACAACAAATAGTTTTGCAGCACCTTGGAGACTAACAAAAATGTAGATGGTATCATGAGCTTTTGTGGGCAAAACCCACTTCTTCAGATGAATGGAGTAAGGAGTCCAGGGTACAAATAAATAGCAAAGAAAGAGCGGGGATGGGAAGGGAAAGAGAAGGGAAAAAATATTGTCGATTAGAGTGTCCAGGCTAAATGAGGCTAACAGAGTGGACTTCAAGTACCTGGTGCTTAGCTTTTTATGTCATTAGCGTGTGTAATGTAGCGGCCCATCCAGGTCAGGTCTTCGTCCACACCTTGATTCCAGGTGTCACCCTTGTAAATTAAAAAAGTTCTGCAGCTTCTCTCTCAGACTGGTTTTTGAGTCACTTTTAGATACATTAGTGAGTGCCTGGACAAGTTAAAATGTTCCCCAACAAGTTTCAGTGTGTTACCTTGTCAAATATCTGATTTGTGTCCATTAATCTTTTGCCATAGAGATTTTCCAGTTTGGCCAGTGTCCACGGTAGAGGGGCATTGCTGGCGCTTGATGGCATAGATCACATTGGTGGATGTGCAATTGTATGAGCCCCTAATGTGGTGGCTGATGGGGTTAGGTCCTGTGATGGTGTCGCTTGTGTAGATCTGTGGACAGAGTTGTCATTGGGGTTGATTGCAGAGGTGGGTTCATGGGTGAGCATGATGGAGGTGTGTTGCGTGGTGCTGGACAGAATTTGTTACAGGTTTTCGTTAGTCTCTAAGGTGCTGCAGAACTATTCATTGTTTTGAAGTTTTTTTCAATTACCGACTAACATGACTGCCCTTCTGAGACTGACAAATACTGATGATGGTGCATGTCTTGGCATTTAAATAAGCTTGTGGGCAGGTTACCAGGTGTACCATGGAAACTAGACACAGTGGGACATTATTGCCTTGTGACTTTATTTTTTCGATCTAGATAAAACTATTACTTGAGTGTTCCTCCCTTCATTTAAATGTTGTGTAATTGTACCTTATGGGGGGAGGCGGGGAGAGGGAGGATGGCACCCCATGCTCCTCTTTAAAGTATTTGGGAGCTAACAATTTTGAAGGCTTGTATACGACTTACTGTGAGTATTCACCTGTGTGGTGGTAGATGTCAGTGGCAATAGATGCTAAAATGCAATATTTTTATAATGGAAAGCTTACAAAGAGGAGTATGCTAAGAGATACACACGGGTCTCCTCAGTGGTTTGTAAAAGAAATTCACAATCAGTCCCTAGTGTGATTATACTCTATGGGAAATAAGTTAGGTTCCTGGAAATTGTGTATCTTACAAAATTTCTGTGTAGTCAGCATGGTAGGTGGAAACAAAGCCTTAGGAAGTAGTACTCTGTGTTCCCAGAAGTTTTTCAGATTGGGGTCTGTAAGCTTTATCTTTGAACTCTGCTGGGTTTTCATATCATGCTAATTTTTCACTTATTTTGCTCATTTTGCATTTTTAGTCCTTTCCCTCCTTTCCCTTATGTTTTAATCCTACCCCATTTTTTTCACATGACAGGAAAAAGCCAGATCACATCAGGTACCAACCAGCTTATAATGTCTTCCCCGTGTTCTTTGGCACGTAAAAGCTCATTATTAACCCTGCATTTCATTTTGATTACTTGCAATGGATATAAAGTCTAAGACTAAGTTTCAGTCTCAGACTACAGAAGGATTTTCTGTGGATTGACAGCACACCTGATTTTCTAAACCTTTTAAAAAGGTGTGATGCCTTTATAGTCAGAAATGTTTAAACCTCCCTTCCCCTCTTAGTCTGCACTGTCTGACTTTTCCAGAATGTATATTAAAAGTGCTATCTCGCTCCCATTTCAGTCAAAGGGAATTATGCTGCTGATTTCAATATGTAGGATTGGTCCTTTAAATGTTTCTCTCTTAATCATTTGGTTTAGATGATTCAGTGTGCTGCATTGCCTGTCAATAAACAAAATGACTCCCTCTTGAATGTCAATAAAGCTGATTTAAAGTTTTGTGTAAAGACACTAAAGCCATTTAAAAAAAATTTTACTGCTCATATTTTTTCTATTTTGTAGTTCTTAGAAGAATAAAAATACTCTTCACTCATTTTTATTCTTTTCTAACTGGCAAATGTTTATTTTTTTCTTTTGGATAAAGTTAAAGTGCAATTAGCTGTTTTTTAAAAGGCAACTTTGAATGATATAGAAGCATTTAATGTCAAAATATTCTGCCGTGTGGACCAGCATAATGTGTTATGTGCTACTAGAGACATAGCAGGAGCAACATTTTTTAGGCTCCCACAAAATGTCTTTCCCTACACCCCTTTCTTGTGATCGAATGGTGCATTTAGAGCAAATAGTTGATAATGCTCAGCACTTACACCACCACTTGTCTCCGAACCATTTACAGTCAGTCATAGGAACTCTGTAGGGTTGCTGCATCCAAATTGGCGAGAGAGGCATGAGGTGCTAGGCCTCAGTTTTGTCATTGGACCACTCCCTTCTCTCTGTGGTTTAGAAACCAGAGACGTACTCTGATTGGATATAATTCAGGTAGGCCAAAATCTGGGCCTAAAAAATCTTGTTAGTCTTTAATCATGAAATCAATGTTGTGCTACTAGTCTCTTAATGGAGTGTAATTTGTAACTGTCCTTTAAAAATGCTATAATAATGTGTTCACTCACACATTTGGCATAGATCTGTGGCTAAAGTCAAGTCAGAAGTTAATGAGTATTCACTATAGCTTATACTGTTGTTGGTGTATCAAATAAAGGGTTAAATTTTCAGTGAATTTCCCCCGTCTCTAAAAATTTAAACAAGCAGGCTTCTTTAATTTTACTTCTTTTTGTAAAAGGTAGGTAGAGCAGTGTGACAACCTCCAAGAAAAGACTTCAGAAGTGCCACACCCATACTGTGCATTTATTCGCAGTGAGGTTACTAAATGTTAACTGTATAAGTGGAACATGTTGGCTTCATAAAGCTCACCATTAAGAAAGTGTGGTGATTATTAGAAATTTACTCCATTGCATGTTCTCTCTTGTGACAGGCTGCGCTTTGCTTTGTGTAGGGGTGGCTTTTTATGTATCTAACTGGTTGTATGTACAAAAGCAAAGAATAAGACTGAATTTGTGTTCCTTTTCCAGCCTGCTTTATAGCTGAATTATCTTGTTTTATTTTTAACTTAGAAATAATCTATGCCATGGTTGTGTTACAGGCTTGATTCATATGTTCTTTTTCAAATGGTGCAGGTGATACCTTTTAAATTGCTGCGACTGAAATATACTGTAGTAAATAACTTGAAAAAAATTCCATATTTGGTCTAATTATTGCAGTCACATTTAGAGTTAACATTTATAATGTTATAAATGGAGACCTTTTTTGTGACTAAGTATAGGCATCCAACATTTGGAAATATAATTGTTAAAAGGTAGAATCTCATTTGTCTACAGGCTAAGTACTAACTCTTTTAAATAACATTTCCTGGAATGAGTCTTATTTGTTTTTGTACCCTATATCCCTCTTTATTTTTCCTTAAATATTTTTGTGCTGCTTTTCATGAATGGCTTGTAGTGGTTGAATAAGTAGGAGTGTTTTATTAGTATTTCTAGTGAAGTAGAGTTCAGTATTAAACAATTTCAGGCATAACAGGACTAAATGTTTTATGGGTACTTTACACATATTGTTCCTCATCTTAACAGGTAGTACAAAATAACTGACACATACTGTATGAGTGCATGTGATAACCACTTCAATATGATAAGCTATAAAACACAGGCTTGTATTAAAATAAACCTTCATCAAACAAGAATGCCCAACTTGCACTATAGTACAGAATTAGGGTTTTTTTCCTATAATCTGTAGCCCGTTCATCACAGTGAACCCAGTTTTGTGATTGCATCCCAAAAAATTGAGTGGGAATTAATCATTATTGGCCATGTGCCATGTATGGTGACCTGATCTAGTGGTGAATCAGATGTTTTGGACCAGAGTCCTGTAGGCAGAGTTTTTTTCCAATGTAGTAGCAGTATTTCCAGACCTAAGCCCTCCAAACCATGAGTCAGCGCCCCCCAAAATAGTATTGGCAGTTTGGGAGCTTTTTTATTTGCCTTCTGTTGTTTGAGTTTAAAGGGTACATTTACTTCATGTTTGCAAGGTTTTTTTCTCAAAAAATGGGGACTAGGAACTTTGGGGGGAGGGTGTTTTTTTTTTTTTTTTTAAGTTGATTCTCATGGCGACTCTTGATTCTAGCATGTAGGGCTTTAATAAACACCAGATAGTAGAAGACTTGCTGTAAAAGACTTGTGGTTTTGGCAACCTGCTGAATTACTTTGTAAAACCTCTCTCTTAATGGTACGTAAGTGAGGAATTCCTAGATTCTAAGGTTGGAAGTGACTACGGTGATCACTTGTTCCAAACTCCTAGACCAGTTCCTGGAACTTCCCCGAAATAATTCCCTGTGCAGATCTTTAGACACACCTCACATCTTGATTTTAAAATTGCCTGAAATGGAAAGTCTGTCACAATCTATAGTATATTATTCCACGCTTAATGATCTTCTTTGTTAAAAATGCACACCTTAATTTCAATCAGAATGTCTAGCCTCTCAACTTCCAGTCACTCCATCATATAAGTATTATTGGTAAATGAACTAATATAGATTGATAAATAATGTTAAACATTTAGCTTTTAATAAACATAAAAGTGACCAGACACTGGGGTATAGATGTTTTGGAATGAATAATTCATTAACAGCGATAACGTGCATGAAGTTCTGTAAAATTTAACTTGTGAACCTTGCTTTTTTCATTTTTTTTGTCTTTGATTTTTCTTTTGTCATTGTATTAATGAAACCACAGCTTGTGCATACTTGTCAAGATTTACTGAAGCATAACTTTTGTGAGCTCTTCTATTCAGTGTGAGTCCATAGATATTGAGTATGTTTATTGCAACCAGTAAGTACAGTGAAACCTGTTAAATGTTTGGTTCTTTTTATTTATATAGACGCTGGTTTTCAATACAGAATAATCAGCTTGTGTACCAGAAAAAATTTAAGGTAGGTACAATATTTCCAATACCCAAGAATATCATCTAATGGGAATATGGGTGGCCTGTTGATTAGAGCAGAGCAATGAAAGTTGAGAGATACTGCTGCTAACTTGCACCATGACAGTGAGCAGCCACTTAATTTTCCTGCCTCAGTCCCCATGTATAAAATGGGGCAATATCAGCTTTGTAAATCTCCAAGATCCCTGACTGATAGGTGATTTGTGAATGTGCAGTGTTATCATTAGGGCTTCTGATAGTGATTCTGTGGGCAGGGATGCATTCTAACATGAGCATAAACTCTTGTTTTTCTTGGAAGTAAGCATCTGATTGCTGCTAAGTTTCATACAGGATTAGTTCTTATGGCCCTTGAATTTTCTATACAGTCTTCCATTCATTCATTGTCTTCCTTTCATTCAGAACATTTTAATAGGAAGTCTTTTAATTTGAGCTTTAGTTTTAATTTGTCACTGGCAGTTTTGCTTTTCAGTGCTGGCTGACACTGCACTAGAAATCATGGTCTGGGGTACATAGACGCTGGGGGAAATACGGCACCCGGGCAAAGCTAGTGCAGTATGTAGTTTGATTTATTCTTCTTCTAACGGAAACATCTTCTGTGCTCACGTAAACCTGATTGGAGCCGGCAACGTGCAGTCCTGATCGGATGATTGGGAGGTGCAGGGGGGTGGGTGGGTCCACATAAAAATGTCTTTGTCAAGAGCTACAGTTTGGTCAGATTTATCCTACAAGAGAAGGTCCATGAGGGAGTTGCTGCTGGACCAAGTATTCTGTGCTTCTCCCTCCACTACATTTCTACCTCTACATGTCTGCTTCCTGCCTACTTAGCCATGTCCCACCCCTAATTTAAAATAATCCTAGGGAACAAATACATGGAAAGCTTTGCTGGGAACCACTTAGGATTGCTGCCAGTGTTCCCTCTAACATTTTCCATCCTTGGGTAGATTGAAATTTCTTATGTGCAACACCGATATTGAGGTTGTGTGTGGATGTACAGTGTGTCCCAGTACAAACAAAAACCTAGGTATAACTGTATACTTGAAACAGTCCATAGGTATGGAAGGACAGGATACTAAAACAAGGTATAATTAACAAGTAGCAATGCTTAAGATGTTTATTTAATATGAAATCAAATAAAGAAAACTAGCACTATCCTTGGAGTGCATGTATTATTGTCCTTTCTAATAACTCAAGCTAGTAAGCACACCAAAATGGGGCATACTGCAAATAGCCATATAAATAAATAAGCATGGCCATGAAGTAAAAGTCTAAAAAATATTCAGCTTTAAGATGCCAAACAAATCGATGAGTCAACTAGAAATAGTCATGCTCTCCTTGAAAATATTAATGCAAGATTTACTGACACTGGACAGGAGACTGAAAGGCATTCACTCAGGCTTATACACTTTCTCTGGGGAGTGTTTAGGATTTGTGCTATGCAAATGAATCAGATCTGTTAAACGGATAAAAGTTCTGGTTTGAAGACCCTACAGCATCCTTAACTCTGCCCCACCTGTAGCCCAGGGATGCCAGCCTTCATCATCCCCTTCAGCAAATATGATGGTACCAAATGATCCACTCCCCACCTAATGTGTACACTGAGTGCCTACACTAGTAGTGGGGAAGCAAAGCCAATGAAAAGATTGTGCACTGAAGGGTAGAAAATGGTGGGGGAGGAGGGCACAGTTGAAGTTAGGAATTAGCATACTGGATCAGAACTGAGGTCCTTCTGGTCTGTTGTCATCTTGCCAGCAGTTGCGTGTGGTGTGATCTGTTGTGTAAGGTGGCTCTGGTAGTGGGTCAATATATGCTTGTGGATGGACATAAAAAAGCAATGTCCTGATTTGGAGGCTTAACTTTCCCTCCCCCTCCCATTTCTCAGGTGTTCTCCCATTTCTCAACTAACTACTACTTCGTGACAGTGTTGTGTGTGCGGTATTATTGTCGCTCTTCCAAGATCACACTGTAGAACCCTTAGCAAATACTTTAACACAATCTTTAAAGTAGCATCAATTATTTTTTATGGATCAAATTTTCAGAGCAGCTTTATTTTAGTATCTTATACTTGCCGTAAAATGTGGGCACATTTAATCGTAACCTCTGTCTGATTTGCAAGCTAATTATTTTCTTCTCAGAAAAACAAAGTTGAGCCACTGTGCTATTTAAATTTCAGGTGTCAATCACCCAGTCAGTTTTTATAGGAAACGTTTTTTTTTCCGAAATCTGTATTCAATTTTCATACACATGAATGCTTAATTCCAACTTTGGCTGTCCCATGCCCTCTGACTTGATGAAGAGGAAAAAATGGAGGGCAATTGAGAGTAGCAGTAGCGTCAGTAAGTTTCTCCCCTTCTCATAAACTTGACTTGTTTTGTTCCTTTTCCCTCTCTCTAGGATAATCCCACAGTAGTTGTTGAAGACCTGAGGCTTTGCACGGTTAAGCATTGTGAAGACATAGAAAGACGTTTCTGCTTCGAGGTGGTCTCTCCAACCAAGTAAGGGTAACTTTTGTAAAAACTCATACACAACACAAGTTTTACTTGGCCACCTTGAGTTTCACTTCTCAAAATGACTCTGGGGGGACTGTGTCTTGGGAGCAATCACAAGGGGGGAACGAATCTTGACAGCTTTGTTCTCTAAATGTTGGGACCTGGAGCAGGTGGGTTCTTGGCAGTAGTAATGACCAGGGCTTGACAAGCGGCGGCGGCGGCGAGCATCTTTGTGCTCTATAAACATTTGTACTATTGATAGAGAGATTGCTGCTGTATGCATCAGTTGCAGGCAATACTGTCAGGCTGCAGCTTAGTTCAGAAAATGGTTCCCAGTTACTTCCTGAATTTGTCATCAGAACAGAGCACAACATAGATGTAATAGCTGCTTCTGCAGTGGTTAATTATATGCCAGCTCCCAGTGACTAAAAGGACAATGCTGAATTTTTAACAAGTCAATACTAGCCCAAGCAGTGCCATGTAGTATAATATACTGCCTGGTGTGTTTAGAGAGCTCTGCTTGTGCAAGAGCTGGGTGTTCATGTCAGATGAGTGTCCTGTGGTATAAGGCCAGCTGATTCACTTTGAATTTTTCGGGTATCCTATTAAGGTGTCCATTTAGATCGGAGTATGTCTGAGGCAGGAAACATCTTCATTCTGTGTGTGTAAAGGGCCAGTAACTGTACAGTAAAGTGCAGTGTGTATACAAGAATGCACTGAATTTACTAACACAAAACTTGCTTAAGAGTCTGGCTTTTAATGAGTGAGTCTGTACTTTGAGCCAATTGGTCAGTTTGCGTGAATCTCAAAGTCTGTCTCTTTCCTCTCGAAGAAGCTGCATGCTCCAGGCTGATTCAGAAAAGCTGCGGCAGGCATGGATTAAGGCTGTTCAGACCAGTATTGCTACAGCATACAGAGAGAAGGGGGATGAATCTGAGGCAAGTACACTTATCCTGCAGGACCCAGTCATGCACTAATCCATTTCTGATCCTTTTTTCTTAATTTTTCCAATTTTTTTGTGAGAAATTGGTGAATGAGGCACTTTTTATTTAGTAAAACTATTCATTTTTTTACTTGTGATTTGTGTCAAATGGTACTTGGATGGAAAGTTAAACACAAAATACACAAACATTTAAATTGTTCCTTAGTTAAATAAAATAACAAGCTTTCTGGCTGTTTTAGCTCCCAAATATTTTCTAACTTTGAATGAACTAGTTTTTGAACTGAACTGATTTAATAAAGTGAGATTGAGGAAAATATTCTCCCTGCTCCTGTAGAAAAGATTACTGGTGTTGTACCTGGGTTAGTTCTTCCGCAAACTTTGGGTGCAGGGGCCTCACCAGAGACATCCACCTGTTCAGTGGTTTGACTGTCTTTGAAATTTGGTGGCAAATATGTACTGCTTAATGTATCTGAATTCACTAGATTATTCTAAGGGTAGTCCTTAACATAGGTTGTAGGGGTGTCACTGTGTAGACGACTACACGATTAATCAAGAGCCTGGGTTTACTAGTTAATCCCATCGACTACGTACATTCTCCTCCTCCTCCTCCTCACTGTCTCTCCTCTCCTCTCCTCTCTCCCCCCGCCCCCGGCTCTGTATGCAAGCTGGTTCCCCCATCTCTTGCTGCTGTTCCCCCACTGGCTCGTCAGCCCCTCGGCAATCCACTGATGTGGGAACCTGCAGGCCTCACACTTTGCAAACATATAGCTACTGCTGGGGAGAGGGGGGGAGATAAATGAAAGGGTTGCTTAATAGAGAGAGGGAATGGTAAGGGAAAGTAAGCATTCCGGTTACACGGAAAATGAGCATGAATGCAACATCAGGATTTGTTCTTCTGTATTAGACAAAATCCTTTTTCTAATACTATTACCTGTTGCCTTTGGATGGTTTCCCACACACACCCCTATTCTAGGGGGACCAGGAGTTTCTGTTTCTGCAGGCTGACCTTCTTGAGTTACGCTTTCCCCATGTTTTGCTGCTGGCAAAGGTTCTATAGAAGAGTCATCACGATGAAGTACAAGTCGTTCTTACTGCAGTCATCTGGCCCAGGCTGTTCTGGTTTCTGAGCCTGTGAATGACCCTGCCTGGATCAGTCACTAGTTAGTGGCCGGACCAGACAGGCCAGCCTATCCTGTTTTCATCTCAAGGCCTGATATCTGGAAGGGGATCAAACCCAGAACGTTCATGTGTAGAGGAGTGATAGAAATGTAGCCGTGTTAGTCTGGTGTAGCTGAAACAAAATACAGGACTATGTAGCACTATGTAGCACATGTGTAGAGGCTGTATCACAGCAGGCAAGACTACCAGAAAATGCTGTTTCGCTAAGGGGAGGCACTTCTCTATCTGGGCGCAACAAAATCATTTCTCTCCAGAGACAACAAATGCTCTTGCTGTTCTCGATTCCGCCTCACTCTTGAAGTTGGACGTTCCTATTAACTTGCTGATGGTTCACCTAGCAGCAGGCAGTGCCTTGCACCCGCGGGTAGGGATCTAGTCTATTTTGACTCCTGCCATAACAGTCAGTTTCTGCAGGGTTTCACTAGGTCTTTCCCACATGTGACGCCAATAGCTAACTTCAGTCTTGTGCTCACTGTTTACTAAGCTGCCCTTCTGGACTGCTGGCCATGCACTCAATGTTCCACTTCCATACAAAGGTCACTTCCTTGTCATCCTCCCATCAGCCAGGACATGGCCAGCCAGCCATATGGAACTTTTCATAAAGAAAAGGTAGCCTCAACCCAAAATTCATCCCTGTAGTAATTTCTGAGTCCCCATCACTCAGTCAGCTCACTGGTATTCTTCCCACCGGCTCAGAACTCCAGTGAGGAGAGGAGGTTTCACTCAGTGGTGGATCAGCTCTGGCACTCGGCCAGCACAGAGTGACACCGATTAGAAAAATGCGTTGACTGTTTGTTGCTATAGCAGAGTGACCACAGGAACAAGTGATACCCACTCAGAGACTCTCTACCTGGTTTTCAATCCTCCTTTACTGCTGTCAATGCATCCCCCTCCCCAGGACAGCGTAAGGGCCCGATCCACTACCTGTCATAGGAAGCATTAAACTTTAGTCCAAGACTCTTCTGCAGATGCAGCTTTCGAAACATTTATACACCTGCATCCCTGTGCCCCCCCCCCCTCCTATTTGACTGCGGCTTATCAGTCACCTTGGTGTGGAATACACAAGGATTGTGCTCAGAGAAGAAACATAGGTTGGTTCCTTGTAACTGGTGGTTCTTTGAGATATGTGATCCCTTGCTGTTGTCATCCACCTGCTCACTTTCCTCTCTGCTGTGGAGTGGAGTCAGAGTAGTAAAGGGACTGGAGAGGCAAGTGGTCCACAGCTCCCTTGATAACCCTCAGTGCTGAGCACAAGCAGCTGCAGGACACAGGCACAGACCAACAGACACTGCATGCAGAATGTCCCGATATCCGGTGCACATGGAATACAGCAGGGACCAGAGGCCTCAAAGAATAAATTAATGGGGATTACCTATCTCCTAGAACTGGAAGGGACCTTGCAAGGTCATTGAGTCCAGTCCCCTGCCTTCACAGCAGGACCAAGTACTATCCCTGACAAATTTTTGCCCCAAATCCCTAAATGGCCTTTGCAAGGATTGAACTCACAACTCTGAGTTTAGCAGGCCAATGCTCAAACCACTGAGCGATCCCTTCCCCCCTCACAGGAAAGTAACTTCTGTTCTTATAGCTGTGATTGAACTGTCCAGCTTAACGGGCTACTGCTGTTTTGGGGCCGCAAGATCTGCTGAGCAGTCCAGGGTGTGTTTTCAGTCACACGTCTTTCCTTTCAGTTGTTCAGCAATAAAATGGTTATTGATAAATGTGGAGGCTTCCTCCAGGGCCAAAGCAGCGTTAACTGCTGTGCTGCTAATTCTTCGCTTTTTGCCTCATTGTAGAAACTGGAGAAGAAATCATCGTCTCCTTCTACAGGAAGCCTGGAATCTGGCAGTGAGCCAAAAGAGAAGTTATTAAAAGGAGAAAGTGCTCTACAGCAGGTTCAGTGTATTGCTGGTAACATCACCTGTTGTGATTGTGGCCTGGCAGATCCTCGCTGGGCCAGTATCAACCTCGGAATCACACTGTGTATTGAGTGTTCTGGGATACACAGGTAAGTAAGCCCTTCCCATGCGTCATTTCACACAGCATGGCCAAGGCATTACTGTGTTCGGACGTGTTTTCCCCTCTTGTCATCTGCTCAGAGGCCAGGGTGTAGAGACCCCTGCACACAGACAGAATTAAGGCAACAGCTTAATCTGCAAGAGGGACTAGTAAGCCTGTCTAGCATATGACACTATGTTAATGTACATTAGTTATGTATTAATGTGGGGTTGTTTTTTGTCTGTTTAGGAGTCTAGGAGTCCACTTTTCAAAAGTTAGATCCTTAACACTCGATACATGGGAGCCTGAACTTCTAAAGGTATGGTAATCCTTTGAGACAAGCGTTTTCTAAAAATGATAGTGATAAGTTTGTAACAGGAATTGAATTTTCTATCTAATTGTTGGCCTAGAACTAGTACTTGGAAAAGAGTATTGGCACTGAACAATTAGTAGAGGGCCGAGTAGCCTTGGAAAGTGAAAGAAGATTATTGTATTTTTTGTATTCACAGCATTTTCAACCTGATTTAAGCACAATAGCTAATGAAATGTGAGTAGCGAACCCAAGCCCAATATTATCTGAAAACATGATTCCCAGGCTTCTCTTGGTATAGACAATTGATATTTTCGAGACATTACTATAGTTGCTTCAGATATCCTGTGTGTGTGTGTGTGTGTGTGCGCGCGCGCGCTGAGGGTGGTGGTGATGTGTATGTACGTGTTTATCAGAATGGTGTGATTAAGATCCAGTGCCATGTGACCTGAACAGGAAAAAAAATGCTTTATACTTTTGTGCAGTTGAGTAGCTGGTCCAAAGCATTTGTTTCTAGCTAGGATGGTTCACAAATTATTGGGCTTTACTGCTTTTCTGCTACGAATGAATGACCAGGTAAAAATAGCAGCAGAGAGGAGGGTGGATTTCATTGTGTTTGTGTCTCCAATTTCAACCTCAAATGTGTCTATTTTATAACTAAATAGTCCCTGCCCCTTGGAAAGCCAGGTTTGCAGTCCAGGTCTGAGGGTCAAGCTGCATTTTCCCCTGCCAATAACAGTTCTGCAAGTAAAATTCTGCTTGCAGTGACACCTGTGCAGCCCTTGTACTGTCTAGGGGCTTGGACAGGTGTAAGTGTCTGGAGCGGGTTTTGCTGTTGTACGAGATGGACTAGAATGCAGCATCCTGCCTCTTACCAGGGTATGACATTTTGTATGGCTGAGGGAATAAAAGGAGAAGAATGATTGCGCGAGAAGGTGGTGTAATTTTTACATGATCTCTTTTCAGAATGGAATCACACTTGAAACTCTTGCTAGTCCTGTGATAGAGCAGTGTGCTTTTTTTGTTTGTTTTTTGGTTCTGGTCATTTACCAGCCCAAATAACTTTTTTCATCCCCTCATTTGGAAATCTGTTCCCTCTTATTCAGCATTCTTGTTTCATCTGCACAAAATTAGCTTTCTCCTTACAAGGTTTGTCAAGGAACTGTTGTAAATGAGAGATGTTAAGAGACCCAAGCATTGTGGAGAGGGGCGAGGTGTACTTTTCATGCTGGCTCTGTGCACACTGGGAATGTTTGGCAACAAGAGTGCTGTCAACATGCAGAAGTCACCAAAAGTGAAAACGGTTCAAACTGTTTTTTCTGCTTCCCCTTGTTGACGTTTCATTGCTAGCCCCCTGTCGACAGAGCAAAGCATTGTGGGTAAGCATCCCACAGTGCAATGCTGTGGGAAGGCAGAGCTGCTCTGTGAGCTCTCGATGCTGAGGAACGTCAAAGCAGCACAGCAGTCTCTCCAGCCCTCCCCCTGCAGCAGAAGCTTGCCTGCTTCTGGGTTCCTAGCAGGGCAGAACAGGAATACTCCAATGATTTGATCTTTGTTTGTTTCCCCAATGGAGCTGCCCACTCAGCTGCCAGACACTTCCTGGAGCTTTGAAAAGGAGAGGGGGCGTATGCCTGCAGGGCAGCAGAGATTACAACACACTGAGCACAGCCATCAGGGCAGGCATTGTGGGATACAGGCGGAAGCCAGTTCTCTCCACAAAACAAACAGCAGAGTCCATGCTGGTTTTTTGTTGACAGTAAAGGGAGGGGGAAAGACAAAAGTCTCTTGCAGAGCTGGAAGTTTTTTGTCGCCACATTCATCTGACGAAGTGGGTCTTTGCCCACGAAAGCTTATGCTCCGACACTTCAGTTAGTCTATAAGGTGCCACAGGACTCCTCACCACTATTGTAGTGTAAACTCTCTTGCTGTTTTGTCATTAAAAGGCAGGTTTTGATGACAAAACCTGCCCGTGTAGACAAGGCCTTGAGAGAGAATGCCTTTCATAACATGCTGATATTTTCTTGTCTTGTAGCTGATGTGTGAATTGGGGAATGGTGTCATCAATAGAATATATGAAGCAAAAGTTGAAAGAATGGGAGTTAAGAAGCCACAGCCTGGAAGCCAAAGGTAGTGATTTACTTTGGTTTTATTGATCTTCCTTTAACTAGTGCCGTAAATATTCTCCATTTAAACTCCTCACTATCACTTAGCACAAGCAGCTGACTTGTGCCCATTTGGCACCATTGCTCCATGAGGATAAGTGCCTAGTGGCTTTCAGGTTCTCTTCCGTCTCCACTGTGGAAATCCCCTGCGGAACAGCCTATTTCTCTGTGATGCCATTCAGCAGCCCAGCATTAACTGGGGCAAGCAGTGAAAAGTCTGCTTTTTCTGAAATTCTCAAATCTAACCTGGTGCATAGAAACTACTTGTGGTGGAGGATAACGCTTCTGTGTTCTCATCAACCAGCTCCTCCCTTTTAGTCTTCTGCTTAGCTCCTTCCATCCTTTCCAGCCGTAGGCTGTGTCTCCACTGCAGATCTTACAGCAACACAGCAGGACCTCTGCACTTGCTGTCAGTTCTCCTGTATTGCTGCTCTGTGCCGTTGGAAGAGAGCTTGCCTGCCAGCATCACTAATCTACCCCCAATGAGCAGCAGGAAAGCATCTCCCACCACCATAGCACTGTCCACAGTGGCGCTTTTGTCTGTGAAGTTTCTGTTGGTCAGGGGCTGGGTTTTTTCACATCCCTCACCAGCAAGAGATTTGCTGACAAAAGTGCTAATGTCAGAAAAGCCGGACTTTAGCCTCCTCTGTGTCCGCAAAGTCTGCCTCTTTCTGTTCAACTGCTTCTGCTCCATCAGTTCGCATGTACCTTCATTTCTCTTTCAGCTCCTCCTCTTCGCTGCCGGCAGGGTTTGTTGCCACCCTCGCTCTTGTGGCGAACCTGCTTCTCTTCCCCTGCCTCCCTCCCAACAACTCTTCCCTTGTTCGCCTCTGGAGCGCTCTCCATCTCCAGCACAGCTGCCATTAGCCCATCCCTCCTGCTTCTGCCCTTGTGAGCACATACTTGGTCCCTTGGACACAGTTTGCACAGATCCCTCCAGGTGCCTTCTCATTTTCTCCCCCTGCCAAGGACACTGTGACCTTCCTTTGGCCCTTTCTGGTATTCTCTAGCTCTTTGCCCAGCCCAATCCTCTCCTTACTCCGTCGGCCACCCTTCTCCTGCACTGATGCCGATTCCCTGGTTTTCCCTTTTCCCAGTCCCCAGCCCTTAACCTAAGCAACTTCGACTTTTATGCTGATAACCGTCTGACTCCAGAGCTACTCAATTCCTCGCCTGCAGCTAAGAAATACACCTAGGCTAGTTACCTCTGCCAGTCCTCTTCACAACACAGTGCTCTGTCCTGAGCAAGCCGCGTCAGGGCCAGTGTTCCCTATAAGCCATGCCCGCCCAGTGCACAGAGCCCTGAGCCTCTGGCTGGGCGGGGCTGATTAATCACCTGTGAAGCTGTGGTGCCACTGCACAGCTTAGGGGAACACTGGTCAGGGTTCCTTCCTTCTCTGATCACCTTGCTGCGGTCAGTGCTGGTCCCCTTCCCCCACTTTCCGTGTCAGTCAGGCTGCAGGCATGGTGACGTCTCTCTGCCCTCAGATCTCCCTCCCCTCTCCTGACTCCGTGGCTCTGGCCTCTTGATTGCTGGCATCCACCATTCTGGCTGCCAAACCAAACATCAGCGCTGGAACTTTCCTTGCTCTCACGTCCTTCTTGCCTCTGCTCTCACCCTGCAGAGTGCCACTCGTGGAAGTCTTGTGGGAAATCTTACTGTGAGTTCATCCACTGTCCTCAGTGCTGCTTTGTTCCTGGCCCCCCCCACTACTTCCAGGGGTGCTGTTTGAGGGTTTAGGGGGCCAGTCGCCCCCCCCCCCCCGCGTTTGAACCCCTGATTTCATGCTCAAGGTCTGCTTAAAGCCTGTGCCCTGACTCCAGAGAGAGTTTGTAAATGCGACAGTTTGGGCTGCTTGCAGCTTTGCCTTGGGGACAGGGAGTTTGTTAAAAGAGAGGAGGGCAGGGGGACTCGGAGTAACAAAAGGATGGTTATTCAGGTAACTAAAGGAAAACATTGTGAGTGTGCTGCTTACAAGATGTGGGGAGTGTAGGAGTGAGTGTTGTGCTGCAGGGATCTGCATTTGGATCGCTGCTGTTAAACTTCTCATAAATGTTCTCGAAAAGGGGGTGGACAGGGACTAGTCCAGAGCTGACTGCCAAGAGTTACAAAGGGATCTCGCAGAACAGGTGAGTGGGCAACACAAGGGCAGATGGAAGTCAGTGTTGATAAGTGCATAGTAATGCACATGGGAAAATATAATCCCAACTACAGATACAAAAATAGAGTCTAAAATAGTTGTTAGCACTCAAGAAAGAGATCTTGGAACCCTCGTAGATCAGGGGTCTCCAAGCTTTTTAAGCACGAGATCACTTTTTGAATGTAAGTGCGATCGAAGAGCTACCTCACACCCAAATACCCTTGTCCCACCTCCTTTGTGCCCCTTCCCCGAGGCCCCATTCCTGCTCACTCCATCCTTCCTTCCTCCCCCATCCTCCCTCATTTTCACCAGGCTGGGGTGCAGACTCTGGTCTTGGATTAAGGGATCTGGAGTATGAGGGGCTCTGAGCTTGGGGCAGGCAGTTGGGGTGCAGGAGGGATGCTAGGTACAGGCTCTGGGAGGGTGTTTGGATGCAGAGGTGCTCGGAGCTCTAGGGCAGGGACTTGAGGTGTACACGGGGGTTCATGACTGGGGTAGGGTTTTGGGATGTGGGCTCCAGCTGGGCCCTGCTGACCTCAGGTGGGGGTGCAGTGGGGCTAAGCCAGGCTCACCCCTGCCCTGGCCCTGGACCACTCCCAAAAGCAGTCAGCAAACTCCCTCCCAAGTCCTGTTGTGTCCCCTCTCTGCTCTGTGGAAATAGGATACAGAATGAGAGGGGGGGCACCCTGACATCAGCCCCCTCCTGTCCCTCCCCTGCCCAGCAAGCAGGAGGCTCCTGAGGGGACAGCTTCAAGGCAGAGGGCAGGAGCTGTGCAGCAGTAGGGGAGAGGCAGCTATGTGCTGGCACTTGATAGCCTCTTGGCCGAACCAGTCGGGATCCCCTGGCAGAGGCTCCAAGATTGACCAGTAGATCCCGATCGACTGGTTGGTGACCACTGGTCTAGATAGTTCCCTGAAAACATCTGTTCAATATGCAGTCGCAGTCTAAAAACTAAAAAGCTATCAGAATATTGGGAATCAATAGGAAAGGAATAGATGAGACAAAATACCACATTGCATCTACATAAAATCATTGTATGCCCACATCTTGAATACTGTATGCAGATCCGGTCACCCCATCTAAAAAAAAATATAGTGAATTTGAAAAAGGTACGGAAAGGACAACAGAAATGATTAGGGGGTAAAGAACAGCTTCTATAAGAGGAAAGATGAACACAACTGGGACTTCTCAGCTTGGAAAAGAAATTACTAAGGTTGAGGGGATATGTTAGAGGTCTAGAAAATCATGAATAGTGTGGAAAAATAGAATAAGGAAACATTATTCATTCCTTAATTAACATAACTCAAAAAGCTGAGCCAATTAAATGTATTTGTGTGCAGCAGCAGACAAAAAAGCAAATAGAATGATGTTAGGAATCATTAAAAAAGGTAGCGAGAATAAAACAGAAAATATCTTATTGCCTCTGTATAAAACTATGGTATGCCCACACCTTGAACACTGCGTACAGATGTGGTGGTCTCATCTTTAAAAAAAAAATCTAGGCATTGGAAAAGGTTCAGAAAAGGGCAACAGAAATAATTATTGGTTTGGAATGGGTCCCATGTGTCGAGAGATTGAGAAGACTTGGACTTTTCATCTTAAAAAAGGAGAGACTAAGAGTGTGTCTACACTGCATTCCTCTTTCGAGAGAGGAATGCAATGCAGCTGAGCAAAATTGCAAATGGAGCACGGATTTGAATTTCCGGGGCTTCACTTGCATAATCGCGTCCAGGCGCTATTTTGAAATACCCTATTTTGAAAAAAGAAACGCTGTCTAGACGCAGTTATTTCGAAAGAAAACCCTCCTTTTGAAATTAGCCATAAACCTCATTTTATAAGTTTATTTTACGAGCAATTGCAAGGGAAGGGACTGTGAGGGAGACCCTCGAAAAACAAAACAATTAAAACCAATATATATATACTTTCCCATTACATATAATAACAATAAACAATTATTCTCCTTCCCATAATAATTCCCTTCAGACGCCACCTTATCTCGGGATTCTCCCTAGAGTCAGCATTCCATCATTATCTCCTAACGCAAGGCGAGAGCAAAGCTGGCCTGACAGTTCTCGTGGGGTGAGGGTTAGGTCCATTCCTCACCATTCTAAAATGACACCACATAGTCCTTGCTTCCACAACCTTAAAGACTAACAAAACATGTAGATGGGATCATGAGCTTTCGTGGGTACAACCAGCTGATACCACACCTACCTGTTTTGTTAGTCTTTAGGGTGCTGCAGGACTATTTGTTGTTTAAGTTGTTCCAGTTACAGACTAATTCAGCTACCTCCCATAAAAGTTCCTGTTTGTCTCTGCCACACGTGCTGTGTACCTGGGGAAAGGACCCGGAGGTCAAGGAGGAAAGTTATGTAGCATCTGCCTGGCATCATTCACAACTCCAGTTCTTATAACCCCTCAAATTTGCCAGGCTTAACTTTAATATTTTAATAATTAAAAATCTAACTGGCCAATTTGTATTATGTGTCTGTTACATGCATAAAGGTGCAAGTGCACAGATCTATCCGGCTCCTGTACATTCTTGTAAATATTGAGCTGGGTTTTCTTATAACCAGGGCTTGCTGAGCTGCGGCAAGGCCCGCTCGCCAGTCACGGTGTCCGGTGATCTGTGCATGCGCAGCTCGTTCTGCACATGCGCAGATCGCCCGAACCCGGCTCTTCCAGGTTGTAATCTACTCGCCATGGGCGAGTAGATTACATAGTTTGTCAAGCCCTGCTTATAACCATGTTTTCATTTACTCACCAGTCTCCAAAACTTTTCTCTTGGGCTACAGCAGGTGCAGGTTTACTTCCAAAGTGAACTTTAAATCTGTTCAAGAATTTTGCATTTCAAAGAGCTGGAAAATATTGTCTTTAAAGAAAGACTATTGTACATGCAAATAACTGAGGCTGAGCTGCAGTAATTTGCTAATGGTTTTCATGTGAATGAATGCACCATTACTATGTGTAATACAGTTAATGTAACTTCACTGATGTGTGTCTATGCCAGGCAGGAAAAAGAGGCTTATATCAGAGCAAAGTATGTGGAAAGAAAATTCGTGGAGAGACAGCCTGCATCAGTATCTCCTCCTGAGCCTGGCCCAAAAGTTCTGCCTCTCAGTCAGGAGGAAAAGAGGCTCAGCGGCACTGAAAAATCCCCTTTGGCAGGTGAATATGATGAACTGCTTCTCTCTCTGCTCCTCTGCCTTTGTATCTATTAGCATGTTCTTTTAAAATATGCTATTGGTATTTTTATTTACTGAGTTGCTGTCTCCATAAAGAGAAGCCAGGACTGTGTCTTGGTTGTTCAAAGTCTATTTTAGAGACACGAGACAAATATTTTAATGTGACTTGCCCTGGACTGTTTGATTTTAAGGGGGAAGAGCATCTTAAATTCAGAAATGTACTAACCACAGTCTTTCCTCCTAAACTTTCCCAATAACTTTCTCCTGCCCTTTTCCCTCCTTGCTGCCTGCTTTGTGCTTTGCTAACTTGCATGTCCCCAGCGGTTGCTGTAAGTAGCGACGAGGTGAGGCGGGAGTCTCTGTTCTGTCCCGATGAGCTAGATTCACTCTTCTCCTACTTTGATACCTCTTCAAAACTGCGTGGTAGTAAGTACTCCTCTCCTGGTGGATTCAGCATCTGCACTAGTGGTCCCTTGTGTGGTGTGGCCATCCCGCTGCCTGTAGTCCATTGTCTCCCAGCTATGGCATTGCTTCATGTCTCCAGGACCTCATTTAAGCTTTTGACATATGCTGACCCTTTCCTTTTCTGAAATGGCTGCGGTTTGAACCACTGCAAGTGTCTGGATCAGAAGTGCAGTTTCAGATTATTCTTCTGAATACTCCATAGTTACTGCTGTCCACTTGCCAGTAACTGGTAATGAATTCAGGACCAAGAGCTTGCTTTCTTGTCGTGTCGTCTGTGAAAGGGGACACCGCAGCAGGGGGACTCTAACGTCTTTTCCTAAAACCAGCGCGAAGCAGTGACAGCGGGATCCAGCGCAGTGCCGATGACAGCAGAGAACAGCTCGCCTCCACCCTCTCCACAAACAGCTTGTGTGAGCCAGGTCTGTCTGATCTTGCACTTCAAGATGGGACTAAGGGGTTTCTTTTTCTGATTAAAAACATGCTAGTAAAAAGCAGACTGCGCGTTGCTGGTCGTAGTAAATACTGTGTATTACTGCGATTTTCCCCATCCCTCTTCTGTCCCAAGTGCTGTGTTAACATAGCTAATCATTCCTGAGAGTGAACAGAAACGTGCCTTTCACTTTTCCTCCCTGTTTGCCATCCTTTCTCCTTCTCAAGTGTGGGAAAAGGAACATTAGAACTTAAGAACGGCCACACTGGGTCAGACCAAATGGTCCATCTAGCCCAGTGTCCTGTCTGCCGACAGTGGCCAATACCAGATGCCCCAGAGGAAGGGAACACAACAGGAAATCCTCACATGATCCCATCCCTGCCACCCACCTCCAGAGAAACAGAGGCTAGGGACACCATTCCTACCCATCTTGGCTAATAGCCATTGATGAACCCAACCTCCATGGATCTATCTAACTCTTTTTTTAATCCTGTTTTGAATCTCTCTAGCCTTCACTGCATCCTCTGGCAAGGAGTTCCACAGGTTGACTGTGCACTGAGTGAAGAAAACCTTCCTTTTGTTTGTTTTAAACCTGCTGCCTATTAATTTCAATTGGTGACCCCTAGTTCTTTTATTGTGGGAATAAGTAAATAACTTTTCCTTATTGACTTTTTCCACACAGTCATGATTTTATAGGCCTCTATCACATCCCCCCCTTAGTCTCCTCTTTGTAACCTGAAAAGTTCAAGTCTTTTTAATCTCTCTTTATATGGGACCCGTTCCAAAAACCTAATCATTTTTGTTACCCTTTTCTGATCCTTTTCCAATGCCAAGATAATTTTTTTTTGAGATTAGATGACCACATCTGTATGCAGTATTCAAGATGTGGGCATACCATGGTTTTATATAGAGGCAATAAGATATTTTCTTTTTTATTCTCTATACCTTTTTTAATGAGTCCTAACATTTTATTTGCTATTTTGACTGCTGCTGAACACTGAGTGGATATTTTCAGAGAACAATCCACAATGACTCCAAGATCTCTCTTGAGTAGTTGTAGTCAAATTAGTCCCCATTATATTGTACTTATAGTTAGGATTATTTTTTCCAGTGTGCATTACTTCGCATTTATCCACATTAAATTTCACTTGCCATTTGTTGCCCAATCACTCAGTTTGGCGAGATCTTCTTGGAGTCCCTCACAGTCTGCTTCTGTCTTGACTATCCTAAACAGTTTGGTATCATCTGCAATTTTGCCACCTCGCTGTTTACCCCTTTCTCTAGATCATATGAAGAAATTGAATAGGACGGGTCCCAGGACAGACCCTTGGGGGACCCCACTAGTTACCTCTCTCCACTCAGGAAAGTTTACCATTTATTCCTACCCTTTGTTTCCTGTCTTTTAACCAGTTCTCAATCCAAGAAAGGACCATCCCTCTTATCCTATGACAACTTAGTTTGCGTAAGAGCCTTTGGTGAGAGATCCTGTCAAAGGCTTTTTGGAAATCTAAGTACACTGTATCCACTGGATACTCCTTGCCCACATGGTTGTTGACCCCCTCAAAAAACTGTAGCAGATTAGTAAGGCAGGATTTCCCTTTACAGAAACCATGTTGATTTTCCCCCAACACATTATGTTTATCCATGTGTCTGACAGTTTTATTTACTATAATTTCAACTAATTTGTCCAGTACTGACATTAGACTTATTGGTCTGTAATTGCCTGGATCACCTCTATAACCCGTTTTAAATATTGGGGTAATGTTAGCGATCTTCCAATCATTAGGTACAGAAGCTGATTTAAAGGATAGGTTACAAACCACAGTTAATAGTTCCACAATTTCTCATTTGGGTTCTTTCAGAACTCTTGGGTGAATGCCATCTGGTCCCGGTGACTTGTTACTGTTAAGTTTATCAATTTGTTCCAAAACCTCCTCTGACACCTCAGTCTGGGACAAGTCCTCAGATTTGTCACCTATAAAGAATGGCTCAGGTTTGGGAATCTCCCCAATATCCTCAGCTGTGAAGACTGAAGCAGAGAATTCATTGAGCTTCTCCGCTATGACTTTATCATCTTTGAGTGCTTGTTTAGCATCTCAATCATCCAAGGGGCCCCACTGGTTGTTTAGCCGGCTTCCTGCTTCTGATGGACTTAAAATACATTTTGCTTAAAATACATATTTTAACTATTTGCTAGCCAATAGTTTTTGGCTAGCTATTCTTCAAACTCCTTTTTGGCTTTTCTTATATTTATACACTTAATTTGACAGAGTTTATGCTCCTTTCTGTTTTCCTCACTAGGATTGGACTTCCACTTTTTAAAAGGTGTCTCTTTAGCTGTCAGTGCTTCTTTTACCGGTTGTTAAGTGGTGGCTCTTTTGAGTCTCTTACTATGTGTTTTAATGTGGGGCATACATTTACGTTGGGCCTCCATTTACTCTTGTCACTGGACCTTTTAATTTCTGTTTCACTCATTTCCTCATTTTTGTGTAGTTCCCCTTTCTGAAATGAAATGCCCCAGTGTTGGGCAGCTGAGGGGTTTCCCCACCACTGGGATGTTAATTTTATTACACGATGGTCACTATTTCCAAGTGATCCAGTTCTATTTACCTCTTGCACCAGATCCTGCGCTCCACTTAGCACTAAATCAGGAACAGCCTCTCCTCTTATGGGTTCCAGATCCAGTGGCTCCCAGAACCAGTCATTTCAAGTATCAAGAAATTTTCTCTCTGCATCCCGTCCTGAGGTGACGTGTGCCCAGTCGATATGGGGATAACTGAAGTCTCCCACTATTAACAAGGTTTTTAATTAGAGAGGCTATCAAATCTCCTTTAACATTTCATAGTCACAATCGCTACCCTGATCAAGTGGTCAATAATATACCCCTATAGCTATAGTCTTATTATTGGAGCATGGAATTACTATCCATAGAGAGTCTATGGAACGTTTTGGCTCATTTAAGATTTTGTCTTCATTTGATTCTACATTTTCTTTCGTGTATAGTGCCATTCCCCCACCAGCACGACCTGTTCTGTCCTGATATATTTTGTACCCTGGTATGACTGTGTCCCATTGACTGTTCTCATTCCACCAAGTTTCCATGATGCCTATTATATCAATAGCCTCCTTTAAAACTAGGCACCTCCAGTTCATCCATTTTACTATTTAGACTTCTGGCATTTGCGTATAAGCACTTTAATAATTTGTTACTATCTATCTGTCTGCCGTTTCCTGATGTTAGACTCTTTCTTTTGATTGTCTCATCTGATGCAACCCATACTTCCATCCTCTCCTCCTGCCTAGAACATAGAGCATCACTATTAACAGAACCTCCCCTAAGAGATGTCTCTGTCTGATCCACGTTTTCCCCCAGCCCCTAATTTAAAAACTGCTCTACAGCCTTTTTAATGTTACATGCCATCAGTGTGGATCCACTTTGGTTTAGGTGGAGCCCATCCTTCCTGTACAGGTTCCCTCTATCCCAAAAGTTTCCCCAGTTCCTAATTAATGTAAACCTCTCCTCTCTACACCATCATCTCATCCACGCTTTGAGACTCTGAAGCTCTGCCTGCCCACCTGGCCCTGCGCGTGGAACTGGAAGCATTACAGAGAATGCCACCACAGAGGTCCTGGATTTCAATCTTTTTCCTAACAGCCTAAATTTGGCCTCCAGAACCTCTCTCTGACCCTTCCCTACGTTATTGGTACCCACACGTACCACGACCACTGGCTCCTCCCCAGCACGACACATAAGTCTATCTCAATGCCTCGAGAGATCCACAACCTTGGCACCAGGCAGGCAAGTCACCATACAGTTCTCCCGGTTGCCACAAATCCACCTCTCTGTGTTTCTAATGATCAAATTTCCCATTACTAACACCTGCATTTTCCTAATGACTGGAGTTCCCTCCCCTGCAGATGTATCCTCACTGCGAGAGGATACCGCAACATCCTCTGGAAGGAGGGTCCCAACTATGGGATCTCTTCCCTCTGCTCCATTTGACAGTTCTCCTTCCCTGAGCCTTTCATCCTCCTTAACAGCACAGGGGCTGTCTGACTGGAGGTGTGACAGTTCTACGGCGTCCCGGAAAACCTCATCTACGTACCTCTCTGCCTCCCTCAGCTCCTCCAATTCATCCACCCTGGCCTCCAAAGCCCATACACGGTCTCTGAGCTCCTAGCACCGAATGCACACAATCGTCACCTGCCCCAGGGCAGGTATATATGCTACATTGAGTGCAATTAACAGAATAGCCCCCACCCTGCTGCTGGGCTCCTGCCTGCATTCTCTCCTGCAGCTACTTAGTTTACTGAGAGGGGTTGTAATTAAACCAGGAAGCTTTGTTTTTAGTTTAGTTTAGAAGTTTTAAAGACTGGCAAGTGCACCTCACCCCTTTCCAACTCCCCTGCAAACCTCCCCCTCGAAACTCCGTTAGCTGCCCCTCCCCTGGTCGCTGACTCGCGGGCTTTGTAATCCCTGGCCTTCCTGATAGCCCCGCCCCCTGGCTAAGGCTCGACCAATGAACAGAGAGTATTAGATTTCAAATCCTTTTTAAGACGTTCACAGCTTCCAAGTGCTGGCCACAGCGCACGGCCCTTCAGACAAACAGCTCAGCACTTGAATTACCAAACAGACAGACAGACACAAGCTCAGCACAGTTTCTTTCAGGCAACTAGCAAGTAACCCCTAAGCACAAACACAAGCACACCCCCTGCAGACAGCCACCTCCCTCAAGGGTCCCGTATTGGCTCCTCCGTCACCTGGAGAGCTCCCTCCCGGAACCCCTGTGAGCTGCCTCTGGCCACACAGGATGAGCTAAATCCTAAATGCCAAAGCAATACCAAGCTGGAATTTCCTTTGCTTCATTCAGAGCAGAGCTGTTTGGCTGCCCTCTGAAAGGAGGCCTCTGGCATCGAAGACTCTCACCTCTGGCTACCCACCAGTCATAAGAATTGCAGAGAAGTGTCCAGAGGAAGGCACACATGGCTGAATATATGTTGCACCCTTGTAGAAGGAATTCTGACTCATGCAGAAACAATGGGAATTGCATTCTCCCGGAGAGCTGAATGAATGTGCAGTTTGTGTTGGCATCTGGAAGCAGAGCAATGAAACCATCAAAGTTAGGAGTGCCTTTAAAAGTTGCTCTGAATTTCCCCAAAATACCACCATTAGCCCAACTAGTAAAAACTACAGTGTTTTCAGTGTCGGGGTAGCCATGTTAGTCTGAATCTACATAAACAACGAGAAGTCCTGTGGCACTTTATGCATGGCATCTGACCAAGTGGGTCTTTGCCCACGAAAGCTCATGCTCCAATAAATCTGTTAGTCTATAAGGTGCCACAGGACTTGTTGTTTATGCAGTGTTTTCAGTGCAGTCGGAAGACGGCCTGGGCCCAAAGTGCTCTTCTGCAGCGTGATAGGCACACCTGCCTGGTTTTCCCCCCTCGCAGACTCCATAGATATAGTCTAGAATCTTTCTGAAGGCAACAGCTCTTGTGGAGATCATCGATTGCACAAGTCCCTTGTGCGCAAATGACAGACAAACCATGTCCTCTGTACTCCAAAATGTCCCCAGCATTGACCGAATAGCACACGCAAGATACAGCCCCAGCACCCCTCACGAGGCCTCAGCTTGCCCTTGCTTTTGGAGTGCATCTCCTGTCTTTTTGCGGTTACGCAGCAGCTTGCTCTCATGCTCCCCCTGGGTGCAGCTCTCCAGCATGGAGATACTAGCCAGTAAGCCTCAAGGTCTGGCTTGGGAACTGGCTAGCAAACCTCTCTTGCTGCTTTTGCCCTCAGTCTTTCCCCCAGGAACTGTCGTCTGCTTCCCTCTGGGACCATGTGATAGCCCTGGTCATTGGCTGCTTGTATCTGCCTCTGCCTCCCGCTCAGGCAGCTCTGATTCACCAGGTCTCTCTCTGCATCTCCCTGGTCTGTTATAGCTCCAGCTGCTTTGGCTACATGGGAGAATCTTTCCTGGTTCGTTCACAGGAGCCAAGCCGCAAGTTGCACTTGTAATTCCCTTCAGTAGATAAGATCAGAAGGAGCCACTGTGATCCTCTAGGCTGCGCTCCTGTACCACCCAGGCCATAAGGCTGCCCTGCAAAGCATATCAAAGAGCCGCCCCTCCAGGCTTTGTGTGCGCTTTTTCTAAGTACCTCGGGGCCTGTCCGTGCTGCCTGGGCCTTGTAGTCAGGCTGCCCAACAGATTTACTGCAATGCAAACCGTGTGTTAAAGCAATATGCTGATGAACTGTAAATACGCAGGGTGGGTGCTTCAGTCACAGGGTCTCAGACTTCATTGCAGCAGGGCCCTCTTCTGACAGCAGGCCTTTCTGAAGGGCACCAGCGGGCAGGCCTGGAGCCTGAGCCTGTCCGCATCCTACCTCCCCAGGGGAGGGGAAGGGGGTGGGAGGCAAAGCCCAAGGGCTTCAACCCCACATTGAGGCCCATAATTTTAAGCCCAGCCTCCAGGACTAGAGCCCTTTGGAACCCAAACTGCTTCCATGTGCAGAGCAGCCGCACCTGCCCATTTCAGCCGTTGCATGGCTATTGGTGTGTGCACCGTAGTGACGCTAGGTGGTTACTGTGACGCCTGTTTCTGCTAGGGTAGCTTAATAGCAGCTTGCTGGGTATTGCTGGTGTGGATGTTTGTAAGGAGCGGGGGACAATAACATTTCTGGGCTGTGATTCTTGTTCTCCGAAGTCAGATGCAATAGCTAGAATCACGAGCAGCGTTCCATAATTACTAGTAACTTGGTGGTGGTAGATATTTTTGAACGGAACCACAGAGTGACTTTTGCTGGCTGATGGAATGTAGCTGTGACCATCTGTGTCCCCTGCTGGCAAGGTGATTCGGTGGCTCAGAACGCTGTTCTGCAAGGTCTGCCCTGCCACGTGCTAGCCACACACAGTGCTCGATCTCAGCATTGGAAGTGCGTTCGGTACTTCCCGAGAGCAAAAATGACAGGTCGTTAATCGTCTTTCTTTCAGAAGGAGAAAAGCGAGATCCTGCCGTGCCTCGTGATTCGACACAGCTCCGCCCAGGACTGCAGCTTTATCGTGCTGCCTACAAGAAGAATCTTCCTGATATGGCAGAAGCATTGGCCCATGGAGCTGAAGTAAACTGGGTCAATGCAGAAGAAAACAAAGCAACCCCTCTGATTCAGGCAGTCTTAGGGGTATGTGACTTACTGCCTCTTGATTGGGGGGGCAGTACAAATATCTCTGGGTAGGTGCTAACAGCCAAGTACTTGCTTTGCTGTCTAATGATGGCGTTTGATTTTTGGTGATGAATGACTATAAAATTACCTCCCTTGCTCATGAAGTTATCACCGAACGTTCTCCGTTACTGGCCAGACATGCACTGCCAGGGCTTCCATGTGATATCGGAGGCCAGGCCCTCTGGGAAGTAGGATTTGGCCTGAGTTCTACAGGGTTGAGTATCGAATTGGTCTTTTGTCTTCATTCCTTAGGGCTCATTGGTTACTTGCGAGTTCCTGCTGCAGAATGGCGCCAACGTAAACCATAGGGATGTGAAAGGAAGAGGACCCCTGCACCATGCCACCGTCTTGGGCCACACTGGGTAATGCGCTGCTGCAGTACATGTTGAACCACCACTGGTCCCTGTATTGGCAGTTCTACCTTCTTGCACTGCCAGCGTTTCCCGGCGTTCTCATACCTTGTTAAATACATTCAAGGCCACTCTGACTGTTATGCACAGCCTCTTGTCCTTGTCGCATTTTCATTCACAGCCAGGCTGAAAACCCAGCGTCCTTCCCGCAATAGCCTCTGTTCAGTGATCTTTTGAATACACTCCCTCACTCTCTTGCGTTACCCATTGCTGCTACCTCCTTAGGTGTGCTGCGCTGTGATGCTGGTGACCAGTGGCTAGAACTGGTTCAGAGGGGGCCAGAACGGTCCCTGGCTACTTCCTGCCAGCACACACTGCTCTGCCGGTGTAGTCAGACATTGCCGGGCACAGTGCGGCGCAGATCTATGACCGAGGCCCCTACATGCTACTACAACAAAATAAAGTAGAAAATAAGTCACCCCCCAGCCTGCTCCCTCCCTCCTGTCCAGACTTTGCACCCCCCCTCCATTTTGTCATCGTGGATGGTTAGCTGGTGATCCACGGAAAGGTCCGTGTTGAGCAGTGTGGGCTGAGAACCACCGCCCTAGAGCATCTGGCAGCAGCCTCCATCAGAAGACAGGATACTTCACTAGATAGACCCGTGGCCTGGTATGGCCCATATGGTCATTGTTTTGTTCGTGCCTTTGGCCTTACTGCATGTAGGGAGGGGGGATTGTAAGTTTCCATTCCCTCAACCTGATCGGCAAGGTGCGCCCGTGATATTCTTCAGTGGTTATCCTATACCGCCAGCTTATTTTTGACCAAGTAATGACTTTTTGCACTAGTGAAACCTGGGCATCATTTCCATTGAATTAATCAGATGGATTCAAGCGTGTTGCTAGGGCTTGTGTAAAATGCACTTGGAAGGGATTTGAGATGTTCAGATTATTTTATACTCAACTGTTTTGGATCCAGCTTATCTGTAAAAATGTTTGATTTTTTTTTTCTGGTGGAAATTAAGCAATAATGACATTTCTTTAATAGGCAAGTGTGTCTCTTTCTAAAACGAGGAGCAAACCAGCATGCAGCTGACGAAGACGGGAAAGACCCATTGAGTATAGCTGTAGAAGCTGCAAATGCGGATATTGTAACACTGTAAGTGTGTTTGATTAGGCTGAATTTCAGATTTTTCCTGTATTACTTTAGTCTGAGTCCTGTAAGCAGTTAAGAAATACTTAGATAGATTTCTGCGAGAATCAGTCTAGTGGGAAAGGCATAGTATTCACTGGAGGAACTGAAATAAGCCCTATGGTGTTTTTTTTTTTTTTTTACTGATAAAGCTCAGAAATGCTTTAAAGTTTTATCCTGGAGTGTTTTCAGTGCAATCACAATGACATTCCTGTCTTCTCCACACCACAGGTTACGCTTGGCAAGAATGAATGAAGAAATGCGTGAATCAGAAGGACTTTTTGGACAGCCAGGTCAATTCTCTAGTAACAACCATACTGAGATGCAATATAAGAAATGCATTCAGGAGTTTATTAGTTTGCAGCTAGGTGACTCATGATTTTTCACCCAAAGAAAACTCAAGTCGCTGCATACCTCAGTGTTTTCATAATTAACGTATATTCGTATGACGTTTGACTGAAGTGCAGTTTACACTCTAAACAGTCAAGTGTTCACAGGCTGAGCATGGAGAGTGTTTGAAACTCAGAATTGTAGCACTAATGTTTGCTGGCCCTCCATGTCTTCTGCTGTTACATTCGGCCAAACACAGGGCAGTGTCCAGCTGCAGCCTTTTAGATGGATGGGTTAGCAGCAGTCAAGGAATTAACCTTACTACAGGAGGAATGTTTGTCTTTAGCATTACAACCCCTTTTTCTGAGGCCCGCACAAAACAATCCTACAGAATCGCTATGGGCAGGAACAGGATCAGGAAGGCTTTTTGCATAAATCATGTTTATGTTGTACAGAAGTTAGACCAAACATTTACTTTTAAAGAGACATTTTTGTACTATAGAACTCACCCAGGACATTAGAAAACATTTATGTGCATCTGTTCCAATTGGTGTTAAGAAGCAAAATATCCCACATGGCAAGTACATCCAAATAATTCATGGGCAAATCTTACCTCTTACGCCTCATGTCTAAACTTGTATTTGGACAAACCACGTATATTACGGGGGACTTATTTAAACTCATGTTAAAGGAAAGCAATAATAGAACTGAAGTGGGTTGGCTGGTTTTGGTTAAATCTGACTTAAATGGCCACCAGTCAGGGAACTTAGTTAAAGGAAAACCATCCTGCTTCAAGGGCTTATTCCTGCAAAGTGCTAAACACTCTGGTGTTGGTCTAGCAAAACGCTTATGCCATTCACTTCTAAGTGATTGCTTGTGAATAAGTGCCTTGCCCGCAGATCAAACCATATACCAATATCTTGTAAGTATGCCCATAAATACCACATAATAATCCAGTATTCAGAAACCTAGCGTTAACAGACCTCCTCGGGGTGGATTTTCAACCTTGTGTATTTTCTTGGAATTGTGGTTTAAATTCATATAAAAGGCTTTGACGTTAATCAAAAATAGTGCAGGCGCTTCTGCTGAGTAAAGGGAAGTCCACCCCTTTGACTGCCCAACAGTTAGCCAGTGGCATTAACTGCCAGCGAGATGCATGCTATTTCATTGGTAGGCTGTGGGGAACAGCCTCCCTACCTAGTTCTCAATTCCATTTTCATTTTAAAGGGAAAGAAAGAAATGGCCATGTGTGTATTCTAAGGTGTGAGTGTGCTCAGGGAGCCATAGCTGTGCAAGCTGTAATGAGACTGTGGCTAAAAATAATGACCGCACGGTGGCACGGACTTCAGCACAGACTGTACAAACCTGCCTGGAACCCGTGGTGCCCACTGGTGTTGCTGGGCTGCACCAAAGATCCGTGTGGCTAGGTTGTGTTGGCTTCTTTTAGCTGTACCAGCTAGATTATAGTTACTGCTGGTGTGCTGACCTGAGCTGCATCCACACCTCCGACTGCAGTATCCACGTACCCAAGCCATGAAGTCAGTGAAACTACCAATTAGCTTCTCTAAGCACCATATTTTTGGTGTGAACACGTACAGTTGGTTTGAACTATTGAAGGAACATATACATTACTTTGCATGGTACAATGGGTCTTCCAAAACGTACTTAATATACAAAATACACATTGCTGGCGGTGGAAGCCATATACTCCATGGTACTAGTCCTTGTAAGGATGTTAAATTGCAGTTAATTGACTAGTCGAGTAGTCGACAGGCACTTCCGCATCCCGGGGTCAGCGGGCTCTTGTACATTTCAAAGGAGGAATGTGGAACTCCGTGTACAGCCCGGGCCAGCGGGAAGTTCCGCTGGCCCTGGCTGCAGGTGCATGCTTTGAAATGTACAAGAGTCCCCAGCTAACCCCAGGCTTGACGCGCTGCCCCTTTGAAATGCTGAGGCTCCTCTTTTGAAAGTGCAATCCGAAGAAGATATGCAAATTCCTGCAGAATTTGCATATCTTCTTTTGACTGTTCCCCGTAGTCTAGATGAACCCTATCTGAGAAGCAAATGCTTATTGGCTAGTCGACTAATCCTTACCATCCTTAATGCCTTGTGTAATACTTGAGAGTACTCACCTTTCGGTGCTACAGAAAGTCTGTTACTGGGCATCTGCCTCTCTCTTTCCTGTCTTCTGAACTGTTCGGTGTTGCCTTGCGTGTTGTTTTGTTTGGAATGGTTAAGCAGTGATATAGTATTTTTGTATTACAAATCTGCACTTTAGCGACAATTGGCTTGGAAAGGGCCTTTCCAGAGTTCAATGTAAAATGCTGTTTTACAAGAGGGGCAGTATTAAGTATTTTCAAGCAGCATGCCAACCTAAGGGACACTTTATTTTCCTTGTCTATTTTTGTATGAGATACTTTTTAAAATCCAGAATAGCCCAAAATATCTGTCTCCCTATATAAAAAAATGTTCCTATGGGATGACAGAGCGATGTCATCACGTCTCTCTGCGTCCTACCTGCCTTCTCCCTTCCTCCCCCCTCCCCTTTCCCCAGTGCTGAGGAGCCAGCCCCGCCATGCCGCAGCCTCCCTCCTCCCCAGTGCTCAGCGGGGAGCCAGGGCTGCCCTCATCCCAGCAGCCAGAGGGAGAGAGCCGAGCTGGCAAGGCCTTGGCCCGGCCTCCCTGCCCCTTTGGTGGCTGGGGGGAAAGCGCAGGGGCTGGCGAGGCCTTGGCCCGTTCCCTGCCCTACCCCCAGAGAGGGGGTTGGCAGGCATAGCGAGCAGGGAGTGCAGCCCCCTAGTTTCTTGCAGAAACAGGTTTTTTTGAGGCAGAACTAGAAATGTTAACTGCAATGCAGCACTAGTTTACCAATGGGATTGATTTCCTTTTATTTCTGCTGTGCTGTTAATTGAGTACATGCATTAGATGTGGTCAGTTCTTTAGTGTAGTTCTCCTGATGAATGATCAGGACTCCAGTTTTATTGTTTGCTTGCCTCTCAGTAGAAGTAATTAGAAGCTGCAATGAGCAAACATGCTGTGTGTGGGTTCAGATTTTCAAAAGTGCTTGGTGCTAAACCCAAAAACTGAAAGGAAGTTCCCTTTTTAAAATGTGCTAGTGATTGTGCTTATTTTTAGAGCTGGGGCAATTTCTGAATGACTACATTTTATGATGTAAGCCCTGCCGCTATTTCTATTTTGTTCTGGTCAATGTCACTTCTGAGAGTGCCTGTTCAAATGAAGGGGCCTGGGTGAAAAGCCGTGGTCAGCAATGGGTCATTGTCTTAGTGTAGACTAGCGAGGTTCCCAGGTGTAAGGCACGTGCATGTTAAATGTTGCATTGAAAAATAAAACAAAATGCCAGTTTGCCTACTCAGATACTAACGCACCAGCACTTGCAAACTTGAATTTCCTCAGTAATATAGGAAGCCACTCTGCTCTTATACGCAGGGCCCTGCCAATTTCACAGTCATAGGATTTTAAACATCGTCAGTTTTATTATTTCAGCTATTTCACTCTGAAATGTCCTGTGGGCGTAACTGTAGGGGCCTGACCCAGAAAGGAGTTTGGGGAGGGAGGAGTGTCACAAGGTTATTATGAGGAGGGTTGTGGTACTGTCACCCTTACTGGCAGCTTCAGTGCTGGGCAGTTGGAGGTTGGCGGCTACTAGCTGGGAGCCTGGCTGACGGCAGAGCTGCTGCCCATGGATAGCCTGCTGTGGTATTGCCACCCTTGCTGCTACGGGCAGCGCTGCCTGCAGAGTGGGGCGCCCAGCCAAGAGCTGCATGCTGGCCTCTGTGCAGAAGTAAGGTGGCAATGCTGTGATCTTCCCCACTCCTCACAACCTGCAGCCCGCCCACTGCTCCTTTTTGGGTCAGGAGCCCAGTTTGAGCAACGCGGGTCGGGTCTCCTCTAGGAAACCTTTAGAGAATAGGTTAAAGCCACACAAGACCAGATTTCATGGGCTGTAACACATTTTTCATGGCTGTAAATTTGGTAGAGCCCTACTTGCTGCTAAGTGTTCTATTATGTACTAGCTAATAATCCTTATCTTATGTACTTGCTGGTTAAGGACTTTTTCTTCACCCCTTATTTCTGCCATAGATCTGTTTGAGAGAACCTCTGACTATTTCCTTTTTAAAATAATGATTTTATTCTTTCTGTTTTAAACATGTTTTCTTTTACATTGCTTTAAAATGCTTGCATCTCTCTAACTTTGAACTTTCCTCTGTGTGGCTGCCTTTGAGGCACTGTTTTCAGGTATAGTTTGGCTTTGTTTAATTTGCTTTTACAAAATGTGCATGGAGCTAACCAGTCTGAGAGAGGTGATGTCACCAATCAATGTTATGCCGTACGTGAACAAACAATCTGTTATACAAACATGTAAGTGTTCTGCCGTAATCACTGGGACATTCGTGAGATGATGCATGGTGTGAGTCGTCGTGAGAAATGTTTTAGAAACATTTTCCTAATTTATTTTTTCTTCTACCCAGGAGATGAAACTTACCAGGACATTTTTCGTGATTTTTCCCAAATGGCGTCCAATAATCCTGAGAAGCTAAACCGTTTTCAGCAATCAGATTCACAGAAGTCTTGAGTGTCTGAGAAGGAAAAGAACAAAACCTGGTGGTTCTCTAATGCTTATAGCGCAGCAGTCTTTCCTTTTGTTCTGCTCCTGTCACTGTGCTTGCGGTTAGCTCTTGGGCAGTCTGGGTTGAGTGGCCACTGCAGTGCAGCCTTAGGCTGGGCAGGAATGTGCCGCGTGTGCTTCAGAGTGAATCCCTCACCAGCGGGGTGCTGCCTCAAGCTGGGGAGGGGGGTGGTTCTCCTGGGGAAGCAGGATTTGGTTGCTGGCAGAGGCTGGGACGGTTGCAGAACTCATAACCTGTGTGTGCTGTGGGATGGCCCAGACCTTCTGCCTAGCTGTGATCTGCAGCCTCTGTCTCCTGACGGCAGGCAAGGACCAGCCTGCCCTTCCCTCCAGCATCTTTGGATGGGGTCACCTGCCTGAACTCCCCTTTGGCAGACCTGCCCACGACATACACGCCCCATCACTGCTAACATTGTCGCAGGCTCTTTCCCAGCTGACTGTGCCCAAGCCGTGCCTGCTGCTAGCCCAGTGACCACTGCACCCTAGAGGCCCTACTGTCTGAAGAGCAGGCACTCCCCTGTTTACATTAGTACGTGCTGTGAACACATTCTCTGGGGAACCTTCCCTTCGGAGTAAATTTGATCTAATGCCATCAAGATTTGTGTTTAATGCATTACACTGGCTGGCCTCAGAATGCATCGCAAACGCTGGAATTAGGGAGGAGAAGATAACTAAGTGAGCCAAGCAGGGCATCATTACAGGACAGGCATAGTATTGAAGGGTGCTTTGCTCCCCGGCCAGCTGTCAGTATGTATTGTTCCCAATAAAAACATTTAAAACACACACGTGATGCAGCCATCAGGCCAGAGCCTGCCACAGTATAGTCTGTGCACCTACGCTCACTAATGTAGGCCATGTCGTAGAAAACCCAGAAGTTTCACTGTTCCGCTGCTCTGCACTCTATTGGCAGCCACAAGAACTCTGCAGCGGGCTCCATGCCGCGGTCTGTCTGTCTGCACGTGTACGTGATGTACAGGAAGGATGATCTGTGTGTTTACAGCTCGTAGCATATAGAGAGAGAATTCCCCAAAGCATCAGAGGCTTACTTAGTTATCGATTCTCCATTAGCTGGCACTTTGAGCAGTGTAAGAGATTTCTAGGTAGTTCTTTCAAACTACTGCATGCGTCCTGTAATCTGCCTCTGCTGTTCCAAACAATGTGCTATAGTGCTGCTAATATTTACTTTAGCAAGAAGTGAGATTTTTAAAAATTGGCTTGTAACAGTGCAAATACAGAAAAGGTTTTCTAAATCTGTGTACATGTGTGATCAAATCAGGCTTTTCCTGGCACGTTGAATTTCAGACAGCTGTTTCAGAGATTTATTCTTGTGCAGTAAATATCTAATCAAAATAAAATACACGGAAGATCTTTGATACCAGAACAAGATCTTCATGCTGCAGAAAGTGTCCAGGAGATTCCTGTGGTAAATTGATACATTTTACAGTCTTATCATTGACTCATTTGTAGCCTACTTACTTTAAACCAAGTAAATTGGGGCCCTTTTTAACTGCATTTTTTTGGACAGAAATAAGTTTGAGTTTGCTGCTTACAAATGAGTCTCAAAAGCTTTGTTAACAGGAATGGCTTCCTGGAGAAGGCTTGCAGGCATCCCGATCTGTCATGCAGCAGCATTCTATTCTGTCTTGGACGTTAGTAGTGCGTAGAGAGGGGAAGCTTCCGTGTCTGTAGCTGGGACGCTGGGTAGGATGTGTCCAATACCGAGTACACATTTTAGATCACAGGTCTGACTAGAGCTGCCTTGTCCTCTTCCCTAACAAATGCTGCTGTGACTGGAGCCCGGCTCCCTTGTTCCGTGGCTGCGTGGAGCCCCTGCAGCGTTACTCACCCGCGCTAGGCGGGGAATGGTGACCTTTATGCTGGTCTGTGGATTGTCTGCAAGAGCTCTGAGAGGCGCCCGAGAGATGGTGAAAACTGGGAAGCGTTTTGGCAGGTTGTTCCTTGGCCTGTGTGTTTGCCAGAAGAGCATTGTTGTGACCACTGGCCTGCTGACATGCTTTGAAAGTTTCTGGTGCCTAGCGAGATCAAGTCTCCAGTTAGCAGGACAGAGTACTGTTGACCCCTGGCTACAGAGATGGTGCTTGAGGGCAAATCTGTGCCTTGCAGGCTGCTTTTATGACCAATTGTATTAGGAAATTTCCACTCCGGCTTTGAGGTGAATCTGACTCTAACTTGAATTGTGTGCATGCAGTAAGATTGCATTGCGCTTTAGTATTGGCTGAACCAAGTGCCAAGTCATGGGGAATTTTAGTTGCAGTTCATGCTTTCATATAGCTATGGAACACAAGTGACCTTAATCTGTGAAGAAGGCAGCACACATTTTCTTAGCACAGCTTTAAATTGATTTATCATTGTAAAATGGTGTGAAACCTAGTATTGGCTCCCCTACTGAAGGCTTTTGTTCTCTTTACTCTGGTCCAGGTAGGCCAGATGTGCAGAAAGATTTCTGGAATGAGTAACTATGAAAAAGCACATCATGCATTAGCACACTTTGTTTTGTTATGATTTGCTTAGGACACCTGCTGGTTCAAACGGGTGTCTGTGATGTTTCATTGCAGTCAATACTTACTTTGATGACTTCCTGTTTTCAGTTACTGTCGGTACAATGCGTATACATTCAGGTATTTCTGTACTCCGCTGAATTTTATGCCACTTGACATACTGCAATCATTCTCCTTTTCCAGGAGCTAGTGAATCCAGTAGAAATTTTGCTTTGCTTTCACTCCTGTTGCTGGTGGAACAGGCACTTCAGTTCATTGATACACGGAGAATTTAGTTTACTCGCCTGTACATACGGGACCTAATCTCAACCTCATAGAAATCCTAGGTGCTGGGCTTCAGTTTGTGCTCTTCATGATTTATACGTTCATGGTATGTTGGAAGATACTCTCTGTACCTATCACGGGTCGGAATTCATTGTCAGCCCTGTCTCCATGTAAACAAACCTCCTCTCAGTCCTGTTGGTTTGTCAGTAAATTCTCCATATAAAGTGGAGTCTCTTGCTCTGAATCCTGACTGGTACCCTCAGCATATTGTCTGAATTATTAGAAATCCCTTTGATGTGTAGCAGTTATCTGTAAGCATTGGTGCATTACATGAGACCAAGAAGAAAGGTATTGTGCTATAATGTCTGTGTATAGACAGCTACTGGGAAGCACTGAAATCCTGTTTTTAACAAACGTGCATGTGAAGTATGCATTTTAATAATATCTCTGAATGGTGCCAAGAACCACAAAAGGACCATTTCATAAAATTAAAACATTCAAATACCTTGAATCCAAGGCATGAAAGTTGTAACAACATCAAACTGAGTAAGACACTGAAAGCGTTTTAAAAGCGAATTCTGAAAACATCCAGTGTTCATCCACCTACACACAGGCAAGGAATATTTCCTCTGTTAAATACAATGCTATGGTTGATATCCCTTTGCACAGAGTTCCGCCTGACACGCACAAATGTCTCGGTATAATATCTGTTTGTACAAATATACCCTTCTAAAACAGTCACTCAACTATCTGTGGATCTGGTGGGGGAAGACATGAATGTACTTATTTGCATTCCCCCCCCTTGCCCCGTTCTTTCTTTACTTGTCTATGTACTGTATTTCTTCTTCTCCACCCGTGGATGGAGATCGTAAGGGAGGAAAATTCCCACCTGATTTTTAACTGAAGATCTGACTTTTCCCCGTGTTATGATAGTAATTTCTGAGGAGTCAACCTAGGTTCTCTCAGGCTGGAAGGTTAGTCTGTTTGGAGTGATAAATGACTTTCTGTACCTATCCCTGAGTAACTCTATTAGACAGTGTTTTGAACCATTCCAGTAAATGCTTATAGTCACTTGTGATTTTTTGGTTTTCTAAATGCATAATTGTAAAGAATGTATAACCAGCCCGACTTCGCATTTAATAAGTCTACAGACTTTGTATCAAAAACTTGAATGTAGTTTTATTGTAGTTTCATTGTAAAGGGAGAGAAATGCATATCTTTCTAGTTACTCTATGTACATTGTGTAAGAATTGTAAATACTATACTTGAATAAAGACTTTGTATGCTGCAAACCCTGATGAAACGTCTACATCTGTCCAGGCTCTTCCATAGTCTCGGGACTACAAGCCAATACAGCTTGAAAGCAAGCAGCTGTCTATTCCCAGTTTGCCTGAGAGTCAAAGGTAAGTGGTGGCAGGTACTGTGGCAGAGGAAAGCTTCCACTTGCTGAGTGGGAGGGAACAGGAGCCTCTCCTGCGGAGTCTAGGAATTTTGCAGGTTTTCTTTTTTTTGCTTTGAAATGCGCCTGCACCCTGATGCTTTGGCTGGAGGAGTTGGAATTTGAGGAGGGAACAGGTCTTGGTGTGAGAGATGGGCCTTTTGCCTTCCCCATGAAAGTCCACCCACATTTGGCCAAGTCATAAGGCTTGACGTCTTTGATTTTTTTTACAACCGAAACCTCTGAAGATTGTGCTGTGTGTGAGCGTGCTGGAGTATGTCAGTCTCCAGTGCTGACCATGGTGCCTGCCCCATGGCGAGTGTGTCACAATTAGGCTCTGGCCTGAGTGAGAGGGGCCAGCAGGACTCCTGTGTTCTGGCTTCGCTGAACCAGGCTGGGGTTGGGTACTGGGAGCCTTTCTTACGTCTGCTCCATGAGCCCCTGGTGGGGGTCTGTGCCGGGGGGAGGAGCAAGCGGTCTCTTGGGTGGGCTGGTAATCCCTGTAGGGGGATAAATGCCAAGGGAGGAGTGAAGGGAAAGTGGACTGGGGCGGGGAGGCGAGAAACGCGCTGGGTGTAGGAAGGGGCCAGGGTGGGTCGGGCTGGGCCGCGCGTGGGGGCAAGAGGCAGGTTTTCCTCCGTGACTCCCCAGCTGCTGCCCAGCAGGAAAACTCTTCGCGGGTCCCTGCTCGGCTCGGGGGCAGGAAGCATCGGACCGGACAAAGGCAGCGCCCAGCACAGGGCCCCAAGCTCCAGCCTTGGCAGCGCCCTGCCCCTTGCACACGCTGGGCTCCCCCTTGCACGCACGCGGGGCTCCCCTCCCCCGCCCCTTGCACACGCTGGGCTCCCCTCCCCCGCCCCTTGCACACACGGGGCTCCCCTTGCACACACGGGGCTCCCCTTGCACACGCGGGGCTCCCCTCCCCCGCCCCTTGCACACACGCGGGGCTCCCCTCCCCCGCCCCTTGCACGCACGCGGGGCTCCCCTCCCCGCCCCTTGCACGCACGCGGGGCTCCCCTCCCCCGCCCCTTGCACGCACGCGGGGCTCCCCTCCCCCGCCCCTTGCACGCACGCGGGGCTCCCCTTGCACACGCGGGGCTCCCCTCCCCCGCCCCTTGCACGCACGCGGGTATCCCCTCCCCCGCCCCTTGCACGCACGCGGGGCTCCCCTCTCCCGCCCCTTGCACACGCGGGGCTCCCCTCCCCCGCCCCTTGCACGCACGCGGGGCTCCCCTCCCCGCCCCTTGCACGCACGGACCAGGGCGCGGCGCTGAAGCTCCTCCCCCGGGCGGGGCGGGGCTCGCGGGGCTCGGGGCGCCATGGGCCGGTGGCTGCCGCTGGCGCTGGGCGCGCTCGCGCTGGGCGCGCTGCTCTACCTGGCCCCGGGCCCGCGCCCCGCGCCGCGCGCCCGCCACCTGCTGCTCATGTTCACGCGCGCGGCGCAGAGCCCCGCGCTGCAGGCCCGCGCCCAGGCCGCGCTGCGCTCCCTGCTGCGCCGCGCGCAACTCCCGCCGCGCCGCGCGCTGCACCTGCACTTCGTCAGCGAGCCCGCCAGCCGCGAGCTCATGCGCGACCTGCTGCGCCCGCTGCTGCCCGGCCTGCCCTTCCCGTGCCAGGTACGGCCCGCGGGCCGGGGGCGGGGCCTGGGCGGGGCGGGGCTTTCTCATTCTCCCCCAGTGCTGCTCTCCCCTCCGCAGCCCTGCGCTCACGCGGCGGGGAGTTCCACAAGTGGCGCGGGGCGAGTTCTGCCCGTAGCTCCCTGGGGTGGCCTGCTGGGAAATTGTCCCCTGGCGTGTGACGCCCCCGTGTCCACGCTCCGGAGCAGGACTCCCCACCCGCGTCCGCGAGGCCTGGCTGTGGGTGGCCCAGCCCCCGTCATGTGAACGTCCCGCAGCTGGGCCTGGCTGCCCCAGCAGCGCCACACGCTCATCTCTTCTGAGGCCACCTGCTTCTCCCCCGGGGCCTTGCTGCCCGGTCTCCTTCGCTTGGCTGCATGTTGCCCTGGCTCTGGGCGGCGGGGCAAGGAAGAGGGAAGCCGATGGGACTGGGTGAAGCAAGATGCAATGGCGAACAGGGACGCGAGTCTCACCCGCAGGTTCTGTCGCTGCTGCTCTTGGCCCAGCGGTTGGACAGCGCGTCCCTCCAGTGGCGTCCGCAGCAGAGCTTGGCCCCCTGAAAAGCACCGTGAGGGAGCACGGCCATCTGTTGTGCCACGAGCTCCGAGCTGTGGCTCTTGGGCTCCAGCGCAGGCTGCCGGTGCATCCTGCCCTGTCCCCTCTCATCCCACTCCTCCGAGAGGGGGCAGGGCCTGACCAGCTTGTCCCGGGCTGTGTCCTGCACGGGGGGAGCTGAGTTCTGCTGGCCTCTCTGCGGAGAGAAGGACCAAGAGCGGGGTGGGGGGGCAATTCTGGGTGTTCTCCCCGTCCTGAGGCTGATTTCCCTGCATCCAGGAGCCGGTAACGGGGGGCAGTGCTGTGCTGCAGCGTTGCCGTCAAGGCGGGGGTCCTGGCGCTCGTGTGGCCTTGGCAGCATGGCCAGTGTGCAGGTGCCGGTGCAGCTCTGTGCAAGGTGCGCATGTTGCAGCCTGAGCATGTGCCCTGTGCCGGGGTGACTCCTCCTCCTCGCTCTTCCCCTGCTGATGCATCCCAGGGTCATGCCGGCTGTGTGGCTCTCGCCCTGGGGCAGGGGCACTCCTGGGGCCGCTAATGCGGGGCAGCTATTGTAGGACAAAGGGTCAGCAGCTCCCTTGCTACAGACACACTCTGCCCTGACGTGGGGCATCCAGGGGCCCTGCAGATACACCTGCAGCCCTTTTCTTGCACCACACGTGGCTAGGGCGGGGGGAGGGCGAGGGATGAGGCTCAGCCCTGCCCCCTCGTAAGAACGGCCTGACTGGGTCAGATCAATGGTCCATCTGGCCCGTATCAGCCTGTCTGGCACCAGAAGGCCGACCGGATCGTGTGAATGCCGGGTCGGGCCGTGCACGGCCGGGGGGGTGGCTGGCCAAGGGCTTACGAACTGCCAAGGGGGACCCCAGGAAGCTGCTGTTGCCAAAGAGCCTTTCTCTCTGCCAGTGCCGTGTGCCGTGTGCCGTGGGCAGTGTGTTCGGCCGGTGGGGAGCGCGCCTGTTCCTGGTGCGGCGGGAAGGGGCGGGGGCGGCGTCAGCTGAGCCTCTGGGCAGGGAAGCTTTGGGGTGAGCAGTTCATGGCGAGTGATCTGTGACCAGAGGGCGCGGCTACAGGGCTTGACCTGGTTTGTCGCTGCCCGCTCAGGACACAGGAAGAGGCCGATGTGGAGACAGCCGGCTGGACTCTGCTGAGCTCCCGGGGCTGCCGGCGATGGAAACCAGCCGGGGAGGGGACGTGCTCCCCGAGAGCGCCCAGTGCCCGTTCCAGCCACCTGCCGGGCATCTCAGTGGGGCAGGGTCCTGCTGAGGGGAATCTGAGCTGCTCTGGCCTGGAGCCCCGGGAGCTGCAGTCCCACCTGCGCTGGCCATGGCGGTGCCCTCGCTCCCCTGGTGTTTCCTTACTTCCCGGAGAAGCACCTTGGTAAATGGTGCCGGTGCTAGTGACTCTGGTTTCTTAGGCTTCGGCATTTGTCGGGCTTCCGCTTGTGGCCACGGGACTGGGGGGGGGCGGCGCGCGCTGGGGAATGCTCGTTCCTGGCTAGATACGCCAGCCTGTGCCCCCAGCCCTGCACCGTCTGCCTCTCAGCTAAGCAGAGGGAGCCCTCGGGGTCGGCGCGGGACGTGTGCCCCCCGCCCGCTCACTCTGCCGGCTGAGCCCTCCTGCGTGGGGCCCCAGAACCGGGCCCAGGATTCACGCCAGCGCCAAACACTGAGGGCCAAGTGCTCCCGCTCCTGCATCCCAGGGCAGCCCCCGCGCTTGGCCAGGGCACGGCCCTGGGAGCTCACCCCCATCGTGCTGGGGTCAGCGCTGGCCAGGGTGGCGCCCCCCGCCCGTGCGCCTGGCCTGCATTCGCCGTTCCTCCACGTGCTCGCTTCCGCCGAGGGCTCAGAGCCATGGCCCCGCATTGCTGCCCCTCCCTGAGCCCGGCTTCGCAGCAGCCTTCTCAGGGACTTCTCCCAGGCCGCTGATAAATACGTTCTGTCGCGCGGGCAGGGCCCTGCTAGAGCTGCGTCCCTCCCTGGAGCTTTGCCAGGCCGCTGGCCTGGCACTGGCGCTCCCGCCTGGGAGGCTGGCTCCGGCGTCACGTGGCCGTCCTTCGGGAGCCGAGGCGAAGGCGGCGGAGGGGGGCCGGGTGCCGGGTTAGTCAGGGCTGTACAGGGGAAGGTAGCAGGCCGGGTTCGTTAGTGCACAGGGGAGGCCCTGTGCCCAGCCCAGCAGGTCCCCGAGTGGGCCCTGGCGCCCGGCTGCGGGGAAGGTGCTGGCCCTGCAGGTGGCACTGGCGCACCGTGCGGCCGCGGGCACGGCAGGACAGCCAGCCAGGAGCCAGAGGAGCGGCTGGGAGAAGGGCCCGTGGGAGCCGGCCCGGGAGCTGTTTGTGCACGTCTGCTGACAGCGCTGCAGCACCGGTTTCCTGCCTGCCGGGCTCCAACGCCCCCACGAGGACACTGCTGCTGGCTTCCCCCAGCTCAGCCCCGCCCCCCCGCCGTGCTGGCGCCTCGCTCTGGGGCCCCGCTGTGTGCACAGGCCTGCTCGGGTTCGGGCTCTGCCAGGGCCTGCGCCCGGCGCTGTCTGCGTCTCCGTCTGACTCCCTCGGCTGCAGCAAGCCGGGTGGCTCAGCTGCACGCCCAGCGCAGCCCGTGCCTGCTCCACGCCCTTGTCTGGGGTCCTGGCCAGGCGCGTGTGACTGCCCGGCCCTGGCGGATGCCTGCCTGGTGCTGCTGCTGCCCAGTGGCCAGGCTTCCGGTGCCAGCGCGGCCCTGGGGTGGCCTCTCCCGGGCTGTGCTCTGGGCAAGGCATCTAGCCAGGGGCACAGGCAGCCGTTTGCCGTGAGCGAGGGTTGTCCGGGGACGTGTCCTGAGCTGGCGCCGGTGGATGTTCCCGCACAGGTGGGAGCACAAGGGGCCCCAGCTTCGGGAACGCACCGTCCTGCCTCCCCGGCCCAGGGGGAGCGAGCGCCCCTGCCCAGGAGCGCCGGGTGGACATGGGTTCCAGTCTCGGGACTGTGCCGTTTCTCCGAACGCAGCCGCGTCCGGCGTTGGTGCTACGTGGAGCTGGGGGGCTCTTCTAAGCAGCCGACTGGATGTTGGAATCCCCGGCTGCGAGCATTGGCCTGACGGCAGCGCCCAGGAGAGGGGCCTTCCTGGGGCAGGCGCTTGCCCGCAGGGGCGAGGGCCAGAAAGGCCCTGGGGAGTCGGGCTGTGGCAGGCGAGTGGGGAGGGATTGTGTCCGTGTTTGGCTCCAGCCCCCTGGGAACGTTCCCGGAGGGTGAGCAGCCGCTGGGGACCCGGCGCGCGGCAGAGCTAGTCCTGACAGCGCTGGGCGTGGGCCGTGGTGCTGGGCAGAGCCGAGGCCGCCCTGTCTGCTCGTGCTCTGCCCCAGGGCGCGGCCCCTACCCCTCTATTACCTGCCTGCAGTGGGGGGCAGTGGGGTAGTGAGGTGGGTCAGGGGTTAGTCCCCCTCCGCTCGCCTGCCACTGCTAGCTGGAGCCTCCTCCGTCTCCGCTGGCGTGCGGGGGCCCGGCCCCAAACTGGAGGGGGTAGGGGAAGACGTACAAGCTCCCCTCACCCCAGGGTCGGGCTCAGCTGGGCGCCAGGTTTGGGGGACACAAATGTTTCCGTTGCCCCCAGGTGCGTAACTCAGGCCCGGCAAGGGCAGCCTTGTGCTTGTGGGCTTGGCCCAGCGGAGCAGGGGCGACTGGCCAGGACTGGGCCCGATTCGGTGCCCAGAGCTCAGCTCGTCACCTGCCATTGCTTTCCCCGGCTGGCCTGGCCATTCCCGGCCCCGCGTGTCTCCCCCTGTGCCAGAGCTTCCCGGAGCGGTGCCCGGGCCGGAGTAGAGCTGGTTCCTCCCCCTTCGCTGCTGCCCCGGGAGCAGCCCACGGCCCCCGCCAGGAGCAGGCTGCGGGAGCCCCCCCGCCTTGTGCTGGCTGCAGGTGGGTTCCCCACACACGCCACCGCCCTGCTCAGAAGCACCATGGCTCACGTGGGCTGGGTCCAGCTGGGGCAGGCCCCTGGTCGGTGCCCCGGGGGCTGAAACGTGGGCTGGAGCCACGGGGCAGGCCGGGATGAGAGCCGCTCGTGACGGCGCCCGGCCCGCTTGGCCGCCTCAGCCCGTGGGGCAGGTGTCAGGCCACGGGCTGGGCAGCGGCTAGTTCCAGGGGAGAGCCTGGGACCCCTCAGAGCAGGGTGGGTGCCCAGGGCAGGGCATGGGCATAGCCGGGGGCTCCCTGGGTCAGGACGCCCCGTAGCCGGGCCTTGGCAGGGTGTGGGGGAGCTGGCAGCAGCGCCGGAGCGTCCCACTTGCCTGCTCTTTGGAGGGTGAATCATTGGATGGGTAACTAATGAATCACCACTTACTGCTTGGGGGCTGGTCCCAGGATGGTCACCGCTGTGTGGATGGCGTCTGCTTGCCGAGCGCATGTGCACAGCGGCAGCGCTGGCGCCGTGGGGACTCTGCGTATTGGCAAATGTCGCTTGTTACAGGCTGAGCCGCTCCAGTCCGGCGGCACCAGGGCCCAGCAGGTTCCGAGATCCCCACGTGGCCACTTAGCAGGGGGGTGGAACTCTTACTGATCTGTTAGAGTTCTCTGAAGGGGTTAAACATGCGGACAAGGGGGATCCAGTAGATATAGTATACTTGGATTTTCAGAAAGCCTTTGACAAGGTCCCTCACCAAAGGCTCTTGTGTAAATTACATGGCCATGGGATAAGAGGGAAGGTCCTTTCTTGGATTGAGAACTGGTTAAAAAACAGGAAACAAAGGGTAGGAATAAATGGTAAATTTTCAGATTGGAGAGGGGTAACTAGTGGTGTCCCCCAAGGGTCAGTCCTGGGACCAATCCTTCTCAACTTATTCATAAATGATCTGGAGAAAGGGGTAAGCAGTGAGGTAGTAAAGTTTGCAGATGATATCAAACTGTTTAGGATAGTCGAGACAGAAGCAGACTGTGAGGGACTCCAAGAAGATCTCGCCAAACTGAGTGATTGGGCAACAAAATGGCAAATGAAATTTAATGTGGATAAGTGTAAAGTAATGCACATCGGGAAAAATAACCCCAACTATACGTACAGTATGATGGGGGCTAATTTGGCTACGACAAATCAGGAAAGAGATCTTGGAGTTATTGTGGACAGTTCTCTGAAAACTTCCACACAGTGTGCAGCGGCGGTCAAAAAGGCAAATAGGATGCTAGGAATTATTAAGAAAGGGATAGAAAATAAGACCCAGAATATCTTACTGCCCCTGTATAAAACTATGGTACGCGCACATCTTGAATACTGTGTACAGATGTGGTCTCTTCACCTCAAAAAAGCTATTTTGGCCTTGGAAAGGGTTCAGAAAAGGGCAACTAAAATGATTAAGGGTTTGGAACGGGTCCCACATGAGGAGAGGTTAAAGCGACTGGGACTTTTCAGTTTAGAAAAGAGGAGACGGGGGGGGGGATATGATAGAAGTATATAAAATCATGAGTGGTGTGGAGAGGGCTGATAAAGAAAAGTTATTTATTAGTTCCCTAAATAGAAGAACTAGAGGACACCAAATGAAATTAATGGGGAGCAGGTTTAAAACTAATAAAAGGAAGTTCTTCTTCACACAGCATGTAGTCAACCTGTGGAACTCCTTGCCAGAGGAGGCTGTGAAGGCTAGCACTATAATAGAGTTTAAAGAGAAGCTAGATAATTTCATGGAGGTTAGGTCCATAAATGGCTATTCGCCAGGGGATAAAATGGTGTCCTTGGCCTCTGTCTGTCAGAGGCTGGAGAGGGATGGCAGGAGACAAATCGCTTGATCATTGTCTTCGGTCCACCCTCTCTGGGGCACCTGGTACTGGCCACTGTCGGCAGACAGGATACTGGGCTAGATGGACCTTTGGTCTGACCCAGCACGGCCGTTCTTATGTTCTTATGGGTGGCCAAGTTTCCCCCAGTCCCATAAGGTTTGATTAGAGCTGCCAGTCCTGGCTCTCGGGTTCTGTGCTGCGATTTAGCTCTAATTGACCCCCTACGTCTTCTAAGAGCCTGGTGTTGCCAGTGCTGCTAGCCAGCCCTGATCTCCCATAGTCTGCTGAATTCTCTGCTTCGGCACTGGACAGGTCCCGAGGGTGCCAGACGAGGTTCGACCCGCAATAGATTTAGCGCAGTCGCAAACACTCCAGCTTCACAAACTCCACCATTCCCTCTAGAACACCCCGCGGAGCACAGGGCCTACGAGGGGTGGCTGAGGGATTGGGTCTGTTTAGTCTGCAGAAGAGAGGAGTGAGGGGAATTTGAGAGCAGCCTGGCGTAACGCTCCTCGCAGGCGCAGGCCGGGTCCCCCGCCTGGTTCTCACTCGCCAGCGCTGCGTGGGGAATGCACGGGAAGGAGAGCCGGGGAGCGGCAGAAACTGGACGCCCTGGGTCCAGAGCCTGTGTCCTCCGGGCTAGGCTGCTGTCTGCAGTTCTGGGGGCCCGCGCCCTGGCAGAAGGTTTCCGTTTCCCGGTACGTGCGGAATGCAGCGGGACCTCGGTCCTCCAGACCACTCCCTCTTGCGCTGGAGTCACCCGGAGACATCCCTGGTTCCCTGCGCGGCTGGGACGTGAGCTGCGCGCTGGTGCAGATCCATCCCAGCGTACATCCTGCTCGCGGCTGAGGACGTACCTCTGGGAGCACGGGCTCCACTCAGCACGGCCGCTCCCTTGGCCTCGGGCACGCGGCTCGAGGCACGCGGTGGGTAGCACGGGGTGGGCACGTTGCTGCCCAGCCTCTCTGGGGCTTTGCCACGGGCCAGCACGAGGGTTCAAGCCACACGGAATTGAATGAGGTGTCTGAGCAGGATGCCAGAGAGCAGGTGTTCCTGGCTCTCGCCCTCCAGGGGATTGGCTGTGGCATGCCCTGGGGGGAGGCTGTCCGCCCTCAGACACCAGCCCCCAGAAGGGGAGGGGTTGCGCCTGGGGTGCCTCTGCTGCGCACCCTGGGCTAGCGGTGCCCTGTGCACTATGGGGAGCAGGGGTTGTGCTGGTTCGGTGCACCAGGCAGTGAGCGCCACACCCCAGCTCCGGAGGGGGCTGCCAGCGGGCTGGGGGTCGGGGGTGAAGGTCCCACGTGAGCCGAGCGCCACAGGGCCGAGCCGGCTGCTCCCTGGGTCTGGAGGGCAGGGGCCTTGCCGGTTGCGGTGCTAGGCTGCACAGACGGCGGAGCAGGGTCCCTGCTACAGAGGCCTGGCGGGTGAGGCTGTGCAGTGACACCTGTGAAATCCGCCCTGCTGGGCCCTGGGCTGCCGGGACGGGCGCTGACCTGCCTGGGGGCTTTGCCGCCGGCCAGTCCAGGCCACTGGCCCACGGCCCATTCTCGCTGCGTCAGCGTGGGGCCAGGGCCCCAGAGAGCCGGCTGTGCCACCGGCTCTGACCCCCTGCGGCTGGCTGGCAGCGGTAGCCAGAGTGCACGGCCCCCTGCTGGGGTGTGAATGGCTAACGGAGCAGGGGGACTCTCCCCGGCGGGCTGGAGGGAGCGGCTGGCTGCTTAAGCGGGTTTTACCTCCCTGCCCCTAGTCTTGCGCTGGCCTGTTGGAGAAGGGGGCTGGGCTTGTGTTCAGCGCCTGGCCCTGCCCCCGACTTCCTCTGTGGCCTCACGTTCCTCATGGGGCAGTTCATGTTGTTGCCCCATGCCTCAGTTTCCCCATCTGATCAGCGGAGATAAAAGCAGTCCCTTGTCCTGTCTCATCCGTGTAAATTATTCGCAGCGCCCGGACTCCAGCAGGGTCCGCGTGGCTCGTGGCTAAGCACCAGCAACCCTGTGCCCTGAGCCCCACGGTGGTTTTGTCTCCCAGGTGACGTTCCACGATGTGGCCGCGCTGACAGAGCAGCTGTTTCCAGTGGTGCAGGCCATGCAGAAACACTTCAGCGCTGGCTCTGGGGCCTACTACAGCGACTCCATCTTCTTCCTGTCCGTAGCCATGCACCGCATCATGCCCGCAGGTGAGCGCCGGGGCTGTCACGCGGGAGGTCTCCCCTGCTCGCCCCCCCTCCTTCCCCTGCCCCCCTCAGCGCCTGGGCAGCCCCCCCCCAGCCTCTGCTCCCCCAGCTCACCCCGCCCCCGCAGCCTCTGCTCCCCCAGCACCTGGGCAGCCCCCCCCATCCTCTGCTCCCCCAGCGCCTGGGCAGCCCCCCCCCAGCCTCTGCTCCCCCAGCTCACCCCGCCCCCGCAGCCTCTGCTCCCCCAGGGCCTGGGCAGCCCCCCCCCAGCCTCTGCTCCCCCAGCTCACCCCGTGTGACGGCACGTTGGGGTTCCCCGTCTCCTGCACCCCGAAATGGCACAAACAGACTGCACCAGCCAGTGGAATTGAGGGTGGTTTATTGCTCCTCCAGCCCAGCGCAGCACAGATGTCATCTGGTCACAGGAACTGGGCTAGGATGCCTCAGGCCCCCTTGAGATGGGGGAGACTGGGCCCCTAAAACTCCAGCTCCTCTCCCTAGGCTGTCTCATCCATCCTCCCAGACAGCCACCAACCAACTAACTAACTTCCAGCCCTGCCCCCCAGCCAAGGCAGCATTCCACCTTCCTTTGTTCCTCTCCATGGGGGGTGTCTGGCCACTGGTTTGCATAGTGACTCATCCTGTTTTGCTGGGTCGTGGTCCCCACGGCAGCCAGTGGGGGTTACCCCAGAGCCAGCAGCATAGAAACCAGCCAGGTACCCCCACTACGTCACAGTTCTCCCCCCTCCGAGAGCGAACTGAGCAGGGTCACTCCGCTCGTGACCTAGGGAAGTTCGGGTCCTCTGCGTGGGAACCCGCCCTGGGGACATGGGTGCTCCCCTTGACTCAGGCCGGCCATGGCAAGGCCCCACATGAGTTGGTTTCCTCCGTCCACTCGCCGCCCCGCTCCAGGGCGACTGGCACAGGCCTGTCCTTGGGGGTCGCACCCACCCTTCCACTGGCCTTGATCTCTGGCCAGGGTCTCTCGGGCCGGGGCCATGAGCCCAGCGAGCCTTCTCTGGACAGCCAGGGCGGCTTCCACCCCCGATGCTCCATCCAGGGAGGTCTTCCCCTCCCATAACTCTCTCAGCAAGCCCAGAGGGTCTATCTGGGGTAGAGACCCCCAAGCCGCTTTCCTCCTGTCTTGGGCCTTCCCGCCCCTCTGGCAGGAGTCACAGGACCGGCAGTACCGCTGCACGGCTGTAAAGATTCCCGGCCAATAGAAGTGCTGGAGCAGCCTCAGCCGGGTGCTCCGGATCCCCCGGTGGCCCCCAACGGGGGAATCGTGGGCCAAATACAGCAGCTTGAAGCGATACTTTCGGGGGACGACCAGCTGCCGCTCTACCCTCCATGCCCTCGCCTTCCTGGGGGGGAGCCACTCACGGAACAGGAGCCCACGCTCCCGCAGGAATCTCTCCTGGCCACCTCTCCCCCGGGGCCGAGCTGCACGGAGGCCAGCCTGGTCCCTCATCCTCTGCAAGGAGGGGTCTGCCTGCACCTCAGCCTGGAATTCAGCTGCTGAGGCAGGGATCGGGACCTGTCCCCCACCTCTGCCTAGGTCCGGAGTCCCAGCCTGGCTGGACCCCGTGTCCACTGGGATGGGACCCTGAGGATGCTGCCAGGAGTCCTTCCCTGGACCCACGTTGTCAGCCCCCCGCTGGCTCTGGCTCCAGGTAGTGACTAGAGCCCGCTGGGATTCATGGGGCCACTCCTCTAGGTCATTCCCCATCAGCACCTCGGTGGGCAAGTGCGGGTGCACCCCCACTTCCTTGAGGCCCTCCTTGGCCCCCCATTTCAGATGCACCCTGGCTACAGGCACCTTAAACGGGGACCCATCTATGCCCTTCAGGGTCAGCTGCGCGTGGGGTAGTATCCGCTCCGGGGCCACTATGTCGGATCGGGCCAGAGTCACCTCCGCCCCCGTGTCCCAGAAGCCCGTCACCTTCCTACCATCCACCTCCAGGGGTATGAGGCACTCGCTCCGCAGGGGCCGTCCTGCCCCCACCCGGTACACGGAGAAATCCGCCTCCTGAGAATCAGACCTCCCAGGGGAGGTGCACTGAGCATCCTTCCCCTCTCTCTGAGCTGAGGTTTGCCTGCCAGCCCCTGCCTCTGGGGCAGCCTGCCCTTCCTCCCGCCCCAGCCAGTTAACCCTGGAAAGTCCCCGGTCCTGGGACCTGGTGCACTGAGCCCTCTTGTGGCCTTTTTGCCCACAGCGATGGCAAGTTAGGCTTTGGGTTGTCTCTGTCCAGGCCCTGGCTGGTTCTCTGGGGCGCAGACGACCTGTTCCTTGGTCTCGCCCCGTAGTTGACTCCCTCCGTCGCTCAGCCGAGATCCGGTCTCTGCGCGGTTCCCTCTCTCTCCGGGACTCCCGTTCACTCCCGGACCGGCTCTCCGTGAACTCATCCGCCAGTCTCCCGGCCTCCTGGGGGTTCTCTGGTCTCCGGTCCTTGAGCCACAGCCTCAGTTTGGGTGGGCACGCTTCATAGAACTGCTCCATCATGACCAGCTTGAGCAGCTCCTCTGCGGTCTGGGCTCCGACTCCAGACACCCACTTGCGGCAGTATTGCGCCAGGCGGGAGGCCAGGTCCACATAGGTCTCCCGTGGCTCCTTCTGCACCCCCCGGAACTTCTTCCTGTACATCTCGGGGGTCAGCCCGAACTTGTGCAGCAGGGCCTCCTTGACTCGGTTGTAATCCCCTGGCTGTAGGTCCTCCAGCTGACTGAGCACTCCGGCCGCCTCCTGGCTCAGTGCGGGGATGAGCTCCTGCAGCCAGTCAGCTGGGGGAACACGTTGCAGTCCACAGGCCCTCTCAAAGGCACTGAGGAACCCGTCTATGTCACCCATGTCCTTCAATTGGGCCACCACGAGCCTCTCCAAGTGGCTGGCAGCCCTGGGACCTTGGGGCCCATCCGCACTTGGCGCAGCCGGTGCCCCGCCGGTTCTCCGCTCTGCCATGGCCAGCTCATGCTGCCGCTGCCTCTCTCGATCTTGGCGCTCCTTCTCTCGATCCTGGCGCTCCTTCTCTCGGTCCTCTACTTCCAATTCCCTGATCCGCAGCTGGATCTCCAGCCGCCGCAGCTCCGCTGGGCTGGCCCCTGCCCTAGATGGGCTACGGCTTGCAGGCCTCCCGGGAGACGCTGTCTCATCTCTCCGGTGGGTTCCAGCGCTCCTCCCCCTCTCTGAGCCTGACACTCTCTCAGGGGGGGTCTGGCTGCTTCCCCTGGGGACAAGATCCTGGCCCTGTGGCTGGTCATTCTCTTCTAGCTGAGCAATCAGCTGGGCCTTGGTTGCTTTCCGCACAGGCAAGCCCCTCTCTCTGCACAGCCCCACCAGCTCTGCCTTCAAGAGTCGGGCGTAGGCCATCTGCCCGCTGGGCCCCTTGGTGCAGACTCACCAGTCTAGTGCTGCAGCGCCCCACGATTCCCAGGAACCGCTTCGCTCTGTCTCCAGCACGCCTGGCTCCAGGGCTCTTGCTTCTACAGCGCCTTGTCGCTTGCCGCTGGGAGCTTCATCCACGGGGTGCAGTGCATCCCGCTCCTGACACCAGTGTGACGGCACGTTGGGGTTCCCCGTCTCCTGCACCCCCAAATGGCACAAACAGACTGCACCAGCCAGTGGAATTGAGGGTGGTTTATTGCTCCTCCAGCCCAGCGCAGCACAGATGTCATCTGGTCACAGGAACTGGGCTAGGATGCCTCAGGCCCCCTTGAGATGGGGGAGACTGGGCCCCTAAAACTCCAGCTCCTCTCCCTAGGCTGTCTCATCCATCCTCCCAGACAGCCACCAACCAACTAACTAACTTCCAGCCCTGCCCCCCAGCCAAGGCAGCATTCCACCTTCCTTTGTTCCTCTCCATGGGGGGTGTCTGGCCACTGGTTTGCATAGTGACTCATCCTGTTTTGCTGGGTCGTGGTCCCCACGGCAGCCAGTGGGGGTTACCCCAGAGCCAGCAGCATAGAAACCAGCCAGGTACCCCCACTACGTCACACCCCGCCCCCGCAGCCTCTGCTCCCCCAGGGCCTGGGCAGCCCCCCCCAGCCTCTGCTCCCCCAGGGCCTGGACAGCCCCCCCACCAGCCTCTGCTCCCCCAGCTCACCCCACCCCCCAGCCTCTGCTCCCCCAGCTCCTGGGCGGCTCACTCGCCCACCAGCCCTGGTGCAGGCTGGAGAGAAGGGAGGCGGCGAGGAGTGTGGGGTCCTGGGGCGGTTCGGGGTGTCCCTGGGTGGGGGCTGGGCCATGCTGGCCATTCGGAGGCACTGCCTCCCCGAGCCGGCCCTGCCCCGCCCTTCATACACTTTCAGGCCCAAAGCCCCCTCCCCCCCCACTCCAGAGCACCCCCCAGAGTCGGTCTGACCCTCAGGAGGCGGGTCTGGCCGACGCCCGCTCGGCGGGGGCTGGGACCCGCGGTCGGCCCCTCCGTAACGTGCTCCAACGCGCCCCCAGGGATTCCCTGGGAGGGCTCCAGCCTGGCTTGGCCACGTGGGCTGAGCTGCCTGGAGCGGGCCCAGACCCTCCCTTCTTCCCACACGAGCCCTGGGCGGCCCCGGCCGGCGCGAGCCCTCAGTGCGTGCGGCCTGCCGCGGCGACAGCCCTGAGCTGCGGCTCCAAGGGGGCTGGGGGCGTCCGGGGGGGAGCGGGGCGCTGGGGGGGGGGTCGGCTCTGCTGTGTCCGGCTGAGCGCCCGTCGTGCGCCCGGGGGGGAGCGGGGCGCTGGGGGGGGTCGGCTCTGCTGTGTCCGGCTGAGCGCCCGTCGTGCGCCCGGGGGGGAGCGGGGCGCTGGGGGGGGTCGGCTCTGCTGTGTCCGGCTGAGCGTCCGTCGTGCGTCCGGGGGGGAGCGGGGCGCTGGGGGGGGGAGGGGTCGGCTCTGCTGTGTCCGGCTGAGCGCCCGTCGTGCGCCCGGGGGGGAGTGGGGCGCTGGGGGGGGTCGGCTCTGCTGTGTCCGGCTGAGCGTCCGTCGTGCGTCCGGGGGGGAGCGGGGCGCTGGGGGGGGGGTCGGCTCTGCTGTGTCCGGCTGAGCGTCCGTCGTGCGTCCGGGGGGGAGCGGGGCGCGGGGGGGGGGAGGGGTCGGCTCTGCTGTGTCCGGCTGAGCGTCTGTCGTGCGCCCGGGGGGGGAGCGGGGCGCTGGGGGGGGTCGGCTCTGCTGTGTCCGGCTGAGCGTCCGTCGTGCGCCCGGGGGGGAGCGGGGCGCTGGGGGGGGTCGGCTCTGCTGTGTCCGGCTGAGCGTCCGTCGTGCGCCCGGGGGGGAGCGGGGCGCTGGGGGGGGGGTCGGCTCTGCTGTGTCCGGCTGAGTGTCCGTCGTGCGCCCGGGGGGGAGCGGGGCGCTGGGGGGGGTCGGCTCTGCTGTGTCCGGCTGAGTGTCCGTCGTGCGCCCGGGGGGGAGCGGGGCGCTGAGGGGGGGGGGGTCGGCTCTGCTGTGTCCGGCTGAGTGTCCGTCGTGCGCCCGGGGGGGAGCGGGGCGCTGGGGGGGGTCGGCTCTGCTGTGTCCGGCTGAGCGTCCGTCGTGCGCCCGGGGGGGAGCGGGGCGCTGAGGGGGGGGGTCGGCTCTGCTGTGTCCGGCTGAGTGTCCGTCGTGCGCCCGGGGGGGAGCGGGGCGCTGGGGGGGGTCGGCTCTGCTGTGTCCGGCTGAGCGTCCGTCGTGCGCCCGGGGGGGAGCGGGGTGCTGGGGGGGGTCGGCTCTGCTGTGTCCGGCTGAGTGTCCGTCGTGCGCCCGGGGGGGAGCGGGGCGCTGGGGGGGGTCGGCTCTGCTGTGTCCGGCTGAGCGTCCGTTGTGCGCCCGGGGGGGAGCGGGGTGCTGGGGGGGGTCGGCTCTGCTGTGTCCGGCTGAGTGTCCGTCGTGCGCCCGGTGCCGCCGCAAGCCCCTGCGGGGAAGCAGGCTGAGCGGCAGCAGGACTTAGCGGGCCTGGCCCTGGCCCTGTCTCGGTTTCCAGCAGCCTCTGATTTGCTCCAGCTGTGAACTTCCTGCTTTTCCCGGCCTGCCCCTGGGGCGCCGAGGACCCATGGCCCCAGCGGGCCGGCTGCGTGGGAGCAGGCGTGGGAGCGGAGCCAGGTATTGATCCGGTTCTCCGTTCCCATCGGAAAGCGCTGGATGGGCGCGCCTGGATTTGGTCTCCGTCGTTCCCAGGCCTCGCGCCGCGTTACTGTGTAACCGGGGCTGCCATAAATCCACAGGCAGACAAGGCAGCCGTGGAAAAGGGGCTCGGCTCTGGCAGCCGCGGGCCCTGCTCCTGGGACCCGTCTGTCCGCTCGGCCTGGAACTTCCTCGGTCCCTGCCCCGCCTGCAGAGCGCGCCCGCTGCGCTGAGTCTCCGGCCCTCCCAGCCAGCGGGGCCTGGCCGCAGAGCGCGCCCGAGCTGTGGGCACGTTAACAAGCGTTTGGCTTCGAAGTTGATGCTCACAGACCTTGGGAGACTTGTGCGGCCTCCCAGTGTTTTGTGTCCCTGAGTTAGCAAGGCCGCTGCATGCGTGGAACCGGGGGGTGCACCCCTGCTGAGCTGGGGGGAGTGTGGTGCAGTGGTTAAAATGGGCTGGGAATCAAGATTTGCCCGAGAGATGCAGCACCCCCCTCCCCGAGAGACGCAGGCCCCTCCTGAGAGACGCAGGCCCCCCAAAAGACGCAGTGCCCCCCAAAAGACGCAGTGCCCCCAGAGAGTCGCAGCGCCCTCCCCGAGAGATTCAGGGCCCCCCCGAGAGTCGCAGCACCCCCCAGAGAGATGCAGCCCCCCAGAGAGTCGCAGTGCCCCCTCCCCTCCAGAGACTGAGGCCGGCAGGAGAGGTACCCAGACTCTTCCAGTGCCAGCTCCACTGGTGGCACGTCTGCCCGAGTGGCAGGCTGCAGGCGGAGGGAGAGCCGCTCCCAGTGGCCCGGCACCGCAGGCCGAACGGTAAGGGGGTTGGTTGTGACCTGCAGCCGCGGGCCGGGCCGCCATGGTCGGGGACGGCTACCGATGAACCAGAACCTGGAAGGGTGCGACTGGCCAGTCACCTGTCCATGTCCCGAGTCCCGGCCATGAATTCTCCGGGTGCGCGGCGCATGGTGCACGTATGAAGCCGGAGCCCTGGGTCTGCCCAGAGAAATCCCTGCGTGTCTTGTGCCCTTTGAGGCACCCAGGCTGAGCCAGCAGCAGCCGGAGCAGGAGTGTGCAGAGCCAACTCCTCCCAGAGCGAGCTGCCGGCCTGCCCAGCCAGCGCAAACCTCCTGCAGACCCAGCCTGGCGCGCGTGCGAGCTGCCGGCCTGCCCAGCCACCGCAAACCTTCCGCAGACCCAGCCTGGCGCGCGTGCGAGCTGCCGGCCTGCCCAGCGCCTGGCGGCCCCACCCAGCCAGCGCAAACCTCCCGCAGACCCAGCCTGGCGCGCGTGCGAGCTGCCGGCCCCACCCAGCGCCTGGCGGCCCCACCCAGCCACCGCAAACCTCCCACAGACCCAGCCTGGCGCGCGTGCGAGCTGCCGGCCTGCCCAGCGCCTGGCGGCCCCACCCAGCCAGCGCAAACCTCCCGCAGACCCAGCCTGGCGCGCGTGCGAGCTGCCGGCCCCACCCAGCGCCTGGCGGCCCCACCCAGCCAGCGCAAACCTCCCACAGACCCAGCCTGGCGCGCGTGCGAGCTGCCGGCCTGCCCAGCGCCTGGCGGCCCCACCCAGCCAGCGCAAACCTCCCGCAGACCCAGCCTGGCGCGCGTGCGAGCTGCCGGCCCCACCCAGCGCCTGGCGGCCCCACCCAGCCACCGCAAACCTCCCGCAGACCCAGCCTGGCGCGCGTGCGAGCTGCCGGCCCCACCCAGCGCCTGGCGGCCCCACCCAGCCAGCGCAAACCTCCCGCAGACCCAGCCTGGCGCGCGTGCGAGCTGCCGGCCCCACCCAGCGCCTGGCGGCCCCACCCAGCCAGCGCAAACCTCCCGCAGACCCAGCCTGGCGCGCGTGCGAGCTGCCGGCCTGCCCAGCGCCTGGCGGCCCCACCCAGCCAGCGCAAACCTCCCGCAGACCCAGCCTGGCGCGCGTGCGAGCTGCCGGCCCCACCCAGCGCCTGGCGGCCCCACCCAGCCACCGCAAACCTCCCGCAGACCCAGCCTGGCGCGCGTGCGAGCTGCCGGCCCCACCCAGCGCCTGGCGGCCCCACCCAGCCAGCGCAAACCTCCCGCAGACCCAGCCTGGCGCGCGTGCGAGCTGCCGGCCTGCCCAGCGCCTGGTGGCCCCACCCAGCCAGTGCAAACCTCCCGCAGACCCAGCCTGGCGCGCGTGCGAGCTGCCGGCCCCACCCAGCGCCTGGCGGCCCCACCCAGCCAGCGCAAACCTCCCGCAGACCCAGCCTGGCGCGCGTGCGAGCTGCCGGCCCCACCCAGCGCCTGGCGGCCCCACCCAGCCAGCGCAAACCTCCCGCAGACCCAGCCTGGCGCGCGTGCGAGCTGCCGGCCCCACCCAGCGCCTGGCGGCCCCACCCAGCCAGCGCAAACCTCCCGCAGACCCAGCCTGGCGCGCGTGCGAGCTGCCGGCCTGCCCAGCGCCTGGTGGCCCCACCCAGCCAGCACAAACCTCCCGCAGACCCAGCCTGGCGCGCGTGCGAGCTGCCGGCCTGCCCAGCGCCTGGTGGCCCCACCCAGCCAGCGCAAACCTCCCGCAGACCCAGCCTGGCGCGCGTGCGAGCTGCCGGGCCCCAGTGCTGCTCCTGGTCGAAGCTGGGCCCAGAGCAGGAGGCAGATGGGGGCCCCCGCGTGGAATCTGAGTCGAGGCTGGTGTGGAGCCGTGCGTCCCTGGCCTAGCTGGCCATCGCCGCGGCGGAAACCTTCCCTCTGGCTCTGGCAGAACACTGGGGGTTGACAAAACAAACCTTTCATGCGCCGTGTGCACTTGGCACAGAGCGTTTCGGTCTGCCCAGCCACGCCAGGCCTGTGCTGCTGCCGTGTGGCGGGTCTTGGCATCTGCCCTGCTGGGGGGGGGGGGCGCACGATTCACCCGCTGGCGTGTGCGGCAGCCAACGTCAGGCTGTGCACTGGCCGTTGCACCAGTGCCAGTGAACTGGTAAAAGAGTGGCCAGGTCCCCACAAAGGGTCGCCCCACCACTCCGTTTGGAGAGCAGACCCCAGCACGACCATGTGTGCCATGCGGAGGCTGCCCTGTCGGGCTGCCTGTGGGGCGGATCTGCGGCATTAGCAGAGTAGGCCGTGTGCCAGCCAGCCACTGATGGCAAACCATCCATAGCCAGGCAAGGGCAGAAGCAGCCGGGCAGGGGCTGTGCATGGTTTGCTATCAGTGGCTGGCTGGCACATGGCCTAGTTTGCTAATTAGCTGATGGGCTCTGCAGGAGTTGCTGGTGGGGCAGGATAGCTTGGTGGAATGTCCTTACAGATGTTATTAATCAGGAGAGTTTGTTCCACCCCCTAGGAAACAGTCTCCCCCTCCTCTGGCCGTCCCTTCTGCTACAGGTATGTCCCTGGCTGACAGATGCCTCGGGCTGGGCCAAGAGCATGCTGGGAATTCTGCCCATTGGGCAGCTGCTGCTAACTGACTGCTCTGGACTGTCTGCAGAACAGGCAGACACGGGGCTGGTGTTAACTGACTGCTCTGGACTGTCTGCAGAACAGGCAGACACGGGGCTGCTGCTAACTGACTGCTCTGGACTGTCTGCAGAACAGGCGGACACGGGGCTGGTGTTAACTGACTGCTCTGGACTGTCTGCAGAACAGGCGGACACGGGGCTGGTGTTAACTGACTGCTCTGGACTGTCTGCAGAACAGGCGGACACGGGGCTGGTGTTAACTGACTGCTCTGGACTGTCTGCAGAACAGGCGGACACGGGGCTGGTGTTAACTGACTGCTCTGGACCGTCTGCAGAACAGGCGGACACGGGGCTGGTGTTAACGGACTGCTCTGGACTGTCTGCAGAACAGGCGGACACGGGGCTGGTGTTAACTGACTGCTCTGGACCGTCTGCAGAACAGGCAGACACGGGGCTGGTGTTAACGGACTGCTCTGGACCGTCTGCAGAACAGGCGGACACGGGGCTGGTGTTAACTGACTGCTCTGGACTGTTGTGATGGTGTGTTGGGGTCCCCCACCTCCTGCACCCCTGAAATGGCACGAACAGACCTCACCAGCCAGTAGAACAGAGGGAGTTTATTGCCTCTCCAGGATACAGCACAGCACAGATGTCATCTGGTTACAGGGCAGGCCTAGGATGCCTCAGCCCTCCCTTGATATGGGGGGGGGGGTCTCGGCTTCTAAACCCCCCAGCCTGTTGCTGAGGCTGCTTCCTCCATGCTCCCAAACAGAAAACTAACTCACTCTCTTCCAGCCCTGCCCCCCAGCCAGGGCAGCATCCACCTTCCTTTGTTCCTCTCCATGGGGGGTAGCTGGTCAGACAGGTTGAGACCCTCTTTGTATAATGTCTCACTCGCTGTCCTTCTGGGCTGTGGTTTCGGCAGCAGCCAGTGGGGTTACCACAGAGCCAGCATAGAAAGCAGCCCAATACCCCCACTACGTCACAACTGTCTGCAGAACAGGCAGACACGGGACTGGTGTTAACTGACTGCTCTGGACTGTCTGCAGAACAGGCGGACACGGGGCTGGTGTTAACTGACTGCTCTGGACCGTCTGCAGAACAGGCGGACACGGGGCTGGTGTTAACTGACTGCTCTGGACCGTCTGCAGAACAGGCAGACACGGGGCTGGTGTTAACTGACTGCTCAGGTCTGTCTGCAGAACAGGCGGACATGGGGCTGGTGTTAACTGACTGCTCTGGACCGTCTGCAGAACAGGCGGACACGGGGCTGGTGTTAACTGACTGCTCTGGACTGTCTGCAGAACAGGCAGACATGGGGCTGGTGTTAACTGACTGCTCTGGACTATCTGCAGAACAGGCAGACACGGGGCTGGTGTTAACTGACTGCTCTGGACCGTCTGCAGAACAGGCAGACACGGGGCTGGTGTTAACGGACTGCTCTGGACCGTCTGCAGAACAGGCGGACACGGGGCTGGTGTTAACTGACTGCTCTGGACCGTCTGCAGAACAGGCGGACACGGGGCTGGTGTTAACTGACTGCTCTGGTCTGTCTGCAGAACAGGCGGACACGGGGCTGGTGTTAACTGACTGCTCTGGACTGTCTGCAGAACAGGCGGACACGGGGCTGGTGTTAACTGACTGCTCTGGACTGTCTGCAGAACAGGCAGACACGGGGCTGCTGCTAACTAACTGCTCTGGACTGTCTGCAGAACAGGCGGACACGGGGCTGGTGTTAACTGACTGCTCTGGACTATCTGCAGAACAGGCAGACACGGGGCTGGTGTTAACTGACTGCTCTGGACTGTCTGCAGAACAGGCAGACACGGGGCTGGTGTTAACGGACTGCTCTGGACCGTCTGCAGAACAGGCGGACACGGGGCTGGTGTTAACTGACTGCTCTGGACCGTCTGCAGAACAGGCAGACACGGGGCTGGTGTTAACTGACTGCTCTGGACTGTCTGCAGAACAGGCGGACACGGGGCTGGTGTTAACTGACTGCTCTGGACTGTCTGCAGAACAGGCGGACACGGGGCTGGTGTTAACTGACTGCTCTGGTCTGTCTGCAGAACAGGCGGACACGGGGCTGGTGTTAACTGACTGCTCTGGTCTGTCTGCAGAACAGGCGGACACGGGGCTGGTGTTAACTGACTGCTCTGGACTGTCTGCAGAACAGGCGGACACGGGGCTGGTGTTAACTGACTGCTCTGGACCGTCTGCAGAACAGGCGGACATGGGGCTGGTGTTAACTGACTGCTCTGGACCGTCTGCAGAACAGGCAGACACGGGGCTGGTGTTAACTGACTGCTCTGGACTGTCTGCAGAACAGGCGGACACGGGGCTGGTGTTAACTGACTGCTCTGGACTGTCTGCAGAACAGGCGGACATGGGGCTGGTGTTCTTCAGGTGACTATAAAACTTCTGTGGTGAAGGGATGAATCAGCGTTGCTGCCGGATGCAGGGGTGCGGGCTGGGAGCCCCCATAGCACTGAGAGGAAGGCTGGGACCAGCACCATGTGGTGCAGTGCGGGGATCGGGTTGCTCTGGAATTGCCCGGGCGAGTCTGTCTCCCCCAGCCCTCCGCCACAGGCTGCAAGCCCTGTCTCTTGGCGCGGGGAGGGTGACTAGCTGGGGACCCCGGCTACTGCAAGGCTGGGGTGCAATGCAGGTCCCATTGCTGGCAGAGGTGGGTGGGCAGGTGCCGTTCCTGGCGTGATGGAGCCGAGTGGTGCATGCACCAGGGTCTCCAGCAGTGGGCACCGGGCGTAGGCAGACGTGCCATCGGGCCCGGCTGGGTGAGTGGGCAAAAGGGCGAGTTGCACGGAGCCCTCAAGGGCCAAACTGACAGGCTGAGAGTGTGCCAGGGTCTCGACCCATTGCACGGCTGGCACAAGAGCCTGGGGAACGTGGGGACGGCCCAGGGAGCTGCTGCTCCGTGTGGGGATGGGCACTGCGGCCTCTAGGCCGGAAGGAGGCAACTCGCGCTTCCCATGCTCCCCAGGCCGCCGTAGCCCCGTGCTCTGGCCAGAGGCAGAGGCCCCAGCGTGACGCCAAGGCTGCAGCTGGCCTGCGTCTGTGTGGGCCTGCGGGAGTCCCAGGGGGAGTCTGGGGGGCTGCAGCAGTGGGGTGGGAGCAGGGCGTTTCCATGCGCATTGCGTGTCCCGCAGGGCTCCCGGACCGCGGGACGGAGCCCTGGGCGGCCTGCGGTGCCCTCACACTGGCTGCAGGGCTGGGAACAGAGTCGCTCCGGCTCGTGCTGCAGCCTCCCGGCTTCTGCTTGGCGCAGGGCTGAGCCCCATAGGAGGCGGGCGGGGCCGACCTGAGCATGCCAGCATGGGGCAGAGTGGGGACAGCGGCTTCAGCAGTGTTCCTGGGCATGCTCCAAATGCTGGGGGGAGGGACCTGACCCTGTTGCCCCCGCACACCCATCACCTCTGTCCGGGGCAGAGAGCGTAGCAGTCAGCCGGCAGGAGCATGGTGTCTAATTCCTACAGGAAGGAAAGAAAATCGAATACAGGTGAGAGCCACCGGCACCGTCTGCCATCGCGTGGCCGGTCACTGCAGGTCACCGGGGAGCCCTACGGTTGCAGTGTACGTTCCTTTGTTACTGCCGCTTGGGGAGGGGACGCTGGGCTCTAGTCAGCTCTGGGCAGGGGGTGGGGCCTAGTGGTTACAGCAGGGGACAGCTACATCCGGGTTCAGTATTAGAATGTCGGAACGGCCAGACTGGGGGAGACCCAAGGCCCCTCCAGCCCCGTGTCCTGTCGGCCCACAGCGGCCAGTGCCCGGGGCCCCGGGGGAGGGAACAGAACCGGGAATCACCAAGTGAACCCTCCCTTCCCAGGCTAGGGCCACCATCCCTGCCCGGCCTGGCTAGGCGCCAGCGAGGGACCCACCCCCCAGGAACTTGGAGTTTGGGCCTTTGCACCGTCCCCTGGCCGAGCGTTCCCAGCCTGACTGAAGAAAGCCTTTGTTTTACATACGTGGAGCTGGGTCGGCTGCTAATGCCAGCGTTGTGAGGAGGAAATGACGTTTCCATCGCCCATGTTCCCACACCCACTCATGATTTCCAGACCTCTGACACCCTCCCCCCTTTAGCCATGTCTCTTCCGAGCGGAAAAGTCCCCGTCGTGTTCATCTCTCCTCACGGAAGCCGTTCCTCACCCTCGTCATTCCTGCTGCCCTGCCCTGTGCCTGTTCCAGGCCCAGTGCGGCTGCGGTGACAGATCCGCTGCAGCATTCGGGGTGTGGGCGCCCCATGGCTTTGTGTAGCGGCAAGGTGATATGTTCTGCCTGCTCCGCTGTTCCTTTCCTAATGGTTCCCGTGCTCTGCCAGCTCTTAGCCGGCCGCCGCCCGCCGAGCACATTTGCAGGGACCTCTCCACGGTGACGCCACGATCGCTCTCGGGAGCGGTGACAGCTGACTCGGCCCCAGCACTTTGTCTGAGCCGGCGGGGTGCTGTTCTGCCAGGGCATCACTTAGCATTGATCACTGACTCCCATCTGCCCGTGTGCTGCCCAGCCACCAGGTCTGCGGATCCCCGCCGGGCTCTTTGCTGGCGGCCTTGGCCTCAACTATTCCGAGCAACTTTGTGTCATCTGCAGATTTTGCCTCCTCTCCGTGAGCCCCTTTTCAAGATCATGGATCCCTGGTGCTATGTCCGAGCCCTGGAGTGCACTGTTATTTCTCCCCTTTGTTTCCTGGCAATCTTCCATGGTCATTTTATGACCCTTCATTTAGTGTAATGACAAGCCCTTTGTGATCTCCGGGCGAGCGCTTAGAAACACCCTCCCTGCCCCAGGAGCAGCACAAGCCCTGCTGCAGTTCAGGCCCGGGGCCTCGGCCCAGACACAGCGCTGAAGCAGACCAAGTGTGACAGTCAGAGGGTTGAACAGCCCCCCAAATGGCGCCCGGGGGCAGGATTCGTCCTGGGAGCCGAGGGGAGGGTTTATCTGTGGAGGAAACAGGCCCCTAGCAGGGCACACAGCAACACAGGAAACGCTCTGGGCTCCCAGGGAAGCCCAGGGGACAAGGGCCGGAACAGCCAGGAAGCTGGAGTTAGAAAAACAAGGGAAGCCGTGAACAAAGGCGCGACTCGTGCTGTATGACTAACGCGCAGAGCTGGGGGGGTTGCCGTGGGGCTGGGCATTGCTGACTCGTGTATCCTGCCTGTGCTCGCCAGCCGTGGGCATGGCACCGGGCTGGGCCCTGCAGCCGGCGTCTTGCCACGGAGTCCCTGCCCCGGCCCCACTGGTTCTGAGGGGAGGGTTTCTGGGGTGTCTGTGCAGGCCGCGGGAGCTAGCCTCGCCGTGCAGATGCACTGCAGTGTGCACGCAAGGGGGCACGTTGGAGGCCCCCAGACCATCCCCGGTGGAGTATGGGGGGTGAGCGGGCAGGGTCACTGACCCTGGCAGGGAGAGCTGTGTTCCTGGACGGGCGCCCCCAGCACCTCTCGATCACCCCAGGCCTGGAAGGAGTGACCGCCACGGGCACCGTGCCGGGCGCAGGCTGGCGCTCCCAGGCAGCAGGGACGGGGGCTCTAGGAAACCCACTCTCTCCTGACACGGGGCCTTAGCCACAGACCGGCAGCGAGGGCCACGCTCCATTCTGCGGCCCAGAGGCGATAAGGGACCGTCCTCCACGTGCAAAGACAGGCGGGAGACATGCACGGCTGACAGGATGGGCTGGGCCGGGCTCCTGCGGGCAGTGCCGGCTCTGGGCGGGAAGTGCCCACACAGTTCCTGGGAGCCTGCTGTCCCGGTAGCAAAAATCATCAACCAGTGGAGCAGCGAGCAGGCAGCCCGGCGTGAGCCTGCTGCCCAGGCTGGCTGCCTGGCCTGCGGGCCGAGCCACACGCCGGCTCTGCCTGGGTCCAGGGCCACGTCACCTCGCACGCGTGGTGCTGTGTGCCCTCCCCCGCCGGCTGGATTCCCGTGGGTCGTTTAACACGCACACACGGGGCTGGCTGGCTGCCTGGCCTGTGGGCCGAGCCACACGCCGGCTCTGCCTGGGTCCAGGGCCACGTCACCTCGCACGCGCGGTGCTGTGTGCCCTCCCCTGCCGGCGTGCCGGCTGGATTCCCGCGGTTCGTTTAACACGCACACACGGGGCCGGCTGGTCGAATGCACGTAGCCTGTTGGTGGCCCCCCCTCTCCTGAGTGTGGCTTGGCAGCTGCCCCATGGCCCCCTGCGCCGGACCCCCCGTCTGTGCAGCCGCCAGGCAGCCCGCTCAGACGAGACCTGGCCTGCGTCAGTCCCGTCACCGCTGCCTCTCGCCCCATCCCTGGGTGCCCGGCCGAAGCGGGACGCAGCAGTGGGTGGCATTGCTCCCCCTGGTCCGGCCGTGCCTTCCTCAGGCAGGAAACGACGTGGTCTAGGGCCAGGCAGCGGTCGCAGGCCGCAAGGGCAGGAAATGAAATCTGGGCCATGGAAGCATTCTTCTCCATGTCATAAATCCTCCTCTGAGTTTCCAGCCTGCGGCCACAGGCCCAGTGCAGCAGGGACAGGCAGACGCCCGCCCCCGCACTACAAGGAGCCGCGTTTGTGGGGCGCTCTCCCAGCTGTGCACACGGGGCCAGCGGACGGACGTCCCCGGTCGCCCAGCCACCCCGAGCTGAGCCAGCTGCCCCCGGGGGCCAGGGCTGGCGGGCACCAAAGGGCTCTGGCGCAGAGGGGAAGGAGCGGCGCTGTGGGAGTCTCGTAGCGGTGCACGCGGGGCATCGGGCACCCTGCTAACGAGCTGCCGCCCCTGGCTCCTCGGCCACTCTGGTTCCCAGGGCTAGCTCCCCCTGGCTCTGGAGAACGGGGTGAGCAATGGGGCACAGCGCGTGCACAGGCTGCGTCGGGGGCTCGCTGGCATGGGTTGGAATCCAGCCCAGAGCGTCGAGAACTGGAGCCATCTGGAACGGTGGCCACTGGCGGTTTGGAGGGTCGTTCGGAATGCCTGTCCGGAGCCTCGGCCCAGCCCTGGGTGGTGGCTAAGCGCCGAACTTCCATTGCCCGATGCCGTGGGCCTGGGCTGTGAGTGGGCCGGTGCGCTGAGCTCGGGGAGCTGTTCTCAGTTTACACCAGCGTGAGCGAGATCAGCACTGGGCAGACCCTAGACAGACTGATTGCCGGGGCCCACCCTTTGTGATCGCCTCGCCTGACCGCCCTACCTGCCCCCCACGGTGCCTCCCGCCGGGCTGTTAGAAAAGCCCTGGCCTTGACTTTGAAGCTGCCAGGGATGGAGAAGGCCCCCCCGCCCCTCTTGGTAAATTGGGCCAGGCTTAGTGACGGTTAATGTAGCTCGGGAGTCCTGTTCGTCCAGGCCAGAGCACATCCATCACGTGAGTGTCGCTCTGGGAGCTCCTGCTCAGCTGCGTTTCCACCCTCACTCCCAGATCTTTCAGGCCCTGCCAGGGTAGCCGCCGTTCTTTCTTACTGGGTGGGTATGTTTCCTCTTGGCCCTTTTGCAACACGCTGGGTTTGCCTGCGCCCACTTTTCCAAAGGATCCCGATTGCTCTGAATCACGACGTGTCCACCTAGTCATCTGTCACTCCCTGATTTTTGTCTGCAAACGTTGTTAGTTTTGGTTTCAGATCATTGATAAACATGTTAAATAGCAGAGGACCAAGAACTAATTGCAGAGTGAAACGGACCTACGCCGTGACAATTTCCCATGTAGAGTTACGGTTTGAGACCTGTCAATTAGCCAGTGTTTAATCATATATGTGTGCAATATATGGTTCTAGCGTTTAATCAAAGCATCCGGTGGTACCAGCTCAGTACCTTACAAGTGCCTAAGTCTATTATGTCACTACTATTACTTTCATCAACCAAACTTTTAATCTCATCAGAAAAAGATAATTACTTTAACAGGATGTGTGTTTCACAAGTCTGTGTTGATTGGCATTACATTACCCTACTTTAATTCTTTATTAATCAAGTCCCGCATCAGCTGCTGCATTCTCTTACCCAGGATCGATGTCAGGCTGACAGTCCTAATATTATAACAACTTACTTTTTAAAATATTGGCACAGCTTTAGCTTTTTTCCAGTCACATGGAAATTTCCCAGTTCGCCAAGACTTACTGAAAAGCAACATTAACAGTTCAGTGATCTCCTCAGCCAGCTCTTTTAAAACTCTTGGATGCAAGTTCTCTGGAGCTGCTGATTTTAAAATGTCTGATTTTAGTAGCGTCTGTTTGTCGTCACCCAGATACATTGGTGGACTGGAAAGAGTGTTGCCATCACCATACCATGAGACTGCATAAATCTGTTTTTCCTCTAAATGCAGAACAGTAATTATGTATTGAATGCTCCTGCCTTTTCTGCGTGACTGCTGATAATTCTACTATTTCCATCTAGTAATGGGCCAATACCTCTGTTAGGATTATTTTTGTTCCTAGTATATTTTTAAAAACTCTTTGATATGGTCCTTAACTCTGCTGGCCAAAGATGACTTCTTATGTTCCTTTGCTTTCCGTATCAGTTTTCTACAGCTCCTATCTTCTGATTTATGTCCAGTGCTATCAGCTTCCCCTTTCTTCCATTTGTTCTGGCGTGCACATGTGTGAGGGATGTAAATTCCTGGTATAAACAATTACCCAGTGAAATGGTCTGTTTAACTAGTTAACCCTGAAGCTGCCCCCAGCTGGCTGGGGCCCAGACTCACTGCATCGTACCACGGGAGGGGGCTTCTCTGGCCAAGCCCCCAGTTAACTGGTAACCAAGTAAGCATGCTGGTAAAGCTGATGCTTACCGGGTAACCAGGTAACCCTTTAGATCCCAACTGTGTGAACACGTGTACTGTGTTATATAGCTGCTTTCACTTTCCCTCTAACCCAGGACGTTGGTTTTAACCAGTCTGGCATTTACACTCGGGGGGCAGTTCAGTCACCCCGGTGCCTTGCGCTGGTGCGGGGCAATTGAAGAACGTTTCCTCTCTGAGCCGAGCGGGTGGATAACAAGGGGCCCCGGGGGGGGAGGTTAATTTTGGTTTCAACATTTTGATTTTGTGCTGACCTGAAGGTTCGTCTCCCTTTCATCTCCCCCCGTCCTGACTCCCTAGCTAGCCTGCCCCTGCGGAGCCGGGCCCTGCCTGCCGAGGGGGAGGAGATCCGCGGACGGCCCCGTCGATTCATCGGTGCGTGAGTTTGCCGCCTGGTGCTGCTGACTCCCTCTGTCTCTTCCAGACATAGCGCAGCTCATCCAGCTGGACTTGGACCTGAAGTTCCAGACCAACATCGAGGAGCTGTTTGAGGAGTTCGACCGCTTCCCGCGAGGAGCCGTCATTGGGATCGCCCGAGAGATGCAGCCGGTCTACAGGTAGGCGTGGGTGCGGCAGCCGCAGCCCTGGGCTTGGCAGACTTGCGGGAGCCCTGCTTCCTGGGGCTGCGCGTGGAGAAAACCCGGCAGCATGCGGAGGTGAGCCTCGGCCCTGAACGCCACCTGCCGCTTGGGACAGGCCAGGCCCCCAAGGGCCCATCCACGGTTCCCCGCAGGCGGCTGGCGTGGGCCGTGCTGCTCCCGGAGTCATCGGCGTGGCTCGGTGCCCATGCAGCTGCCCAAGGCTGCGTTTAGGAGCCTCGCGCCGGGTCTGCCAGTCAGGCCGACGGCACGTCCCTGCATCCGGCTGAGGCGGGCGCCAGGCCTGACGGCTGCATGCGGGTTGTGTCCTGTGGTGGCTGAGCAGAACCCAGCAGTGCTCACCAGCAGGTGGTCCGCATGCCCTGCGCAGGGCGGCCGTCCTCCCGGCCTCTGCTGTGCCCCCCGGAGTTGGGCCACGGCTGCTCCAGCCAGTTGCCAGGCCGGGCGGGGGCACAGGGAGCCGCGTTTCCAGGTCTTTGCACTGCCGAGGGCTCTGCCAGGGCAGCGTCCGAGAGCGCTGGGGATTCTCAGGCAAGCGCCAGAGCCGACTGCTGCAAAGCTGCAATCCCCTTGCAGGCTGAGCCGGGTGCGCGGGGACCGTCTCCGAGCCTGCGCAGGCGGCTGCCCGGGCGTCACATGGGCTCCTCTCGGGACTCAAGCTCCGGGGGCCGTGAGCTCGTCGCGCAGTAACTGCCCACGGGGGGTCGCTGGCCCGGCAGTAGCGGGTGCTGGGGAGGAAGCCGAGCCTCGGCCAGAGCAGGAGGCGCCGCTCCGGGTTCCAAGCAGGGCCCTGTAAGCTGGGTGCTGGGGCGGCCGCCAGGAGAGTTTCAGGGTTCTCCGGGTGGTGCACAGCCGCCCTTTCCTGTGGGCAGGGCGAGGGCCTTTGGGCCCGGGTGGAGCCCAAATGCTGCGTGATCCAGGGCATCGGGACCCACCCGTCGCGTCGGACCATGGCGAGTGGTGGGTGAGTTCTAAGTGTAGAGCTCCCACCAAGCGGGGCCGGCGCCCTGCTCCTGCCAGCCTGCCCAGGACTCGGGCACCCCGCTCAGGAGCTCACGGCCCCAGGAGCCCGAGTTCTAACCCCTCGGGCAGGTCGCTGGGGCCGGAGCTCCTGGGGTCTGTTGACGGGGCTCTACCCTGTCTAGGGGGCCTGCATGACACTCTGCTTAGCCCCCGCAGCGCCAGGACTCGACGGGGGCCCAGCAAGGGCCTTGGCATCGGTCCCTGGTCTCTGACGCCTGCCTGTGCGGGGGAGGCCGGGCCGCACCGCTGACGGCAGCGGGAGCACCCAGGCCTGCCAGCCCTCACCCCTGCCTCTCACAGCGCCCCGCCAGCCTGGGACGCTAGCGAGCAGCGGAGTGCTCGGCAGAGCGGGGGGCAGGGTTTCCCCTGGGGCCTGGGCCGCGCGGGGCCGCCTGCACCACTCATGGGAGGCTGCCCCCGGACTGCAACCTGCACAGCCCCGCCGCTCGGCTTGGCGTTGGCAGGAGCCGGAAGCGCCTGGCCAGGACTCAGGGAAGTGGATTGAACGTGGCCTTGTCAGTTCAAACAGGGAATCTCCGATTTCCCTGTAACCCAGGCTGAGCGGCCGGCCCTGCCCGGTGCCTGCAGCAGGTCTCAGGCCATGCCGGGCGTGATGAGCGAGCGCAGCGACAGTTCCCACAGCCGCCGCCCTCCCCTTTGCCAGGGTCCTATGGAATCTGCTTCCGAGCAGAGCTCAGCCCCGGGGCGGGGCGGGGCCGGGCCGGCCGGAGCCGGGATGGACTCGGTCTGGGCCGACGTCTGGGATTTCTCACCTGTGAGAAAAGGAGTTTTCTGGTGTTGGAAATTCCAGACCCCGATTCTCTCCTGCTCCCAGTTCTGTGCAGCGGGCAGGAGGCCGCGGGCTTCCCGGTTCTCAGGACAGTCCTGCCACCCCGCCATGGAGACTCACATCGGGGCCGAGCAGCCGTGCAGAGTGGCCATGTGCCTGCCCCTCCCCTAGGCTAAGGGTGCGTGGGGGCGGAGGGCACCGGCCTAGCAGGACTGTCACCGGGGGATCTGTACTGTGCAGAGGCCTGTACGACACCAGCACGGGGCTGGCAGGCCGGTGGGCGCGAGACGAGCCCAGACGAGTGAGCTGCAGGCAGCCTGCCTGGCAAGTCGCCAGCCAGTTGTGCCGCGTTCCTGTTGTGGGAGAAAGCCGAGGCCAGGAGTAGCTGTCGCGACTTTGGGGCCAGGCGAAGGCGATGGGACGGGTGTGAGACACACGGAGCCTGCGGGTGGGATGTGCCCGGTGCTAGAATTTCCAGGAGCGATGCAGGAAGCGCAGGGCCTGAGCTGCACTCCGGAGCCGCGGCGAGTCTCCTCGCCTCTGGTGGCAGCACCCGCCTGGGGACGGTGAGCGGCAGCTGGCAGCCAGCGGGTGACTCTCAGGAGTGGGCGGAAGTGCTCGCGGGGCCGCTGACGCTGCTGGTCCGTGCGTCTCGCTGCCCGGGGAAGGACCCGGCGGCTGGACTATTGCAAACGGCAAGCGACGTGCCCGGCCAGTGCTGCGGTGGGCGAGGGCGACGCGCCACACACTGAAAGGGGGCAGCGTGGCTTGTGCACATCACAGCAGCTGGTAATTAGGGTTCTCCTGGGAGGCTGTCAGGCCTTTGGGTGCCATGCACCATTTTCATTAGACAGTTAATTAACAGGCGCATATTAAATTGGTTCAAACCTGGCCACCTGCCAAGTCTGGGATTGGGACTGCAAGGGGGGATCCCCCTCCGGAGGGCCTGTCTCCAGCGGGGTCGCACAGGGATCGTGCTACTGAACTTGGGTTTCCGCCCTCTGGAAGGAAGAACAAGCCCTCGCTGAGCGCTGCGGATGGCAGGAGCCTGGAGGAGAGCTGCATCGTGGGGGAAGGGGCCGAGCCGGGGGTGAGCGGGGCGCCAGGACACTGCCGGGGCGGCCGTGCCGGGCGGGCTCCCTGGGAGCGGGACTCTGGGGAAGAGCTGACGGTCGCGTGGATCGTCAGCTGAGCGGGAGCTCGAGGGAGCCAGCGGCCTGGGCCCGTGCAGAGAGGGGATGTGACAGACCCCGCCTGGCGAGCGTCCCAGCGAGAAGGACCAGGTGGAGCCGAGAACTCTCCCTGGGACCGGGATTTGATGGTGCTCTCGGCGGTCGAGCCGACCCAGGGCTCCCCGTCCAGGGCCTGGCATTTGGAGTTGGACAAAGACTGGAAGTAGGTGGCGGCTCGGACAGCGCCAGGAGCTACCCTGGGGACAGCCTGCCAAGGCTCCTGGGGGCTTCTCCATCCCTGGCCCGCCGGAAATGGGGACGGGCTTTCTCTACAACAGCGGGTCCTGGCCACCGGGCCGTGGTGGCTGCTGGAGCTGAAGCCGGCTGCTCACGGCAGCCCCTTAGTGGACCAGCAACATTTGATTTGCATATTTGTTATTTGCATAATGAATATACAAATGTGCGACTAAAATGTTACTGGTCAGCCAAAAGTTTGGGATGGGTTTGCTGGTCCGCAGCATAAAACCAGCCACCTGGCGAGCGAGACCTCTGGGTCTGTCTGCCGAGCCCAAGGCCCCTCCGGCCGGAGCGAGACCTCTGGGTCTGTCTGCCGAGCCCAAGGCCCCTCCGGCCGGAGCGAGACCTCTGGGTCTGTCTGCCGAGCCCAAGGCCCCTCCGGCCGGAGCGAGACCTCTGGGTCTGTCTGCCGAGCCCAAGGCCCCTCCGGCCGGGGCGATGCCGGGGTCTGGCCGAGCCCAAGGCCCCTCCGGGCGGGGCGATGCCGGGGTCTGGCCGAGCCCAAGGCCCCTCCGGCCGGGGCGATGCCGGGGTCTGGCCGAGCCCAAGGCCCCTCCGGGCGGGGCGATGCCGGGGTCTGGCCGAGCCCAAGGCCCCTCCGGCCGGGGCGATGCCGGGGTCTGGCCGAGCCCAAGGCCCCTCCGGCCGGGGCGATGCCGGGGTCTGGCCGAGCCCAAGGCCCCTCCGGCCGGGGCGATGCCGGGGTCTGGCCGAGCCCAAGGCCCCTCCGGGCGGGGCGATGCCGGGGTCTGGCCGAGCCCAAGGCCCCTCCGGCCGGGGCGATGCCGGGGTCTGGCCGAGCCCAAGGCCCCTCCGGCCGGGGCGATGCCGGGGTCTGGCCGAGCCCAAGGCCCCTCCGGCCGGGGCGATGCCGGGGTCTGGCCGAGCCCAAGGCCCCTCCGGCCGGGGCGATGCCGGGGTCTGGCCGAGCCCAAGGCCCCTCCGGGCGGGGCGATGCCGGGGTCTGGCCGAGCCCAAGGCCCCTCCGGCCGGGGCGATGCCGGGGTCTGGCCGAGCCCAAGGCCCCTCCGGCCGGGGCGATGCCGGGGTCTGGCCGAGCCCAAGGCCCCTCCGGCCGGGGCGATGCCGGGGTCTGGCCGAGCCCAAGGCCCCTCCGGGCGGGGCGATGCCGGGGTCTGGCCGAGCCCAAGGCCCCTCCGGCCGGGGCGATGCCGGGGTCTGGCCGAGCCCAAGGCCCCTCCGGCCGGGGCGATGCCGGGGTCTGGCCGAGCCCAAGGCCCCTCCGGCCGGGGCGATGCCGGGGTCTGGCCGAGCCCAAGGCCCCTCCGGCCGGGGCGATGCCGGGGTCTGGCCGAGCCCAAGGCCCCTCCGGCCGGGGCGATGCCGGGGTCTGGCCGAGCCCAAGGCCCCTCCGGCCGGGGCGATGCCGGGGTCTGGCCGAGCCCAAGGCCCCTCCGGCCGGGGCGATGCCGGGGTCTGGCCGAGCCCAAGGCCCCTCCGGCCGGGGCGATGCCGGGGTCTGGCCGAGCCCAAGGCCCCTCCGGCCGGGGCGATGCCGGGGTCTGGCCGAGCCCAAGGCCCCTCCGGCCGGGGCGATGCCGGGGTCTGGCTGCCTCAGTGTTTCTCAAGCAGCGGTGCGAGGACCCTTAGGGATACTGGAGACGGTCGGGGGGTGTCACCACTGAAATGCGGAGAACTGTTGTGTTGAACGGGTTGAAGTTCTACAGCGCCTTATTATTTCTGTGCTATTTACAGCCAAACATTCAGCGCCCGCCCGGCTACGATGAAGTTGTTTAAACAAACGTGTTGCAATGGTAGAAACAAATGTGTGTGTCTGAAAACTGCAGGTCCTGGGGGTACGTCTCATTCTTTTTGAAGGGGTACTTTATAAAAGCCGGTTGAGCAGCACTGGTCTAGCTGAGCCCAAAGTCCCCCCTGGCCATGGCATCGGGGAAGCTGCACTCAGCTGCCCTCCGTGCCTAATCCTGCTGGCCTGGAAAGCTGCCGTTCCCCGGGCCTCCCCTGGGCTACAGCCCGTCCCCCGTGCTGGTGTGCAGGCTTCCCAGCCGCACGGGGCTGCGGGGCCAGGCAGGATGCAGCGCTGGCTGCTGGGCAGTGTCTGCGCGACAGCTCCCGATGGTCAGAGAGGAGCAGAGGAAATGGCCGGGGCCGTGCTCATTTCCTGCAGCGCGAGGGGGAAACCTGCCCCCAGCCAAACAGGATGGTGCTGGTGTGTCCAGGCCTGACTCAGGCGGGGACAGTGCCGGGGCATGTTTGTGTTGGACGGCAGCGTCCCGGAGCATGACGGTGCCGCCGCTCCCCGAGCCAGCTGAGCCGTGTCTTGGCAGGAGGGCGGGGCAGGGAGCCGCATGGGGCCGGGCTGGTAAGACCAAGGGGCGGCCGCGCTCGGTCAGCCGGGCTGCCTGTGAACAGAATGGGCAACTATCGTGTCAGCCGTGAGGCTTAGGGACATCCAGACATGACGTCACGTTCTTGCCCATCTTGGCTAAGAGCCATGATGGACCTGGCCTCCAGGAACTTACCTACTTTTGAATCCTGTTAGAACTTTGGCCTTCACAGCATCTCCTGGCGAGGAGTTCCACAGGGTAACTGCGTTGTGTGAAGAAATATTTCCTTTGTTTTCAACTTGCTGCCTGGTGGTTTCACCGGGTGACTTGGTTCTTGTGTTGTGTAAAGGAGTAAATAACTTTTCCTCATTCACTTTCCCCACCCCCGCCATGATTTTATAGACCTCCGTCCTACCCCCTTAGGCGTGTAAGGGCAGGTTCGCACCGCCAGGTACAGCCCCCCACGGGATGCAGGTTTGCGCTGCCCACACCGGTGCTCTGGCAGCAGGAGACGCTGTCCCGGAGACACGCTTCTCGGCAAGGTCCCATCCTTGTGACTCCAGGAGTGAGCTCTCCGGTCGGCCGCGGTCTGGGCAGTGCAGTGTGAGTCAGCGAATGAGCCGGCTCACGCTTCTTAAGTTGATAGTGATCCTGGGGCCCCGGCAGCAGGGTGGTTTTAACGTACCTGTCGCGAGGCAGCAACGCAGGGGAAGGCTGGGGAACAGGGCAGGGAAAGGTGGGTTAGAAGAGCTGAACACCACTGGGCCCCACGCTGGGAGCACTGCAGATGGGCTGTTGCAACAGCCAGTGGTCTCCCAACGCTGGTGAAAGACGGGGTTCAGCACTACCCCCCCGTGCGATGAGAGCGATCAGCATTACCCCCCCGTGCGATGAGAGCTATCAGCACTACCTCCCCGTGCGATGAGAGCGAGACGGGGATCAGCACTACCCCCCCGTGCGATGAGAGCGAGACGGGGTTCAGCACTACCTCCCCGTGCGATGAGAGCGAGACGGGGATCAGCACTACCTCCCCGTGCGATGAGAGCGATCAGCACTACCCCCCCGTGCGATGAGAGCGAGACGGGGTTCAGCACTACCCCCCCGTGCGATGAGAGCGATCAGCACTACCCCCCCGTGCGATGAGAGCGAGACGGGCTTCAGCACTACCCCCCCGTGCGATGAGAGTGAGACGGGGATCAGCACTACCTCCCCGTGCGATGAGAGCGAGACGGGGTTCAGCACTACCCCCCCGTGCGATGAGAGCGATCAGCACTACCCCCTCCCGTGCGATGAGAGCGAGACGGGGTTCAGCACTACCCCCCCGTGCGATGAGAGCGATCAGCACTACCCCCTCCCGTGCGATGAGAGCGAGACGGGGATCAGCACTACCCCCCCGTGCGATGAGAGCGAGACGGGGATCAGCACTACCCCCTCCCGTGCGATGAGAGCGAGACGGGGTTCAGCACTACCCCCCCGTGCGATGAGAGCGATCAGCACTACCCCCTCCCGTGCGACGAGAGCGAGACGGGGATCAGCACTACCCCCTCCCGTGCGACGAGAGCGAGACGGGGATCAGCACTACCCCCTCCCGTGCGATGAGAGCGAGACGGGGATCAGCACTACCCCCCCGTGCGATGAGAGCGAGACGGGGATCAGCACTACCCCCCCCCCGTGCGATGAGAGCGATCAGCACTACCCCCCGTGCGATGAGAGCGAGACGGGGATCAGCACTACCCCCCCCCGTGCGATGAGAGCGATCAGCACTACCCCCCCCATGCGATGAGAGCGAGACGGGGATCAGCACTACCCCCCCCCCGTGCGATGAGAGCGAGACGGGGATCAGCACTACCCCCCCCCCGTGCGATGAGAGCGAGACGGGGATCAGCACTACCCCCCCCCCGTGCGATGAGAGCAAGACGGGGATCAGCACTACCCCCCGTGCGATGAGAGCGAGACGGGGATCAGCACTACCCCCCCCGTGCGATGAGAGCGAGACGGGGATCAGCACTACCCCCCCCGTGCGATGAGAGCGATCAGCACTACCCCCCCCCGTGCGATGAGAGCGATCAGCACTACCCCCCCCCGTGCGATGAGAGCGATCAGCACTACCCCCCCCCCGTGCGATGAGAGCAAGACGGGGATCAGCACTACCCCCCGTGCGATGAGAGCGAGACGGGGATCAGCACTACCCCCCCCCGTGCGACGAGAGCGAGACGGGGATCAGCACTACCCCCCCGTGCGATGAGAGCGAGACGGGGATCAGCACTACCCCCCCCCGTGCGATGAGAGCGATCAGCACTACCCCCCCCGTGCGATGAGAGCGAGACGGGGATCAGCACTACCCCCCCCCCGTGCGATGAGAGCGATCAGCACTACCCCCCCCCATGCGATGAGAGCGAGACGGGGATCAGCACTACCCCCCCCCGTGCGATGAGAGCGAGATGGGGATCAGCACTACCCCCCCCGTGCGATGAGAGCGAGACGGGGATCAGCACTACCCCCCCCCGTGCGATGAGAGCAAGACGGGGATCAGCACTACCCCCCGTGCGATGAGAGCGAGACGGGGATCAGCACTACCCCCCCCCCGTGCGATGAGAGCGAGACGGGGATCAGCACTACCCCCCCCCGTGCGATGAGAGCGATCAGCACTACCCCCCCCCGTGCGATGAGAGCGATCAGCACTACCCCCCCCCGTGCGATGAGAGCGATCAGCACTACCCCCCCCCGTGCGATGAGAGCGATCAGCACTACCCCCCCCCGTGCGATGAGAGCGAGACGGGGATCAGCACTACCCCCCGTGCGATGAGAGCGAGACGGGGATCAGCACTACCCCCCCCCGTGCGATGAGAGCGAGACGGGGATCAGCACTACCCCCCCCCGTGCGATGAGAGCGATCAGCACTACCCCCCCCGTGCGATGAGAGCGATCAGCACTACCCCCCCCCCGTGCGATGAGAGCGATCAGCACTACCCCCCCCCGTGCGATGAGAGCGATCAGCACTACCCCCCCCCGTGCGATGAGAGCGAGACGGGGATCAGCACTACCCCCCGTGCGATGAGAGCGAGACGGGGATCAGCACTACCCCCCCCCGTGCGATGAGAGCGAGACGGGGATCAGCACTACCCCCCCCCGTGCGATGAGAGCGATCAGCACTACCCCCCCCCGTGCGATGAGAGCGATCAGCACTACCCCCCCCCGTGCGATGAGAGCGATCAGCACTACCCCCCCCGTGCGATGAGAGCGATCAGCACTACCCCCCCCCGTGCGATGAGAGCGAGACGGGGATCAGCCTCCCACACGAGCTAACGCAAGTCCCTGTTGGCCCTTGGCAGTACAGAGCCTGACACACGGGTGAGCAGTTCTGGGTGCGTCCAGCAGAGGGCGGTGCTGCCCCGGGCACCAGGGGCACAGCCTGGCCGGGTGTGCGGGCGCTGGTGCCGGGCAGAGCCCGGGCGTCCAGGCTCCGTGTGCTGTTGGCAGTGTGGCTCGGGGGCAGAGGGGGGCGGCGAGCAGCCCAGTGACCTGCCGTCCCGTGGGCTGGCTAACTGCTGAGTCCTCTGGGTCCAGTGGGCATTTCCCCAGACTCTGTGGGAGGGCTGCCCCCCCTTGCTTCCTGCCACGCCGTGGCCCTTGCGTCTGATGGCCCCAGGCGTTGCAGAGGGAACCTGGAGCCAGGTGAGGTGCCCGGCCGAGCTGCCCAGCCCTTCCTGGCAGCACGCGGCTCTGGGGGCCTCGGGGAAAGGCTGCTGTAGGGCCCCGGTCAGGTTTGGACTCCGGGGGGCTGGGCTGGGCTGGGCTGGGCAAGAAGCTGGTAGCTGGGGGGGGGGGTTTAACCCCTTAGCTCCCAGGAGCTGCACGCCCAGGCTGGGCAGGGGCAGCCCCAGGGACGTGTGCGTCTCTCCCCCACCCAAGCAGGAAGCCGGAGCTGGTGGTCCAGCTGCGAGGCTGGGCTGGAGCTGTGGTGCGATCGCCCAGTGACGCGGGGGGGAGGGGTGTGGCTGAGCTCCTGCCCCGTGTGCCACGGGAAATCAGCTCGTGCCACGTGCAGTACGCGTGCCGGCGGTTACCGACCCCGATCTGGGTGGTGCTGGGTCCTGCCGTGCGGCCAGGGGCCGGACTCGAGCTCGCGAGGTCCCTCCCCGTGCTAGTGCTCTGGGATTCACACCGTGTCGGGAGAGAACTCTCGCTCTGCAGGTTCCTCAGAAGGACAGTGAACAGGAGCTATCACAGGCAGACGTTTTTAAAGCAGCTGGGCCGGATAACTTCCATCCTGTGTTCCCTGGAAGCCGAGCACTTGGGCGGTCACCCAGGAGAGATTCAAATGCCACTCAGCTGATTAGCAGGGTGCCCACAGCCAGCAGCATGTGTTTATACTGGTGGTGCACATCCACATATGTCTTGGTGCACATAACAACATTTATTCCACATGTGGATAGAAAAAAAAATTAGAGGGAGGATTGCTTATATCCAAGAATTTTAGACGAGCTGGCCGAGGTGTTCTCTGGCCCATTAACCACTGGGGAAGTTCCCGAAGGCTGGAAGAAAGGGTAAAAAGGATGACCTGGCAATTACAGGCCTGGCAGTCCGACATGGACCCTGGGCTGGGTGGCTGAGCAGCTGAACTAGGACTCCGTGAATGAAGGGTTAAAGGAGGGTAATAGAACAAGGCTTTGGGGGGAAATAGAGCCTCTCACAGTAACTCGATTGCGTTTTTGCTGAGCTTAGAAGTGTGGTTGATGGAAAAGCGCTGCTGTCATATACCGATGCATTTGTACGCGCCATTAAAAAATCACCATTAAAAAACCCAGAACAATGTGAAATTAAGACGTCAGACGTTGAAAACGGGCCAAGTGATCTGTCTCAAACTGTACATGGGGAGTCGTCATCGAGTGGGCGCTGGGTCCCTGCTGGGTCGGTCCTTGGCCCTGCGTTACGAGACGTCTCTAGTAGCGAGCAAGGAAGCAGCAGCAAAGCAGTCCGCAGGCGATGCGCGAGTTGGGTGAGGGGGGCTAATGCAGAGGGCCGGGCGCTGGGCCAAGTGGGCGAGAGCTGATGCCGGGGCTGTGACGTGGCTCATAAGTGGCGATGGAGGGGAGCGGAGAAGCTGGCGGCACTCGCAGGGGACGATCGCGAGGCTAGAGCCCCGCCGTGGGGCGACAGAGTCAAAGCCCCATTTGTCTGGGGACGTGGCGACTGCCTGTCAGTCCCTGGAGGAACAGGGATTCGGAGACGGGCTCTGCGGTCGGGCAGACGGGTCCAGCGGGATCCAGGGCCTGGAAGCTGAACAGGCCGCGTTTCGATGAGACGAGGTGCAGGTTCTAACAGGGACTCTTGCAGCAACTGCCCGAGGGCCCTGACAATTGGGCCTTTTTCTCTGCTGACTTGAACGGGAGCCGCAAGGGTTGAGCCACGCCCCGATGCCCCTTCCTGGCCCGCCGTGGGGAGCGCGGGAGTGCTGTGTTGCTGGGGGTGCACGCGGGAGAGCCGCATGCAAACGTGCAGTGGATGGAAATACCCGATTTCGCCGGCGAGGAGATTCTCGGGGCCGGAACCGGCAGCTGTCTTAGGGCTGTGGAAGCAGGGAACGGGGAGGGATTTGTGTGCAGCCATTTTTAGGTTTGTTGGCCTAACTCTTGCTCTGCTGCTCACTTTGAGGCCTGACAACGCGCTGATTGTAGAGACGCTGTCTCTGCTTGGCTTTAGGACCGTGGTCCCCAACACGGCGCCCGCGGGGGCATTTGCATGCGCCCGCCAGGTGCTCGGGGATGGCCTGGCCCCGGGCACATGGCGCGGCGCTTGCGGGGAGCATTGGCCCCGGGCGCGCGGCGCTTGCGGGGGGGGGAGGAGCACCAGGCGCGCGGCGCTTGCGGGGCGGGCCCCGGCCCCGGGCGCGTGGCTATGGGGGGGACGCCCCTGGGCGCGCAAGTGTCCCCGCCCCCTGGCGGGCGAACGGCCACGCCCCCTGGCGCCCGACAACCTCAAAAGGTTGGGGACCACTGCTTTAGGAGATAAGGAACGCTGACTCCAGCATGGGGATCGGACAGTGTTTGGGGGGACTAAGATAACTGTGAGCCTTGTTGTACGCAGCGGGAAGGTGTATATACCGCTTCATATATACCCCCGGCCCCTCCCGCCAGCTGTGCTTCCCACCCCCCCGTCCCCCCTTTCCTCCCTTCCAGCCCCGTGGCCCCTGGCCCCCTCCCGACAGCTGTGCTTCCCACCCTCCCCTCTTCCCGTCCCCCCTTTCCTCCCATCTAGCCCCGTGGCCCCTGGCCCCCTCCCGCCAGCTGTGCTTCCCACCCCCCCCCGTCCCCTCCTTCCTCCCGTCTAGCCCTGTGCCCCCCCCCGCCAGCTCTGCTTCCTGCCCCGCCCCCCTCCCGGCCAGCCCCCCCGCCCACGATCAACTATGTCCGGTTTTTGGCAGGGTCTACTTGGCAACCCTACCTCCCGGAAGCCCAGCCGGAGCCCTGGCCCCTGCTCCCTGCGGGGTCGCTGTCGTCTGCACTGGCCTGCCCGGGGCACAGAGCAGTGCTAAGTGCGGAGGGGGGGCGCCAGGCAGCAGTGGGGTGCACAGGGCAATTCCGGGTGGAATTTCTCTCGCCCTCCTGGAAGCGCCACTCTCCAGCTGTTCCCTAGCGCACAGCCCCTGCGCAGCGTCTCTACCGAGGCTCTGTGGGAAGGACGTAGAGTATCGGGCACTCGCCAGGGCACCCCTGCCAGCGGGCAGGTTTCCCAGGGCGGAGGGGTCACTGCAGCTGGTGGAGTTAGTGCGTCTTGCGCCCCGTGACCCCCTTGTGCTTTTCTCCCCTCTCCAGGCACACCTTCTGGCAGTTCCGCCGGGAGAACCCCGGCACCAAGGTGGGGGAGCCCCCGCCGGACGGGCTGCCCGGCTTTAACAGCGGGGTCATGCTGCTCAGCCTGGAAGCCATGCGCCAGTCCCGGCTCTACAACCAGCTGCTGGAGCCGGACAAGGTGCGGCAGCTGGCGGAGAAGTACCACTTCCAGGGCCACCTGGGAGACCAGGATTTCTTCACCATGATTGGCATGGAGCACCCGGAGCTGTTCCACGTGCTGGACTGCACCTGGAACCGGCAGCTCTGCTCCTGGTGGCGGGAGCACGGGTACAGCGACGTCTTCGACCGCTACTTCCGCTGCGAGGGCCGCGTCAGGATCTACCACGGGAACTGCAACACGCCCATCCCGGAGGACTAGGCCGCCCGGCACGGCCTGCGGGGCCGCGCTGCTTTTGGGGGTGGGCAAGCAGCTAGTGACGCGTGCGCACCAGTGTCCCACGCCAAGGTGCGCCCCTTTCCCGGGCCCTGTGCTCCCACGCCACGAGCGTTCTGCCACTCCCACCTCAGCCAGGAAGTGCAGGCTAGTGGTTAGAGCAGGGTGCCTGGGTTCTGCTCCCAGCTCAGGCACGGGCTGTGCGAGCTCGGGTTAGGCACATCGCTCCTCCTTGCCAGTCTGCACCGCTGTAAAAAGGGGCTGATCAGCTTTACCCTCCTCACACCACAGCCGCGAGCGCCCGTGTGAAAGCCCCTGTCTACACGCAACACACAGCGACGCCCTCACGCCCCGCCTGCCCCACTTGTGGCGATTGCCCGTGTGCGCCGTGCACTGCAGCGCTGTGAATTGTGGCCGCCAGGCGGGCCCGTCGCTCAGTGACCTGGGCCCGGGGCCGGGCAAGGAGACGCCGGCTCAGCCTGGCCTGGTTTAGAATAAAAGCCAAACGAGCGCTTTGAAAGCCTGACCTGGGGCTGCACTCACACGGGGTCGCTCCTGGGCCAAAAGGAGCTTTAAAGCTGCCCGGGCGCTCCCTGCAGCCCCTCCGAGCCCCACGCAGGGGGCACGCGGGTTCTTTGGGGGCGGCTGCGACTGTCCGAGCGGAAGGCTCCAGACGCGCGTTTCTCTCTCGCTGGGAGCAAAAGGGGCTGACGTGAGTCTGTTGGGGAGCTGGCTAAGCGGCGTCCTGCCTCCCGTCAGGGTTCTGCCGAGCCGCACGCGAGCCCCATGTCGGGGCTTCACAACACGTTTTCGCGGCAGTCACTCTCCTAGAATCATAGAACCACAGAGCTGGAAGAGACCTCAGGAGGCATCGAGTCCAGCCCCCTGCTCTAGGCAGGACCAGTCCCAACTAAATCAACCCGGCCAGGGCTTTGTCAAGCCGAGACTGAAACACCTCTAGGGATGGAGACTCCACTACCTCCCTAGGTAACCCATTCCAGTGCTTCCCCACCCTCCTAGTGAAATAGTTTTTCCTCATATCCAACCTGGACCTCTCCCACCACAACTTGAGCCCATTGCTCCTTGTTCTGCATCTGTCACTACTGAGAACAGCCTCTCTCCATCCTCTTTGGAACCTCCCTTCAGGAAGTTGAAGGCTGCTATCAAATCCCCCCTCACTCTTCGCTTCTGCAGACTAAACAGACCCAAGTCCCTCAGTCTCTCCTCATAGGTCATGTGCTCCAGCCCCCTAATCATTTTGGCTGCCTCTGCTGGCCCCTCTCCAATGCGTCCACGTCCTTTCTGTGGTGGGGGGCCCAGAACTGGACACGATACTCCAGATGTGGCCTCACCAGAGCCGAGTAAAGAGGAAGCCGAGTAAAGTGGCCCTACTGGGCCACTGCTTGTAAATGGCAGCTAACGAGTCTCCGTGGCCCATTGTCCTTCCGCGGCACCGCTGAGCCGTTTGGCCATGCCCGTGCCAGTGGGCGCTCACAGATGGCCGTGCGCAGCAGCCCCCCGAGTGCGCTGCCTCCTGTCCCGTCTCCCAGGTTCCTGCGCCCCAGCAGAGTCGCCAGGAATGGAGTTGGCTCCGGGTTCTGCCAGTGGCCGGCAGAAGGGGCGTAAGCCACTACTCGAGTAGTCAACTACCTCAAAAGCTGGCTCCCCCCAGCACTGTCTCTGCAGAGGCCCCGGCGCTGGCTGGCGCTGCCCCCAGGAGCTAACCACACTGTGGCTCTGCAGTTTAAATACAGTAGGAGCTGAGCTGCCTGTGCACCCGGCTCCTGCTCCATTTAAACTGCAGAGCCGCAGCGAGCGCCCCCACGTATCGACTAATCGAAATTCCATCCCTAGCTGGCTGCAAGAGCAGGATGACCTGTAGGAGCTGCTTCCCGGGCCGGCGTGTGCGGTGCAGCAGGAAGGATTAATGGGGGGCAGGCCCGGCCGGGCGTGAGTGGCAGGGGGCACGCCCAGTGGTTACCTGAGAACACGTCCTCGGGCCTGGCCCAGCGCTGCCGGGCAGGGGGCAAAGTGCAGCCGAGAAGCCAGTGACTGTCTCAGGCTCCAGCTCTCGGCAGGCGTGAGAGTGGGCGGGGTACGAATACCCGGGCTTCAATCCTGAGACGCTCTGCTCACTGCCCCAACCGGCCTCCAGCCGTCACGGAGCCAGGCCTCCTGGAGCAGGGCAGCCCAGCCTGCCGGGAACAGCACCCGTCTCCATGGGCTCTCCACGCAGCCTAAGTTCCAGAGGTGGCAGATCGCACCTGCCCTGGGCCTTCGGAGGCACTCCGGCTAGTCTGCCATCTCGAGCCGCGGGTGAGCGAGCGACAGACACAAGCCCACTCCCACTGTCACTGCAGTGCGCCCTGCGCTGAGCTCTGCACGGCCTGCCCGGGCGTCCCTCGGCCCCTGTGACGTAGTGGGGGGACTCGCTGGGCTGTGGTGACCTCTGCTCTCTGGAGCAAGACCCATCAGGGAAAACCTCACTATGCAAAGGTGATGCCAAACCAGTATGGCCAGACACCCCCCATGGAGAGGAACAAAGGAAGGTGGATGCTGCCCTGGCTGGGGGGCAGGGCTGGAGGAGAGTGAGTTTAGTGGCTGTCTGGGAGCATGGAGGAGACAGCCTAGGGAAAGGGGCTGGAGTTAGGGGCCCGGTCTCCCCCATCTCAAGGGGGCCTGAGGCATCCTAGCCCAGCTCTGTGACCAGATTACATCTGTGCTGTGCTGTATCCTGGAGAGGCAATAAACTTCCTCTATTCCACCGGCTGGTGCAGTCTGTGCCATTTCGGGGTGCAGGAGACGGGGGACCCCCAACGCACCGTCACAGCCTGTGAAAACGCACCTGCTCGGCAAAACCCCCGAGAAACCTGCCCAGCCCAGCCCACGTTCTGCCACTGGCCTGGGGGAGAGGACAGACGCAGCGATGAAAGCGCATGAAGAGCAGCGTGGCTTGTCCGAGCCTCTCGCCAGCCTCCCTGGGATCCCCCTTCAAGTGGCTGAGGTAGATTCCTTGAGGGGCCCTTCCAGGAGTTCCCGGGGACTGAGCTGAGGCTGACCAGGCTGTAGTGCCCTGCATTCTCCTGCCCCCTTTAAAACTGGGCACCTCGTTTGCCTATTTCTAGAACCTCCCCTGATCACCAAGGCTGCGTCTAGACGGGCAGGATTTTCCACAAATGCTTTTAACAGAAACGTTTTTCCGTTAAAAGCATTTGCGGAAAAGAGCGTCTAGATTGGCACAGAAGCTTTTGCGCAAAAGCACTTTGGCACGGATGCTTTTCTGCAAAATCTAGACGCAGTTTTGCGCAAGAAAGCGCCATTTTCGCCATCGGGACTCTTTTGCTCAAAACAGTTTTTAGCGTCTACACTGGCCCTCTTGCACAAACACATTTGCACAGGAGGGCTTTTTCCCGAACGGGAGCAGCATAGTGTATGCGCAGAACACTGACAATCTTACATGAGATCGGCAGTGTCTTGCGCAACACCGGCTGCTTTTGCGGAAAAACTTGCCAGTCTAGACGCAGCCCAAGAGTTTTTAAAGAGCCGGGGGCTCTGCAGTCACATCCGCTAACTCCCTCAGCAGCCTCGGAGGCCTTAGATCCAGCCCTGGATTTCTGCACGTCCAGCTTTCTAGACAGTCCCGACCCTGTTCCTTCTCCGCCAGGGCGGCTATCTGGGAGCTGTCATTGTGAAGCATTGACTAGTTCAGCTTTTCCCACGTCATCTATCACTAGGTTACCTCCAATAAGGGCCTCCCCCACCCCCGCCTGTCCGCCCACCCTCTTCTATTGCTCACGTGCCTGTAGAAATCTTGTTTCCCTTCACACCCCTTGCTGGCTGCAATTCCAGTTGCGCTTTGCCCTTCCCGATTCCACCCCTGCATTCTCCAGCAATATATTGATATTCCTCCCGTCATCCCAGTTCCCACTTCTTGTCGGCTTCCCTTTGTGTTTAAACTCACCGAGGATTTCACCGCTAAGCGTAACCCTCTTTTTCCTCCCTGGGCTACTCGGGAGCAGGTCACCCTCCTGGGTGCCGATGTTTTTACCATAAAAGGAGATCCTGCGTACTCCAACGGTGGTGATGGAAAGCTGGGGATTCCCTATCCACCCCCTTGCTCCTCCATGGCGGTGCCTCCACCTGGCTGGCCCGGTACACACTCAGTGGCGCCTTGGGAGCCTCCAGGAATACAATGATTCCAGCAATAATCTGGATCTAACCCCAGGACAACAATTATAAATAATATTCAGCTAATTGATTCCATTCGAATGAACCCACCTTTACTCGACAACTTAAAGACCCAGGGTCTAACAGATTAAAAGTGAACAGTCAATTAGATGTTTCCTTCCTGTGTACTTTATCATCTGGCATTTACCTTGCCCCATTTATTCCCCCTCCCCGAGCGTGCACTGCTCTGGATTCAGGGTCCCAGACACTGCAGGTGTGGGTGCGCTGTAGGGTCTGCAGCTGGAGCGGAGATAGCGCTGTGCAGATCCAGGCAGGCAGCCGGCTGCAAAATCCCTCAGCCACTGGAGCCAGCCCCACCAAATGCCAGCAGCTCTGGTTCCCTGGGCTGGTCACTCGGCCTCCCTTTGGACCCAGAGTCAGCCTGTCTTCTTGGCTCCGTCCCAGGCAGCGCTTTCCCAAAGAGCCCAGTTACTCACCGTTACCTCCTGTGAGACCCTTCCCAGCCACGGCACAGCCAGGATCTCTCCCCTCCAGCGACAATCCAGCAGCCTCTGAAGCAGCCTGCTAGAGCCAAGCCACCGCAGGCTCTCAGTAACCAGCTCGAGATGCAACTCAACAGCTCCTGGCCTACAAGAGGCTCCCCGCCAGCAGCCTGGCTCCACTCTCCAAAATGGAGCCTCCTCTCTCTCTCGCCATGCCTGGAAGAGCCACCATTCCCTCCTTATTCCCAAGGGCTCATGGGAGTTGTAGTCTCTAGGGCTAACTTGTAGCACAAAGGAACCTCCCAGTAAAAGTCAGAGGCTCCTTTAGTAAGGGGACTACATTAGCCACGCTGGTCACCTACCACATTTGCTTTTCTTACTGCGCATCGGGATGATTTGTTCCTGCACCTTCAATAAGGCTGCTTTAAAATCCAGCCAGTTCTCCTGGACTCCTTTCCCCTCATGTCAGCGTCTCAGGCCTCTAGAATCATAGAGCACTAGAACCGGAAGGGACTTCAAGGGGTCATCGCATCCCGTCCCCTGCCCCCACAGCTGGACCCAGCACTGTCTCTAGAGCATCCCTGGCAGGTGTCTGCCCAACCTGCTCTTAACTGTCCTCAGTGGGGGAGATTCCACAGCCCCCCAGGCAGTTTGTTCCAGTGCGTCACCCCCTGATGTGCAGGAGGCTTTTCCTGATGTCAGCTGCCCCTGCCCGTCAGTTCCCTGAGGGACTCAGCGGCTGCTCTTCTGAATCCAGGGGGTGTATTTTGCTGCTCCCCGTTCTTCCTTTGGTCAGGATCTGAACTCGGCCATCTCCTGTCGCTGCTGCCCAGGTTGCCACCCACAGCTACTTCCCCTGCCAGGTCCCCCGTGTGTGAGCGGCAGGTCAGGAGCATGGCCCTGCCTGGCTCCTCCAGGACTTGCACCAGGACGCTGTCCCCAGCACTCTCCAAAAACCTCCCAGCAGATACCAGGCTGCTGGCATTCCCCCATGAGAACCAGGGCCTGTGATCTGCAAACAGCTGGTAGTTGGCCAAGGAAGGCCTCGTGCACTGCCCTCTCCTGATCCGTGGCCTGTCGCAGACCCCCACGCCGGCTGCTCTTGCCTCGAAACTTAACCCGAAGTCTCCCCACAGGCTTTTCTCCAGCGTCATAGAGGAGCTCTGAGCCGTCCTCCTGCTCTTCCATCCAGGGCAGCTCCCCCAGCTCTTCCCTCCCCCCCGGCCTTCCTGAACTGTCTAATTCAGGGCTACTCAGGTTTGGAAGCCGCAGGGCCACAATGATACCGCACATGCCGAGGGCCACAGCTTAAACGCGGTTACGTGTACATGCAGATATGTGCAAATCGCTTCTTTCACGCTGCCGGGCAGGACTAAAGACAAGACCACGCAACATGCAGGCCCCATGCAAGTCAGCTCTGCTGATAGCAACACAATGCACCATTGCCCCGCGCGATCGGCGCTGGGAGCCCGGGCTGGGTCTGACGCCCTGGGGAGGAGGAGAAGCCCTGGCCCTGCTCCTGAGCGCGTGGGGAGCCACAGCCGGACTCACTCGCGCTTCTCCGGACCGTGCGCGGGCCTGACAGCGCCTGGGATCTGCATGTGCCAGGGTCAGTCCCGCCCTCCCCCCTCACTTCCTCCAACCCTTCCCGACCAGCTCCACTGCCCCCTCCCGGCTACCCCCGCTTCCTGCCGGCTGGTTCTTCTCCCCATCTCCCCGGGCCAGCTGCGCTGCCCTGACCCTCCCCCCATCTCCCCGGGCCAGCTGCGCTGCCCTGACCCTCCCCCCATCTCCTCGGGCCAGCTGCGCTGCCCCAACCCTCCCCCCATCTCCTCGGGCCAGCTGCGCTGCCCCAACCCTCCCCCCATCTCCCCGGGCCAGCTGTGCTGCCCCAACCCTCCCCCCATCTCCTCGGGCCAGCTGTGCTGCCCCAACCCTCCCCCCATCTCCCCGGGCCAGCTGTGCTGCCCTGACCCTCCCCCCATCTCCTCGGGCAAGCTGTGCTGCCCCAACCCTCCCCCCATCTCCTCGGGCCAGCTGTGCTGCCCCAACCCTCCCCCCATCTCCCCGGGCCAGCTGTGCTGCCCTGACCCTCCCCCCATCTCCCCGGGCCAGCTGCGCTGCCCCAACCCTCCCCCCATCTCCCCGGGCCAGCTGTGCTGCCCTGACCCTCCCCCCATCTCCTCGGGCAAGCTGTGCTGCCCCAACCCTCCCCCCATCTCCTCGGGCCAGCTGTGCTGCCCCAACCCTCCCCCCATCTCCCCGGGCCAGCTGTGCTGCCCTGACCCTCCCCCCATCTCCCCGGGCCAGCTGCGCTGCCCCAACCCTCCCCCCATCTCCCCGGGCCAGCTGTGCTGCCCTGACCCTCCCCCCATCTCCCCGGGCCAGCTGTGCTGCCCCAACCCTCCCCCCATCTGCCCGGGCCAGCTGTGCTGCCCCAACCCTCCCCCCATCTCCTCGGGCCAGCCATGCTGCCCCCGACCCCCCCCAGCTTCTCGGGCCAGCCACGCTGCCCTGACCCCCCTGCCCGCTAGCCCCGCCCCCTGGTCCCCCCATCACCACCAGCCAGCTCTGCCCCCCCATCTCCTCAGGCCAGCCACGCTGCCCTGACCCCCCTGCCCGCTAGCCCCGCCCCCCGGCCCCCCCATCACCACCAGCCAGCTCTGCCCCCCATCTCCTCGGGCCAGCCATGCTGCCCCTGACCCCCTGCCCACCAGTCCCACCCATCTCCTGTGGCCAGCCACGCTGCCCTCACCGCCCCCCCCCCAACCAGCCCCGCCTCTCTCCCGGCCGGGCCCCCCCCCATCAAGTGTGGCCGGTATTTTTTCTAAACCTACCTGGTAACCCTACAGGTCTGGGTCGTGGGGGTGTGATGAGCATGTGCCTGGGGCCCAGAGCCCAGTGCAACCCCCCCAGGCAGGCAGGGGCACTCCAGGGGTCCAGGACCCCTTTGCACCTGCCCATCACTGCCGGTGCCCAGGGAATGGGGACCCCTCTGCTGACGGGTGACACGGCCCCTCCACTGGCTGGAGCGGGGCCACCAGCTGCTGGGGGGGAGGAGCCCACCAGTTCAAAGCCGCTGTCCTCAGGCAGGCTGCTCCCTCCGGAGCTGGGCCCAGCTGGGTTTGCCACCCTGGCTCTGCTCCTGCTCAGTGCAGCTGCAGCCCAGACCCAGCGTTAGGGCGGCCAGGTGGTTGCAACAAAAATCCCGGACGGCCTGGCTCAAAGCCAGGGCTGCTTGCAGTCCCTAACTGGCCTCGAACCAGCCACCGCGCACATTGCCTGCCAATCCGGCCAGCAGGAACCTCACGAGCAAAACCCCTCAGACAGCCCAGCGCTCCCTGTGCCGCCATCAGCCCCAGGCCTGCACACAGGTGAGGGACTGCAGAACCCACTCTCACCTCCCCGGACGGGTCCTCCCGGTCCCAAAGAACCAGGCACAGTCCCCGGTCAGTTCACACTCTGGATCTCACCCACAAGATCACGCTGGGCCAGTCCTTCAGCATCTACAATCTAAAGGGTTATTAACAAAAGAAAGCGGCGCGGAGTCCTGTGGCACCGTATAGACTAACCGACGGGTTGGAGCATGAGCTTTCGTGGGCAAAGACCCAGAAGCATCTGACCAAGTGGGTCTTTGCCCACGAAAGCTTCTGCTCCAACATGTTGGTTAGACTCTAAGGTGCCACAGGATCCGCGCCGCTTTTGCAGATTCGGACTAACACGGCGACCCCTCTGATATTAACAAAAGAGAGAAAAGGCAGCGAGGGAGGTTGCTGTGGAGAATACGTCACACGCACCAGTCCCCCAGTTCTCGCTGCCGGCTCTCAGCGGAGATGTTACAAAGTGCCAGCTTAGCCGTCTCTGGTGCCCCTCCTGTGTCAGGACGGGTCGGCCTCCTTCCCGGCTCCGTCCCTCGCAAGGCTGCATCTGGGATCCGGAGCAGAACTGAAGACAAGATGGAGTCGGCCGCATGGCACTTGTGTATCTCTGGTGGCTCCCCAACTGGCGGTGGTCACATCATGGCATGATTTACATGCCAGCAGCCATTATGCCCTGGCTGGTTTCCAGACACCTCCCTCAGGTGTGTATTGGGCCACCCTGAGAGTCCTTGTCCCTGGAGCCGTGCTAATTAGCACAGTCATTCATTGGCCATTCCTTCTTTGCAACAGGCCGTTGCTCTGTCGGGCAGAGACGTTCCCAGTACGAGCCCCGAGGCCATGTTCAGAACTCCACACACACATCACACAGCACCTGGGTCGCAGACACAGACTCAGTAGCAATACACTTTCGTCTGCCACCTCCCATCCAGGGCTGGCCTTACCATGAGGCGGCCACCGCAGGTGCCAGACCGTCTCAACGGGGAGTTTCTCTGCGGGGACTCATCGGTGAGTGGGGAGTTTTTACCAGGATGCCACGCGGGGGCCACACAAGGCCTGAGGCGCTGCCCCCGTTCCAGCCTGTGGTCTGACTGCTGATGTAACAATCGCAGCCGATCACATTTGCAGCCGACACGCGGCTGGAAATAACAATACTGAGGATGGGCTGTGGGACTGCGTGATCTGGATCATTTAGTGAACTGAGCCCACTCACACAAAATGGGTTTCCATACAGCCCTATGGCAGAGCCTGCGTCGAGGCTCAGGGAGCACGGGCCACGCCACGGACCGGCAGAGAGCCCTGGCCAGCAGCCACGCTGAGAAAGGGGAAGGCATCAAACAGGCGCTCCCAGGGCAGGCAGTGGCAACAAGAGCTGAGGTGCTGCTGGGTGTAGGAGCAAGAGCCGGGAGCAGGGGTCTGGGGCAAGGCCGGAGCCAGAGTGGCACAGAGAAACAGGCCTGCCAACCAGTGCCCGGGACATGAGCTCAGCTCTGGCATGGACGGGACGGCCAGGCCACGGGAGCGTGTGCGTACTTCCGGCACAGGGCCAGGCCACGGGAGCGTGTGCGTACTTCCGGCACAGGGCCAGGCCACGGGAGCGTGTGCGTACTTCCGGCACAGGGCCAGGCCACGGGAGCGTGTGAGTACTTCCGGCACAGGGCCAGGCCACGGGAGCGTGTGCGTACTTCCGGCACAGGGCCAGGCCACGGGAGCGTGTGCGTACTTCCGGCACAGGGCCAGGCCACGGGAGCGTGTGCGTACTTCCGGCACAGGGCCAGGCCACGGGAGCGTGTGCGTACTTCCGGCACAGGGCCAGGCCACGGGAGCGTGTGAGTACTTCCGGCACAGGGCCAGGCCACGGGAGCGTGTGCGTACTTCCGGCACAGGGCCAGGCCACGGGAGCGTGAGAGTACTTCCGGCACAGGGCCAGGCCACGGGAGCGTGTGAGTACTTCCGGCACAGGGCCAGGCCACGGGAGCGTGTGAGTACTTCCGGCACAGGGCCAGGCCACGCGGCCGAACGGTGGTGCTGTGCAGTGAGGACACGAGACCGGTCAGGACCCCACCCCTGGCTTCGCACAGCCGTGCAGGGCAGTATGCGCAGGAGCAGTGAGGCGGGGTGGGAGGAACTCATATGCCGGATGTTGGAACACGGCTTATGGTTCTGGGAGCCACATTTTAAAAAGTGATTGGAAAAAGCGGGGGGGAGAGGGGGGACACGAAGAGAGCCGCAAAATGATTCACAAGCTGGAAAATGTTTTCAGGCGCTCAAGCTGGTTAGCTAATCAGAGAGGAGGCCAAGCGGCTGCCTGATGATCACGTCCAAGGGCCTTCGTGGGGAGAAACCCCAGACCCTAAAATCCAGTGGAGAAAGGCAGAACTAGCCAGGGAGCCAGTCACGCACCAATTTTCACAGCACATTTGCTCTTTTTTAAAACCTCCAGCTGTCCGACATGGTCCTGGGTCAGCTCGGGGACTGGGGCTCTCGCCTGAGCCCAGAACAGCACCAGTGACCCTGGCCTGGCAGGTGCATGCAAGGGGGGCCAGGGAGAAACAGAGGCAGGGATGAAGGGATACAGACGGCCCGTTGCCACACGAGTGTGATGGGGGCTGCAGGACGGCACGTGGGAGTCAGCCTGAAAGATCAATGAGCTACGGGGGCCGAATCTTGCCAGGTCATTCTCTGCCTGGCCTGCCCATGGCAGGGAGACCTCTGATGGCACAGGCTCAGGGGGAGGCGGGGGGAGGTGGCACAGCAGGGGCCTGGGAGGCAGGGGGAGGCAGGGCGCTGCAGGGGGAGGTGGCGCTGCAAGGGCCCGGGAGGCAGGGGGAGGTGGCACTCCAGGGGGATGTGGGGAGCTGCAGGGGGATGTGGGGAGCTGCAGGGGGAGGTGGGGAGCTGCAGGTGGAGGTGGGGCGCTGCAGGGGCCCGGGAGGCAGGGGGCGGTGGGATGCTGCAGGTGGAGGTGGGGTGCTGCAGGTGGAGGTGGGGCGCTGCAGGGGCCCGGGAGGCAGGGGGCGGTGGGGTGCTGCAGGTGGAGGTGGGGCGCTGCAGGGGCCCGGGAGGCAGGGGGCGGTGGGGTGCTGCAGGTGGAGGTGGCACTGCAGGGGCCCTGGAGGCAGGGGGAGGTGGGGTGCTGCAGGTGGAGGTGGGGCGCTGCAGGGGCCCGGGAGGCAGGGGGCGGTGGGGTGCTGCAGGTGGAGGTGGCACTGCAGGGGCCCTGGAGGCAGGGGGAGGTGGGGTGCTGCAGGTGGAGGTGGGGCGCTGCAGGGGCCCGGGAGGCAGGGGGCGGTGGGGTGCTGCAGGTGGAGGTGGGGCGCTGCAGGGGCCCGGGAGGCAGGGGGCGGTGGGGTGCTGCAGGTGGAGGTGGCACTGCAGGGGCCCTGGAGGCAGGGGGAGGTGGGGTGCTGCAGGTGGAGGTGGGGCGCTGCAGGGGCCCGGGAGGCAGGGGGCGGTGGGGTGCTGCAGGTGGAGGTGGCACTGCAGGGGCCCGGGAGGCAGGGGGAGGTGGGGTGCTGCAGGGGGAGGTGGGGCGCTGCAGGGGCCCGGGAGGCAGGGGGCGGTGGGGTGCTGCAGGTGGAGGTGGGGCGCTGCAGGGGCCCGGGAGGCAGGGGGCGGTGGGGCACTCCAGGGAGAGGCGGGGCGCTGCAGGCAGGAAGTTTTTCCCTAATGTCCAACCTGAACCTCCCTTGTTGCATTTTAAGCCCCTTGCTGCTTGTTCTATCCTCAGAGGCCAAGGAGAACAATTTGTCTCCCTCCTCCTTGTGACACCCTTTTAGATACTTGCAACCCACTATCACGTCCCCGCTCAGTCTTCTCTTTTCCAAACTAAACAAGCCCAGTTCTTTCAGTCTTCCCTCTTAGGTCAAGTTTTCTAAACCTTTCATCATTCTTGTTCTTCTCTGGACCTTCTCCAATTTCATCACGTCTTTCCTGAAATATGGTGCCCAGACACAATACTCCAACTGAGGCCTAATCAGTGCACAGCAGAGCGGAAGAATGACTTCTCGAGTCTTGCTCACGACGCTCCTGTTAATGCAGCCCAGAATCAGGTTTGCTTTTTTTGCAACAGTCACATTGTTGACTCCTATTTAACTTGTGGTCCCCTCTGACCCCTAGATCCCTTTCTGCCATGCTCCTTGCCAGACAGTCACTTCCTGTTGTGTGTGTGAGACACAGATTGTTCCTTCCTAAGGGGAGCACTTTGCATTTGTCCTTATTAAACTTCATCCTATTTGCCTCAGACCATGTCTCCAGTTTGTCCAGCCCATTTTGAATTATGACCCTACTCTTCAAAGCACTTGCCACCCCTCGCAGCTTGGGATCATCTGCAAACGTCATAATGCCACTCTCTGGGTGTGTCTAGACCACGTGCCTCCATCGACGGAGGCATGTAGATTAGACAGATCGGCAGAGGGAAATGAAGCAGCGATTTAAATAATCGCGGCTTCATTTAAATTTAAATGGCTGCCCCGCTCTGATGATCAGCTGTTTGTCGGCAGATCGGGGCAGTCTGGACGCGCCGCTGTCGACAAGGAAGCCTTTGTCAACCGGCGCAGGTATGCCTCGTGAAACCAGGTTTACCTGCGCCGATTGACAAAGCCTTCCTTGTCGACAGCGGCGCGTCCAGACTGCCCCGATCTGCCGACAAACAGCTGATCGGCAGAGCGTGGCAGCCATTTAAATTTAAATGAAGCCGCAATTATTTAAATCGCTGCTTCATTTCCCTCTGCCGATCTGTCTAATCTACATGCCTCCGTCGATGGAGGCACGTGGTCTAGACACACTCTCTGTGCCCTCATCTACACAGTTGCTGAAGATACTGAACAGAACTGGTCCCAAAAGTGACCCCTGGAGAAGCCACTTGCGCCGCCCTTCCAGCGCAATGCAGATTTCTGTGCTTCTACGTTTTGTGAAAACATCACATGGCCCCCACAGCAGAACAGGCCTCAATTAGCAAGGCAGGAAAATCAGCACACAGCTGTTGCTCTGAATGTGCCAAAAAGCATTGCTAAGCCCAGAGCCACACGGGACTCAGCCCATCCCGGCTCCCAGAGCGCAGCCATCACACAACAGGAAGTACAAAAAGTGAGCTCCGAAACGCTGAAGCGGATCAACGTGAAATAGCCTAGCGGGGTCCCTTGCGTGGAACTCCCAACAGTCGCCAAGCCGCTGTCACTGACGCCATCCCGCTGCTCCTGCGCCAGCGCAGCCTTTCCAGCAAAGCCCAGCATTGAGTGAAGACGTGCGCTCCCCGGGGAGGAGGAAGGAGGCGGCACTACCGAATCCAGGGGAAACAGCCACGACGCGGGGCTGAGCCAAATCACACGCGTGTCATAAGCACCGCGGGGCAGTTAGGTCAGCGCCTCTTGGCCCGAAATGGCCGCAAGGCGGAGCGAGGGCTGCGCACCCTGGCCAAAGCCTGCTGCCGCATGCGGGGCTGACCATGACTCCTTGCTGTGTCAGCTCCAATAACTGCTGCACAGTGAATGGCTTTTGCTCACGCACATTCCCTAGCCAAAGACACTTGGCAAGGGAGCATCGCTGTGCAGCTTAGCGAGGGGAAACCGAGGCACAGAAAAAGACACAGTGTCTGTGGCGGTACCAGGAGTGGAGTCCCCATCTCTGCACTCTCCTGACACAAGACCTGAGCCTTTTGGAAGCACAGCACGGTGGTAGGACACAGAACTGAGACGCTGCCCCTGGCTCTGCTACTGACCCACTCTGTGACCCTGGGCAAGTCCCGTAACTTCACTAGGTGCCAGCTCTGCTCGCTGCAGCGCTCGACGTGCCCCGTAACAGGGCTCAGAGATGAGCTGGGCATTGGCACATGTCTGACAACGGCACTGGGGGGGGGGGGGGGAGCCAGTGGGCCTTTGACTCCTGGGAGCAGATCATCCCGCAGCTGGACTGTGAACTCAGGCTGCTGCTGGGCACCAAGCTACCCGGGCCACCTCCGCTGGGCAGGAAGGGGTTAAGCCCCTTGAGAACCGGACCGCAGGGGTTCAGCCAACCCGGCCAGAGAGGGGCTCAGTAGAGGGGCACCCTGGGGCGCGGAGCAGGGCCCGCGGGTGGGGGCAGGGGAAGTGGGTGCTAACCCTCAGCCCCAGGGCTGCTGCGGAGCCTCCAGGTTCGGGCTGGACAATTCCTCCCCCCTCCTGCTACCCCAGAGGTGCTGAGGGGGCGGGGCTCCTCCTTGCTCAGCCACTGGCCCCCCCGCACCCCGCTGGTGGGCCGGCCCGGAGAGCTGGGATCCAGCCAGCAGCAAGACCTGCCAGTACTGAGGAGGGGGCGGGGGGGATGGAAAACATGGGACCATTTGCCAATTTTTTAGAAAAAGTCGAGACACCTGCAGCCCCCCCCTTACAGGAGCGTCCCCGTGCACAGGGACAGCTGAGCGCCTGCCCTGACCCCGCTTGTGTGGGGGGCTGGGGGGTGAGCGGTGCAGGGGCAGGAAGCAGAGATCGGGCAGGGGCCAGAGGGAGGAGCAGGCAGGCAGACGCTCGCCCTGGGGACACTTCTGCTCCTTGCACCTCAGCCATGTCCCCCGAGCGGTCCCGGCAGGGAGCAGGGCTGTGCCCGGGCCTCGCCCTGTGTCCCCTGCCAGCAGCCAGGCCCCCAGCGCTGGGTCAGCATGTGCGGGCTGCAGCCCAGCTCGGCGCCTTCTGCTTTCCAGCGAGCTTCTCGCCTGCTCCCCTGAGCCACAACTGCTCATTCAACCCAGGCTCCCGCGCGTTGCTGCTGCGCCCTCCCGCAGGGCCCTGGCGGGTGCGTGCGCCAGTCCCCGTGTCCGATGGAGAGCGCCCTCCGACGCGGCCTCGCTGGATTAGAACTCAGGCCCCTTTCTGCGGGGGGGGGGGGGGGGCTCAGAAGCAGGGCCCAGGCCACCCGGTCTACGAGCGGTTGCACACGCGGCCCGAGTCCGCCGGCTCCCCCCGGGGGTCCTTGCCAGTGGCACGACTGCGACAGGCCCGTGCACACAGCAGTGCCTGGGGGTGAGCGCAAAGCACGGGCGGGTGGGCCAGCCTGGCCCCCAGGGCCTCTCCACTGCCGGCTGCGTCTCCGTCCTGGGGCGCTGCATGGGGAGAGCAGCCTGGGCAGAGCCCCGCGGGGAGCCAGGAAGGCTGGTCTGTGCCCGGGCCTGGCTCTGCCCCCCTCGCACCACGCGAAGCAGCCTGGGAGCCCAGTCGGGCCTGGAGGATGCAGCCAAGCTGGCCAGGGGCAGGGACTGGGTGGCGGGGGGTGACCTGCCATCCCCTCTGCTCCCCATCCTTGCCAGAGGAGGCGGTGAAGGCTAGGACTATAATAGAGTTTAAAGAGAAGCTAGATAATTTCATGGAGGTTAGGTCCATAAAAGGCTATTCGCCAGGGGATAAAATGGTGTCCTTGGCCTCTGTTTGTCAGAGGCTGGAGAGGGATGGCAGGAGACAAATCACTTGATCATTGTCTTCGGTCCACCCTCTCTGGGGCACCTGGTGCTGGCCACTGTCGGCAGACAGGATACTGGGCTAGATGGACCTTTGGTCTGACCCAGCACGGCCGTTCTTATGTTCTTATGTTATGATTCTATGATCCATAATGCACAAATACCCAGAACAGGACGTTTTCCAGCACAATAAGGTTGTAAATAGGAATGTATGTATTCTCTTACTACAGATTTTACTTCTAGACATTTTGTAATTTCCTCTGAAATACATTAGCTTGTGTCCTGTACATATTACATACAAATATATGTTCCTTTATTAGATTATGTAATTGTCCAATCTTCCTCATTCACAGAAACAACGAGGAGTCCTGCGCTACCTTAGAGACTAACCGAAGTGTTGGAGCATAAGCTCTTGTGGGCAAAGACCCACTTGGTCAGGTGCATGTAGAGGGTCTTTGCCCACGAAAGCTCATGCGCCACTAAATCTGTTGGTCTATAAGGTAGCACAGGACTCCTCGTTGTTTATGCAGATTCAGACTAACGCAGCTCCCCCTCTGACACTTGCTGTTCACAGAGGGACTCTGCTCCAAGCTATTCAGAAAGACACTGTCTTGCTCGGTAACCTCAGCTGCCTATTGCTGCGTCGGGGCCGTCTCGGAGACCCTTGCACTGTGAACTGTCCAGTGCTCAGTATTTCCAGACCTCTCCATTTACTGACTCTTGCAAATAGATTGTTTCTTGCAGATGGGACGTAAGCCGGACATTGCCGGCGTGGTGCCTCCTCCCACCTCTGGAACACTGGAGTGGGGCAGTCACCCCACGCCGGGTGGAACAAGGGAGAGGGCTGGGGCTGCGGAGGAAGCAGTGGCAGGAAGCAGCCAGCTAGGGCCCAGCAGGGGCTGTACAGATAAGGGCTCCTGGAGAGGAAGAGAACTGCTTGCTCCAGCTGTGACAGAAGCTTCCTTAGAGCAGGGCTGGGGAGCTCTGGCCAGGCCAATTCCCAGGCTGGAGCCTTGCTCTCAAGGCCTGGGGAGTCCTAGGGCTGCAGGGAGGTGGCCAGGGCAGGAGAAGGCAGCAGGCCCACCCCTTGCCAATGAGGAGTGGCCAGGGCAGGCTGCAGTGTGCCCTGCGGCCGGGGCTACATGACGACTGGCCGTGGGTCACTGAGGCACAGTGGGTACAGGGGGGAGGACCCCAGAGTGTGGGGGCCCTGCCGTAGGGCATTACTGCGAGGGAAGGGTGCCATGGGCCGGGAGGGACACAGGGCCTGAACCAGAGCAGGAGACAGGTAACAGGTGAGACGCTGGCCAGCAGGAGGCGCTCCGAGGCAGAGGAGCTTGTTCCCGAGGGGACCAGCAGGGGGCGTCGCTGTCATCAGATCCACCTGTTCCACCTTCTTTCATAGGCGCCTGCCTTAAGCTTCCCTGTGCCCCTGTCCCGCTGTCCTCCCTCGACTTGTTTTCACTTGTCCTTGTGGCGTTTGTATTCAGGCAGTGAATGTGCGATCGCTGCCGATCAATTCTTCTTGCCTTTGCACGCGGACTTGCTCGGATTCTAGCGCACTCACCAGCCCGGCCAACACCACAGCCTGGAGCTGGAGGGCTCCGGGGAGAAACTCGCCCCCAGGCAAAGCTCACTTGGGCCGCGGACTCTCTCTGGTGCGGAGCCACCTTGGGCATTCCCCGTCCCTGAGAGCTGGGCACCGGCTCCGCCACAGGCTCCCGCCGCTCCCCGTCCCCGTGCGCTAGGCACCAGCTCCGCCGCAGGCCCCCGCCGCTCCCCATCCCCTGGGCACCGGCTCCACCGCAGGCCCCCACCGCTCCCCATCCCCTGGGCTCCAGCTCCACCGCAGGCCCCCACCGCTCCCCATCCCCTGGGCACCAGCTCCACCGCAGGCCCCCACCGCTCCCCATCCCCTGGGCTCCAGCTCCACCGCAGGCCCCCACCGCTCCCCATCCCCTGGGCACCAGCTCCACCGCAGGCCCCCACCGCTCCCCATCCCCTGGGCACCAGCTCCGTCACAGGCCCCCGCCGCTCCCCATCCCCTGGGCACCGGCTCCACCGCAGGCCCCCACCGCTCCCCATCCCCTGGGCACCGGCTCCACCGCAGGCCCCCGCCGCTCCCCATCCCCTGGGCACCGGCTCCACCGCAGGCCCCCACCGCTCCCCATCCCCTGGGCACCAGCTCCGCCGCAGGCCCCCGCCGCTCCCCATCCCCTGCGCACCGGCTCCACCGCAGGCCCCCACCGCTCCCCATCCCCTGGGCACCGGCTCCACCGCAGGCCCCCGCCGCTCCCCATCCCCTGGGCTCCAGCTCCACCGCAGGCCCCCGCCGCTCCCCATCCCCTGGGCTCCAGCTCCACCGCAGGCCCCCGCCGCTCCCCATCCCCTGGGCACCAGCTCCACCGCAGGCCCCCACCGCTCCCCATCCCCTGGGCACCGGCTCCACCGCAGGCCCCCACCGCTCCCCATCCCCTGGGCACCGGCTCCACCGCAGGCCCCCACCGCTCCCCATCCCCTGGGCACCAGCTCCACCGCAGGCCCCCACCGCTCCCCATCCCCTGGGCACCAGCTCCACCGCAGGCCCCCACCGCTCCCCGTCCCCTGGGCTCCAGCTCCACCGCAGGCCCCCGCCGCTCCCCATCCCCTGGGCTCCAGCTCCACCGCAGGCCCCCACCGCTCCCCATCCCCTGGGCACCGGCTCCACCGCAGGCCCCCACCGCTCCCCATCCCCTGGGCTCCAGCTCCACCGCAGGCCCCCACCGCTCCCCATCCCCTGGGCTCCAGCTCCACCGCAGGCCCCCACCGCTCTCCATCCCCTGGGCACCGGCTCCACCGCAGGCCCCCGCCGCTCCCCGTCCCCTGGGCACCGGCTCCACCGCAGGCCCCCACCGCTCCCCGTCCCCTGGGCACCGGCTCCACCGCAGGCCCCCGCCGCTCCCCGTCCCCTGGGCACCAGCTCCACCGCAGGCCCCCGCCGCTCCCCATCCCCTGGGCACCAGCTCCACCGCAGGCCCCCGCCGCTCCCCATCCCCTGGGCACCAGCTCCACCGCAGGCCCCACCGCTCCCCATCCCCTGGGCACCAGCTCCACCGCAGGCCCCCACCGCTCCCCGTCCCCTGGGCACCAGCTCCACCGCAGGCCCCCACCGCTCTCCGTCCCCTGGGCACCAGCTCCACCGCAGGCCCCCACCGCTCCCCATCCCCTGGGCACCAGCTCCACCGCAGGCCCCCACCGCTCTCCGTCCCCTGGGCACCGGCTCCACCGCAGGCCCCCACCGCTCTCCGTCCCCTGGGCACCGGCTCCACCGCAGGCCCCCACCGCTCTCCGTCCCCTGGGCACCGGCTCCACCGCAGGCCCCCACCGCTCCCCGTCCCCTGGGCTCCAGCTCCACCGCAGGCCCCCGCCGCTCCCCATCCCCTGGGCACCAGCTCCACCGCAGGCCCCCACCGCTCCCCATCCCCTGGGCTCCAGCTCCACCGCAGGCCCCCGCCGCTCCCCATCCCCTGGGCACCAGCTCCGCCGCAGGCCCCCGCCGCTCCCCATCCCCTGGGCACCAGCTCCGCCGCAGGCCCCCGCCGCTCCCCGTCCCCTGGGCTCCAGCTCCGCCGCAGGCCCCCGCCGCTCCCCATCCCCTGGGCTCCAGCTCCACCGCAGGCCCCCACCGCTCCCCATCCCCTGGGCACCAGCTCCACCGCAGGCCCCCACCGCTCCCCATCCCCTGGGCTCCAGCTCCACCGCAGGCCCCCACCGCTCCCCATCCCCTGGGCACCAGCTCCGCCGCAGGCCCCCGCCGCTCCCCATCCCCTGGGCTCCAGCTCCACCGCAGGCCCCCGCCGCTCCCCATCCCCTGGGCACCGGCTCCACCGCAGGCCCCCGCCGCTCCCCATCCCCTGGGCTCCAGCTCCACCGCAGGCCCCCGCCGCTCCCCATCCCCTGGGCTCCAGCTCCACCGCAGGCCCCCACCGCTCCCCATCCCCTGGGCTCCAGCTCCACCGCAGGCCCCCACCGCTCCCCATCCCCTGGGCTCCAGCTCCACCGCAGGCCCCCGCCGCTCCCCATCCCCTGGGCACCGGCTCCGCCGCAGGCCCCCACCGCTCCCCATCCCCTGGGCACCAGCTCCACCGCAGGCCCCCACCGCTCTCCATCCCCTGGGCTCCAGCTCCACCGCAGGCCCCCACCGCTCTCCATCCCCTGGGCTCCAGCTCCACCGCAGGCCCCCACCGCTCTCCATCCCCTGGGCTCCAGCTCCAGCGCAGGCCCCCACCGCTCTCCATCCCCTGGGCTCCAGCTCCACCGCAGGCCCCGGCCGCTCCCCATCCCCTGGGCACCAGCTCCACCGCAGGCCCCCGCCGCTCCCCATCCCCTGGGCTCCAGCTCCACCGCAGGCCCCCACCGCTCCCCATCCCCTGGGCACCGGCTCCACCGCAGGCCCCCGCCGCTCCCCGTCCCCTGGGCAACGGCTCCACCGCAGGCCCCACCGCTCCCCATCCCCTGGGCACCGGCTCCACCGCAGGCCCCCACCACTCCCCATCCCCTGGGCACCGGCTCCACCGCAGGCCCCCGCCGCTCCCCATCCCCTGGGCACCGGCTCCACCGCAGGCCCCCACCGCTCCCCATCCCCTGGGCACCGGCTCCGCCGCAGGCCCCCACCGCTCCCCATCCCCTGGGCACCAGCTCCGCCGCAGGCCCCCACCGCTCCCCATCCCCTGGGCACCAGCTCCACCGCAGGCCCCCGCCGCTCCCCATCCCCTGGGCACCGGCTCCGCCGCAGGCCCCCACCGCTCCCCATCCCCTGGGCACCAGCTCCACCGCAGGCCCCCACCGCTCCCCATCCCCTGGGCACCAGCTCCACCGCAGGCCCCCGCCGCTCCCCATCCCCTGAGCACCGGCTCCGCCGCAGGCCCCCGCCGCTCCCCATCCCCTGGGCACCGGCTCCACCGCAGGCCCCCGCCGCTCCCCATCCCCTGGGCACCAGCTCCACCGCAGGCCCCCGCCGCTCCCCATCCCCTGGGCACCGGCTCCGCCGCAGGCCCCCACCGCTCCCCATCCCCTGGGCACCAGCTCCACCGCAGGCCCCCGCCGCTCCCCATCCCCTGGGCTCCAGCTCCACCGCAGGCCCCCGCCGCTCCCCATCCCCTGGGCACCAGCTCCACCGCAGGCCCCCACCGCTCCCCATCCCCTGGGCACCAGCTCCACCGCAGGCCCCCACCGCTCCCCATCCCCTGGGCACCAGCTCCGCCGCAGGCCCCCACCGCTCCCCATCCCCTGAGCACCGGCTCCGCCGCAGGCCCCCGCCGCTCCCCATCCCCTGGGCACCAGCTCCACCGCAGGCCCCCGCCGCTCCCCATCCCCTGTGCACCGGCTCCACCGCAGGCCCCCACCGCTCCCCATCCCCTGGGCACCAGCTCCACCGCAGGCCCCCACCGCTCCCCGTCCCCTGGGCACCGGCTCCACCGCAGGCCCCCACCGCTCCCCGTCCCCTGGGCACCGGCTCCACCGCAGGCCCCCGCCGCTCCCCGTCCCCTGGGCACCGGCTCCACCGCAGGCCCCCGCCGCTCCCCGTCCCCTGGGCACCAGCTCCACCGCAGGCCCCCACCGCTCCCCATCCCCTGGGCACCAGCTCCACCGCAGGCCCCCACCGCTCCCCGTCCCCTGGGCACCAGCTCCACCGCAGGCCCCACCGCTCCCCATCCCCTGGGCACCAGCTCCACCGCAGGCCCCCACCGCTCCCCGTCCCCTGGGCACCAGCTCCACCGCAGGCCCCCACCGCTCTCCGTCCCCTGGGCACCAGCTCCACCGCAGGCCCCCACCGCTCTCCGTCCCCTGGGCACCGGCTCCACCGCAGGCCCCCACCGCTCTCCGTCCCCTGGGCACCGGCTCCACCGCAGGCCCCCACCGCTCTCCGTCCCCTGGGCACCGGCTCCACCGCAGGCCCCCACCGCTCCCCATCCCCTGGGCTCCAGCTCCACCGCAGGCCCCCGCCGCTCCCCATCCCCTGGGCACCAGCTCCACCGCAGGCCCCCGCCGCTCCCCGTCCCCTGGGCACCAGCTCCGCCGCAGGCCCCCGCCGCTCCCCATCCCCTGGGCACCAGCTCCGCCGCAGGCCCCCGCCGCTCCCCGTCCCCTGGGCTCCAGCTCCGCCGCAGGCCCCCGCCGCTCCCCATCCCCTGGGCTCCAGCTCCACCGCAGGCCCCCACCGCTCCCCATCCCCTGGGCACCAGCTCCACCGCAGGCCCCCGCCGCTCCCCATCCCCTGGGCACCGGCTCCACCGCAGGCCCCCGCCGCTCCCCATCCCCTGGGCTCCAGCTCCACCGCAGGCCCCCACCGCTCCCCATCCCCTGGGCTCCAGCTCCACCGCAGGCCCCCGCCGCTCCCCATCCCCTGGGCACCGGCTCCGCCGCAGGCCCCCACCGCTCCCCATCCCCTGGGCACCAGCTCCACCGCAGGCCCCCACCGCTCTCCATCCCCTGGGCTCCAGCTCCACCGCAGGCCCCCACCGCTCCCCATCCCCTGGGCTCCAGCTCCACCGCAGGCCCCCACCGCTCTCCATCCCCTGGGCTCCAGCTCCACCGCAGGCCCCCACCGCTCTCCATCCCCTGGGCTCCAGCTCCACCGCAGGCCCCCACCGCCCTCCATCCCCTGGGCTCCAGCTCCACCGCAGGCCCCGGCCGCTCCCCATCCCCTGGGCACCAGCTCCACCGCAGGCCCCCGCCGCTCCCCATCCCCTGGGCTCCAGCTCCACCGCAGGCCCCCACCGCTCCCCATCCCCTGGGCACCGGCTCCACCGCAGGCCCCCGCCGCTCCCCGTCCCCTGGGCACCGGCTCCACCGCAGGCCCCCACTGCTCCCCATCCCCTGGGCACCAGCTCCACCGCAGGCCCCCACCGCTCCCCATCCCCTGGGCACCGGCTCCGCCGCAGGCCCCCACTGCTCCCCATCCCCTGGGCACCAGCTCCACCGCAGGCCCCCACCGCTCCCCATCCCCTGGGCACCGGCTCCACCGCAGGCCCCCACCGCTCCCCATCCCCTGGGCACCGGCTCCACCGCAGGCCCCCACCGCTCCCCATCCCCTGGGCACCAGCTCCGCCGCAGGCCCCCACCGCTCCCCATCCCCTGGGCACCAGCTCCACCGCAGGCCCCCGCCGCTCCCCATCCCCTGGGCACCGGCTCCGCCGCAGGCCCCCACCGCTCCCCATCCCCTGGGCACCAGCTCCACCGCAGGCCCCCGCCGCTCCCCATCCCCTGAGCACCGGCTCCGCCGCAGGCCCCCGCCGCTCCCCATCCCCTGGGCACCGGCTCCACCGCAGGCCCCCACCGCTCCCCATCCCCTGGGCACCAGCTCCACCGCAGGCCCCCACCGCTCCCCATCCCCTGGGCACCAGCTCCATCGCAGGCCCCCGCCGCTCCCCATCCCCTGGGCACCAGCTCCACCGCAGGCCCCCACCGCTCCCCATCCCCTGGGCACCAGCTCCACCGCAGGCCCCCACCGCTCCCCATCCCCTGGGCACCAGCTCCACCGCAGGCCCCCACCGCTCCCCGTCCCCTGGGCTCCAGCTCCACCGCAGGCCCCCACCGCTCCCCATCCCCTGGGCACCAGCTCCACCGCAGGCCCCCACCGCTCCCCATCCCCTGGGCACCAGCTCCACCGCAGGCCCCCACCGCTCCCCGTCCCCTGGGCTCCAGCTCCACCGCAGGCCCCCACCGCTCCCCATCCCCTGGGCTCCTGCTCCACCGCAGGCCCCCGCCGCTCCCCGTCCCCTGGGCACCAGCTCCACCGCAGGCCCCCGCCGCTCCCCGTCCCCTGGGCAACGGCTCCACCGCAGGCCCCCACCGCTCCCCGTCCCCTGGGCACCAGCTCCACCGCAGGCCCCCACCGCTCCCCATCCCCTGGGCACCAGCTCCACCGCAGGCCCCCACCGCTCCCCATCCCCTGGGCACCAGCTCCACCGCAGGCCCCCACCGCTCCCCGTCCCCTGGGCTCCAGCTCCACCGCAGGCCCCCACCGCTCCCCATCCCCTGGGCACCAGCTCCACCGCAGGCCCCCACCGCTCCCCATCCCCTGGGCACCAGCTCCACCGCAGGCCCCCACCGCTCCCCGTCCCCTGGGCTCCAGCTCCACCGCAGGCCCCCACCGCTCCCCATCCCCTGGGCTCCTGCTCCACCGCAGGCCCCCGCCGCTCCCCGTCCCCTGGGCACCAGCTCCACCGCAGGCCCCCGCCGCTCCCCGTCCCCTGGGCTCCAGCTCCACCGCAGGCCCCCGCCGCTCCCCATCCCCTGGGCACCAGCTCCACCGCAGGCCCCCGCCGCTCTCCATCCCCTGGGCACCAGCTCCACCGCAGGCCCCCACCGCTCCCCATCCCCTGGGCACCAGCTCCACCGCAGGCCCCCACCGCTCCCCATCCCCTGGGCACCAGCTCCGCCGCAGGCCCCCGCCGCTCCCCGTCCCCTGGGCACCGGCTCCGCCGCAGGCCCCCACCGCTCCCCATCCCCTGGGCACCAGCTCCGCCGCAGGCCCCCGCCGCTCCCCGTCCCCTGGGCTCCAGCTCTGCCGCAGGCCCCCGCCGCTCCCCATCCCCTGGGCTCCAGCTCCACCGCAGGCCCCCACCGCTCCCCATCCCCTGGGCTCCAGCTCCACCGCAGGCCCCCGCCGCTCCCCATCCCCTGGGCACCGGCTCCGCCGCAGGCCCCCACCGCTCTCCATCCCCTGGGCTCCAGCTCCACCGCAGGCCCCCACCGCTCTCCATCCCCTGGGCTCCAGCTCCACCGCAGGCCCCCACCGCTCTCCATCCCCTGGGCTCCAGCTCCACCGCAGGCCCCCACCGCTCTCCATCCCCTGGGCTCCAGCTCCACCGCAGGCCCCCACCGCTCCCCATCCCCTGGGCTCCAGCTCCACCGCAGGCCCCCACCGCTCTCCATCCCCTGGGCTCCAGCTCCACCGCAGGCCCCCGCCGCTCCCCATCCCCTGGGCACCAGCTCCACCGCAGGCCCCCACCGCTCCCCATCCCCTGGGCACCGGCTCCGCCGCAGGCCCCCGCCGCTCCCCATCCCCTGGGCTCCAGCTCCACCGCAGGCCCCCGCCGCTCCCCATCCCCTGGGCTCCAGCTCCACCGCAGGCCCCCACCGCTCCCCATCCCCTGGGCACCAGCTCCACCGCAGGCCCCCGCCGCTCCCCATCCCCTGGGCACCGGCTCCACCGCAGGCCCCCGCCGCTCCCCATCCCCTGGGCTCCAGCTCCACCGCAGGCCCCCGCCGCTCCCCATCCCCTGGGCACCGGCTCCGCCGCAGGCCCCCACCGCTCCCCATCCCCTGGGCACCAGCTCCACCGCAGGCCCCCACCGCTCTCCATCCCCTGGGCTCCAGCTCCACCGCAGGCCCCCACCGCTCTCCATCCCCTGGGCTCCAGCTCCACCGCAGGCCCCCACCGCTCTCCATCCCCTGGGCTCCAGCTCCACCGCAGGCCCCCACCGCTCTCCATCCCCTGGGCTCCAGCTCCACCGCAGGCCCCGGCCGCTCCCCATCCCCTGGGCACCAGCTCCACCGCAGGCCCCCGCCGCTCCCCATCCCCTGGGCACCAGCTCCGCCGCAGGCCCCCGCCGCTCCCCGTCCCCTGGGCTCCAGCTCCACCGCAGGCCCCCACCGCTCCCCATCCCCTGGGCTCCAGCTCCACCGCAGGCCCCCACCGCTCCCCATCCCCTGGGCACCGGCTCCACCGCAGGCCCCCGCCGCTCCCCGTCCCCTGGGCACCGGCTCCACCGCAGGCCCCACCGCTCCCCATCCCCTGGGCACCGGCTCCACCGCAGGCCCCCACCACTCCCCATCCCCTGGGCACCGGCTCCACCGCAGGCCCCCGCCGCTCCCCATCCCCTGGGCACCGGCTCCACCGCAGGCCCCCACCGCTCCCCATCCCCTGGGCACCGGCTCCGCCGCAGGCCCCCACCGCTCCCCATCCCCTGGGCACCAGCTCCGCCGCAGGCCCCCACCGATCCCCATCCCCTGGGCACCAGCTCCACCGCAGGCCCCCGCCGCTCCCCATCCCCTGGGCACCGGCTCCGCCGCAGGCCCCCACCGCTCCCCATCCCCTGGGCACCAGCTCCACCGCAGGCCCCCACCGCTCCCCATCCCCTGGGCACCAGCTCCACCGCAGGCCCCCGCCGCTCCCCATCCCCTGAGCACCGGCTCCGCCGCAGGCCCCCGCCGCTCCCCATCCCCTGGGCACCGGCTCCGCCGCAGGCCCCCGCCGCTCCCCATCCCCTGGGCACCAGCTCCACCGCAGGCCCCCACCGCTCCCCATCCCCTGGGCTCCAGCTCCACCGCAGGCCCCCACCGCTCCCCATCCCCTGGGCACCAGCTCCACCGCAGGCCCCCACCGCTCCCCATCTCCTGGGCACCAGCTCCACCGCAGGCCCCCGCCGCTCCCCATCCCCTGGGCTCCAGCTCCATCGCAGGCCCCCGCCGCTCCCCATCCCCTGGGCTCCAGCTCCACCGCAGGCCCCCACCGCTCTCCATCCCCTGGGCACCGGCTCCACCGCAGGCCCCCGCCGCTCCCCGTCCCCTGGGCACCGGCTCCTCCGCAGGCCCCCACCGCTCCCCGTCCCCTGGGCACCAGCTCCACCGCAGGCCCCCGCCGCTCCCCGTCCCCTGGGCACCAGCTCCACCGCAGGCCCCCACCGCTCTCCGTCCCCTGGGCACCAGCTCCACCGCAGGCCCCCACCGCTCTCCGTCCCCTGGGCACCGGCTCCACCGCAGGCCCCCACCGCTCTCCGTCCCCTGGGCACCGGCTCCACCGCAGGCCCCCACCGCTCTCCGTCCCCTGGGCACCGGCTCCCCCGCAGGCCCCCACCGCTCCCCATCCCCTGGGCTCCAGCTCCACCGCAGGCCCCCGCCGCTCCCCATCCCCTGGGCTCCAGCTCCACCGCAGGCCCCCGCCGCTCCCCATCCCCTGGGCACCAGCTCCACCGCAGGCCCCCGCCGCTCCCCATCCCCTGGGCACCAGCTCCGCCGCAGGCCCCCGCCGCTCCCCATCCCCTGGGCACCAGCTCCGCCGCAGGCCCCCGCCGCTCCCCGTCCCCTGGGCTCCAGCTCCGCCGCAGGCCCCCGCCGCTCCCCATCCCCTGGGCTCCAGCTCCACCGCAGGCCCCCACCGCTCCCCATCCCCTGGGCACCAGCTCCACCGCAGGCCCCCGCCGCTCCCCATCCCCTGGGCACCGGCTCCGCCGCAGGCCCCCACCGCTCCCCATCCCCTGGGCACCAGCTCCACCGCAGGCCCCCACCGCTCCCCATCCCCTGGGCACCAGCTCCACCGCAGGCCCCCGCCGCTCCCCATCCCCTGAGCACCGGCTCCGCCGCAGGCCCCCGCCGCTCCCCATCCCCTGGGCACCGGCTCCACCGCAGGCCCCCACCGCTCCCCATCCCCTGGGCTCCAGCTCCACCGCAGGCCCCCACCGCTCCCCGTCCCCTGGGCTCCAGCTCCACCGCAGGCCCCCACCGCTCCCCATCCCCTGGGCACCAGCTCCACCGCAGGCCCCCACCGCTCCCCATCCCCTGGGCACCAGCTCCACCGCAGGCCCCCACCGCTCCCCGTCCCCTGGGCTCCAGCTCCACCGCAGGCCCCCACCGCTCCCCATCCCCTGGGCTCCTGCTCCACCGCAGGCCCCCGCCGCTCCCCGTCCCCTGGGCACCAGCTCCACCGCAGGCCCCCGCCGCTCCCCGTCCCCTGGGCTCCAGCTCCACCGCAGGCCCCCGCCGCTCCCCATCCCCTGGGCACCAGCTCCACCGCAGGCCCCCGCCGCTCTCCATCCCCTGGGCACCAGCTCCACCGCAGGCCCCCACCGCTCCCCATCCCCTGGGCACCAGCTCCACCGCAGGCCCCCACCGCTCCCCATCCCCTGGGCACCAGCTCCGCCGCAGGCCCCCGCCGCTCCCCGTCCCCTGGGCACCGGCTCCGCCGCAGGCCCCCACCGCTCCCCATCCCCTGGGCACCAGCTCTGCCGCAGGCCCCCGCCGCTCCCCATCCCCTGGGCTCCAGCTCCACCGCAGGCCCCCACCGCTCCCCATCCCCTGGGCTCCAGCTCCACCGCAGGCCCCCGCCGCTCCCCATCCCCTGGGCACCGGCTCCGCCGCAGGCCCCCACCGCTCCCCATCCCCTGGGCACCAGCTCCACCGCAGGCCCCCACCGCTCTCCATCCCCTGGGCTCCAGCTCCACCGCAGGCCCCCACCGCTCTCCATCCCCTGGGCTCCAGCTCCACCGCAGGCCCCCACCGCTCTCCATCCCCTGGGCTCCAGCTCCACCGCAGGCCCCCACCGCTCCCCATCCCCTGGGCTCCAGCTCCACCGCAGGCCCCCACCGCTCTCCATCCCCTGGGCTCCAGCTCCACCGCAGGCCCCCGCCGCTCCCCATCCCCTGGGCACCAGCTCCACCGCAGGCCCCCACCGCTCCCCATCCCCTGGGCACCGGCTCCGCCGCAGGCCCCCGCCGCTCCCCATCCCCTGGGCTCCAGCTCCACCGCAGGCCCCCACCGCTCCCCATCCTCTGGGCACCAGCTCCACCGCAGGCCCCCGCCGCTCCCCATCCCCTGGGCACCGGCTCCACCGCAGGCCCCCGCCGCTCCCCATCCCCTGGGCTCCAGCTCCACCGCAGGCCCCCACCGCTCCCCATCCCCTGGGCTCCAGCTCCACCGCAGGCCCCCGCCGCTCCCCATCCCCTGGGCACCGGCTCCGCCGCAGGCCCCCACCGCTCCCCATCCCCTGGGCACCAGCTCCACCGCAGGCCCCCACCGCTCTCCATCCCCTGGGCTCCAGCTCCACCGCAGGCCCCCACCGCTCTCCATCCCCTGGGCTCCAGCTCCACCGCAGGCCCCCACCGCTCTCCATCCCCTGGGCTCCAGCTCCACCGCAGGCCCCCACCGCTCTCCATCCCCTGGGCTCCAGCTCCACCGCAGGCCCCGGCCGCTCCCCATCCCCTGGGCACCGGCTCCGCCGCAGGCCCCCACCGCTCCCCATCCCCTGGGCACCAGCTCTGCCGCAGGCCCCCGCCGCTCCCCATCCCCTGGGCTCCAGCTCCACCGCAGGCCCCCACCGCTCCCCATCCCCTGGGCTCCAGCTCCACCGCAGGCCCCCGCCGCTCCCCATCCCCTGGGCACCGGCTCCGCCGCAGGCCCCCACCGCTCCCCATCCCCTGGGCACCAGCTCCACCGCAGGCCCCCACCGCTCTCCATCCCCTGGGCTCCAGCTCCACCGCAGGCCCCCACCGCTCTCCATCCCCTGGGCTCCAGCTCCACCGCAGGCCCCCACCGCTCTCCATCCCCTGGGCTCCAGCTCCACCGCAGGCCCCCACCGCTCCCCATCCCCTGGGCTCCAGCTCCACCGCAGGCCCCCACCGCTCTCCATCCCCTGGGCTCCAGCTCCACCGCAGGCCCCCGCCGCTCCCCATCCCCTGGGCACCAGCTCCACCGCAGGCCCCCACCGCTCCCCATCCCCTGGGCACCGGCTCCGCCGCAGGCCCCCGCCGCTCCCCATCCCCTGGGCTCCAGCTCCACCGCAGGCCCCCACCGCTCCCCATCCCCTGGGCACCAGCTCCACCGCAGGCCCCCGCCGCTCCCCATCCCCTGGGCACCGGCTCCACCGCAGGCCCCCGCCGCTCCCCATCCCCTGGGCTCCAGCTCCACCGCAGGCCCCCACCGCTCCCCATCCCCTGGGCTCCAGCTCCACCGCAGGCCCCCGCCGCTCCCCATCCCCTGGGCACCGGCTCCGCCGCAGGCCCCCACCGCTCCCCATCCCCTGGGCACCAGCTCCACCGCAGGCCCCCACCGCTCTCCATCCCCTGGGCTCCAGCTCCACCGCAGGCCCCCACCGCTCTCCATCCCCTGGGCTCCAGCTCCACCGCAGGCCCCCACCGCTCTCCATCCCCTGGGCTCCAGCTCCACCGCAGGCCCCCACCGCTCTCCATCCCCTGGGCTCCAGCTCCACCGCAGGCCCCGGCCGCTCCCCATCCCCTGGGCACCAGCTCCACCGCAGGCCCCCGCCGCTCCCCATCCCCTGGGCACCAGCTCCGCCGCAGGCCCCCGCCGCTCCCCGTCCCCTGGGCTCCAGCTCCACCGCAGGCCCCCACCGCTCCCCATCCCCTGGGCTCCAGCTCCACCGCAGGCCCCCACCGCTCCCCATCCCCTGGGCACCGGCTCCACCGCAGGCCCCCGCCGCTCCCCGTCCCCTGGGCACCGGCTCCACCGCAGGCCCCCGCCGCTCCCCATCCCCTGGGCACCAGCTCCGCCGCAGGCCCCCGCCGCTCCCCGTCCCCTGGGCTCCAGCTCCACCGCAGGCCCCCACCGCTCCCCATCCCCTGGGCTCCAGCTCCACCGCAGGCCCCCACCGCTCCCCATCCCCTGGGCACCGGCTCCACCGCAGGCCCCCGCCGCTCCCCGTCCCCTGGGCACCGGCTCCACCGCAGGCCCCACCGCTCCCCATCCCCTGGGCACCGGCTCCACCGCAGGCCCCCACCACTCCCCATCCCCTGGGCACCGGCTCCACCGCAGGCCCCCGCCGCTCCCCATCCCCTGGGCACCGGCTCCACCGCAGGCCCCCACCGCTCCCCATCCCCTGGGCACCGGCTCCGCCGCAGGCCCCCACCGCTCCCCATCCCCTGGGCACCAGCTCCGCCGCAGGCCCCCACCGATCCCCATCCCCTGGGCACCAGCTCCACCGCAGGCCCCCGCCGCTCCCCATCCCCTGGGCACCGGCTCCGCCGCAGGCCCCCACCGCTCCCCATCCCCTGGGCACCAGCTCCACCGCAGGCCCCCACCGCTCCCCATCCCCTGGGCACCAGCTCCACCGCAGGCCCCCGCCGCTCCCCATCCCCTGAGCACCGGCTCCGCCGCAGGCCCCCGCCGCTCCCCATCCCCTGGGCACCGGCTCCACCGCAGGCCCCCGCCGCTCCCCATCCCCTGGGCACCAGCTCCACCGCAGGCCCCCACCGCTCCCCATCCCCTGGGCTCCAGCTCCACCGCAGGCCCCCACCGCTCCCCATCCCCTGGGCACCAGCTCCACCGCAGGCCCCCACCGCTCCCCATCCCCTGGGCACCAGCTCCACCGCAGGCCCCCACCGCTCCCCATCCCCTGGGCACCAGCTCCACCGCAGGCCCCCGCCGCTCCCCATCCCCTGAGCACCGGCTCCGCCGCAGGCCCCCACCGCTCCCCATCCCCTGGGCACCAGCTCCATCGCAGGCCCCCACCGCTCCCCATCCCCTGGGCACCAGCTCCATCGCAGGCCCCCGCCGCTCCCCATCCCCTGGGCTCCAGCTCCACCGCAGGCCCCCACCGCTCTCCATCCCCTGGGCACCGGCTCCACCGCAGGCCCCCGCCGCTCCCCGTCCCCTGGGCACCGGCTCCTCCGCAGGCCCCCACCGCTCCCCGTCCCCTGGGCACCAGCTCCACCGCAGGCCCCCACCGCTCCCCATCCCCTGGGCACCAGCTCCACCGCAGGCCCCCACCGCTCCCCGTCCCCTGGGCACCAGCTCCACCGCAGGCCCCCACCGCTCTCCGTCCCCTGGGCACCAGCTCCACCGCAGGCCCCCACCGCTCTCCGTCCCCTGGGCACCGGCTCCACCGCAGGCCCCCACCGCTCTCCGTCCCCTGGGCACCGGCTCCACCGCAGGCCCCCACCGCTCTCCGTCCCCTGGGCACCGGCTCCACCGCAGGCCCCCACCGCTCCCCATCCCCTGGGCTCCAGCTCCACCGCAGGCCCCCGCCGCTCCCCATCCCCTGGGCACCGGCTCCACCGCAGGCCCCCGCCGCTCCCCATCCCCTGGGCACCAGCTCCGCCGCAGGCCCCCGCCGCTCCCCATCCCCTGGGCTCCAGCTCCACCGCAGGCCCCCACCGCTCCCCATCCCCTGGGCACCAGCTCCACCGCAGGCCCCCGCCGCTCCCCATCCCCTGGGCACCGGCTCCACCGCAGGCCCCCGCCGCTCCCCATCCCCTGGGCTCCAGCTCCACCGCAGGCCCCCACCGCTCCCCATCCCCTGGGCACCAGCTCCACCGCAGGCCCCCGCCGCTCCCCATCCCCTGGGCACCAGCTCCGCCGCAGGCCCCCGCCGCTCCCCATCCCCTGGGCACCAGCTCCGCCGCAGGCCCCACCGCTCCCCATCCCCTGGGCACCAGCTCCACCGCAGGCCCCCGCCGCTCCCCGTCCCCTGGGCACCAGCTCCGCCGCAGGCCCCCGCCGCTCCCCATCCCCTGGGCACCAGCTCCGCCGCAGGCCCCACCGCTCCCCATCCCCTGGGCACCAGCTCCACCGCAGGCCCCCGCCGCTCCCCGTCCCCTGGGCTCCAGCTCCGCCGCAGGCCCCCGCCGCTCCCCATCCCCTGGGCTCCAGCTCCACCGCAGGCCCCCACCGCTCCCCATCCCCTGGGCACCAGCTCCACCGCAGGCCCCCGCCGCTCCCCATCCCCTGGGCACCGGCTCCACCGCAGGCCCCCGCCGCTCCCCATCCCCTGGGCTCCAGCTCCACCGCAGGCCCCCACCGCTCCCCATCCCCTGGGCTCCAGCTCCACCGCAGGCCCCCGCCGCTCCCCATCCCCTGGGCACCGGCTCCGCCGCAGGCCCCCACCGCTCCCCATCCCCTGGGCACCAGCTCCACCGCAGGCCCCCACCGCTCTCCATCCCCTGGGCTCCAGCTCCACCGCAGGCCCCCACCGCTCCCCATCCCCTGGGCTCCAGCTCCACCGCAGGCCCCCACCGCTCTCCATCCCCTGGGCTCCAGCTCCACCGCAGGCCCCCACCGCTCTCCATCCCCTGGGCTCCAGCTCCACCGCAGGCCCCGGCCGCTCCCCATCCCCTGGGCACCAGCTCCACCGCAGGCCCCCGCCGCTCCCCATCCCCTGGGCTCCAGCTCCACCGCAGGCCCCCACCGCTCCCCATCCCCTGGGCACCGGCTCCACCGCAGGCCCCCGCCGCTCCCCGTCCCCTGGGCACCGGCTCCACCGCAGGCCCCACCGCTCCCCATCCCCTGGGCACCGGCTCCACCGCAGGCCCCCACCGCTCCCCATCCCCTGGGCACCAGCTCCGCCGCAGGCCCCCACCGCTCCCCATCCCCTGGGCACCAGCTCCACCGCAGGCCCCCGCCGCTCCCCATCCCCTGGGCACCGGCTCCGCCGCAGGCCCCCACCGCTCCCCATCCCCTGGGCACCAGCTCCACCGCAGGCCCCCACCGCTCCCCATCCCCTGGGCACCAGCTCCACCGCAGGCCCCCGCCGCTCCCCATCCCCTGAGCACCGGCTCCGCCGCAGGCCCCCGCCGCTCCCCATCCCCTGGGCACCGGCTCCACCGCAGGCCCCCACCGCTCCCCATCCCCTGGGCACCAGCTCCACCGCAGGCCCCCACCGCTCCCCATCCCCTGGGCACCAGCTCCATCGCAGGCCCCCGCCGCTCCCCATCCCCTGGGCACCAGCTCCACCGCAGGCCCCCACCGCTCCCCATCCCCTGGGCTCCAGCTCCACCGCAGGCCCCCGCCGCTCCCCATCCCCTGGGCACCAGCTCCACCGCAGGCCCCCACCGCTCCCCGTCCCCTGGGCACCGGCTCCACTGCAGGCCCCCACCGCTCCCCATCCACTGGGCACCAGCTCCACCGCAGGCCCCCACCGCTCCCCATCCCCTGGGCTCCAGCTCCACCGCAGGCCCCCACCGCTCCCCATCCCCTGGGCTCCAGCTCCACCGCAGGCCCCCACCGCTCCCCGTCCCCTGGGCACCAGCTCCACCGCAGGCCCCCGCCGCTCCCCGTCCCCTGGGCTCCAGCTCCACCGCAGGCCCCCGCCGCTCCCCATCCCCTGGGCACCAGCTCCACCGCAGGCCCCCACCGCTCCCCATCCCCTGGGCACCGGCTCCACCGCAGGCCCCCACCGCTCCCCATCCCCTGGGCACCGGCTCCACCGCAGGCCCCCACCGCTCCCCATCCCCTGGGCACCGGCTCCACCGCAGGCCCCCACCGCTCCCCATCCCCTGGGCACCAGCTCCGCCGCAGGCCCCCGCCGCTCTCCATCCCCTGGGCACCAGCTCCACCGCAGGCCCCCGCCGCTCTCCATCCCCTGGGCACCAGCTCCACCGCAGGCCCCCACCGCTCCCCATCCCCTGGGCACCAGCTCCACCGCAGGCCCCCACCGCTCCCCATCCCCTGGGCACCAGCTCCGCCGCAGGCCCCCGCCGCTCCCCGTCCCCTGGGCACCGGCTCCGCCGCAGGCCCCCGCCGCTCCCCATCCCCTGGGCACCAGCTCCACCGCAGGCCCCCGCCGCTCCCCATCCCCTGGGCACCAGCTCCACCGCAGGCCCCCGCCGCTCCCCGTCCCCTGGGCTCCAGCTCTGCCGCAGGCCCCCGCCGCTCCCCGTCCCCTGGGCTCCAGCTCTGCCGCAGGCCCCCGCCGCTCCCCATCCCCTGGGCTCCAGCTCCACCGCAGGCCCCCGCCGCTCCCCATCCCCTGGGCACCGGCTCCACCGCAGGCCCCCGCCGCTCCCCATCCCCTGGGCTCCAGCTCCACCGCAGGCCCCCACCGCTCCCCATCCCCTGGGCTCCAGCTCCACCGCAGGCCCCCGCCGCTCCCCATCCCCTGGGCTCCAGCTCCACCGCAGGCCCCCACCGCTCCCCATCCCCTGGGCTCCAGCTCCACCGCAGGCCCCCGCCGCTCCCCATCCCCTGGGCACCGGCTCCACCGCAGGCCCCCGCCGCTCCCCATCCCCTGGGCTCCAGCTCCACCGCAGGCCCCCACCGCTCCCCATCCCCTGGGCTCCAGCTCCACCGCAGGCCCCCGCCGCTCCCCATCCCCTGGGCACCGGCTCCGCCGCAGGCCCCCACCGCTCCCCATCCCCTGGGCACCAGCTCCACCGCAGGCCCCCACCGCTCTCCATCCCCTGGGCTCCAGCTCCACCGCAGGCCCCCACCGCTCTCCATCCCCTGGGCTCCAGCTCCACCGCAGGCCCCCACCGCTCTCCATCCCCTGGGCTCCAGCTCCACCGCAGGCCCCCACCGCTCTCCATCCCCTGGGCTCCAGCTCCACCGCAGGCCCCCACCGCTCCCCATCCCCTGGGCTCCAGCTCCACCGCAGGCCCCCACCGCTCTCCATCCCCTGGGCTCCAGCTCCACCGCAGGCCCCCACCGCTCCCCGTCCCCTGGGCTCCAGCTCCACCGCAGGCCCCCACCGCTCCCCATCCCCTGGGCTCCAGCTCCACCGCAGGCCCCCACCGCTCCCCGTCCCCTGGGCTCCAGCTCCACCGCAGGCCCCCGCCGCTCCCCATCCCCTGGGCACCAGCTCCACCGCAGGCCCCCACCGCTCCCCATCCCCTGGGCTCCAGCTCCACCGCAGGCCCCCGCCGCTCCCCGTCCCCTGGGCTCCAGCTCCACCGCAGGCCCCCGCCGCTCCCCATCCCCTGGGCACCAGCTCCACCGCAGGCCCCCACCGCTCCCCATCCCCTGGGCTCCAGCTCCACCGCAGGCCCCCACCGCTCCCCATCCCCTGGGCACCGGCTCCACCGCAGGCCCCCACCGCTCCCCGTCCCCTGGGCTCCAGCTCCACCGCAGGCCCCCACCGCTCCCCATCCCCTGGGCACCGGCTCCGCCGCAGGCCCCCACCGCTCCCCATCCCCTGGGCACCAGCTCCACCGCAGGCCCCCGCCGCTCCCCATCCCCTGGGCACCAGCTCCACCGCAGGCCCCCACCGCTCCCCATCCCCTGGGCACCGGCTCCACCGCAGGCCCCCACCGCTCCCCATCCCCTGGGCACCAGCTCCACCGCAGGCCCCCACCGCTCCCCGTCCCCTGGGCACCAGCTCCACCGCAGGCCCCCACCGCTCCCCGTCCCCTGGGCACCAGCTCCACCGCAGGCCCCCGCCGCTCCCCATCCCCTGGGCACCAGCTCCACCGCAGGCCCCCGCCGCTCCCCATCCCCTGGGCACCAGCTCCACCGCAGGCCCCCGCCGCTCCCCATCCCCTGGGCTCCAGCTCCACCGCAGGCCCCCACCGCTCCCCGTCCCCTGGGCACCAGCTCCACCGCAGGCCCCCACCGCTCTCCATCCCCTGGGCACCAGCTCCACCGCAGGCCCCCGCCGCTCCCCATCCCCTGGGCACCAGCTCCACCGCAGGCCCCCGCCGCTCCCCGTCCCCTGGGCACCAGCTCCACCGCAGGCCCCCACCGCTCCCCGTCCCCTGGGCACCAGCTCCACCGCAGGCCCCCACCGCTCCCCGTCCCCTGGGCACCAGCTCCACCGCAGGCCCCCACCGCTCCCCGTCCCCTGGGCACCAGCTCCACCGCAGGCCCCCACCGCTCCCCGTCCCCTGGGCACCAGCTCCACCGCAGGCCCCCACCGCTCCCCATCCCCTGGGCACCAGCTCCACCGCAGGCCCCCACCGCTCCCCGTCCCCTGGGCACCAGCTCCACCGCAGGCCCCCACCGCTCCCCGTCCCCTGGGCTCCAGCTCCACCGCAGGCCCCCACCGCTCCCCATCCCCTGGGCACCAGCTCCACCGCAGGCCCCCGCCGCTCCCCATCCCCTGGGCTCCAGCTCCACCGCAGGCCCCCGCCGCTCCCCATCCCCTGGGCACCAGCTCCACCGCAGGCCCCCACCGCTCCCCATCCCCTGGGCACCAGCTCCGCCGCAGGCCCCCGCCGCTCCCCGTCCCCTGGGCACCGGCTCCGCCGCAGGCCCCCACCGCTCCCCATCCCCTGGGCACCAGCTCCACCGCAGGCCCCCGCCGCTCCCCATCCCCTGGGCACCAGCTCCACCGCAGGCCCCCGCCGCTCCCCGTCCCCTGGGCTCCAGCTCTGCCGCAGGCCCCCGCCGCTCCCCGTCCCCTGGGCTCCAGCTCTGCCGCAGGCCCCCGCCGCTCCCCATCCCCTGGGCTCCAGCTCCACCGCAGGCCCCCGCCGCTCCCCATCCCCTGGGCACCGGCTCCACCGCAGGCCCCCGCCGCTCCCCATCCCCTGGGCTCCAGCTCCACCGCAGGCCCCCACCGCTCCCCATCCCCTGGGCTCCAGCTCCACCGCAGGCCCCCGCCGCTCCCCATCCCCTGGGCTCCAGCTCCACCGCAGGCCCCCACCGCTCCCCATCCCCTGGGCTCCAGCTCCACCGCAGGCCCCCGCCGCTCCCCATCCCCTGGGCACCGGCTCCACCGCAGGCCCCCGCCGCTCCCCATCCCCTGGGCTCCAGCTCCACCGCAGGCCCCCACCGCTCCCCATCCCCTGGGCTCCAGCTCCACCGCAGGCCCCCGCCGCTCCCCATCCCCTGGGCACCGGCTCCGCCGCAGGCCCCCACCGCTCCCCATCCCCTGGGCACCAGCTCCACCGCAGGCCCCCACCGCTCTCCATCCCCTGGGCTCCAGCTCCACCGCAGGCCCCCACCGCTCTCCATCCCCTGGGCTCCAGCTCCACCGCAGGCCCCCACCGCTCTCCATCCCCTGGGCTCCAGCTCCACCGCAGGCCCCCACCGCTCTCCATCCCCTGGGCTCCAGCTCCACCGCAGGCCCCCACCGCTCCCCATCCCCTGGGCTCCAGCTCCACCGCAGGCCCCCACCGCTCTCCATCCCCTGGGCTCCAGCTCCACCGCAGGCCCCCACCGCTCCCCGTCCCCTGGGCTCCAGCTCCACCGCAGGCCCCCACCGCTCCCCATCCCCTGGGCTCCAGCTCCACCGCAGGCCCCCACCGCTCCCCGTCCCCTGGGCTCCAGCTCCACCGCAGGCCCCCGCCGCTCCCCATCCCCTGGGCACCAGCTCCACCGCAGGCCCCCACCGCTCCCCATCCCCTGGGCTCCAGCTCCACCGCAGGCCCCCGCCGCTCCCCGTCCCCTGGGCTCCAGCTCCACCGCAGGCCCCCGCCGCTCCCCATCCCCTGGGCACCAGCTCCACCGCAGGCCCCCACCGCTCCCCATCCCCTGGGCTCCAGCTCCACCGCAGGCCCCCACCGCTCCCCATCCCCTGGGCACCGGCTCCACCGCAGGCCCCCACCGCTCCCCGTCCCCTGGGCTCCAGCTCCACCGCAGGCCCCCACCGCTCCCCATCCCCTGGGCACCGGCTCCGCCGCAGGCCCCCACCGCTCCCCATCCCCTGGGCACCAGCTCCACCGCAGGCCCCCGCCGCTCCCCATCCCCTGGGCACCAGCTCCACCGCAGGCCCCCACCGCTCCCCATCCCCTGGGCACCGGCTCCACCGCAGGCCCCCACCGCTCCCCATCCCCTGGGCACCAGCTCCACCGCAGGCCCCCACCGCTCCCCGTCCCCTGGGCACCAGCTCCACCGCAGGCCCCCACCGCTCCCCGTCCCCTGGGCACCAGCTCCACCGCAGGCCCCCGCCGCTCCCCATCCCCTGGGCACCAGCTCCACCGCAGGCCCCCGCCGCTCCCCATCCCCTGGGCACCAGCTCCACCGCAGGCCCCCGCCGCTCCCCATCCCCTGGGCTCCAGCTCCACCGCAGGCCCCCACCGCTCCCCGTCCCCTGGGCACCAGCTCCACCGCAGGCCCCCACCGCTCTCCGTCCCCTGGGCACCAGCTCCACCGCAGGCCCCCGCCGCTCCCCATCCCCTGGGCACCAGCTCCACCGCAGGCCCCCGCCGCTCCCCGTCCCCTGGGCACCAGCTCCACCGCAGGCCCCCACCGCTCCCCGTCCCCTGGGCACCAGCTCCACCGCAGGCCCCCACCGCTCCCCGTCCCCTGGGCACCAGCTCCACCGCAGGCCCCCACCGCTCCCCGTCCCCTGGGCACCAGCTCCACCGCAGGCCCCCACCGCTCCCCGTCCCCTGGGCACCAGCTCCACCGCAGGCCCCCACCGCTCCCCATCCCCTGGGCACCAGCTCCACCGCAGGCCCCCACCGCTCCCCGTCCCCTGGGCACCAGCTCCACCGCAGGCCCCCACCGCTCCCCGTCCCCTGGGCTCCAGCTCCACCGCAGGCCCCCACCGCTCCCCATCCCCTGGGCACCAGCTCCACCGCAGGCCCCCGCCGCTCCCCATCCCCTGGGCTCCAGCTCCACCGCAGGCCCCCGCCGCTCCCCATCCCCTGGGCTCCAGCTCCACCGCAGGCCCCCACCGCTCCCCATCCCCTGGGCTCCAGCTCCACCGCAGGCCCCCACCGCTCTCCATCCCCTGGGCACCGGCTCCACCGCAGGCCCCCGCCGCTCCCCGTCCCCTGGGCACCGGCTCCACCGCAGGCCCCCACCGCTCCCCATCCCCTGGGCACCAGCTCCACCGCAGGCCCCCGCCGCTCCCCATCCCCTGGGCACCAGCTCCACCGCAGGCCCCCACCGCTCCCCATCCCCTGGGCACCAGCTCCACCGCAGGCCCCCGCCGCTCCCCGTCCCCTGGGCTCCAGCTCCGCCGCAGGCCCCCGCCGCTCCCCATCCCCTGGGCTCCAGCTCCACCGCAGGCCCCCACCGCTCCCCATCCCCTGGGCACCAGCTCCGCCGCAGGCCCCACCGCTCCCCATCCCCTGGGCTCCAGCTCCACCGCAGGCCCCCGCCGCTCCCCATCCCCTGGGCTCCAGCTCCACCGCAGGCCCCCACCGCTCCCCATCCCCTGGGCACCAGCTCCGCCGCAGGCCCCCACCGCTCCCCATCCCCTGGGCTCCAGCTCCACCGCAGGCCCCCACCGCTCTCCATCCCCTGGGCTCCAGCTCCACCGCAGGCCCCCACCGCTCCCCATCCCCTGGGCTCCAGCTCCACCGCAGGCCCCCACCGCTCCCCATCCCCTGGGCACCAGCTCCGCCGCAGGCCCCACCGCTCCCCATCCCCTGGGCTCCAGCTCCACCGCAGGCCCCCGCCGCTCCCCATCCCCTGGGCTCCAGCTCCACCGCAGGCCCCACCGCTCCCCATCCCCTGGGCACCAGCTCCACCGCAGGCCCCCACCGCTCCCCATCCCCTGAGCACCAGCTCCACCGCAGGCCCCCACCGCTCCCCATCCCCTGGGCACCAGCTCCACCGCAGGCCCCCACCGCTCCCCATCCCCTGGGCACCAGCTCCACCGCAGGCCCCACCGCTCCCCATCCCCTGGGCACCAGCTCCACCGCAGGCCCCCACCGCTCCCCATCCCCTGGGCACCAGCTCCACCGCAGGCCCCCACCGCTCCCCATCCCCTGGGCACCGGCTCCACCGCAGGCCCCACCGCTCCCCATCCCCTGGGCTCCAGCTCCACCGCAGGCCCCCGCCGCTCCCCATCCCCTGGGCACCGGCTCCACCGCAGGCCCCCGCCGCTCCCCATCCCCTGGGCACCAGCTCCACCGCAGGCCCCACCGCTCTCCATCCCCTGGGCTCCAGCTCCACCGCAGGCCCCCACCGCTCTCCATCCCCTGGGCTCCAGCTCCACCGCAGGCCCCCACCGCTCTCCATCCCCTGGGCTCCAGCTCCACCGCAGGCCCCCACCGCTCTCCATCCCCTGGGCTCCAGCTCCACCGCAGGCCCCCACCGCTCTCCATCCCCTGGGCACCAGCTCCACCGCAGGCCCCCACCGCTCCCCATCCCCTGGGCACCGGCTCCACCGCAGGCCCCCACCGCTCCCCGTCCCCTGGGCACCAGCTCCACCGCAGGCCCCCACCGCTCCCCATCCCCTGGGCACCAGCTCCACCGCAGGCTTCCACCGCTCCCCGTCCCCTGGGCACCAGCTCCACCGCAGGCCCCCACCGCTCCCCGTCCCCTGGGCACCAGCTCCACCGCAGGCCCCCACCGCTCCCCATCCCCTGGGCACCAGCTCCGCCGCAGGCCCCCGCCGCTCCCCATCCCCTGGGCACCAGCTCCGCCGCAGGCCCCCACCGCTCCCCATCCCCTGGGCACCAGCTCCGCCGCAGGCCCCCACCGCTCCCCATCCCCTGGGCACCAGCTCCGCCGCAGGCCCCCACCGCTCCCCATCCCCTGGGCACCAGCTCCGCCGCAGGCCCCCGCCGCTCCCCATCCCCTGGGCACCAGCTCCACCGCAGGCCCCCACCGCTCCCCATCCCCTGGGCACCAGCTCCACCGCAGGCCCCCGCCGCTCCCCGTCCCCTGGGCACCAGCTCCACCGCAGGCCCCCACCGCTCCCCATCCCCTGGGCACCAGCTCCACCGCAGGCCCCCACCGCTCCCCGTCCCCTGGGCACCAGCTCCACCGCAGGCCCCCGCCGCTCCCCGTCCCCTGGGCACCAGCTCCACCGCAGGCCCCCACCGCTCCCCATCCCCTGGGCACCAGCTCCACCGCAGGCCCCCGCCGCTCCCCGTCCCCTGGGCACCAGCTCCACCGCAGGCCCCCACCGCTCCCCATCCCCTGGGCTCCAGCTCCACCGCAGGCCCCCACCGCTCCCCGTCCCCTGGGCTCCAGCTCCACCGCAGGCCCCCACCGCTCCCCATCCCCTGGGCACCAGCTCCATCGCAGGCCCCCACCGCTCCCCGTCCCCTGGGCTCCAGCTCCACCGCAGGCCCCCACCGCTCCCCATCCCCTGGGCTCCAGCTCCACCGCAGGCCCCCACCGCTCCCCGTCCCCTGGGCACCAGCTCCACCGCAGGCCCCCACCGCTCCCCGTCCCCTGGGCTCCAGCTCCACCGCAGGCCCCCACCGCTCCCCATCCCCTGGGCTCCAGCTCCACCGCAGGCCCCCACCGCTCCCCGTCCCCTGGGCTCCAGCTCCACCGCAGGCCCCCGCCGCTCCCCGTCCCCTGGGCACCAGCTCCACCGCAGGCCCCCACCGCTCCCCATCCCCTGGGCACCAGCTCCACCGCAGGCCCCCACCGCTCCCCATCCCCTGGGCTCCAGCTCCACCGCAGGCCCCCACCGCTCCCCATCCCCTGGGCACCAGCTCCGCCGCAGGCCCCCGCCGCTCCCCGTCCCCTGGGCACCAGCTCCACCGCAGGCCCCCACCGCTCCCCATCCCCTGGGCACCAGCTCCACCGCAGGCCCCCACCGCTCCCCATCCCCTGGGCACCAGCTCCACCGCAGGCCCCACCGCTCCCCATCCCCTGGGCACCGGCTCCACCGCAGGCCCCCGCCGCTCCCCGTCCCCTGGGCACCAGCTCCACCGCAGGCCCCCACCGCTCCCCATCCCCTGGGCACCAGCTCCACCGCAGGCCCCACCGCTCCCCATCCCCTGGGCTCCAGCTCCACCGCAGGCCCCCACCGCTCCCCGTCCCCTGGGCTCCAGCTCCGCCGCAGGCCCCCGCCGCTTTCAGAAGACGTGGGCGGTGCCCACGCGAGCTCGTGGTCCTGTCTACACATTCGGTTAGTCTATAAAGTGCTACCGGATCATTGGTTGTTTTTTTCGGTCGCAGACGAACTCGGCTCCCCCGACACTCCAGGACGTCACAGCCACATGGAGCGATGGGAGGGCCTCGGCCGGGTTCCAGCCATGCTGCTAGCACCACTGCGTCTCGCACGCCCGGCCTTGCCTGATCCCAATTCCAGGCGGCACAGGCCCGGCCCATGGCAAGCAAAGCTGCCTGGCACACTCGGGCGCACAGCCCTGTGGGACTGACCCACAGGAGTTCAGCCTTCACCTGCGCCTGCTTCCCCCGGGCTGGGGCCGATCAGCAACAGGGCCCTCGGGGCATGGAGCGAGCCGAGCGTTCCACGGACCTTCTGCGCCCGTCACCCACCCCACACCGGCCCTCCCTTGTCGGGTCTGGCTACCTACATAACTGCCCTCCGGCCTTCTCGCTGCATCTGCACAATGGCCAGGCACAGCTCCCCCGCTGAGCCTGCTTGGGGGCAGGCCACAGAGCCATGTCGGGGGGTTTGCAGCCCCATCTGCAAGGGCTCGAGGGCCCAGCGTGGCAACGGCGGTTGTCACCTGCACCCGCTCTGAGCTGCCGTGCTCGGCTCTGGACTTGGGGCACCCTGGAGGCTCCACTGGGATCAGCCTGGTTCAGAGCCAGGGGCTTTGCACCCGAGTTAGTCCAGATTTCGCCCAGGGGGACCCTGGATCTGGTGGGCGGGACGGGGGGGCTGCCTCCCCACGCCATAGGTCAGGTACCACCCATGCCCACAGCGCTGAAAGGCGGCATAGTCCGGGCAGGGCTTCCGTCTCCCTGCTCCTCGCCCCGCACACGGCACGTCGGCGCCAGGGCGCAGGCCACAGGCAGTGCAGGGGGCAGGATCACACCAAAGGTCCATGGAGACCGACTCCCGTCTCCAGTGCAGGCCAATGCCGGGGCCCGAGGGAGTGAAGGGCCCAGGTTGCCCCTCAGCTACTGGCACTAGAGCTAGACGGACGCCAGAGGGCCGATGCCGCAGAGACAGGGAAGACGGACAGACCGAAGCCATCAGGACGCTCCCCTGAGCCCACTGGCACGACGTTCCCACTGAGACTGGCGCCCAAGGGAACACAAAGCAGATGGAGGGCTGAATGGGCCGTTTGCCTGGGTCTCCTTGTCCCTGCTTGCAGGGACTGTGCAGCTCATCCTTGCTACAGGCGCTGCACTGCCCGCTGCAGCATCTGGGCATGCCTCGGCATTGGCACACAGCTCGGTGTCTGGGCACGGCTCGGCGTTGGCACACAGCTCGGTGTCTGGGCACGGCTCGGCGTTGGCACGCAGCTCGGTGTCTGGGCACGGCACGGCGTTGGCACGCAGCTCGGTGTCTGGGCACGGCTCGGCGTTGGCACGCAGCTCGGTGTCTGGGCACGGCACGGCGTTGGCACGCAGCTCGGTGTCTGGGCACGGCACGGCGTCGGCACGCAGCTCGGTGTCTGGGCACGGCACTGCGTTGGTGCATGGCTCGGCGTCTGGGCACAGCTCAGCGTTGGTGCATGGCTCGGCATTGGCACGCAGCTCGGTGTCTGGGCACAGCTCAGCTTTGGTGCATGGCTCGGCGTTGGCACGCAGCTCGGTGTCTGGGCACAGCTCAGCTTTGGTGCATGGCTCGGCGTTGGCACGCAGCTCGGTGTCTGGGCACAGCTCAGCTTTGGTGCATGGCTCGGCGTTGGCACGCAGCTCGGTGTCTGGGCACAGCTCAGCTTTGGTGCATGGCTCGGCGTTGGCACGCAGCTCGGTGTCTGGGCACAGCTCAGCTTTGGTGCATGGCTCGGCGTTGGCACGCAGCTCGGTGTCTGGGCACAGCTCAGCTTTGGTGCATGGCTCGGCGTTGGCACGCAGCTCGGTGTCTGGGCACAGCTCAGCTTTGGTGCATGGCTCGGCGTTGGCACGCAGCTCGGTGTCTGGGCACAGCTCAGCTTTGGTGCATGGCTCGATGTTGGCACGCAGCTCGGTGTCTGGGCACAGCTCAGCGTTGGTGCATGGCTCGATGTTGGCACACAGCTCGGTGTCTGGGCACGGCACGGCATTGATGCACAGCTCGGTGTCGGCACGGTGCAGCTCAGCCTGCAGCTGGGCCCTCACTCACCACGGTGCCGCGCTCTTCTGGTCCCTCCGCGCTGCCTGCACCGGTTTCCTGAACAGCAGAGCCCTCTCCATTAGGGCCAGGCCGTATGTAAATTAACAGCCTCGCGCTGTTCGTTAATTAAGGCCTCTCTGCTCTGGAGGCTTGGAACACGGAGCAGAGGCCAAGAGCTGTGTCCGGAGCCAACCCCCAGCCTGGCGGCACAGCTGGCTCTTGTCGCCGTGCCGATGCCCAGCGCAGGCAGCCAGGTGGTACCCGAGCCTGCAAGAGGCTGCTGCGCCGGGCCGGGGGCCATGGCTTGGTAGGGTTCTGGGGCATCAGCTGTGCAATCAGGCCTCGCCCGACCCACTGATTAATGCTGCTTGGCCTGTCGAGGCTGCGCCCATGGCCGGGCGACCAGCCTTTGCCCTCCCCGCGGCAGTGGGGCTCGTCCCAGCGCTGCACAGGGCGAGTGGGCGGGGGAGGGGGCTGATGGGCTGTGCCCCACGGTGAGAGGAACCTGCGACTTCTCAGAGGCGCTGCCCTATGGCAGGCAGGGCCCTGCCGGCTCTTTCAGCGGCTCCCTCTGGCTTTGCCGCCGCCCAGCCAGCGCTTGCCGAAGCCGCGCCCCAGCCTCGCTGGAGGGCAGTGGCAGAGCCAGGCGACTCCCCGAACAGCCCCTGGGGGAAGATGGAGTTAAGGCTCCTGGGCTCTCGGCTCATCTTTGGCACTGCCCGGGGCAGATCCTGCCACTCGGGGCCAGCGCCGGACCCAGGGCAGGCAGGGCCCCAGCCCGGCCCCATGGCTCGCTGCCTCGCTGGAGGTGAGGGAAGTGGCTCAGCTCTGGATGGCGGTGAGGCATTCCGGAAGGGGGGCCGGCTAGCCCCTGGGAGAGGGCGTGCACCAGCACCTGGGTTTTGCCCCTTCTCTGCCACAGACATCCTGTGTGACCTTGAGCAAGTCACTTAATCTCTCTGCTCCCAACCTAGTCTGCAGTGGGAAAACTGCCCAGCCCTGTCATGGGGGAGGGGTGTGAAGGTAAATACGGCAAAGCCTGTGGGGGGCCCTGTGCTGAGGGGGCCATGCAGGTGCAGCCAATGAACAGAAACCCTTGGGTTAGGGGTCTGGGCCACCAGTGAAGGGTTACAGAGCGTGGCGCTCCTGGCGCTGTGTCGAGGCAAAGCCAGAGCCCTGACGAGCTGGCAAGGAGCCAGCTTCCTGCTGCACCCGGGTCCCGGCCTGAGACTCTGGGCCCCAAGCTGCCTGGAGCAAGCGGGGCGGGAAGCCGCCATGTGAGCTGGGCTGCACACGCCTCCCCTGCCAAGCCAGGCAGCTGCCGCCCTCCAGACACACGGGGCTTTGGCCTGGGTCGGGCACCCAGCCTCCGAAGGGGGCGCGGGCCTGAGCTGAACCGAGCCGGGTCTCCCCTGGCTGCCTGGCTCCAGCCCAGAGCCCAGCCCCCAGGCCTGGGGACCCATGTCCCTTCCTCAGCCGGGAGCAGGGACGTGCCTAGGGAGATCTCACAGCCTCTGTGCCGAGGACAGTACACCGCTCCCTTCGGCACCCGGGTCCGCCCGCCACGATGGGCAGTGGGCCCTGCCCCCCGCTCGAATGGCTCTGGGTAACGCTCCCCACTCCGGATCCCTGCCCCTCCCAGGGAGCTGCAGCGGATGCCCCGGTGCAGCTGTGGGTCTGGGAGCTGCCGCCGCACCAGGCACGCTGGAGTGGAGACGCGTGCGACTCCTGCTAGGCCTGCTGCTCTGGAGCCTGTCGGCTGACAGGGCCGGGCTACGTCGGAGGGCAGTGGCGGGTATTTCAGAGCGCCGAGGCATCCGGCGGGAGCTAGCGATGAGCAGCTGGAAAGCCAGGGGCGCGTCTGGCCCTGCCACCGCCTCCCGGCGTGGACCCAGGGCACATCACTCGGTGTCTCTGAGCCCTGGCTACAAAACGGAGGTGACTCGCTGGGAGAGCCGGGGGCTGTCCGCAAGGGGCACGGGGCCTTGGGCGGTGGGGGGGAGGGCAGGCGGGGGCTGGAGTGTGCCTGGTGGCCAGCGCCCCGAGCAGAGAGATCGCCCGCGGGGGGGGCTGTCTCGGCCGGCTGGCGGGGCAGCAGCGGGATGCGTGGAGGTGACGGCACACGACCCGTTATGCAACCACGTGACAGGCCCCAGGCGACAAAGCAGAACCGGGGCAGCTAAGTGCCGCCAGCTGAGCCGCTTCCCTGGCGCGCGCCCGGCTCCCCGCGGCTGATCCCACGGGCTGGGCGGCCGCGCTCGCAGCCTGGCCTCCAGAGTCGTCCCGAGCCCGGCGCTGGAGCGGGGGAGGGCGCATTGCAGCCAGTGCTGGTGGAGCGCCGCGGGCGGGAGTGTTTGCAGCCAGCGTCACACTGCGAGTCGGGAACACGAGGTCGAAGACGGTCACTATCACCGCGCGGCCCCGGGCTGCCTGCGGGCGGATCAGAGCCAGAGCCGTGGGAGAGCCGCTCCAGCAACACATCTGCCTTAGGCAAACAAATACCAAAGCGACCCCCGCGGGCTGACGGGCACACGGAGCCTCAGAAGAGACACCCCCCCCCAACCTTGGGCCATCGCCCAGAGCTTTCCGATTCCGCCGTTTCTCAGGGTGGCAGGAAAGCAGAGAGACCTGCTCCAGCCTGCTGGGCGGGGAGGGGTCCTATGGGGCAGTGGGGCCTGAACCCCGCCTGCTGGGGGTCCTGTGGGGCAGTGGGGCCTGAACCCCGCCTGCTGGGGGTCCTGTGGGGCAGTGGGGCCTGAACCCCGCCTGCTGGGGGTCCTATGGGGCAGTGGGGCCTGAACCCCGCCTGCTGGGGGTCCTATGGGGCAGTGGGGCCTGAACCCGGCCTGCTGGGGGTCCTATGGGGTAGTGGGGTCTGAACCCGGCCTGCTGGGGGTCCTATGGGGTAGTGGGGTCTGAACCCCGCCTGCTGGGGGTCCTATGGGGTAGTGGGGTCTGAACCCGGCCTGCTGGGGGTCCTATGGGGCAATGGAGCTTGAATCCGGCCTGCTGGGGGTCCTATGGGGCAGGGGGGCCTGAACCTGGCCTGCTGGGGGTCCTATGGGGCAGTGGGGCCTGAACCCGGCCTGCTGGGGGTCCTATGGGGCAGTGGGGCCTGAACCCCGCCTGCTGGGGGTTCTATGGGGGAGTGGGGCCTGAACCCGCCCTGCTGGGGGTCCTATGGGGCAGTGGGGCCTGAACCCAGCCTGCTGGGGGTTCTATGGGGCAGTGGGTCCTGAACCCGGCCTGCTGGGGGTCTTATAGGGGCAGTGGGGCCTGAACCTGGCCTGCTGGGGGTCCTATGGGGCAGTGGGTCCTGAACCCGGCCTGCTGGGGGTCCTATTGGGCAGTGGGACCTGAACCCGGCCTGCTGGGGGTCCTATGGGGCAGTGGGGCCTGAACCCGGCCTGCTGGGGGTCCTATGGGGCAGTGGGGCCTGAACCCGGCCTGCTGGGGGTCCTATGGGGCAGTGGGACCTGAACCTGGCCTGCTGGGGGTCCTATAGGGCAGTGGGGCCTGAACCCGGCCAGTTGGGGTTTTCAGAGGAGCTGCGGGGTGGGGATACAATTTCCCCTGAAATTCAGCCGCATCTGGACCTTTTAGCCCCTTCAGCCACCTGAAGAAGCCAGCAGCTGCCAGAGCACCGCCTGCACCAGGCTGCCTTGACCCAGCCCCCGCTGTGCCACAGCTTTGCCCCTTAGGCTCATCCGTACCCCAGGAGCTGCACCCCGAGGTGGCCCTGCCCCCGGATGCCACGGGGCAAGGTACAGCCCTAGAGGAAGGAGAACCCTGCTAGCTGCAGGAGGCGGAGGCAAGCGGAGGGGAAGGACTCAGCGGAACTGGCATTTGTGGTTGCAGCATCTAGAGAGGGCGTCTGCCCCTGGCTGAAAGGTGGAGCCGGATCTCTGGGCTGCTACTCTGGGCCCAGAGCCACATGTACAGTGGCCCCAGCTCTTCTGTGGCTGGCTAGCGGGGGGGCTCCCCACGGGCTCCGAGCTGGCCACAGTACTGGCCTGCTGCAGCAGCGCTGTCCAGCCTGACCGGGGGCCCAGTTGAAATAAGAACATGAGAACAGCCAGACTGGGTCAGACCAAAGGTCCATCCAGCCCAGTATCCTGTCTGCCCACAGTGGCCAATGCCAGGTGCCCCAGAGGGAGTGAACCGAACACGTACTGATCAGGCGACCTCTCTCCTGCCATCCATCCATCTCCCCCCTCTGACAGACAGAGGCTGGGGACACCATTCCTACCCAGCCTGGCTAATAGCCATTGATGGACTTAACCTCCATGAATGTATCTAGTTCTCTTTTAAACCCTGTTATAGTCCCAGCCTTCACAGCCTCCTCAGGCAAGGAGTTCCACAGGTTGACGATGAGCTGTGTGAAGAACTGCCTTTTATTTGTTTTAAACCTGCTGCCCATTAGTTTCATTTAATGGCCCTGTAATGGACCGGGCCGGGTCTGGGCACAGCTGAGGGCGTCCGCTCAGGATGAATTGCTCAAAGTAGGGGCTCCTTACAGCACCCAGACTGGTGACCTCTCCAAACAGGCCACAGACCAGTCCCACAGAGCGCTTCAGCTGCCTGCCTAAAGCCTCATGAGCAAAACCCCTCCGACACCCCAGCAATATCCATGCCCCAGATGGCCCCGGGCCTCATACACAGGTGGGGAGTCTTAGAACCCAATCCCACGTACCCCGAACAAGTTCTGTCCAGTTCCAAGAAACCAGCCACAGCTCCCTGGTCAATTTACCCTCCGGATCTTACCCACAGATTACGCTGGGCCAATCCTTTAACATCTAAAGGTTTATTGCAACCAGAAAGAAAAGCCTGAGAGTACGGTTGTTAAAGGATAGTACATTACATGCATCGAATCTCCCAGTTCTCGATGCAGGCTCTAGCAGAGATGTTACAACTGCTGGCTTAAAAGTCCTTGTTGCTCATCCTATAGCAGGATGGGTCCACAGTTCTTCCCGGCTCGTGATTCCCTGCGAGGCCGCATCTGGGGTCAGAAGCAGATCTGGAGACCAAGATGGGGTCAGCCACATGGCCTCTTTATATCTTCTTCCTGGTCTCTTCTTGCCTGGAGTGGGTCACCTGGCCAGCGGCCTATCCCTGTGCTCCCTGCTGGTAGCCCATAGGTGTCAGTCACCATTCCCGAGGTGTGTCCTTGGCCCATTGAGAGCCATTGTCCCACAGGGCCTCGCTAATTAGCATGTCCATAGGCCGGGCTCTGCCCAATGCTCAACCAGAGAAATATTCAGTATCCACACAAAGTACAGGCTTATAACTTCACACACAGACATTACACAGTCACATGACTAGTGTACACAGGAGTAGCAGACAGGAATCCTCTATTCAACACCCCACATGGCCCTTTTATACCATTTCTGGGGCCAACACCCCCACCTATGGTTGCAGCAGTGCTCTGTCTGCTTCCCTCAAATTCAGTAACGTGACAGGCCCCTAGTTCTTATATTATGGGAACAAGTAAATAACTTTTCCTTATTCACTTTCTCCACACCACTCATGATTTTATAGACCTCTGTCATAACCCCCTTAGTCTCCTGTTTCCCAAGCTGAAAAGTCCAAGTCTCTTTAATCTCTCCTCATACGGGACCCGTTCCAACCCCCTCATCATTTTAGTTGCCCTTCTCTGAACCTTTTCTAATGCCAGTATATCTTTTTTGAGATGAGGAGACTACATCTGTACACAGTTTTGCCGATGTGGGCATACTATGGATTTATAGAAGGGCAATAAGATATTCTCTTTGAAAGTCCCCAGGTACTGCAGTGGACAGCCAGCCCTGACCCATACTGAGGGGGCACGGTTCAGGCAATAGGGAATGAGCATTCGGTCCTACCCCCACAGGGAGGCTGTGTCTACACTGGCAAGTTATTCCGGAAAAATCAGCCACTTTTCCGGAAAAACTTGCCAGCTGTCTACACCGGCCGCTTGAATTTCCGGAAAAGCACTGACGATCTAATGTAAAATCATCAGTGCTTTTCCGGAAAAACTATGCTGCTCCCGTTCGGGCAAAAGTCTTTTTCCGGAAAACTGTTCCGGAAAAGGGCCAGTGTAGACAGCACAGTAGTGTTTTCCGCAAAAAAGCCCCATTTGTGAAAATGACAATCGGGGCTTTTTTGCGGAAAAGCGCGTCTAGATTGGCCACGGACGCTTTTCCAGAAAAAGTGCTTTTCCGGAAAAGCGTCCTGCCAATCTAGACGCGCTTTTCCGGAAATACTTTTAACGGAAAACCTTTTCCATTAAAAACATTTCCGGAAAATCCTGCCAGTGTAGACGTAGCCGGAAAGTTTAACGCAATCTGGGCTGACCCCCTGCCACGCCACTGGATTCAATGCACTTTTCTGTCATTTGAACAGCGTGTTGAACAGCCCGTTTCATCTCTCGCAGACACACAGCAGAACAGTAAGTGCAGCGCATCAGCCGCAGCGAGCAAGCAACGTGGAGCATGAACTGCACTGGCTAGGCGGGCAGATTTCGAACCTCTGCGCTTACTTCTCTTCCCTTCCCTCCTCCCCCAATGTACGCCCGGTGGGACAGAGTGATCCCACTCATGGCTCTGGCACAGATACACACGTTAGCGCGAAAGGCGTTTGCTTTGGAGGGCTGCAGCGCCGCAGAATGACAGCCGCTTGGATTTGCTTTGCTGACTCAGTGCAGCAATAAAGGGCCAGACTCAATCACAAAGCAAACACTTTTCATTGTTCCTTTTAAAAACGCACCAGCCAAAGGCCTCAGCTGGTCACAGCTGCCAGGGTCTCATATGGGCAGAGGCCATCTCTGAGAGCTAGAGCCCAAGCCAGCTAGGAATTGTAGGGAAGAGCCTGCCAAATTCATGGCCAAGAAAATCAGACACGGACTGTGAGATCTGCTCGGCTGTGAGCTTTTACCCTGCGCTCTACAGATTTCACAGGGGAGGCCAGCATTTCTCAAATTGGAGATTCTGACCCACAAGACGGTTGCAGGGAGGTCCCAAGGTTATTGGGGGGGAGGTTCCCAGTATTGCCACACTGACCTTGGCACAATGCGTCCACATCCTTTCTATGGGGGGGGGGCAGAACTGGACACAATACTCCAGATGTGGACACAATACTCCAGATGTGGCCTCCCCAGTGCCGAATAAAGGGGAATAATCACTTCTCTGGATCTGCTGGCAATGCTCCTCCCAATGCACCCAATATGCCATTAGCCTCCTTGGCACCTAACCTCAGCCCCCCTCACTGTCCTGCCTGCAGTGCTCATGGAGCACACCGCAGCGACTGACCGCCCCCCACAGACCGGAGGCAGCTCTGGGCTCTCCCTGCAGGCAGCGTCGGCAGGACAAGCCTGCCCCGGGTTACCTTCTGACCCTGCGGCTGGAGCAGCCCTGGTGTCACGTTATTGGATTTTAGGGGGAGCAGCCAGATCACTGCTGCACCCACGGGGGGGGGGGGGTTGCCCCAAAGTCTGTACTAAGGGGCCATGTGAGGTGTCAACGAAAGCTCGTGTCTTACTGATTCGATGTCTGCTGTTCATGTGCTGGGTGAGGGGTGAGTGGCATTATATATATATATAATAGAGATTGCCTATCTCCTAGAACTGGAAGGGACCTTGAAAAATCATTGAGTCCAGTCCCCTGCCTTCACAACAGGACCAAGTACCATCCCTGATGAATTTTTGCCCCACATCCCTAAATGGCCTCCACAAGGATTGAACTCACAATCCTGGGTTTAGCAGGCCAATGCTCAAACCACTGAGCGATCCCTCCCCCTAAGGGCGTTATGGACATGGGCTCTGGGCTGGTCCTGGGAATGGTCTTTGCCCGAGACAGAGCAACGGCCTGGACGGCCTGTCGTGAAGCAGGAATGTCCAATCAATGACTGTTAATTAGCAGGGCCCCAAGGACAATGGCTCTCAAGGTGCCCAACACACACCTGAGGGATGCGCCTGGAACCGGCAAACCAGCCAGTATCGTATGGCTGCTGGCAGGGGACACAGGGACAGGTCACTTGGCCATGTGACCCGCTCCAGCTTGGGAGGCACCAGGAATGGATAGGAAGTGCCATGAGGCCGACTCCATCTTGTCTTCAATTCTGCTCCGGATCCCAGATGCAGCCTTGTGAGGGACGGAGCCGGGAAGGAGGCCGACCCGTCCTGACACAGGAGGGGCACCAGAGACGGCTAAGCTGGCACTTTGTAACATCTCCGCTGAGAGCCGGCAGCGAGAACTGGGGGACTGGTGCGTGTGACGTATTCTCCACAGCAACCTCCCTCGCCGCCTTTTCTCTCTTTTATCAACAAACCTTTAGATTGTAGATGCTGAAGGACTGGCCCAGCGTGATCTTGTGGGTGAGATCCAGAGTGTGAACTGACCGGGGACTGTGCCTGGTTCTTTGGGACCGGGAGGACCCGTTCGGGGGAGGTGAGAGCGGGTTCTGTAACCCCTCACCTGTGTGAGGCCTGGGGCTGATGGTGGCACAGGGAGCGCTGGGCTGTCTGAGGGTCTGTCTACACTACCCCGCTAGTTCGAACTAGGAGGGTAATGTATGCATACCGCACTTGCAAATGAAGACCGGGATTTGAATTTCCCGGGCTTCATTTGCATAAGCCGGGCACCGCCATTTTTAAATCTGGCTCGTTCGAACCCCGTGCCGCGCGGCTATACGCGGCACGGACTAGGTAGTTCGGACTAGGTTTCCTAGTCCGAACTACCGTTACTCCTCGTCGATTTGTATAAATATTCAGAACTTTGCTTTTCATGCGTTTGCTTTCGCATATTGGGCCATACGTTGTCTGGGACAAAGCTTTGCAGCTATTTCATGTTCTAGCACGATGGCGGACGGTCCAACAAGTCTCTGTCAGCAGGGAAGAACAAAGGTTTTAACTTTGCCAAGCTACGCTCCCCACTAGCAACAGAACCACCTGAAAGAGTCAGGAGAATTCAAAGCGCAATGGAGACGCTGGGAAAGCCGCCTGCGAGCCTGCATTAAGAAATAAACTTCAGCAAATAACACATGGAAAGAGGAAAATGGGGAATTTGCGATGACACAGGACAACAGAGCAAGCTGATGAGTCGGGGTGCATGTAACGACTCCATGGAGACAGAAAGCAGGTGCATTTCAGTTGATCATTCAAATGCTCACTTTAAACTCTTTTAAAATGAAACAGGAGGCTGAACTTCTATGATCAAGGAACAATAAGCAGAGCAAGGAATGTGTATGTTGAGTGCTAATTGTTAACAGTAGCAGTCAGGGGCGCGAGAGCCAGGGTGTTACTAGGACGTTAGCAGCAATAGGCTACAATAAATACACAGTCTTACGATTCTCCTTCTCAGTCTTGATAACATCTCTTACCAAACCTTTCCAGTCCCGCACAACACGAATGCTGGGAGGCACAGCGGCTTCGGGATCACGGCTCGTCACACGGCAGAACAGCTGTCGTGGGTGGCTGGCCAGCCTTCGCTCAGCAGGAGCAACAGGGACTCACCGGTGTGACTGGCCAGCGCTCGGCTGCTGAGGATGCCTGAACTGCCAGATCCTGCCCCAGGCCGGCACCGACCCCTCTGGACTCTATTGCCATGCACAGCCGTGCGCCGCAATGGGACACGAGTAACGCAAGTCAGCTACTGGCGGGGTGACACTGCGCTGTGCCACAGGAAATCCCCGTCCGGAAATAGGAACGTCGGGTTAACTCTGCCCAGGCAGACCAGAGGCCGGGGGTGAGCAGCACGAAGTCGAGAAACTGCGGACCATGTGTCTGTGGTGCCAGCAGTCAATCGGAGCGTCACACCTTCCCACCGCCAGCCTGCGGTGCAGTTGTCCCCACCATGGACACCACCCAGTTTCTGGGCATCGCGCTCCCCCGCCGCAGGCTCAGGCCCATCTGGACAAGAGGCGATGGCGCAAGGCAGGTGGGGACTAGCTCTGTGGGCTAGCGGTGTCACGGTGCCTGCTGCACGTCTCTGGCTGTATCAGTCGCAGAACAAGTGCTGCAGGGACATCTAAACAATTCAGGGACAGCCAGCGGTCCTGCGGCACCCTGGAGACTCACAACAATCGATAGTGTCGTGAGCTTTCATGGGCACCTCCCACTGAGGAAGTGGGCTGTGCCCGCGGCAGCTCATGACCCACAGATCTCCGGGTTAGTCTGGCTGCTGCTTGTTTCTACAGTGACAGACGAACCCCGCTCCTCTCTGAGCCTCTTCAATAATTCAGAGCAACAAGGCCTCCGAGAAGGTCCCAGTCGGGTCCATTCCCAGGACACGTTCTTCTCTGCTGATTATTTGTCCTGGTGAGATGCCTTAGTCCCGCCCAGCCCATGCTGGGGTTCCCGGGCCAGCTAGCCCAGTGCCTTGGCCATGTGGAGGGCAGCTCAGATGCCGTGTTAATTTGTTGTCTGAGTTAGCGGACTCAACCCTATCTGGCCACAGCAGCAAGGCGTGGGGCTTCTGACATGCCAGAGACAGCATCGCGTGTGGCCCACGAGCTCTGGGCTGCGAGGCTTCCCCTGGGGTCCTGAGCCTTAGCCGATCCTGCACCTCCCCCTGGTCCCAGCCCAGCAGCCCGCTCGGAGGGGGTGCGTGACGCCTGCCAGTGCGCGTGGCGCTTTACACGACGTGGGCACGGCCGGTGCCTGCCCCATGCGGGTGCCCGCGTGGTCATCACGCCCTAGGGCCGCACGACTTCGCTCTTCATGTCGCTGAACAGGGATGTGCAGGGCTGCCCTGGGAGGCCCTTTCTGTGCCACAGCCCTTTTGTCCCGCAGCAACTGTACTTTCCGGCTTCCCGGGCTCCGAGAGCCGGTCTGCAGGGCGGTGAGACCCCATGGGCAGTGCCGCAGGCGCATGAGACACGGCTCGGGTTCTGAGGGGCCGGGGAGGCGCCCGTCCCTGGTGCTGGCCCCCCCATCTGACGAGGGGGGGGCCCGAGAGTCTCTGTGCCAGGCGTGCTCTGTGCTGGTGACCGATGTGGCCCTGCTGGCTGGCGAGCGGGCTGCCGGAAAGCCATGCTGAGAGCCAGCGATTGCCGCGACTCGGAGCCTGGACGCTGGCTCACTATGCGCTAATCACCCCCGAGACGTCTCCCCAGAGTTAGAGCTGGCCACCTGCTGCTTCTCGGCACAGCTCACGGCAGCGCTGAGATCTGGCCGGGTGGGACCCAGCGGGATTTTCAATCCTGCCCCCGAGGGCAGCGCCTAGGTACAAAGCGAGTTCCTCTCCGCCTTGATGTGCTGCCACGTTTCCACAGAACTCCTGCAGTGTCTGGAAGAGAACCCGTTCTTCGGACCCGCAGAACAGCTTGCACAAGCTTAGCTCCAGCGGCGGATATAGGGCAGGGCGAGCGGGGCGGCTGCCCCGGGCCCCGCGCACGCTACTGCCTGTCGGCTGTGGCCGTGGCGCATGCGCGAAATTGTGCTACCCTGGGCCCCGCAAAACTCTCATCCGCCCCTGCTTAGCTCGACACTAGGCCAACAGGGGAAGAACTAACAGCGTGCCATCCCGGAGCCCAGGCATGGGCCCAATCCCACCGCACACACCCAGTGCAGACACGGCTGCGGTAGGGCCCGCCTGGCCCTCGCCACTCTGCTCTTTTCTCCGTGGCGAGAAGGGCCACAGGCAAAAGACCCAGGAAGAGTCGGGCCTGGGGTGAGATGCCCACGTGGACCTGGTTGCAAGGGCTGCGTGAAATGCTTGCAGCAAAATGTGAAAACCTCCAAGTCTCAGGTTTTGCCATGTAATTGAACTGACAAAGACGGACAAAACGTCGGGTAAATCTGGGACATTCCCGGGGCTCCCGAAGCTCGCGTGTTTCGTCTCAGGAATGGTCCTGGTTGACGCTGCACCAGTCTTAGAAAAGCCTCACCGCTTTTGACTTTAATCAGGCCACAGGTTCCGAACAGGTACAAAATTGCACATTCTCCTGTTTGCTCCTGAGACTCGACGCAGGATGGAGCTGGGGGGCTGCAGGCTGACGTCTGCCTGCAAGGACAGGGACATCTGGCACTTGTGCTAAGCTTGTCTCTGCTAGAATTCACGTGTCGCACGGCTCAGCCCAGGAGACTGAGGCCAGAGAAAGACACCAGGCAAACCCAGCTCCTGGCTTGGGAGGGAGGCGTTTGAGTTCCTGACAATGTCCTAGGCCCCGTTCAAACTCCAGGGAGGCAGAGGGGCAAATTCCTGCATTTGTCGGCCCAAGCTCTGTATGGCCTCTGGGGCACCTCGGCTCAGACCAATGGAAAGCAGCAGACAATGGCGGGAGGAGGCAGCATTTGCAGCCTCGTCTGGGTCCCGGAGCAGAGCACCATGCTGCTGGGCAGCCCTGAGCAGCCTCTTGAAGCCTGGGCAGCTGTGGCCAGCAGTGACTCCGCTCTGAGCAAACCACCGTCCTGCTTTTAGCCTCTTGAGCCAGGGAGCTAGCGGGCCCCAACCCAGCCCCGGGAAGGCGCCAGAGGTTCCAGGTGCTCGGCCAGGGCCACAGGCTGTAAGCGGCCATTAGCTCTGCCCGAGACTCGCTCTAGTCACTGGAAAGGCTCCTGCCAACGGCAGCACGCTGAGTCAGGCCCCCAGTGAGCCCAATCCAAGAGCCGCCTCTGAACGCGTACCCCTGGGGCACGTGCCTCTGCTTGAGCAAGCCTCTGAACAGGGGCAGATGACTGTTTTGCGGGGCCCCGGGCAGCATAACTCCGCGGGGGCCCCCCTTTGCCACGGCGCATGCACGGGGCTTTTTTAAGCGCGGGGCCCGGGGCGGCCGCCCCGTTCGCCCTGCCCTATATCCCCCCCTGCCTGCGAACATCTCACTTCCAGGGCACAGACCCCTCCCTCCAGCAGGGCACCGAGCGCAGCTCTCCCGGGTATGGCTCCCAGCGGCTGTGACCAGGGTGTTCAGAAACGCTGCTTTCCCGACCCGTTCACTCTGCAATCCGTGACTCGCCAGGCACAGGGGCTCCCGGCAGCATGCAGAGGTCTCTGAGTAACTCACAAAAAATAGACTTCAGCCCTTGCTACAAGGTTACAGCTTCCCTGCCCCGGGACTGCTCGCTCCTGGCCAAGGACTTCGGCTGGCAGCTCCCCAGCGAGGAGAGCAAACGTTTCAGCCTCTGTGCGCGGCCCAGCAGCTCAGCCCTCGCGAGTTCGCCAGTTTCTCTTTGGGAAAGGAGACGTCTCCCTCCTCCCTCTTCTCATGGGACACTGCCACTGGGCGGATGGGGGGCTGCCAGAGGCAGACACGTGGCGCGTCAGTTCCAATCTCCCGTGTACGGCACGTGGAGGCTGCCGCCCGCTATGCAGGGAATGTGGGCACCGCACAGCGAGCTGCAGAGCGAGCTTCCCCCACACCGTAACGCTGTGCCTTGTGTGGCGGGCAATCACACAGCACGAGAACTGGCAGGGACCTCGAGGGTCATCGAGTCCAGTCCCTGCCCTCCCAGCAGGACCCAGCACCATCTAGAGCATCCCTGACAGGCGTGTGTCCAACCTGCCCTGAAATATCTCCAGAGGTGGAGACTCCACAACCCCCCTGGGCAATTGATTCCAGTGTCTGACCACCCTGACAGTTGGGAAGTGTTTCCTAACGTCCAACCTAAACCTCCCTTGTTGCAGGTTAAGCCCATTGCTGCTTGTCCTGTCCTCAGAGGCCAAGGAGAACAAGTTTTCTCCCTCCTCCTTATAACACACTTTTAGGTACTTGAAAAACCGCTCTCATGTCCCCTCTCAGTCTTCTCTTTTCTAAACTAAACAAGCCCAATTCTTTAGTCTTTCCTCATAGCTCATGTTCTCTAGACCTTTCATCGTTCTTGCTGCTCTTCTCTGGACCCTCTCCAATTTCTCCACATCTTTCTTGAAATGTGGTGCCCAGCTTGGTATCATCTGCAAACTTAATAAGCTCACTCTCTATGCCAATATCTAAATCGTTGATGAAGATATTGAACAGAACCAGTCCCAAAACAGACCCCTGCAGAACCCCATTTGTTCTGCCCTTCCAGCAAGAGTGTGAACCATTAATAACGACTCTCTGAGAATGGTTATCCAGCCAGTTATGCACCCACCTTAGAGTAGCCCCATCTAAGTTGCATTTGCCTAGTTTATTGATGAGAATATCATGTGAGACCGTATCAAATGCCTTACTAAAGTCTAGGTATACTACATCCACCACTTCTCCCTTATCCACAAGACTTGTTATCCTATCAAAGAAAGCTATCCGACTGGTTTGACGTGGGAAAGAGCCGCTGCTATGGACCCAAATTTCAGCCATGCCAGTGCAGCGGCACCTGGGCAGTGCAGACATCGCTCGCACTGGGGCACTGATTGGTCCAGAGCAGCTGCAGATGGGTCAAAGGCAGGACCTAGCTGGAGAAGGAAGGGAAGGAAAAAGAGGCCCTGAGTTTGGCTGGGGAGGGACCTTCAGGGCATTGGCACAGGTAGGCAACGTGCGGTGCAGGGGCAAGGGCTGTGGGGGCAGCATGGCCCAGAAAGCCAACCACAGCCGTGTAGCAGGCCAGCCCGGCAAAAGGCATCAGCTGCTTCCTGCGTCCCTTTCCTCTTCCAGCGGGACTGGCGGATAGAGACGAGGTTCTTGTTCTCACGCTCCGGCAAATCATTGCACAAAACAATCGTTGCCTCTGAAGCCACCTGGCACCAGCCATTGGTGGAGACGGGACATGGGACTGGACGGGCCATCAGCCTGAGCCAGTGTGGCCCATCTGACGTCCGTTTACATCTGTATGTGTGTGTCAGAGTGTCTCTGTCTGTCTGTGCATCTCTCTGCAAGTCCGTTTGTCCAAGAACTCCTCCTAAACAGTAAGAGTTCAGGAGGCAGCTTCCTCTTCTCCTAGCTTAAAGCAAGGTCAGGGTTTGGTTGTGCCAGGAAAGCTGGACGTGCCTGGAATGGGACTGCTCTCCATAGCAAGGCAAGGGAGGGGCATAGCGAGGAGGGATGCACTCGTCACAGTCACCACTGGGGCAGCAGGCCATGGGGGAGAGCTATCCTGCAGAGGGGCAGTGGGGCAGCCGCCCCACTGCCAGAGTGAGCAGCTAAGGACTGGGCTCACAATCCTGCCTGCCACCAGCCCAGATAAGCATCTCCCTGCCTCAAGCCCTCTCCCCGAGGGGCACCACTGGGACCAGGCAGCAGAGCCCCAGCTGCCCCCACGGGACCCCGAAGGCCAAAAGCGTAACTGGGTTGAAAAAGAATTGGCTCCATTCATGAGAACAGGCCCATCAATGGCTCGTAACCAAGATGGCTGGGGTGCACCCCATATGCTGGGTGCCTCTCGACTGGCTGCCAGGAGCTTGGACTGGGCCACATGGACGGATCACCCGATTCTCACCCTGTTCTCACTCCCTCAGGGCACCTGGCACCGGCCACGTCAGAAAACAGCCGACGGGGCGAGATGGACCTTTGGTCTGACCCCCTCTCCAGCTCACGTGGCATGTTGGGATACAGCTGATGGCAACACTGTCCCATCTTAGAATGGGGGGCCCTTTGGCATGGGGGACCCTTGGGGTCACCCCAGGACTGTAAAACATTCAGCTAATTACATGAGGTTGATAGGTCAAGAAATGATACGTCTGTGACGCAGGAGCCCGGCGACTGGCACGAATCCAAATGTGTCAGTATGTTACGTGTCTGTTTACCAGGAAACAAGGCCAACTTGGCCCGGGAAGCTGAGACGAGCGCTCTGTGTGCTCACTGAGGCGGTCTGATTGCACGGCGTGCTGCCGTTATATAAACAGGCATTATGCGCCCCCTCTTGCCGTGGTATCAGCAGCGTGGAGTTCGTGACCCTCTCCACAAACAACCACTGAACCCTTCCTCTCCCAGCACCGATACTGAGCCTGCAAAGGGAGCGGCCTGGTCCAGGAATCCAGCCCTGTTTCCTGCCTTCCATTGTGCTGAGAAACCCAGCTGCTCTGCCTCTGGTTTCTCAATGCATATTCGGCTCCATTGACGCCCGTGCGCCCGTCCTGCATTGGGTGGTGGGGCGCGAGGCCCGTGTGCCCGTCCTGCATTGGGTGGTGGGGCGCGAGGTCCATGTGCCCGTCCTGCATTGGGTGGTGGGGCGCGAGGCCCGTGCGCCCGTCCTGCATTGGGTGGTGGGGCGCGAGGCCCGTGTGCCCGTCCTGCATTGGGTGGTGGGGCGCGAGGCCCGTGTGCCCGTCCTGCATTGGGTGGTGCGGGCGCGAGGCCCATGTGCCCGTCCTGCATTGGTGATGCGGGCGCGAGGCCCGTGCGCCCGTCCTGCATTGGGTGGTGGGGCGCGAGGCCCGTGTGCCCGTCCTGCATTGGGTGGTGGGGCGCGAGGCCCGTGTGCCCGTCCTGCATTGGGTGGTGCGGGCGCGAGGCCCGTGTGCCCGTCCTGCATTGGGTGGTGCAGGCGCGAGGCCCGTGTGCCCGTCCTGCATTGGGTGGTGCGGGCGCGAGGCTCGTGTGCCCGTCCTGCATTGGGTGGTGGGGCGCGAGGCCCGTGCGCCCGTCCTGCATTGGGTGGTGGGGCGCGAGGCCCGTGCGCCCGTCCTGCATTGGGTGGTGGGGCGCGAGGCCCGTGCGCCCGTCCTGCATTGGGTGGTGGGGCGCGAGGCCCGTGCGCCCGTCCTGCATTGGGTGGTGGGGCGCGAGGCCCGTGCGCCCGTCCTGCATTGGGTGGTGCGGGCGCGAGGGAGGGAGGGTTAGGGAATTGCTCGAGGACCCCCCCGGCGACGGGACGGCTCCGGAGCCCATCTCCAGGTGGTACCCCAGGTAAGGAAAGGGAGGGTTAGGGAATCGCTCGAGGACCCCCCCGGTGACGGGACGGCTCCGGAGCCCATCTCCAGGTGGTTCCCCAGGTAAGGAAAGGGAGGGTTAGGGAATCGCTCGAGGACCCCCCCGGCGACGGGACGGCTCCGGAGCCCATCTCCAGGTGGTACCCCAGGTAAGGAAAGGGAGGGTTAGGGAATCGCTCGAGGACCCCCCCGGTGACGGGACGGCTCCGGAGCCCATCTCCAGGTGGTTCCCCAGGTAAGGAAAGGGAGGGTTAGGGAATCGCTCGAGGACCCCCCCGGCGACGGGACGGCTCCGGAGCCCATCTCCAGGTGGTACCCCAGGTAAGGAAAGGGAGGGTTAGGGAATCGCTCGAGGACCCCCCCGGCGACGGGACGGCTCCGGAGCCCATCTCCAGGTGGTACCCCAGGTAAGGAAAGGGAGGGTTAGGGAATCGCTCGAGGACCCCCCCGGCGACGGGACGGCTCCGGAGCCCATCTCCAGGTGGTACCCCAGGTAAGGAAAGGGAGGGTTAGGGAATCGCTCGAGGACCCCCCCGGCGATGGGACGGCTCCAGAGCCCATCTGTAGGTGGTACCCCAGGTAAGGAAAGGGAGGGTTAGGGAATCGCTCGAGGACCCCCCCGGCGACGGGACGGCTCCGGAGCCCATCTGTAGGTGGTACCCCAGGTAAGGAAAGGGAGGGTTAGGGAATCGCTCGAGGACCCCCCCGGCGATGGGACGGCTCCAGAGCCCATCTGTAGGTGGTACCCCAGGTAAGGAAAGGGAGGGTTAGGGAATCGCTCGAGGACCCCCCCGGCGATGGGACGGCTCCAGAGCCCATCTGTAGGTGGTACCCCAGGTAAGGAAAGGGAGGGTTAGGGAATCGCTCGAGGACCCCCCCGGCGATGGGACGGCTCCGGAGCCCATCTGTAGGTGGTACCCCAGGTAAGGAAAGGGAGGGTTAGGGAATCGCTCGAGGACCCCCCCGGCGACGGGACGGCTCCGGAGCCCATCTCCAGGTGGTACCCCAGGTAAGGAAAGGGAGGGTTAGGGAATCGCTCGAGGACCCCCCCGGCGATGGGACGGCTCCAGAGCCCATCTGTAGGTGGTACCCCAGGTAAGGAAAGGGAGGGTTAGGGAATCGCTCGAGGACCCCCCCGGCGACGGGACGGCTCCGGAGCCCATCTGTAGGTGGTACCCCAGGTAAGGAAAGGGAGGGTTAGGGAATCGCTCGAGGACCCCCCCGGCGATGGGACGGCTCCAGAGCCCATCTGTAGGTGGTACCCCAGGTAAGGAAAGGGAGGGTTAGGGAATCGCTCGAGGACCCCCCCGGCGATGGGACGGCTCCAGAGCCCATCTGTAGGTGGTACCCCAGGTAAGGAAAGGGAGGGTTAGGGAATCGCTCGAGGACCCCCCCGGCGATGGGACGGCTCCGGAGCCCATCTGTAGGTGGTACCCCAGGTAAGGAAAGGGAGGGTTAGGGAATCGCTCGAGGACCCCCCCGGCGATGGGACGGCTCCGGAGCCCATCTCCAGGTGGTTCCCCAGGTAAGGAAAGGGAGGGTTAGGGAATCGCTCGAGGACCCCCCCGGCGACGGGACGGCTCCGGAGCCCATCTCCAGGTGGTTCCCCAGGGAAGGAGTGATCAGGGATGTCAGTGGCCCGGCGACGGTCGGCCCACACGCCCTCGCTTGTCGTCGTGGGGCCGTGTCTGTCCTCAGCGAGGAGCAGGAGCAGCTGGTGACACCGCTCGTGGGCAGCGCGTACACCCTCCCACACCCCCCTCCGCACGCGGTGCCGGCAGGCCTCTCCCAGCAGCCCCCGCCCTCCCCTCGCACAGCCTGCTACTGCTGGGCATTACCCAGCTCACGTGTCTGCCTCGTTTCCAGCCAGCAGGGCGGGCGAGCGCCCTCGGGGCGGGAAGGGAAGAGCCGCCAAGACGGAGCCCAGGTGGCTGTCTGGACACTGCGATGGGGCACGCGCCTTGTCAAGCACCAGAGTCTCCCCTTCGGGGACGCGGGCTCTGGCCGGGAAGGACCTGGGGAGGCAGCACTTGGGGGGCAGGACTTAGCTACTTACACGGGCCCTAGACTGTGCGTGTGGCAGGGTCAAAGGCAGGAGCAGGCCCCACGTGGAGCAGCAGGTCCTGATGGCAGGAGGGTCGAGATCCTGAGATCCCTCCTTGCCCAAGCCAGGGGAGACATGAGCCCGTGACCTGCTGTGGGCTGAGTCAGGGAAGGGCGGCTCGTGGCTGGAGCAGCCTGGCTGGGGGCGGGGGCAGGAAAAGAGAGAAGCTGCTGGACTCCCCGTGCGGGGCACCACTCAGCGCGCTGCGAGCGCCACGGCCTCAGCGAGGGCCCGTCTGAGCGAGGGCGTTTGTCCCAACACCAGACCCGCAGCTGGACGTACGACTCAGCCACACTGAAACAGGGCCCGTGCCCCGGCCCGCGGAACAGGGCCACTGTCCCGCCCACCCCGCCAGCCGGCCGAGGACTGTCCCGTGGGCCATTGTTTACCCCGTCACTCCAGCAGAACGCCCTGCGAGGAGGAGCGCGAAGGCCTCAGCGTTCAGGCCTGTGCGCATTAGGATGCCAACTGCCTTCGGTTCTTTTCTAGGGCAACTCCTGCACTCTGGGCTCTGGTTCACACGCTCGCTCGCTGTTCTGAGACTAGCCCCTGGCGCACGCACGGCGCAGTGAAGCAGTGTGGAGCCAAGCTCCCACAGTGATATTTATTGCTGCATGTTTCTTATGGATCGTATCCCCCCCCCCCGGGTCCAGAATTATTTCTCGTTTACAGCCTGAATTTTAAGTTGCTCCAAAGCATGCAGAGTAGATTATGCTGCAAGTCACGTTACACAATGTTGTGTTGCAATCCAAAGAAAACAAGTTCCTCTTTTTGGCATTACCAAACTACTTAATTGGGCAATTTCACTGCATTTGCACTTTTTTCAGAGAATAACATTCCTTGGAGAGTGGAAGAACAACTGAATTATTGCTGTTTAAAGTGTTACACAGGACAATCCACAGTTTCCTGGGTACTTTCACTGCTGGAGTGCTCTGTGATTGGTATTAGCGCCCAAATCAAACAAGGAGTCATACAAATTAGAGATGGGTGAATCACAGCCACAACCCTGCGTAAGAACACCCCAAAATGGGAACGTGAATGCAGATCTCAATTTGGCAGCTAACCCCAGAGCAAAAACTCTGGATGCAAACACCCCAAATCTGGGGGCGATTCAAAATCCACATTCAGTTTTTCCAGCTTGATTCCATCTCAGATCCAACATCTGCCGTCCACTCTGGAGGGGTTTTGACCCGGCTTTGACCAAACCCTGTTTGAAGCAAACTCAAGATGGCTTTTGGCTTGGCATCAAGTCATGCAGCTCTCAGTCGGGGCGGGTTCAGCAGGAAAGCAGATGACATTTGAACTTGGCATTAGTTCTCCCAAGAAACTCGAGGGGAGCTTGGGGGTGAGGAGCACAGAAACCCAGCAGGTCAGAAGCTAAAGAAAACAGTTGCACAAACCTTGGCAAAGCAGCACCTTGCATGCGGCACTACCCCTCAGGCTGGCCGAGTCCAGGGCAAGGGCAGAGGAGCTGGCCTGGGCTGAGTGTCCCACCCTGAGTCACACCCTGCACAGCTCAGACCGTGGCTGGCAAACATCCGGAGGGACCACGGGCGTGACACTGACACTCAGTGTTGAGCTAGTTATTTAAGGAGCAAGGGGCTTCCCCGGCGCCGCCTCACGCCTGTGGTCACACTCCTGCCTGCGGCAAACAGGCTGCAGCCCGGCCCTTAGCTCGGCCGCAGAACGAGCCTGTTTCCTCTGGTACCTCCAGGCCCGGCGGAAGCGCTGGGAGCACCGTGGCCGCTGGAACGGCTCGGAAGGGCTGAGTCCGCCCGGGCAGGGCGCCGTGCTGCAGCAGGGGGTGTGTCGGGCCCGCCGATCGCCCCTCCCGCACCCTGCCGTCCGCAGCACCCCCTCTGGGTTTGGGCCTAGCCCGAGGGGGCAGGGTGCTGAGTACTCGCATCTCCCCCCGGGTGGGGGTTGAGAGTCAGCCACTTCCAGGGCTGTGCCCCCCCTTCTGGAACCTGAATCCATCCCTAAAGCAGGGTGGGGGAGGGGGAGAGCCAGAGTCCCCCCTCCAATGTGAGGAGCTCCCCAGCCCCCCATCTCCTAAGCAGGAGCCAGAGGCAAGGATGTGGGGCTGGCTCAAGACCCCTGGAGCAGGAAGGGATCCAGGCCCAAGAATCACTCTCCTCCCCCCTCCCTGTGGTTTGCTCTGGTGGGGGGCAGGGCTCCAGGCTCACACCCCGACAAGGCCCCACAGGGTCCCCCCAGCCTGCAGCAGGCGGGCTCACGTCTCCATCCGACAGCCGGCCCCTGGCCATGGGGGCTCCCCCACCGGGCTGGGCTGCTCCTCAGAGCCGCCCCCCCACCCGGGCTGGACCTGTCCCCCCAGGCAGACGGCAGGGCGCTCGCGCTGTCAGGCACCATGGACAGAGGCGCCCCAGTCTGGCTCTTCCTTCCCTGGACCCAACCTGGCGGCTCTGGGGAAAGCGGCAGGGCGACTTGATTGAAGGACGCTTTTGGTGGGCCCCAGGCGGTCTCCAGTGCCAAGTAACCGCGCCCCAGAGCCCGCATGGGGCACAGCAAAAGCATCTGTCAATCAAGAGAGGCTTTTGGGCAGAGACACTGCAGCAGTGATCGGGGGCCCTGGGCCCTTTTAAATTGCCGAGCCCCTGGGCAATTGCCCCTTCTCCCGCCACTCGCCCGTGGGCCTGCAGCCAACCATCAACCTTAAAGTAAGAGGGCCCCGCCCAGAGACCCTGGGGGGCCTCTTACATCTGGACCTGGACCCACCCCTGCCTCACACCTGCCTCCTCCGAGGGCTGTGGAGGGGGCTGGCCGGGCACGCCGTGGGCGCGCGGAGGCGGGCGTTGCTGGAAGAGCACGCTCACTTTGCCGTCACGATGCCGGCGTGCGCTCGGCCCCGGCCCCGCGACTCACCCGGGGTCCGGCGCTCGCCTGAGCCCCCCAGGCAGAGACCAGGAGCAGAGCGCATGCCAGGCCCACGGGGCTCCTTCCTCCCCGCCCCCAAGGTTCCTCCGTGCTGGCCCCCCCGCCTACACCATGCGAAGGAGGCAGAGACGTGGCCCGTGGCCCACTCGTTTCTCAGGGGTACCGAGTACCCCCCAGCCCTCGACGGGAGCCACGAGCACTCGGCACTCTGCCGGCCCAGCCCCAGGGCTCAGCGCGGCTCCCCAAGGCCTCTGACGCCCGCTGTGACCGCCCCAGGCCAGGTGCCAGGTCAGGCAGAGCCCTGCTCCCCTCGCCTGCCAGGCTGGGAAGTGGTAACGCCCCGTGGGGCCCACGCCCGCCTGCCTGAGGGAGCCCCAGGTGCGCGTCTCTCGCCCGCAGAGGTTGGGCCAGGCACTACTGCCTCCCCCCTCGCTCCAGAGCCCTGAGCCCGGCCTGGCCACGACAGCTCTGAATGGTGGCAGCATTCCCAGAGCCGCTCCGGCCACGTGCTCCAGAAGGAACCCGCCCGCCTTTGGCCCCAGGGAGGAAAGCAGCAGCTCGTGTTCCCCTCAATATTTCAGCAGATGGAGGGTTGGCTGAGGCTTCGGAGGAGCCTGAAATGGAGCTTTCGGGGCCGGGCTCTGGTCGCTGCTGTTGGCAGAAAGGGAGACGGCCCTGCGCGTGTCAGGCACAGGCCCCCTCTGAGCGCCTGGCGGCCTCCCCCCTGCCCCGGAGCAGCGGGCGCCCTGGCGGTCCAGCGGGGGGGCAGGCTGCACGGCAGGAGCTGCAGAGAGAGGCCATGAGTATTTCATGAGTGCATCAATATTTCATCTGGCTAGCGAGCCAGGGAGCTCTCCGAGCCGCTGCCAGAGCCTGCGTGTGGCACACCTCTCGGACAGGCAGCAGCGCCTTCTCGGCCCAGGGCCTTGAGACCCACCCCCGTGGCAAAAGCCCGTTACGGCAGCCGGGGCTGGAAGTGCCTGGGTCCCGTTTCTGTGGCCTAGAGAGCGCAGTCGCATGCAGCACTTTGGCACGTTCCCTCTGGCAGGGAAAGGCCGAGTCTCGGCTCCTCGGAGTCACAGACCTGGCCCTGCCTGATGCGGGGTCTGTGAAAGAGGGAATGATACTTGCCAGCCTCCCCAGGTGGGGGCCGAGGCTGCCCCAGATCTGCGTGGCCCTTGCAGGCATGTCAGCCCTGAGCTCACTGGCTTGGGCCCCGGCTTTGGGCCCCAGCATGCACGCCAGGCAGTGAGGACTCTGCAGGCCCAATGCCAAGCCCCTGGCGTTAGTGCTGCCTCCCCCAGCAGCTCCCGCATGTTCTGATTCCTACCTCCTGGACGCAGGTCACCTGTGCAGGGGCGGCAGCCGCCGGGAGGGACTTTGCTTGGGATTCTACGCGCCCTTGCTCGCTGCTCGGCGTGAGCGATGCAGGTCGCTCAGCTGCAGTGGGTCAGCAGCGCCCCTGGGCCCGCGGTCAGAGTCCTCGGGGAGCTGCAGAAGCCTCCCGGAGCCCCTGGCTTCTCTGCAGAGCCATGGAGCCTTCCCGGCTCACTAGCCAGGCGCCTGTGACCTGGGCTGGTCCCCCTTTAACCAGACCCCAGCGCAACCGCAGAGGCCCCCCTTGTCCGTCTCCTCCCCCCAGGCTTCCGAATGCCACGGTTCACAGCTCCACACTGGGCCTGCTCTGGGGAGGCGGGCGCCAGTCCTGGCAGCCAATGGCAGAGCCCACATGGAGACCCAGCGCGTCATCAGCCAGAAGCCAGGCATCTCACCGGCGAGCCTCCGGGTCGCCACGTCGGCCGTGCCACGAGCCACGGGGTGAGGGGCGCAGGGGGCTGCAAGGGCCAGAACTCCCGGGCCCCTGCTGGATCCCCGCCCAGTCTTGCTCAGCCTCCCCCCAGCCCGGGCCCCGCTGCCAAGCCCCGGGCCTGGAGCGCGCACACTGCAAGGTGTTCCAGGGTTTTACCTGCCAGGCTTGAGCCAGCCCGGACGGAGCTCAGGCAAATGGGGGTCTTTCCCGAGGCAAGAGAAGTCAGCCAGGAAGGGTTTCACAAGGCCCGCACAAAGCACCCGGACTGCGGACACCCTCTGCCACATGGAGTCTCTGTTCCCGAGCCTGGAGTGCCCCAGCCCTCCTCAGTAACAGTGATTGGAATTTGAAAAGGGGGGTCAAAGAAATGATTTCCCCAGAAACAGCTGCAATGTTTGAGCTAAGGCCTTGCAAAGGCTCCAGGCTGAGCCAGGGCCCGGTGCAGAACACGCTGCCCGAGAGCTTGGCAAAGTTACGAGCAACTGCAGCCAGGTTCTCATAACTAACCGAACGCGCTGGGCAGCCGTAGCAAGAGGTGGCGCCTCAGCTCTGCCTGCTTGCTAAAGCTCCGCGCTCTACGTGCAGCCCCAGGGAGCCAGAGCGGGAGAAGCCCACTGCTACAGCAGGACACTAGGGCCAATTTTCTGCATCCGGCTCCCTGGTGCATGGGGCAGCGGGTTGCATCCTGCCAAGCCAAAATGTGGCATCTCATTCCCTTTCCTATAAAAATGGAAACTAGGACAACTAACAAAGGATGAATATAGGCAAGCAACACGGGAATGCAGGGGCAAGATTAGAAAGGCAAAGGCACAAAATGAGATCAAACTAGCTACAGGCATAAAGGGAAACAAGAAGACCTTTTATAAATACATTAGAAGCAAGAGGAAGACCAAGGACAGGGTAGGCCCACTGCTTAGTGAGGAGGGAGAAGCAGTAACAGGAAACTTGGAAATGGCGGAGATGCTCAATGACTTCTTTGTTTCGGTCTTCACCGAGAAGTCTGGAGGTGTGCCTAACGTAGTGAATACAGGCAGAGAGAGGGTAAGTTTAGAAGATAGGCTACACAAAGAACAAGTTAAAAATCACTTAGGAAAGTTAGATGTCAGCAAGTCACCAGGTCCTGATGAAATGCATCCCAGGATACTCAAGGAGCTGATAGGGGAGGTATCTGAGCCTTTAGCTATGATCTTTGAAAAATCATGGCAGACAGGGGAGATTCCAGAAGACTGGAAAAGGGCAAATATTGTGCCCATCTATAAAAAGGGGAATAAGAACAACCCAGGAAACTACAGACCGGTCAGTTTAACGTCTGTCCCAGGGAAGATAATGGAGCAGGTAATTAAGGAAATCATATGCAAACACTTGGAAGGTAATAAAGTGATAGGGAATAGCCAGCATGGGTTTGTGAAGAACAAATCATGCCAAACTAATCTGCTAGCTTTCTTTGATAAGATAACGAGCCTTGTGGATAAGGGAGAAGCGGTGGATGTCATATACCTAGACTTTAGTAAGGCATTTGATACAGTCTCGCATGATATTCTTATTGATAAACTAGGCAAATATAACTTAGATAGGGCCACGATAAGGTGGGTGCATAATTGGCTGGATAACCGTAGTCAGAGAGTTGTTGTTAACGGTGCTAAATCCTGCTGGAAAGGGATAACAAGTGGAGTTCCTCAAGGGTCTGTTTTGGGACCCGTACTGTTCAATATCTTCATCAATGATGTAGATATTGGGATAGAGAGTACGCTTATTAAGTTTGCAGATGATACCAAACTGGGTGGGGTTGCAACTTCTTTGGAGGATAGGGACATAATTCAAAATGACCTTAGCAAGTTAGAGAAATGGTCAGAGGTAAACAGGATGAGGTTTAATAAAGAGAAATGCAAAGTGCTCCACTTAGGAAGGAACAATCAGTTCCATACATACAAGATGGGAAGCGACTGTCTAGGAAGGAGCATGGCGGAAAGGGATCTAGGGGTCATAGTGGACCACAAGTTGAATATGAGTCAACAGTGTGATGCTGTTGCAAAAAAAGCAAATATGATTCTAGGTTGTATCAACAGGTGTGTTGTAAGCAAAACTTGTGAAGTCATTCGGCCGCTCTACTCTGCACTAGTTAGGCCTCAGCTGGAGTACTGTGTCCAGTTCTGGGCGCCACATTTCAAGAAAGATGTGGAGAAATTGGAAAGGGTACAGAGAAGAGCGACAAGAATGATTAAAGGTCTAGAGAACATGACCTATGAAGCCAGGCTTCATGAACTGGGCTTGTTTAGTTTGGAAAAAAGAAGATTAAGGGGGGACATGATAGCGGTTTTCAAATATCTAAAAGGGTGTCACAAGGAGGAAGGAGAAAATTTGTTCCTCTTGGTTTCTGAGGACAGGACAAGGAGTAATGGGCTTAAAGTGCAGCAGGGGAGGTTTAGATTGGACATTAGGAAAAAATTCCTAACTGTCAGGGTGGTCAAATATTGGAATAAATTGCCAAGGGAGGTGGTGGAATCTCCCTCTCTGGAGATATTTAAGAACAGGTTAGATAGACATCTGTCTGGGATGGTGTAGACGGAGCTTGGTCCTGCCTTGAGGGCGGGGGGCTGGACTCGATGACCTCTCGAGGTCCCTTCCAGTCCTATTATTCTATGAGAGATGAAAACCCACGGTACCAGGCAGCAGGCAAACTCCACCACAGCCATGGGGCCAGATTACTCCCTAGCCTTGGCAGAGGATGGGCCTTGGAGCAGCAGACGTGCATCTATGGACATGAGCTAACAGCATTCGGCAGGGTCAGATGGTCAAGTCACCGCGCAGGGACCCAACAGCCAAGGCGATGGCTACACCACCGGGCTATTTCGGAACAATAGCTCCGGAAACAGCGCGCCCACGCTACCGGGAAGCCGAGGCAGCTGCCATTCAGACAGGGGCTGTGTATTCAGGGACCACAGGACCCCAAATCTCTCTTTGTATTTGCAGGTAGGCTGTCACCGGCTGTTTTAATGGTGTTTATGGAAACACCATTGAGCGCAACGGGGAGCCTCCAGCTGTAAAACACTGAATCTGGCTCCATTGCAGCTCCAGGGAGGCTCCAGGAAACGCTGGCAGGCCTGTGGAAAGCAGAAACAAACCCTTGAAAGCCCACAACCCCGCAGAGCTCCCTTGGTCAGAGCCAAGTCTTTGGTTAGCTGCAGAGACGACAGTTAACGGCAGTTGTGAACCCACAGCTTTAGCCCTGCCATCCCGGCTTCCTTTCATTGTTCCCTCGCATATTTTGGGGCAGCAGAGAGTTTGTTATGTTGTTGGCTCAGTGTATATTTAGCAGTGATCGTCCCGGGGAACACAGACAGCGCTACATGCCCACAGGGTTCTGTCTCGCTGTTTTGACTAATTTAGTTTTTCCAGTGTGTGTATCCTGGAAAGCTCCCTGGAGCTGAGATCTTTGACCAAGGTGCTCTGGGGGACACGGCCACTCCATGCAAGCATCACCAGACCAATGAAGAGCGCTGTCAGATAAGGAGCATTCCGTAGTGCGCTCTGGCCGGCATCGCTCTACCAGCCGGTCTAGTGCCCAGTAGCCAGCAAGCTGCTGTTGCACCCATGTGGCTGAACAGTCAGGAGTGAAGGTGATAAGCTGGTTCTACAAACACAGGGCCAAATTCGGCCCTGGTGCAGCCCATGGTGTATTTAGCTGCAGCTGAAGAGAAGGTGGGATTACAAAAGAGAAGTGACCCTACCTGCAGGAACAAGCTTCCTTAACAGGCTCTTCCTTGGAGAACAATCGGCAGCAGCCGATTGTAGCCACAGCCTCCTTACATCTGCCAGGGGCTATTTACAGCCCAGTTCTCTCATGAAGCCAAGAGGAGCAGCACACACTTCTTAATACCATTGTTCTGCCAGAGCAGGTTTTAGTGAGATGGGTTTTTTCCTTGTGAGAACTAACTAATTAGACCTGACATCTGAAAGTGCCATGTTGGGTACCAAAATAACTCTCGCTGTTGCATTGCTGGCAAAGATCCTACCAGGAATAACAGGCGTCAGATCCAGGGACAGCCTCCGGTGGATGTGTTAGACCAGGCACACAAACACTGGAGGACACAGAAGTGAAGAGCACCCAGAATCCGCAAAGGGGAGCAGACATGAACGACTGTTACACAAACCGGCCAGGGCATGGCAGATCACACTAATCGAGTTGTCTGATAAGAAGATAAGAGCTGTCAGAAAGGACCCATTTGCCAATGGATGCTAATTCTTCATAATCCCTTTCTACACCTGGAATGACCCACCCCTCCCTGCCTCACTCAGACCGGTGGGGGGAAATAGGGCTTTATTTTCCTGCTTGCATTTTCCCTCCCAATAAAAACGCAACAAGGCAGCCCCATAGAGACAGCAGCTGCTGGAAAGGATTCACATGTCAACGTAATGCTTAAAAGGGAGACAGATCCTTCAGGCTTCCTTCCTCGACCATGGCTGTGCACACGCCCGGGTGCCCATCACTTAGGGGAGACTCTGCAGAGTGTGCGTTACCCACCCATGGTGCCCTGGGGCAGCAGGCTGTCTGGCAGAGTAATGTGCTGCCATACCCAGGGCCTCCCCAGACTTTGCCATCTGTGTCATTGAGATAGACACTGCAGCTGTCCTCTGCCGCAGAAGATGTGCTATAATCTCCCTGTAGCCAAGTAACAGACGCTGCCTGCCCACCAATCAGCGCCCAGCCCACTGTAGCACTAGGGTGCGATACTCACGCCACGTCGCTGCGGGGCAGGTGTGCCAGGTGGGCTCGAGAAGTGTTTCTCAACCTTGTTTTTATGAAGTACCCCCTTTAAAAAGAATTAGAAGTACCCCCAGACACACACATTTGTTTAAACAATTTAATCAGAGCTGGTCCAGCAAGGAAATGTGGGTGTAAAAAATACAAAATTCAGTTCTCCAGATGTCAGCTGTGTTGCCGAACCTTCCAGACTTCAGTCGACTACCCCAAGGGCACTTGTACCGCTGGTTGGGAAACACGGGGCTAGAGTCACCTTTGCGGGGGGTCCAGGGTTAACTGCTGGGCTTCCGTGACTCTCACAAGCAGCCTTTTCCCTGGCAGCTTGCAACCTCATTTCTAATCCCCATAATTCCATTTGTCTGGTATGTTCGCTCTCCCCCTCCGCCGCCTGGGCCAGGTGAAGTTCCAGCTTCTGTTGAGCCTCGCTCATTTTGCTGAGTTTTCTGCCTCTATTTCCCTTACCCACAATAAGCCACCAGAAAACAACAAACCAGCAACCCCTTCATCCAGCCACCCCCCGAGAACTCACTTCAGATCACTGCTAGCATCCAGAGCAACCGGCTGTGCAACTATCCTGCCGACTGTGGCACGGTCACAGGTTCGATCCCAGAGCTCCCCTTGGGACTGTCACTTGTTCGGTGGATCATTCCACAGCGCTGGAGTAACAGACACTGAGAAGAGCTCAGCTCTGGGAGGACTCAGTTGCAGGGACCTGTAGTACCTAGAAGCACAGCCCCCAAAGGGACCAAGCCCCCAAATAAATCTGTCTTACTGTGTGTGAAGGAAGTGGGTCTGGCCCACGAAAGCTCATCACCTATTAAACCATCTTGTTAGTCTTTAAAGTGCTACATAGTCCTGTATTTTGTTTCAGCTGCACCAGACTAACACAGCTACATTTCTACCTCTTTATCAATGAGAGAGACATAGGCTGTGCCCCTCCCCCCCGCGTATCAATTATTCACACTGCGTGTGCTATTGAACAACAGTGTTTTTATTAAGTATACAAAGTAGGTTTTCAGTGGTGGCAAGTGTGGCAGACAGATCAAAGTAAGTTACTAAATCAAAATAAATAAACATGGCAGCTAATCTGAGAAATTGTTACAATACATAATTCCTCACCCTAGTCCTTCTTTCAAGTAAAATGCCTCAAGTCAGAGCTGATCTTTTCTCTGACTAATGAGCGTCTCCCCTCGTTAGCTTTCTTTGCTTTCAGGTCTCCCCATGTTCATCCTCTTAGGGTGCATCTACACTGCGCCCATAGCTCAAAATAAGCTACACAAATTGTGTATCTTATTTCAAGTTAATTTAGAAAATAGCTTATTTCTACATTTAGCACTGTCAAATTTGACTCCCCATATAATGAGGTTTACAGGAACATTGGAATAGCAAACCTGTTATATATTGAAATAGCGGGCTTGCCTAAAAGATGCAGAATAGCTGTTTCAGGACCAAAATAGCTCCACAGTGTAGACATATCCTGAGAGCGGAGAGGCAGTGACAAAAGCCAGCTAAAGACAATCATTGTGTCCCATCCCTTAAATTGAACAAAGGATCCCTGTCCTGGAGGAATTCTATCCTCCCCCACCCATGGAAAAATACCAAATTCAAGATGGATTCCAGCACCAGGTGGCCTGGTCACATGTCTTTGCAGGCTCATCCACCATTAGGGCTTACAAGAAAAGCAAAACCATTCACAGATCATTGCCTTGAACACTGAGCCATTAAGTTCCTCAAGTACCACTAATGGCTTTCCCTAGGAGACCTAGAATTAATAAAGAGATTTACACTTTGTATTTCTAACTTTACACGGGAGTGACACATGCCCACAAATAGAACATACACACTCAAGGGATTACAGGCTCTTGAATTATAGGTGATTTGCCCTATTTCAAATGAAGCATGTTGGAGTTATGCATATTCGTATTCGCAATCATATTTCCATAAAAATATGGGAGCAGAGTGTCACACACCAGCAGGCTGCTCCTAACTCCACTGCAGATTCCTTATACAAGGAGATGGGGCTGCTTGAGCACACAGCACATGGCCTTGATCACATGTGCAGGGAGTGCCCCAACTCCCATGTGGGTCATGGCGAGCTGAGGGTTCCCAGCACCTGACAGGACCTGGCCCTCGGCTGCACAGGCCCCTGATGGAAGGCGTGACCATCTCCCTTGGCGCCCCCACGCTTCCCCGGCCAGGCCCAATTTACCAGACTGTTTGGCCCCAAGTGTGGGGCTGAAGCCAGGGGCAGCCCCCGGTGGTGAAATCTTAGGGCAGTGCCAGGAGAAGGGCCACCACTGGGAGTTAGGGGATGACATGCCCAGTGCTCAGGGCAGCTCAGCCCACCTGGGCCTGGGGCTGTACCTCTACCAGGGAGCTCCCATCCCGCCAGGAAGCCCTGCCCCATGCTCCAGAGCTGGCTTGGCTGACAGGCCGGAGCCACGGGCCAGGTTTGGCCCATCTCCTGCTTTGGGACAGGAATCGCTGCCGCCACCAGTCGTGCTTTAGCCTGGCTGGCTCTGCCACTCGCCAGAGTTACCGCCTCGGGACAGAGATGCCCTCCCGTTTCCGGCCGCCCGCTCTGCTAACGAGCTCCAAGCAGCCGCGCCAGCCCACCGTGCCTCAGGCCTGGGGCGTCTTCCTGGGCAAGAGCCAGGCACCGCTCAGCGCGCCAGACTCCTCCGGGGGGCGCAGGCGGGGGCAGCCTGGCAGGGCCGTGGGGAGGGCAGGAGAGGCCTTTGCTTTCCTGCAGCACCAGCCCAGCCATGACCCTCCTGCCCGAGGGAAATGGGAAGCGGCGTTCCTACGCCTGTCTCCCCAGCCCCGTCGTGCTGCCGACACCACCACGGGAATTAGCTTGTGTCACACACCGGATGCCCCCTCTAGCGGGTGTCCCCTGTGCCCCCCCTTCCCCTGCTAGTCCAGACGCGTCCTTCATGGGCCTCGGCGTCCTCTTCAGGACACGGCCCCCGGCAGGGCCCAGGCCAGTGTCTGCGCCCCCTTCCGGGGGTGGCGTTCATCCTGCTGGCACTCCAGGGTCCTCCCCTCCCCAGGGAGCACCCAGTTCCCCTGCCCCCACCTTGCCTCAGTGACCCACGGCCAGTCTTCATCTAGCCTCAGGGGCAAACTGCCGTCTGTCCTGGCCACTCCTCACTGGCAAAGGGGGTGGACCTGCCTCCTTTGCCTAACCTGACTGCTTCAGGGCCTGCAGCCTGGGGGCTTGCTTGGCCAGAGGGTCCCCAGCCCTGCTCAGCCTCCAGGAAGCCTCCAGCTTCCCTGTCAGCCAGGACCCTCCTGCTCTCTGTCCAGAGCAGTAGCTTGGGCTGCCAGGTGTTGGGTTTGGAACCGGACAGGCCAGTATTTGAGCTTCCAGTCCGGGACACAAATGGAGACAATGGAACGGAGACAATGGAACTGCCCGGTGTTTTCTACAGCCGCCGTGATGTCGAGTGAGATGGAATGGCAAGGGTGTTGCAACCACCTGGCCGCCGGGGCTCGGCTTGCAGCCCTTCCTCAGGGCTGGGGTTTGCCCTTAAAGAGCCAGTGCAGGGCAGATGCCCTGTCACCCCCCCAACACCTGTCTCCACTCCCTCCCAATGTCTGTCTCCCCCCGGCCTCCCAACATCTGTCTCCAATGGCCCCCCCATGTCTGTCCCCCGGGGCCCCTCCACATCTGTCTCCACTGGCCCCCCCACGCCTGTCTCCCCTGGCCCCCCAACATTTGTCTCCACTGACCCCCCCATGTCTGTCCCCCCTGCCCCCCAATATCTGTCTCCCCTGATTCCCCCAACACCTGTCCCCCCGGCCCCTCCCACACCTGCCTCCCCCTCCTCCCAACTCCCTTCCGAGAGATCGCGGTGCGAGAGTGCCTGGGAGCCTGCGACCCAGGGCCTGACTGCACAACGCTGAGTCACCGTTCAGGGTCCCTCGGGCCCCCACCTCTATGGCAGAGCCCTGCCTGGCGCCCCTGCCCCGGCAGAGGGACAGTGCGCTGCTGCCCACAGCCTCTGGGAAGCAAGCCCTGTCTGAGCAGCCGCCCAGCAGCTCCCGCCTGGCTCCCAGCCAGGGCAGCAGGCTGGGGCAAAGCGAGCGCTGCCGGAGGGGCAGAGGCCGGGGGCAGGGGCCGAGGGGTCAGCCCAGTCACTCTCCCTTCCCCAGACTGCTGGCGTTGCTGAAGCCGGGCAGAGACGCGCTTGGGCCTCGCCCCGGCCTGTGATCTGGGCTTCTAGCTCCAGCCCTGCTCTCGCTCCGCTGTGTAGCCGGCCCGGCAGCCGTACGGGGAAAGCAAAGAACCTCCCCCTGCCCGCACGCTGACCAGAGACCCCACCGCGGGCACCGCGCAGAGCCGCTCCTTGGAACCCCGGGTACGGCCTGCAGGCGCTCCTCAGCACCGCTCGGCTCCCGCGCAGCCCCGGGCTCAGCCTCTCCTCCTCTCCGGACTCCCACGGAACCGGCCGGCGCGCCCCCCTCGGGGCACAGCTGGGATTTGCACCCCGCGGGGGGGCAGGGAGCGTTTTCCTTCAGTTCCCAGGAAATCCGCCCCTTGGACATTGTCCCATAGGGCTGCTCTGCCCCGCCCTGCTGGCCGTGGGTTCCCCGCTCCTCCAGCCCCACGGCACCATGGAGCCCAGAGACCCTGGCAGCCAGTCGGTGATTCCCGGGGGCTGCAGGACTTTGCCCCGTCACACACGGCCTCCAGCCTGCTGAGAGCCCAGGGGCACTGGCGTGAGCTCGGCCCCTTCCGGAGTCCTGCTGTGTGGCCGGAGGCAGGGTCAGCCCGTGCCAGCAGCCAGCGTAGCCTGCAGCCTGCTTGACAAGCCGGGTCCCCAGGATTCCCTCGTCGTCCCCAGCGGGCAGGCACAGCGCCCAGGGCCACTGGCACTGACCTGACTGGGGGCAGGAGCCAGCCCTGCCACCCTTCCCCCACCCCTGCTTTTACCAACCCCCCTCCCGCCACGCCGCAGACCTGAGGAGGGCGGCCCCCAGGGCAGCCCGTGGCCCAGCTCCCAGACAAACCAGCCACGGGCTGGGCGCAGCCCCGTGTGCGTGTTGTCACAGGGCACCAGCCATGCCAAACGCAGGGCAGGCGTTTCCGTGTCGCCGGCTTCCTGCTGCCCCAGTGCCGGCCGGTGACTCAGTGGCCCTGCCCTGTCCGTGAGCCAGCCTGGCCCATGCCCCAGCATCCTGCCTGCCCTGGGCACCGCCAGGCTCAGGATCAATGCTGGGGCCGATTTCGCTTGGGTCCATGAGCCTTTCCCCCTCAAAGGCCCCCACACCCGCCGCCCGGGGCAAATCCTGAAACCTTCACTCCCGTAACCAGCCCCGACTCATCGCCAGCAACCAAACCCGCCATCCGCAGGGCCAGGGTGGCCCTAGGCGCAGGTGCCCCCCCACAGCGACTGGGAGCTCTGGGGTGCACCCTGGGGTGCCCCCTCCACAGCGACTGGGAGCTCTGGGGTGCACCCTGGGGTGCCCCCTCCACAGCGACTGGGAGCTCTGGGGTGCACCCTGGGGTGCCCCCTCCACAGCGACTGGGAGCTCTGGGGTGCACCCTGGGGTGCCCCTTCCACAGCGACTGGGAGCTCTGGGGTGCACCCTGCGGTGCCCCCTCCACAGCGACTGGGAACTCTGGGGTGCACCCTGCGGTGCCCCCTCCACAGCGACTGGGAACTCTGGGGTGCACCCTGCGGTGCCCCCTCCACAGCGACTGGGAGCTCCAAACCGCCATGGGCAATGGGGGTAACCAACCTGTAGCCACCCAGCGCCTGTCCCTCCGCGTGCCGAGGGAGCACGCCCAGCGCTGTCGCAGCCCCCAGCTCTGGCAAGGCAGGTGGTGTGACCCCAGCGAAACAGGGGCCTGGGTGGAGTGTGGCCAGGTCCTCCCAGGTTGTTTGGGGAGGCTCAGCCGCCCCCCACTCCCCTCCCAGGGGTGCCTGCTGAGCCTAACGGGAACCCTGGGCCCATGAGTTTCGCCTGTTCCACTCTGGGATGGCAGAGGCAAAATGAGCTGCAGTCCAGTGACTAAAGTGACCGTCTTCTGCCCTGGCAACCCTGCTGCCTGGTCACCTCACTCCGCCCAGGCTGGAAACATTCCTGCGTGGCCGGCTCCTCCACCCGCCTGCCAGTGCACGCGAGCCTCCAAGCCCAGCGGCCCTCCCGCCCCGCGAGCAACACCTGGCCCTGCAGAAGGAACTGGGCCCGGGCCACTTAGCCTCTGCGGGGCGTAGAAGGAAGGGCCGGCCGGCTTGTGCACAAAATGCCTCGTGGGGCGGCGCTGCTGCTTTTCACGCGCCAGGCTGGGCACGGGCGGGGGGAGTCTGGAGAGGCTGGGATTTCACTCTGGTGACACATGGACCCTTGGGAGAAAGGACATCGTCGTAACAAGCCACACTCTCCTCTGGTCCTCGGAGGGGAATGCCCATATACACTGCTGACCCCCCCGCGGCAGACCCCCCTCCAGTAACCACTTGGCCTTTCTCCTTCCGTCATAAAGGGGGGTCACGGACCAGCTTGTAAGAACCCCGGTGCTGCAGGGCTCCTGCGGGGGCTGGCAGTGGCGCTGCGGGGCAGCCGGGAGGGTTACATGACGGGTCAGGAGCTAAGAAGGAGCTGGCTTGGTGCGCCTGGCCTGTGTTCCTGCTCCTGCAGTCAGCTGAGTGGCGGAGTCATGGCTGCATCACGCAGGTCAGCCCCAGGGAGTGCCAATAGAACCGTGCACCCTGCCCCGCCGCCACGTACGCTGTCTCCGTGGCCAGAGCCAAACGGGGGGGGGGGGTTCTATCAGAGCCGGGGGGGCGCGGGGGGGCAGTCCAACGAGCAGATTCAAAGGGAGCCGCTCGCTCCTGCAAGCGCTTTGCTGAGGCTTGTGACGCTCGTCTCCCCGGCACCAGCCATCTGGCCTGCTCCCCTGGACGAAAGGGGCGTCCGTGACATCTGTGTGGGGCTTGTGCTTTTAACCTTGCGGCTTTGGCTCATGCCCAAGGGCTGGAAACGGGAGGTTCCATTGTGTTACATTCCAGGGAGCGATAAACAACACAAGGGCAACAGCAGCCGGGCCGGCCGCCTCCAGCACAAGCTCATGGACGAGATTCCAGAGCCAGCTTGACTCATCTTGCCATGTATTTAAAGAACCGGAGCATCTGTGGTGCTGCCGTCCAATGGGGGGGGTCACGGCCGCACATTGTGCTCAGTCCAGAACACGAGGCATCAGTCATTCCATGCGCGGTGGGGGAGGGGGACGGCCACAACCTACTTTGGAAACATTTCTTACCAGCTTGCAGTGTGAACTCTGCCCCCCCGCACTGCTCACAGCCGGCATCCAACCCGGCCTTGCTTCTGAAGATCTCCAAGCCCATTTTAAACGTTCATCTTCACAGGCAGGGGAGTCTCCTTCAACCTGCTTCCCAGGAGACCCGCCAACTCCAACTCAAGCTTGTTCTGAAGCCTGAATCCTGGAACCAATTTCACAAAACGTTCCAATTGCTCCAAGCCCCACCCCTGCCTCTGTTTCTGGGTTTACACTCGTGGTTTGTCTTCGCCTGTCGCCATGTCAAGGACCCACACAAAGAACAAGGGAAACTGACTTTCTATGGCTGAGTCCTGCCAACATTGCTGCGCGTGTGTGACCTGCCCCGGGTATGACGCATGGACGGGTCCAGGCCCTAGCTTGTTAAACAGAGCCCTGTGCTGCACGCCCTGCCAGCTAACAGGGGAGAACTAGAAACCAGTCTTTAGTCTGTCTCCTCTCTTTCGATTACAGGCGGGAGGCAGCATTTGGGGACTCGTAAGGGGAGAAACCAGTCAGACGATGTGTAATTTGGAGGTTGACTTGCCAAAGGCTGCTCACAGGTAAGTGGCAGAAACAGAAGCAGGACCCAGGCACGCTGGCTTAGTGAGGCACTTAGCCGGGAGCTGACAATCGATAAAGTCCGCCTGTACGTCATGCCCTTTGGCCCAGATCGCTGGCTGGCCTGTCACCCCAGCATGGCACAGGGCTGGTTTGTGGCCAGCCAGTCCCGTGGGGTCTGCCCCTCGCAGCACAGTTACGCAGACACAGGCCCGTTTGCTTTCCAGGCCAGGCATGCTGCAGACAACGGCTGCACATCACAAGGGCAGGGGTCAGACCAAACCTGCCACTGACGCAGCCCGGCCAGGCCAAGTACACGCCAGGGAGGCTGCTTATGCCAGTGGCTAGAAGGGAGGCTAAACTACTCTGTTCACAGCTGTGTGCTCCCCATCAGCACCAACGACCCGACCGGCCTGGCCTCCCGCTCTGTCCCGGGATGCTCGCTGTCCCCCCAAAGGGAACCGACAGGGCCCGCGGGCTCCCGCTGCGGCCCACACATGGAAGCAGTGTCGGCCTGAGGCGCCCACAGGGAGGCGGAGGGGTTTCCAAAGGCAGGCGAACAGTGCTCACGCCACCAAGCCAGGCTCTGACTCCCCGCGGCCCATCCAAATGCCTCCCCTCAGCCCGGGAGGGACCCGCAGAGCCCGGTGCCCATTCCAGCCTGGGCCTCTCATCCAGCCTGAGAACTGTGCCAGTGAGACGGTGGGTGTGAGCGGCAGGGGGCACCCGTCCTCAGAGCTGCCTGGAGCCCACACACCAGCACTGGGTCACTGCTCTGCACTGGGGTAGGGCCCCTCCCGGCTGCACCTGAAAGCCATGGCCGTGCTGGCACAATTTAAAAGCCAGTAGCTGGGTTCAGGGAGGGGAGCTGGGGCGGGGCAGTGCTGGGTTCCAGCTCCCAGGCAGCCTAGGAGTGAGCCTCACCCGTGCCCTGGCCTAAACCGAGCCATTTCCCCGAAGCAGGGGGAGGCTGTGTCCTGCCAGACAGCCAGGGATCCAGCGGCTGAGGAGCCGCCCAGGTCCTGAGCTCTCTGCCCTGCCCTGACGTCCCGGGCTGCTCCCGAGCTGCTCGTTGGTGCCCCTGACGCGGAAGGAGGGGGAGGGTCTCCACAGGGCTCAGCACAGGGCTGAGGGCCTGGCCTTGGCCACATGCTGCAGCTGCAGCGCCCACCCACTGGGCCTGGCGCCAGCCCCCCAGGGGGTATCACCCCGATCTGAGCCCATGCAGACGCCTGCGAGTCAGGAACAGCCCCCCAGCCCTGTGGGAGCGTCTGCTCCCCCCAGGCCTCACCAGGGCCACCCAAGGGGCTCCCACATCCTTGGGGTCCGCTCCTGGGCAGTGGGTGCCAACCTGCGGGCCAGCTCGGGCGGGCGCTGCCTCCCCTCCGCCGCCCTGGCCCCGGACAGCGCCTGGACACTCCCCACCGCCGCGCAGCAACTCGCCCAGGCTGAAGGAGCCGCAAACAGGCGCGCGGCCGCCTTTGCAGCGGGCACAGCCGGGCGGCTTTACAGACCCGCTAGAGCCTCTCCCCAGCCGCTTCTAGCCGGCCCCGGGGCCTTCGGCCTGCGGGATATGGCCCCGTCCGCACCCAGAGCCCCGGGCGGGCAGGGACCGGCCCCGATCCTCAGCCGTCCCAGGGGGCTGATCCTGTTCCCAGTGAACTCCGCCCGTCCGTGCAGCGGGAAGGGGGCTGGGCCGGGGCCGTGCCGCAGCTGCCTTGCCCGGGGATGGAGCGTTTCCCTGTCGCTGCGGAGCGCAGGCCGCTCTCCAGCGGGGAAGTGGCTGCTGCAGCCAGGGCCCTGCAACGCGCCGATCGTGGAAAAGCGAACGTGACTTCAGCTCCCGGTGCAGCGGGCGCGGAGGGAGGGGACACGGGCACGGACCAGCCCCTCCCTGCTGCTTGGACCGGGCAAAGCCCGGAGGCGGCTCTGGGGGCGGAGGGGGGTAATTGACAGGACAGGTGCCCGGCAGCGCGTGAGAAACACACGACGTTCCACTTCCTGCCCCGACCCGCCCTCGGGGCGGACGTGCTGCGGGACCCGCTCTGCCCCAGCCGAGGCTGCCCCCAAGGGGCAGCGGCCCTCGCGAGTCAGCGCAGCCCTTGTTTGGAAAGTGCCCCCCGGTTCCGGTCCCCGGGGGCACGGGCCAGGCCGCGCGCTGGGGACGCACGAGGAGCCGGGCCGCAGGGCCGTGCCGCGCGCTGGGGACGCACGAGGAGCCGGGCCGCAGGGCCGTGCCGCGCACTGGGGACGCACGAGGAGCCGGGCTGCAGGGCCGTGCCGCGCGCTGGGGACGCACGAGGAGCCGGGCCGCAGGGCCGGGCCGCGCGCTGGGGACGCACGAGGAGCCGGGCCGCAGGGCTGGCCCGGGGCGATGCGGTTCCGCACCCTGGTACCCAGGCACGCGCCAGCACCTTCAGCCGAGTCGCACGTGGGACAGTCCATCGGGGGGGGGGGTTCCCTCCTACCACTCCAAGCCCGAGCTTTGGGACCGGCCCCCCAACAGCCAGACTCAGCCACTCGGAACTCACCCCGCCCAACCTCCCCGGGTCGCCCCTCTCCACGCAGCCTCTCGCCGGGGTGGCTGAAAGCGGGGCCCTGCGGCGCCTTCGAGCCCAGCCGGTTCTTCCTGGCAGCGCTGCCGGGTAACGCCCCGGTATCAGGGGAAGCGGCTTTTACCCACCAATCGGTTCGCCTCGTGCTTGCTCCCCCAGCCTGTTCTCCAGGGCTGGCCAAGGCCTTTGCCAGGGGGGTTAACCGGGCTCAGACTGTAGCCAGCAGCCCATGGGCACGGCCCTGCCAGCCAGCTCCTCTCATCACCGGTTCGGGCACATGCCACAGCTAGGCCAGTCACTGTGGAAGTATTCAGACCTGGGGACTGTCTCACTAATGAGTCTCCTAATTGATACCTGGCTCGGGGCCGACTGACACCTGGGCCAGTGCAGCCTCCCCGGGAGCCAGCACCTGACAAACAGATTAACGCTAAGAATAGCCCGGCTGCCCCGAGGGGATCTGGCTAATTGGCTTTGCAGCTGATCTCCCGGCAGGTTACGAAACCCGCCAGGGTCTGAGGGGCACCGTGCAGCTGGCGCCCGCCGAGGGACGCGGTGCGGAATGTGCGACACAAATAAGTCGACACCTTCGGGGGAAGATACCTCGCCCCGGGCCATGGTCCGCACTGCCGGCAGCCAGAGCGCCACTCGGTGCTAGCCCTGGGGTGGAGCATCTGGCGAGCCGGCCAGCGCCGGGCGCTTTACGGGAGGGCCCGGCCTGAAATGGCCAGAGCGCCTCCCGCCTGCCAGACTGATGCCAGCCGGAGCGACAATGCTTCCAACACAAACACCCCTCTCCTGACCCCTCTGCATCAGAGCTCCAGCAGCCATCTCTGCAGCACCAGACCCCCACACCCGTCACTGCACCGGAGGCCGTCCCAGTTCGCAGTGCTGGCATCATAAATGCTGGGCAGGGGAGGCAAAAGGGGTGATGCTGCGTCCACCCAGCTGCCTGTCTACCCTCCAGCTCACTGAGCCGGATGGGACTGTGGGATCACACGGCAGATGCCAAATTGCCATCTCCAGTCCAGGTCTGTTAAATTATTGTCGCCTTTATTATCTCCACGTGTGCGCAAACGGAAACGGTGGTGTCCTTAAAGTAACCAATGTATTCGCGATACATTTCCCATATGTACAAGTGAACAGCCACACTCACATTTCTCCTTTTGCATAGCAAAAGATCTAGAGCATTGAGACAGGAGCACATGGGATCAGGTACAAAAAAAGGCTAAAAAAATGTCACCACGGTGCAAAACTCTCACAGGCCAGCATGGAATGGAACGTTTGTAAAATATATAAAAGGGAAGAAAACTTCCTGGTAGAGATTCACTTGTAAGTTGTAAACAAAATGCAACATCTGCCTCCAGCCGCCGTGGGGGATTTGGCAAGTCTCCCCGGCTCTCTGGTAAACAACCCGCAGCTCATGCACCAGGCCGGCCAAGTGGCTCGTGTCCTTCTTGAAAAGGAAAAACAACGAATTCGTAGCAGTGAAACTGGGATGCTGCTCCCGCGACATGATCCCGGGGCGCCGGGGAGCCGCCCCCTGCCCGTGCCAGACGCCCAGGAATCCCAGCTCGGAGCGCCCCATTGTGTCACGCGTTGCATTATCTCCCGTGGCTTCCCGGCCTGGCCCGGGCCCGCTTCTCCGGCTGCCCAGCCCTCGCCCCCGCAGGCGGTACCGGTGCGCGGGGAGGGCCGGGGCTCAGCGAGAGCCACACGCAGGCAGCGCCGCGCTCCGGGATGCCCCGCCCGGGGGCTCAGCCCGTGTCGGGCTCCAGGCCGGCCCCCTCCTCCGGGCCGTCGCAGGGCGCGGCGCCCCCGTCCGGGCCGCCGCTCTCCAGGGAGGACTCGCTGCCCGTGCTCTCCCCGGACAGCAGGCGCGTGACGCGCGGGTCGGCCCGCAGAGCCCGCACGTCGTTGCCGATGCGGAGCTGACCCAGGTCGCTGATGAGCTGGCTCAGCTCCTGCCCCTCCAGGCGGCCGGGCCCGGCGCGCAGCACCAGTGGGGCGCAGCCGCCCGGCGCCTCCCGGCCCCCGACGCGCGCGGCGCGCTCCTCCTGCGCCTCGCCCAGCAGGTCCTCGGTGATGGAGCCCAGCCTGGGCGCGCTGCGGCTGCGCTCGGCCGGCGGCTTGTAGCAGCTCTGGGCGCGCAGCAGCGGGCGCAGCGGGAGGCCCTGCGCGCCCACCCGCTGCTGCTGCTGCCGCCGCGCGTCCTGCCGCCGCTTGAGCCGGCGGAACTCGGCCAGCGCGGCCGCCGAGGTCTGGTAGAGCAGCAGCGCCATGGCGCGGGCCTTCTCGGGCCGGGAGAGCAGCACGGCGTGGCAGCGCAGCATCACCGCCTTGTGCCGCAGCTCGTGCCGGTAGATCCAGGCGAAGACGCGGGGCAGGCGCGGGTCGGCCACGCAGTAGGTGACGCGGTGCAGCAGGTAGAGGTGGCCGGGCCGGCGCGGCGCCCGCTCCTCGGCGTGCGCCATGCGGATGCCCTGCGCGCCGATGGTCAGCTTCATGCGGGCGCCCTGGCGGCCCGCCTCGCTCTTGGCCCAGATCTTGCCCACGGCCAGGTCGGTGCAGCCCTCGCCCTTGGCCTGCAGCGTGGCCGCGTTGCCCAGGTACAGCACCGTGTAGGTGGGGTCCTCGCTGCTCACGCGGAACTTGCGCCGCCGCGAGCGGAACATGCTGCCCACGCGCTGCAGCGCGCCCTCGGGGCAGGCGCGGGCCAGCGAGCCGAGCGCGGAGCAGCGCAGCCGCACCGCGTAGCCCTTGGCCTTGCTGGGCCGCCGCGGCTCCTCCGCCAGCAGCTCGAACTTGTGCCGCCGCCACGGCAGCATCTCCCCGCCCGGCCCGCGCAGCGCAGCGCAGCGCAGCGCACGGCCCGGCCCGGCGCGCAGGGCGCTCCCCGGGCAGAGCCGCGCTCAGTCGCCGGCCGGCCGGGCGCGCCTGCCCCGCTCCGCGCCGCGCCCCTGCCTCCCGCCTGGCATGGTGGCCGGCGGGCCGGGCCGCGGCGCGCTAGATATAGGCTGGCGCAGGCAGGGGCGGCGCCGGAGAGGCGGCTCCGAGCGCAGGGGGAGGAGAGCGGCGCCCGCGTCTGCCGCCGCCCGCCCTGGAGCGGCTCCGGGCCCGGCCCGGGCGGAGGACGGGGGGGGCAAGAGCGGCCCGCAGCTCCGCTGGCCGGGGGGGCGTGTCCGTGCACGGGGCGCCCCGGAGCCGGGCAGCCTCCCGCGGCCGCTGGAGATCAGCGTGCGAGGGGCTGCGCCCCCCCCGTTCCCCTCCCCAATCTGGGCTGGAAGGGGCGCCTGGGGCGCCGCGCACTGGCCACGTTGGGTTACAGCTGGCACTGGCCTCGCTGAGGCGGGCTGGGGTCCCGGGGTGCGAAGGTGATTGAGGCAGGGGCTGGGGGCGATTGAGGCAGGGGGTGGGGCCCCAGGGAGGGGGGGCGATTGAAGCAGGGGCTGGGGCCCGGGGGTGCGAAGGTGACTGAGGCAGGGACTGGGGCCCGGGGGGAGGGGCTATTGAGGCAGGGGCTGGGGCCCGGGGGGGGGGGCTATTGAGGCAGGGGCTGGGGCCCAGGGGGTGCGAAGGTGATTGAGGCAGGGACTGGGGCCCGGGGGGAGGGGCTATTGAGGCAGGGGCTGGGGCCCAGGGGGTGCGAAGGTGATTGAGGCAGGGTGTGGGGCCGTCACGGGGAGGCCTCCTTGGTGTAAGTACCGAGCTCTTATGGCAGTGGAGCCAATAGGAGACCTGTTCCACAGCTACTGCCAGGCCCCTGCCCACCAGCCGCAGGGCTGACAGCTTCCCCTGCTGAGTTGGGGGGCTCTCCTGTCTGAAAGTCTCCCCCGGCCCAGGGGGCAAAAAGACTGAGCCGGGACCCAGACGATTCTGGGGGAAACCCTGGGGGGGGGAGGGCTGGAGGGGGACTCAGAGTGGAGAACCCTACCTAGTGGACATGGCCCGCAGGAACTTTGCCCGGAGAGTGCCCCAGCATGGCAGTGCCTCCTGGGCCAGCCTCCTCCTGGGGTTAGAGATGGCCACTGTGGTCAGCGCCAGGGCGGGTGAGGAGTCAAGCAACTTCGTGTGGCCAGGGACCAGGCGCGCGGGGATCAGGGGGTGCAGGGACGATGTGGCCGGGGATCGGGCGCGCGGGGATCGGGGGTGCAGGGACGATGTGGCCAGGGACCAGGCGTGCGGCGATCGGGGGGTGCAGGGACGATGCGGCCGGGGACCAGGCGCGCGGGGATCAGGGGGTGCAGGGACGATGTGGCCAGGGATCGGGGGTGCAGGGACGATGTGGCCAGGGACTGGGCGTGCGGCGATCAGGGGTGCAGGGACGATGTGGCCAGGGACCGGGCGTGCGGCGATCGGGGGGTGCAGGGACGATGTGGCCAGGGATCGGGGGTGCAGGGACGATGTGGCCAGAAGCTAAGGGCAGGGCTCTGAAGGGGCCGCAAGCTGATGCCTGCCAGGGAGATGCGCACCAGAGGCTGCCTCACGCTGCCCATGGGCAGGTCTCGGGGCAGGGGTGAGCCTGTGCCCACGGCTCCATGAGGGAGCCAGAGCTGACAGCAGCCAGCCTGGTGTGCGCGGCTCCAGGGTGCATTGCTCCCTGAGGTAAGAACGCCACAGGCCCGCTCCAGCGCCCAGCCGATCGCCCGGTGTGGGATGGGATCTGATGGGCCTAGCACAGGGGCTGGGAGGAGGGGAGCCGGACAGGCTGTATTTCCTCCCCAGCTGGCCATCCTCCTTGGGAACACTGGGGGGTGAGAGCCAGCAGCTGGCCCCTGGGTTCCCCGGTGGGCGCTCCCTGCAGCGCTGCTGGTGGGAAGTGAGGGGCGGGTGGAGGACGGTGCCGTGCGGAGGGAGCGCAGGCTCTTCCCTGGGGACTGGCTCTTCTCCCCACCCCCAGGGGCGCTTAGGGAAGGGGCCGTGTGGCTTTATGCCTGAGAGTCCTCAGAGCGTTTGCTGGGAGAGATGCTGCCCGGAGCCCTCCGCCCCCTCGCGGGCCGCTCAGTTCGGACGCTGGGCGGCAAACCGGCTGCAGAACGGAGCGGCCCCAGTGCCAGGCAGGAGATGCTGGGCCGTGCTAATTCTGGCGGGCTGTTGGCACAGGGCTGCGCCTGCCGCCGGCTGCTCCACGTGCGAGAGCGGGTGGCCTTAGCCTGTCCCCAGCCGCCTGCCCACAGGCCAAGTGTGCTCAGGGCGTCAGAGCCCTTGGAGGGGAAGTGACCAGGCCCCAGACAAACAGGCGTCGCTTGTAGCATCAGTGGGTGATCGACTGCAGGGGACGATGCTCCAGGGAGACGGGCGAGGGCTGGGGAGGACGGGGCCAGCTGCAAGGGAGGACATCCAGCATGGAGGCTGCAGAGTCCTGCTGGTTTCCCATAGGCCCCTGTGCCCTCCAGGGCAAGTGGAAGAGGGTGCATCACGGTGGAGTCTTGCTGGGACTCAGCATCTCAGAGTCCGGTTGCTTTAACTGGGTGGAGCCCGGCCGCGAGTCCAAAGGGCCCAGCTCCCTTCCCATTCCGTGCGGCCGCGCGGTGACAAGCCCGTTTGCCTGGGTTAGAGCCATAGAGCCACAGAGCGGGCAGAGGCCTCAGGACGGCAACGAGTCCAGCCCCCCGCCCAGGCAGGGCGACCCCATAACTCTAGAGAGAGGTTACTCGGGGGAGAGGCCGAGATCCCTGAGCTCTGCCCCGGCCGTTCTTCGTCTTCGGCGTCAGATCCCAAGATTGATACCGGCCCTTGTGGCGGAGCCGCCCCCAGGCCGCGGGGAATCCCGCCCGCGCGCCGAGGCAGCGAACCCACCGGAGACCCGGCCCACGCTGGCCAGTGTTACCTGAAAACAAATCGCAAGCCAGCCGCTCCCGTTGCTCGGCGCCACCTGCTAGCTCTCCCTGGAACTGCAGGTGCCCTGGGCCGAGGGCGAACGCGGGGCCCTGACGCGCTGTCCGCAGAGCCCCTAGCAGGGCCTAGCGCCGCCGTCACAGGCTGGCAGTGCCCGGGGAGGCCGTTAGCAATGGGCACAGGCTGGCAGCGCAGAGCCCTCGCCTGCCCGCACCCAGCCCAGCAGCGATAACAGCTTTGCAGGGTCCCCGGGGACTAAGGGTCCCACCCCGTTTCCCAGGCAGGGCCCCAGGGCTGGCCCGGCGGGACATGGCAGCACACGCATCGTGCCACCGGAGTCCCGGGGGCTCCTCGCTCAGCCATGGGCTCCCAGAGCTCGGCACTGTGCAGGACTGAGCCCTCAGGGTCACGCCGGGAGCCGGTGGCCGGCCTGAGCTCTAAGCTCCCTTGGCTGGAGGCGTTTGGCGCTCTGCTCCTGCTGGGCTGAGGGAGGCCGGGTCAGAGCTCTCCTGGGCTCCCTTGTGGGTTCCCACGCTCCCTCCTCCCCCCGTTGTTGCTGCGAGGTCTCTGTCCAGCTGGGAGCGCTGCCCCATATTGCCGGGGGCACAAGCTAGCACCTGCCCCAAGGAGAATCCAGCCTGTGCTGATGGTCTGACCGCGCCTTGCTAGACACGGCATCCAGCAGCGCTGCTGCCTTCCAGCCCTGCTCACACTCGCTGCTGAGCCACCTGCCTGACAACCAGGCTCCATCCTGGCCGGCGTCAGTCGCCTGCCCAGCCCACACGACCCCCATTGCCTGAGAGATCCCCGGGCAGAGCCTGCGTCCAGCCCAGAGAACCGCCCGATCCTCCCCACGGGCAAACGTCTGACCTGTGGCCAGCACAGACGTGCCACCGAGGCCGAGAGCCTTGGCAGCAGGGCTGGAAGGGCCGGGTGTGAGTGTGGAGGGGTGCAGCAGACGGTCCTCCGCCCAGCACCAGCAGGCTGGGGTGGGAAGCGCTCCCTGTGCTTCCCGGCCCTGCTCTGCCCGGCCCTGCCCTGCCTGGCCCTGCCCTGCCCTGCCCTGCCCTGCCCGGCCCTGCTCTGCCCTGCCCTGCCCAGCCCGGCCCTGCCCAGCCCGGCCCGGCCCTGCCCTGCCCGGCCCAGTCCTGCCCGGCCCTGCCCTGCCCGGCCCTGCCGCAGCCTTTGCCTCCCCCTTGCTGTGGACAAAGGCTCATGTGCTACTCACATTCAGATCCATCGTGTCAGCCCTTTCCTAGCGCCGAATGGGGAGGTCCGGCCAATCCCCCAGCCTGACCCACTCGCCCTGCAGCACCCGTGGCAGAGCTAGGCCTAGTGGAGAGAAGTGGCCAGCCGGCAGCCGTCTCCAGAGCCTGGGGACCTGCCTTGGCTTTGCCTTTGCACAGGGGAAGATGGGCAGGCAAGTCCTGGAGCCACCCTTCCCGCCTCCTCTGCTCTGCGCTTGGCGAGCTGCAGGGCAGAACTGCGGCCCCAGGCCTCGCATTGCGCAGCTCCGCCCGCCCACGCTCTGCTGCGTGTGCCAAAACCTCCCCAGATCTCCTGCTCCAGCCTGCGCCGCCTCCCACCTAGGCCGCCTGTATCTGCAGGGTCTTGCACCACCTGTCACCTAGGCCGCCTGTATCTGCAGGGTCTTGCACCGCCTGTCACCTAAGCCGCCTGTATCTGCAGGGTTCTGCGCCACCTCCCACCTAGGCTGCCTGTATCTGCAGGGTCTTGCACCGCCTGTCACCTAAGCCGCCTGTATCTGCAGGGTTCTGCGCCACCTCCCACCTAAGCTGCCTGTATCTGCAGGGTCTTGCACCACCTGTCACCTAGGCTGCCTGTATCTGCAGGGTCCTGCGCCACCTCCCACCTAGGCTGCCTGTATCTGCAGGGTCTTGCACCGCCTGTCACCTAAGCCGCCTGTATCTGCAGGGTCTTGCACCACCTGTCACCTAAGCTGCCTGTATCTGCAGGGTCTTGCACCACCTGTCACCTAGGCCGCCTGTATCTGCAGGGTCCTGCGCTGCCACCTCACCCCAGGGCCCTGTGCTGCAGTTCTCAGCCCAGGCGCTTGCGCCCCCAAAACTGGACTGGCACCTCTGACCCCCCAACTTCTCCTCCTTCCCGCTGCCTCTGCTCCCCTCCTGTGACAGCTGCCTTCCCGTAGCAGACACTTGGCAGAGGCCCGTGGGCGAGCCTGTGGAAATGCTCTTGGTGGTGTCCGTGGGCCTTGGGTGGGACTGAAGTTTCTGCCTAGCGCGTGACTTGAGATGGTGACAAAGGAGCCTGGGGGATGGGCCAAAGCGGGAACGCCTGGCTCTCTGTGCCGCTCGCCCAGACGAAGCAGGAGCCAGCGACCCAGGCTGGCTTGTGCTGCCGGAAACACCAGCCTGCGCCGACCAGAGAAGAGCGAACGGAGCGGGAGCCAGGCTGCCCGGGGCAGGTGGTGCTTTCACAGCTGCTGCCCGCAAAGGAGGCGCCGGGGGAGCTGCACCAAGGGTCCCAGCCGGGAGGTTCTCTGCGGAAAACGCTGCGGTGAGCGAACCGAAGGCTCCGAGGAGCACGGCGCCGTCGGCACTCTCTAACCACGAGAACCTGGGCCTGGCGCGAGCTGGAAGCACTCGGCTCCGCGTGTCCCGCGCCAGCACTTTGGGCCAGAACGCGCAGGCCGAGGGGCGCCCGGGCGGCACGTGTGAAGCTGCTAAAATGAAAACGTGCTGGGGCTTTGGGCTCGGCTTCGGCATCTCGACTCGGTCCTGGCTCGTCGAAGGGAAATTTTCCATGGACGGGAAATTCTGGGCTGCGACCAGGGGTCAGGCCAGGCATGGGCGGGACCCCCCACCTCCGGCCCCCGGTGACTAACAGGTGTTTCCAGCCTCTCACTGGGCATGAGCCAGCCGGGCGGCCGGGGCAAAGGAATCCCTGGGGGCGCGCTGGGGAAAAGCTGCCCTTACGTGCTGGGTTTGTTAGTGTTGGATTTAACCCTCCTGCGGGAGCAGCTGTTCTTAAACACGGAGTCCCAGGGGGTGCCGGGCTGGCAGACAGCGTGGCTGGGGGGGGCTGTGCAGTGGGGCATTTCCTGGAGCAGCCAGCCTGGATAATGACTAGGTGTCGGGGGGGGGGGCTCTCAGGTCCATCCCCAGCAACAGGACTGCAGAGAGACCGTCCCCATATTATGAAACCCCCTCGGCCATGACAGCCCCTTGGGCCAGAGGCCTTGGCTTCCACTCAGAAAGTGCCTGGCTCTGTCCTCGCTCCGAACGAAAGGAAGTTTCAAAATGTCGATTTCCCCCGGAATGGAAATTGTCAGTTGTGACCAGCTGTGCTCACGGGGCTGTGTAGCCTCAGCCACATCGGGCTGCTGTGGCACTTACAGCCCCTGGCACAGCCTGTGGGGCACACACACGGGTGCCATTGTATGTAAAGCCACTAGCACATACAGGGGTGCCATCGTGGTAGGTACAGTCGGTAGCACCATTCTTGTGTGTATAGATAGTGGAACACACAGGTGTTCCGTTGTGGTATGTGCATCTCTGGGGCACACACGGGTGCTGTTGCAATACATACAATCAGTGGCACATACAGGCGTGCTGTTGTGGTACACACAGTCTCTGGAGCACATACAGGCGTGCTGTTGTGGTACACAGTCTATGGGGCACATACAGGGGTGCTGTCATGGTACACACAGCCAGTGGCACATACAGGGGTGCCGTTGTGGTACACACAGTCTATGGGGCACATACAGGGGTGCTGTCATGGTACATACAGTCAGTCAGTGGCACAAAGGCATGCTGTTGTGGTACACACAGTCTATGGGGCACATACAGGGGTGCTGTCATGGTACACACAGCCAGTGGCACATACAGGCGTGCCGTTGTGGTATCCGCAGTCTCTGGAGTGCATGACTGTGCTGTTTTGTAAGATCAGACACAATCTGTGAGCTTGGCTGCCCGCATCCACCCAGGTTTGTTTTTCATGAGCCAAGTGCAGGCACACCCTGCTTCCTGTGCAGGATGGAGTCTTTCGAGTCGTCCAAGTGGTGTTTCCTGTACTGACAGCTGTAATTACAACAGCTGCTAGACAGCCGTGTCCCCACGCTGGCTGGCCCCTCACGCTGAGAGCCCCTTTCACTGTGAGGGACGGGCGCCGCTCAGCGTCAGCGCGAGCCACGTGCCGGGGCCCCTCGGGCCAGATTGCCACGAGGAAACAGGGCAAGGGGCGAACTTGGCCCTGCTGATTTACCCTGCTGCCCAACCAGCCTGCCTGTGTGGCTGACACTCACTGCGCCGACAAACACCCCCAGTCCCGTGTTGCAGTACATACAATCAGTGGCACACGCAGGCATGCCATTGTGGTACACACAGTCTCTGGAGCACATACAGGTGTGCTGTTGTGGTACACACAGTCTCTGGAGCACATACAGGCGTGCTGTTGTGATACACACAGTCTCTGGAGCACATACAGGCGTGCTGTTGTGATACACACAGTCTCTGGAGCACATACAGGTGTGCTGTTGTGGTACACACAGTCTCTGGAGCACATACAGGCGTGCTGTTGTGGTACACACAGTCTCTGGAGCACATACAGGCGTGCTGTTGTGGTACACACAGTCTCTGGAGCACATACAGGCGTGCTGTTGTGGTACACACAGTCTCTGGAGCACATACAGGCGTGCTGTTGTGGTACACACAGTCTCTGGAGCACATACAGGTGTGACGTAGTGGGGGCACTTGCTGGGCTGTGGTGACCCCTGCTGTCTGGAGCAAGACCCAGGAGGGAAAACCTCACTAGGCAGAGGTAAGGCCAAACTTGTTGAACCAGTGGCCAGACACCCCCCATGGAGAGGAACAAAGGAAGGTGAATGCTGCCCTGGCTGGGGGGCAGGGCTGCAAGGGAATTTAGTTAGTTACTGTGGGAGAGCATGGAGGAGACAGCCTAGGAGAAGGGGCTGGAGTTTAGGGGCCCAGTCTCCCCCATCTCAAGGGGGCCTGAGGCATCCTAGCCCAGTTCTGTGACCAGACTACATCTGTGCTATGCTGTATCCTGGAGAGGCAATAAACTTCCTCTATTCCACCGGCTGGTGCAGTCTGTTTGTGCCATTTTGGGGTGCAGGAGACGGGGAACCCCCAACGCGCCGTCACAACAGGCGTGCTGTTGTGGTACACACAGTCTCTGGAGCACATACAGGCGTGCTGTTGTGATACACACAGTCTCTGGAGCACATACAGGCGTGCTGTTGTGGTACACACAGTCTCTGGAGCACATACAGGCATGCTGTTGTGGTACACACAGTCTCTGGAGCACATACAGGCGTGCTGTTGTGGTACACACAGTCTCTGGAGCACATACAGGCATGCTGTTGTGATACACACAGTATCTGGAGCACATACAGGCGTGCTGTTGTGGTACACACAGTCTCTGGAGCACATACAGGCGTGCTGTTGTGGTACACACAGTCTCTGGAGCACATACAGGCGTGCTGTTGTGATACACACAGTCTCTGGAGCACATACAGGCGTGCTGTTGTGGTACACACAGTCTCTGGAGCACATACAGGCATGCTGTTGTGATACAGTCTCTGGAGCACATACAGGCGTGCTGTTGTGGTACACACAGTCTCTGGAGCACATACAGGCGTGCTGTTGTGATACACACAGTCTCTGGAGCACATACAGGCGTGCTGTTGTGGTACACACAGTCTCTGGAGCACACACAGGCGTGCTGTTGTGGTACACACAGTCTCTGGAGCACACACAGGCGTGCTGTTGTGGTACACACAGTCTCTGGAGCACACACAGGCGTGCTGTTGTGGTACACACAGTCTCTGGAGCACACACAGGCGTGCTGTTGTGGTACACACAGTCTCTGGAGCACACACAGGCGTGCTGTTGTGGTACACACAGTCTCTGGAGCACACACAGGCGTGCTGTTGTGGTACACACAGTCTCTGGAGCACACACAGGCGTGCTGTTGTGGTACACACAGTCTCTGGAGCACACACAGGCGTGCTGGTGTGGTACACACAGTCTCTGGAGCACACACAGGCGTGCTGGTGTGGTACACACAGTCTCTGGAGCACACACAGGCGTGCTGGTGTGATACACACAGTCTCTGGAGCACACACAGGCGTGCTGGTGTGGTACACACAGTCTCTGGAGCACATACAGGCGTGCTGTTGTGGTACACACAGTCTCTGGAGCACATACAGGCGTGCTGTTGTGGTACACACAGTCTCTGGAGCACACACAGGCGTGCTGTTGTGGTACACACAGTCTCTGGAGCACACACAGGCGTGCTGTTGTGGTACACACAGTCTCTGGAGCACACACAGGCGTGCTGTTGTGGTGCACACAGTCTCTGGAGCACATACAGGCGTGCTGTTGTGGTGCACACAGTCTCTGGAGCACATACAGGCGTGCTGTTGTGATGCACACAGTCTCTGGAGCACATACAGGCGTGCTGTTGTGGTACACACAGTCTCTGGAGCACATACAGGCGTGCTGTTGTGGTACACACAGTCTCTGGAGCACATACAGACGTGCTGTTGTGGTATACACAGTCTCTGGAGCACATACAGACGTGCTGTTGTGGTACACACAGTCTCTGGAGCACATACAGACGTGCTGTTGTGATACACACAGTCTCTGGAGCACATACAGGCGTGCTGTTGTGGTACACACAGTCTCTGGAGCACATACAGGCGTGCTGTTGTGGTACACACAGTCTCTGGAGCACATACAGGCGTGCTGTTGTGGTACACACAGTCTCTGGAGCACATACAGGCGTGCTGTTGTGATACACACAGTCTCTGGAGCACATACAGGCGTGCTGTTGTGATACACACAGTCTCTGGAGCACACACAGGCGTGCTGTTGTGGTACACACAGTCTCTGGAGCACACACAGGCGTGCTGTTGTGGTACACACAGTCTCTGGAGCACACACAGGCGTGCTGTTGTGGTACACACAGTCTCTGGAGCACACACAGGCGTGCTGTTGTGGTACACACAGTCTCTGGAGCACACACAGGCGTGCTGTTGTGGTACACACAGTCTCTGGAGCACACACAGGCGTGCTGTTGTGGTACACACAGTCTCTGGAGCACACACAGGCGTGCTGTTGTGGTACACACAGTCTCTGGAGCACACACAGGCGTGCTGTTGTGGTACACACAGTCTCTGGAGCACACACAGGCGTGCTGTTGTGGTACACACAGTCTCTGGAGCACACACAGGCGTGCTGTTGTGGTACACACAGTCTCTGGAGCACACACAGGCGTGCTGTTGTGGTACACACAGTCTCTGGAGCACATACAGGCGTGCTGTTGTGGTACACACAGTCTCTGGAGCACATACAGGCGTGCTGTTGTGGTACACACAGTCTCTGGAGCACATACAGGCGTGCTGTTGTGGTACACACAGTCTCTGGAGCACACACAGGCGTGCTGTTGTGGTACACACAGTCTCTGGAGCACACACAGGCGTGCTGTTGTGGTACACACAGTCTCTGGAGCACACACAGGCGTGCTGTTGTGGTACACACAGTCTCTGGAGCACATACAGGCGTGCTGTTGTGGTACACACAGTCTCTGGAGCACATACAGGCGTGCTGTTGCGGTACACACAGTCTCTGGAGCACATACAGGCGTGCTGTTGCGATACACACAGTCTCTGGAGCACATACAGGCGTGCTGTTGCGGTACACACAGTCTCTGGAGCACATACAGGCGTGCTGTTGCGGTACACACAGTCTCTGGAGCACACACAGGCTTGCTGTTGCGGTACACACAGTCTCTGGAGCACATACAGGCGTGCTGTTGTGATACACACAGTCTATGTGGCGTTTGCTGCTCTGGCCAGCGGGCTGGATTCTAGCAGCAGAGTGTCTGCCAGATACAGGCCCTGCCTCGCTGGGAACGATGGGGGGGGGGTGTGTGGAAAGAAGCAGCAGAGCTTGGCTCTCTGAGCCCAGGGAGAGCTGGCAGGTCTAATAGGTAGAGCAAAAACGTGAATTTGTTTGCTTCTCCAAAGCCCCATATGAACATCTCTCCTCAGCCTGCACCACCCGCCAGCAGGAAACCTTCGTCACCCCCGGGGGTTTAAGGGGCAAACAGGAAGTTTAAGTAACTTGCCCAAGGGCTCTGTCGAGTCAGTGGCAGAGCCCTGTGCTTATTCCTTGGGACCTGGTTGCCTCGTGAGCTCGTGGGAGACTCTAAACAGACCACATGACTGCCCTGTACCCTGCTGATTCACACGCACTTGCCAGTTCTGGGGCAGATGCTTCGTCATCTTTAAACCAAGGGTTACAAAGTGCCCTCAGGGAGAGGGGCTCCTGCGTCTTTCCTCCCGTCTACTGCCCTGGGCAGTGTGTCCATGCAGCACCAAGCGCGGAGGGCCCTGGCTGGGGCTCCGAGGCACTGCAGTGAAACAAACAAGAAATAGCATCTCCTAGTCCGAGCACACAACCCTCCTCCTTCCTGAGGACGAGCCCGTGCTGTGGGGGTGGGACAGGCTGGGGGCCCTGCATCCCTGTGCCAGGATGGGCTGCCATTTGGCTAGTTAGGTGTGGGGGGCTGTGTAGTTACATCACTGTTGTTACCCAATTGCCATGACTCTTATTGAAAGCGTATCGCGTACGGCATCCAGAGAAGCGCTAGGATTGGTCAGTATGATTGCCCTGTTTAAATGCAGGTAGCAGCTTTAAAAGCCTTGCGGGAGGGGCTGTGCTGGTCTGTCACTTTAAAAACAGGCGGCATTCCTGGGACACTCAGGCTTTGTCTACACTACAAAGTTAGTTTGAACTAACATTCATAGGCGCTACACTAGCGCTCCGCTAGTTTGAATTTAATTTGAACTAGCGGTGCGCTTAGTTCGAACTAGGTAAACCTCATTCCACGAGGATTAAGCCTAGTTCGAACTTACTAGTTCGAATTAAGGGCTGTGTAGCCCCTTAATTCGAACTAGTGGGAGGCTAGCCCTCCCCAGGTTTCCCTGGTGGCCACTCTGGCCAACACCAGGGAAACTCGTCTGCCCCCCTCCCGGCCCTGGACCCCTTAAAGGGGCACGGGCTGGCTAGGGTGCCCGTGCCAGGTGCAAGCCTGCCAGCACCCAGCCAGCAGACCCTGCACCTGGCACGGCACAGAGCCACCCACCCGATGCCCCCCAGCCCTCCCCCTCTTCCCGGGACCAGGCTGGCGGCTCCCGGGAGCTTGCCCGGGACCACAAGAGGCGGGCACCCACCTGGGCTAGTGCGGACATCGTGGACCTTGTCCACGATCTCCGCACTAGGCACAGGAACGTGGCCGGCTAGGGCAGGAGAGCTGCCAGCCTGGCCACCCAGGAGCAGGTGTGCAAGAGAATCAAGGGGGTCCACTGAGACCCCCGACCCTGAGCCCTGAGCTTACAATGGCCGTCCTGGGTCAGACCAAAGGTCCATCTAGCCCAGTAGCCTGTCTGCTGACAGCGGCCAACACTAGGAATCCTGGAGGGGATGGACCGAAGACAGTGACCAAGCCATTTGTCTCGTGCCATCCATCTCCAGCCTTCCACAAACCTTGGGCAGGGACACCACTCCTACCCCCTGGCTAATACCACTCCATGGACCCAACCTCCATGACTTGATCTCACTTCCCTTTAAACTCTGTTCTAGTTCTAGCCTTCACAGCCTCCTGCAGCAAGTAGTTCCACAGGTTGACTCTGTGCTTTGTGAAGAAGAACTTTCTGTTACTAGTTTGAAGCCTGTTACCCATTCCTTTCCTTTGGTGTCCTCTAGTCCTTCTTTATGGGAACTAATGAAGAACTTTTCTGTATGCACCCTCTCCACCCGACTCCTGCTTTTAGAGACCTCTATCCTGTCCCCCCTCTGTCTCCTCTTTTCTAAGCTGAGAAGTCCCAGTCTCTTTAGCCTCTCTTCATATGGGACCTGTTCCCAACCCCTGATCATTTTAGTTGCCCTCCCCTCTCCCAGCCTCTCTCTTCCCCTCTCCCACCTCCTTTTCCCAGTCTCCCCCAGCTTTGTTCAATAAAGACAGATTCTATTTTTGAACACACGTTTTCTTTATTTTGTACATCAGGAAGGGGGGCTAGGGAAGGGTAAGTGGAAGGAGGTGAGGGAGGAATGGGGTACGAGCCCCCGATGGGGAGGACTGGGCTGGCTCTGCGGGCTTCTCGGGGTGGAAGTTCTCCTGCAGCCCCCCAATTGCCCCCTCCCCCCAGATGGCAGCCTGAGGCAAATGCAGCTGGGCTGATGGCCGAGTGCTGTGATGTTCAGTGTGTGGGCACTCCGGGCACTCCAAGCCAGGACTAATTTGCAAGCGGGGAACCCTGAGAACTGTCTGTCTGGGGTGGGGGTCGGGTCCCTTTAAGCGCAGCCCTCGGCTAGCCTGAGACAGCAGCTCCACGCTCTAAGTCCTAATCTGATGCCCTGCCGGCACTGCTTCCGGCCATCCTTAACCCCGGTTCAGGGTCCACTCAGTGTGGACATGCTAGTTCAAATTAGAAAAACGCTAATTCGAACTAGTTTTTAGTTCTAGATGCGTTAGTTCGAATTAGCTTAGTTCGAATTAACTAATTCGAACTTAGTTAGTTCGAATTAGCGCTGTAGTGTAGACGTACCCTAAGGCAGCATTTCTTAAACTGTGCTCCGAGGAACACCAGTGTGCCGCAGAGAACAAGAGTTCAAAATGGTCTCCCTTAAAGGGGCAGACGGGCTTTTTTTTTTTTTGCTCAATAACTTCCCCTCCACCACCCCCCTTTTTTTTTGCTCAAGAAAAAATCCTTGGTGTTCCCCATTAAAAATATATTGTTTGGTGTTCCTCAGTCTTAAGAAGTTTAAGAAACACTGTGCTAAGGTGCCACAAGACTACATGTGGCATCTTTGTACCTGAAGGCATGAACACTGGGTAAGCATGTGTTTTGTTCCTGGGAGGCATTCTCTTCACAGAGTTACTTCAAGGCCACACAGCTGCGTGCTGGTGGCTTATTAAGGACACTCAGTGCACAATGGGCCATCCTGTCCTATAAGCCTTTCCTGTGGACACCTCAGAAGGAAGGTGAGTCAGCAAAGTGTCTAAGGACATGTGACCCTGGACTCCATCTTGGGCCAGTAATTTTCCATGCATGTGGGCTTTGTGAGGCACAGGAACAGGGATGGCAGGTTTGCAGAAATATTGGTGGTGCCCATAATGCCCAGAGCCTGTCCCCCGTTCCCCCACCACCTTCCTTTTATGTTGCCTGGGGGCAGCAGGCAGGGCTGAGCAGAGTGAGGCTTGGGGGTCTCTGCTGGGAAGAAGGGGTTGAACTCCAGGGGCTGTCTGGGCACGAGGGCTGCCAGAGAGCTGGGCTGAAGGTGCCAGCGTGACGTGGGGTGCTGTGGATTACAAGCCGGATTCAGGGCTCGGGTCACCCCAGCTGAGTGTGTGACAAGCAGCTTTCTAACCATTCGCTGTCACCTGTGGGAGTTTGGATTGTTCCCTTTCTATGGAGACGCCATTCGAACAATCCACTTACGAGAGCAACGTTCCACCCCAGGGGCTGCTCAGGGCTAAAGGCCCGGGAGGAACAACTGGAGCCCATATTTGCCATCAAAGCACATTCCTCCCTCCGAGAAACCCTTTGCAGCAAAGTCTGGTCTCTGTTACCCTGTGCAGTGGGGGTCACTTCCTGCCTGTCCACACAGACTAGCCTGTGGTCGAAACCCCTCGCTGATTATCTCCAAAAGGTGCCACGGAGGCTGGGACTAGAACAGCCTTTTTGCTTAGCACTGCATGACCCTTTGGAATTCTGGTATGTTCGTTTGTAACTAACGCGCCTGGGAAGGCCACTGACTCGGACCTGTGAAACTGCACAACTCCACAAGCCATCGCAGGAATGTTTTGGAAGCACAGAACTGAGCTCTTGCCACTATCCAAGAGGCGAAGGGAAGAAAACTTGGCTGCAAAGAACGTTTCCTTTAGGCAAAACGCCCTGGTGTCCTTGGCTTTGGAAAATGAGCTGCTGCTGCTAGAGAGTTCTCAGGGTTTCCATAAAAACTGGAACAGTGGTTTTGCTCCAAGGCAAGGAAGTTGGAAAGTGACGCAAGCAGAGAGGATAGATGATCATACTGCGGTACAAGAGAATCCGACTTGTTCTCTGTCTACCACACAGCAGAGTTTGCAAGTGCCGTTTGCTATAGTTACTTCTGCAAAGTGGGAGGCATGGCTGCAGAGTTAGAGAAAGGAGCCATAGAAATACACAGCTAGGGAAAGATGCTGTGAGGAGTGGGGCTTGTGGTTCAGTAGGGGGCGCTGTTCCTTGGCGGTCAGCATCAAACTGAACCCCAGCCCGGCGTTAAAGGGGGCTGAGCTGTTGGCGAGGCCATCTGCTCGGTGAGCCGTCAAAATGAGGTCCAGCATTAAATTACTGGTCACTTCTAGCAGCGTGCTAACAGCTAGTCGCCTTCAGCCCATTGGAATGTAACAACTTTATTGAACCTGTCCACCTAGGAACAAAACTCTAAATCTCGTCACTAGCTGCCCCGGGTGTCACCGCACCCTCATAGATACAGTCACTGCTTGGTGTACAGCTCTCAGGGCAGCAACTGATCTTCGCCAGTCAGCACCTCTCACGGGCAAAGAAGAGATACTGTGGCATTTTGCACATGGTAATGTTGGTGGGGGCTCCTTTCCTGTTGACTGTGGCTACTCTTCTCATCCGGGTGAAGTACCGGCATCGATGGGAGAGCACTTGCAGCTCGATTTATTGCGCCCAACCAGATGCAATACAAATCAAGAGCTGGTGGATCAATTACTGCAGCATCAATCCACTGCGAAGTGAAGAGAAGTCCCCAGACGGTAAGAACATAAGAACGGCCAGACGGGGTCAGACCAAAGGTCCCTCCAGCCCAGTGTCCTGTCTGCCCACAATGGCCAGCGCCAGGTGCCCCAGAGGGAGGGAACACAACAGGGAATCCTCACATGATCCTTCCCCTGTCACCCACCTCCAGACAAACAGAGGCTAGGGACACCATTCCTACCTATCCTGGCTAATAGCCATTGATGGACATATCTTCCATTAATTTATCTAGCTCTTTTTTGAACCCTGTTAAAGATCCGGTCTTCACAATATCCTCCGACAAGGAGTTCCACAGGTTGATCGTGCACTGTGTGAAGAAAACCTTCCTTTTGTTTGTTTGAAACCTGCTACCTATTCATTTCATTTGGTGACCCCTAGTTCTTATGTTATGGGAACAAGTAAATAACTTTTCCCTACTCGCTTTTTCCATACCGGTCATGATTTCATAGACCTCTATCATATCCCCCTTAGTCTCCTCTTTTCCAAGATGAAAAGTTCCAGTCTTTTTAATCTCTCTCCATATGGCACCCATTCCAAACCCCTAATCATTTTGTTGCCCTTTTTTGAAGCATTTCCAATGCCAGTATATCTTTTTTGAGACGAGGTGACCACATCTGTATGCAGTATTCAAGATGTGGGCGTACCATGGATTTATATAGAGGCAATAAGTTATTCTGTTTTATTCTCTATCCCTTCTGTAATGATTCCTAGCATTCTATTTGCTTTTTTGACTGCCGCTGCACACTGAGTGGAGGTTTCCAGAGAACTATCCACAATGACTCCTAAGATCTCTTGAGTAGTTGTAGCTAAATTAGTCCCCCTCATGTTGTACGTAGAGTTGGGATAATTTTTTCCAATGGGCATTACTTACATTTATCAACATTAAATTTCATTGGCCATTTTGTTGCCCAGTCACTTAGTTTTGTGAGATCTTTTTTTATCTTTATTTTATTCTCTATCCTTATAGAATAAGGCCTGTGCTCTGACCTAGTATGGCCATTCGTAACTATCTTGAGCAGTTTCGTATCATCTGAAAATTTTGTCACCTGGGTATTCTCTTAACCTCTGAGGACAGACAAGAAGCAATGGGCTGAAATTGCAGCGAGGGAGGTTTAGGTTGGACATTAGGAAAAACTTCCTACCTGTCAGGGTGGTTAAACACTGGACTAAATTGCCCAGGGAGGTTGTGGAATCTCCATCTCTGGAGATACTTAAGAGCAGATTGGATAGACATCTATCAGAGATGATCTAGATGGTATTTGGTCCTGCCGTGAGGGCAGGGGGCTGGTCTCAATGACCTCTCAAGGTTCCTTCCAGTTCTGATTCTATGATTCTATCCTGGCGTGAACATAGTGTTCAGCATAATAGCAACCATGAAGTTCTAGGCGGCCATGTGCCTTCCTATACTGCTAAAGGAAGAACCCAAGAAGTGGGTGATGCATTGTCCTTACATGGCAAGGGGTAGAGTTCCACCATTTCCTGCAGTCTCAGGTCTTGTCTATATTACCGTGGGTCATCCACTGCTGTTATGGAACTTCAGCTGTGTGAATAACGTAGGTGAAGTTGATGTATTTAGGTCTGCTTACCACGGTATCTTCACAGTGGTAAGTTGACAACTGATGCTGTCCCAACTCCATCTGCTCTTCTTGTTTTAGTGGAGTTCCAGAGTCAACAGGAGAGCGCTCATCAGTCTATTTATCGCATCTAGACTAGACACAATAAATTAACCCGCCGCTGGATCGATCACTGGCTGTCACTCTAATGGGTAGTGAAGACATACCCTGTATTGTCCGTGCCTTGGGTGTTTGAGTTACAAGAGCTGCCAGATGAAACCAGGGAAGCAATCACTGAAGGTGGGTCAGCCTTCTGGCTGCCAAACATGAAGCAGGGGAGAACGTATTTTTTAATGAAAGTATTAAAGAAATTGAATATTTGGTCTACTACAGCACTCTTTATTGGCACATGAGGACCTCAAATTGTTCATTCCAAAGATTAATATATTTGTATTCATCACCACACAAAGCTACCTAGGCCTGTCACCATAGTGTCTGAGCACCCTCCCTAAGTAAAATGACAACAGTGAGCTTTCTTGTTTCTCTGCTGGGAAGAAGCAGTCTGTGTTTTTCCAGGGGCAGGAGAGATGAAAGAAAGATGTTTGTGTGGTAGAGGAACCTGACACTAGATCAGCAGAGGCTCCTGCAAGTCACAGCTGTGCTCTAGGATACCTGTTCTACTTCTGCCCACTTTTTACACAATGGCTACATCTACACTGGCGTGTTCTCACGCAAAAACTCTTTTGTGGAAGAGTTCTTGTGCAAAAACTCTTCCAGAAGAGAGCGTCTGCACTGGCATGTGCTTTTGTGCAAGAGCGTCCTTGCCAGTGTAGACGCTCTCTTGTGCAAGAAAGCTCCGGCAGCCATTTTAACCACAGGGGCTTCTTGGCCAAGAAATTCATGTTGCCTGTCTACACTGGCCTCTTCTGGAAGAGCTCTTGTGCAAGAGGGCTTCTTCCTGAGCGGGAGCGTCAGAGCTCTCGTGCAAGCAGCCCTGATTTCATACATTAGCACGTCAGTGTACTTGTGCAAGAACACACGGCCAGTGTAGACCGGAGGCACGTTTCTGCACAAGAGCGGCCGCTTTGGTGCGAGATCGCGCCAGTGTAGACACAGCCAGGTGTGCACGCGCGTCACCCCCCCCCCCCCCGCGCCTCTCCCTTCCCACGTGACGCGGGGCAGCCGGGGCTGGAGGAGGCCCCTGTCCGGCGGGGGGACGCGCCCCCGGCACCCCGCGTCCGTCACTCGCCACAGGCCCGCCCCCTCCGTGACGCTAAAACCCTGCGGCGGGGGGCGGGGCTGTGCGGACCCAGGGGAGCCCGGAACCTTCGCTCTGGGGACGCGTTTCCGCCGGACACCGCAGAGCCGGACGCGGCCTGTCCCGGCCGAGCGGGGCCGGGCCGCGCTCCCCGCCCGGGGAAGGCCCTGCTGGATCCCGGGCTGGGCCCGGCGGGCGGACGAAGGGGCCGCAGGGCTGCTGCCCCGCCCGCGGGGTGAAACGCCGCGCCCCGAGCTGGTTTCCGGTGCGCGGGCCGATCACTTCCGGGGCAGGGACGGGGGCCGGCGGCGGCCAGCGCAGGAGAAACGCGCGTGGGACGCGGGCGGCGGCGGCATGGGCAAGAGGAGAAGTTCGGGGCTCGGCCGGGCCCTCATCAGGGAGCGGAGCCAGGGCACGCGGGGCGGCCGGCAGGCGGGATCCTGGGTAACGCCCGGGCCGCGCTCGCGGGGACCCCCCTGGCTGCCCCCCCCGCGGGGACCCCCTGGGCTGCCCCTCCCCCCGCCGGGATCTGCCCCCCCCGCGGGGACCCCCTGGGCTGCCCCTCCCCCCGCCGGGATCTGCCCCTCCCCCCGCCGGGATCTGCCCCCCCCGCGGGGACCCCCCGGGCTGCCCCTCCCCCCGCCGGGATCTGCCCCCCCCCCGCGGGGACCCCCGGGCTGCCCCTCCCCCCGCCGGGATCTGCCCCCCCCGCGGGGACCCCCTGGGCTGCCCCTCCCCCCGCCGGGATCTGCCCCCCCCGCGGGGACCCCCTGGGCTGCCCCTCCCCCCGCCGGGATCTGCCCCCCCCAGCAGGGACCCCCTGGGCTGCCCCTCCCCCCCGCGGGGACCTGCCCCTCCCCCCCCGCGGGGACCCCCACGAGGCTGCCCTGCCTCCTGTACCCCTTTCCTCCCTACCAGGGGCTCCCTGAGGCCCCCCCCCCCCGTGCCCAGCCCAGCCGAAGGCTCTGGGGTACCCTGGGGAAGTCGGGGCTCTCCTGGGGGTTCCCAGCGCAGGTCCCCTCCTGCCAGGCCTGGGCCCCCACCCCCTGGGGCTGGCCTGTGACTGGTGTTTCCAGCGGCAGGAAGCAGCCTGACAACACTGCTGCTTTGCCTGCAGTTACACACAAGCGAGTTACAGGATGGGTACGACTGGGGCCGCCTCAGCCTCCGGTCCGTTACAGAGCAAAGCTCCCTTGAGGAATTCCTGGCCACCGCAGAGCTTGCAGGGACCGAATTTGTGGCTGGTAAGGTTTTTGCCATAGTAGAGACTCCTCCTGATATGGTGATTAGAAATGTAAAATAGGTTGTGTGTGACTAGACATTAGATATGGTAAAAGCTGGAGCCTGCGGTTTCTGAGCCTTTCCCCACAAGCTGCTGTAGGGTTCTGCTGGACATGTAGAGTGCATGCGCACTTCAAGCTTTTGTACATAATGAACGTTTTGTGAATGTTGTAAGCAATTTAAAGTAAGGGACTCAAATGGGACTGTAGAGTGACTTTTAACCCGAACTTCTTCTCAGTGCATTAAATAATACAAGTATCAGAGGGGTAGCCTTGTTAGTCTGGATCTGCAGAAGTGACAAGGAGTCCTTTGGCACTTTATAGACTAACAGATGTGTTGGGTGTTGGACCATAAGCTTTCCTGGGCAAAGACCCACTTCGTCATGCATCAGTGGGTCTTTGCGGGCGTGCTCCAAGGCTTTGCTCCCCATCTCCCTGGTCTGACCAGCAGACCAGAGAGATGGGGAGCAAAGCCTCGGAGCACGCCAGCAGTGGGACAGCCGCGGCGCACCTGGACTGTCCCACTGCCCGCGTGCTCTGCGGCTTTGCTCCACGTCTCCCAGGTCAGCAGACCAGGGAGACGGAGCAAAGCCGTGGAGGACTTGGGCGGTCCCGCCACCCCGTCTCCCTGGTCTGCTGGGGGGGGGGGGGGTACAGCTAGTGCCCCCCCCCCCAGCAGACCAGGCTTTTCTTGCCTACCCCTGGGGTAGAGCAGCTGGGGGCTGCCGGGTTGGTCCCGCAGCGCTGCTCCGGACCAACCCCGCAGCACCCCAGCTGCTCTGCCCCAGGCGTCCTGATTCAGCCGCTGCTGGTCAGTTTCAGCAGTGGCTGAATCAGGACGCCTGGGGCAGAGCAGCTGGGGTGCTGCTGGGTTGCTCCAGTAGCGCCAAGGAGCCGCGCTACTGGAGCAACCCAGCAGCACCCCAGCTGCTCTGCCCCAGGCGTCCCCAAGTCAGCCGCTGCTGAAACTGACCAGCGGCTGACTACAGGAAGCCCGAGGCAGAGTTGCTCTGCCCCAGGCTTCCTGGAATCAGCCGCTGATCAGTTTCAGCAGCAGCTGACTTGGGGACGCCTGGGTTTCTTAAGTTGAATCTGTATGTAAGTCAGAACTGGCGTCCAGATTCAGCCGCGGTTGAAACTGATCAGTTTCAGCAGCGGATGACGCCAGTTTCGACTTACATATAGATTCAACTTAAGAACAAACCTACAGTCCCTATCTTGTACGTAACCCGGGGACTGCCTGTATCTGCAAAGAAGCTGAAAGATTGACTGAGGACTAATCCCTTGTCCCTCTCAATGACAGTTGAGGCATACTAGTGGAGCAGTGGGTTTAAAGCTTTAACAGCTGCCATCTCTTGATTTCTGCTCTGTTGTTGGAGGATTTCAGTTAGTGGGTCTTTGCCCATGAAAGCTTATGCTCCAACACTTTAGTTAGTCTATAAGGTGCCACAGGACTCCGCGCCGCTTTTATTCATTTAATATCTTTCCCAAACACAAATTAGCATAAAAAAACCATTTTGATGATAGTGTTAAAATCTCCCCCAAAGGAGATGTTTTTTGTAATGGTTCACAGCTGAAATAGCTTCTGTAAAGGGAAGCAGCATACACTGTGTGTGCACACAGACAGTCGGAATTTGCATATTGGTTTCAAGAGAGCCCAGTAACAGTTGAATGGTGTGAGGATCAGTGGTTGCCAGCTTGGCGTGTAATCCCGCCACCCTCTCGTGGGTGTTCTTTTGTTCTAGCCCAGATGCTAAGGTCTGCACTTGCTGAGCATGAAAGTTAATGGCGGGTTTTTTCTTTATAAACAGAGAAGTTGAATATCAAATTTGTTCCTGCTGAGGCGAGGACTGGCCTGCTGACAGCAGAAGAGGCCAGAAATATCAACAAACTCCATGAGGAAAACAGACAGTTTTTGTGTATACCAAGAAGGTAAGATCTGACTTGGGGCAATACTGCGGTGTCTCCTCAGTGGAGTCTACTGGCATTTCCAACACAAGTTTCCTTTTATGGAGAGTGTGACGGCACATTGGGGTTTCCCCGTCTCCTGCACCCCTGTAGTGGCACAAAAAGACTCCACCGGCCAGTAGAATAGAGGGAGTTTATTGCTTCTCCAGGGTACAGCACAGCACAGATGTCATCTGGTTACAGGGCAGGCTTAGGATGTCTCAGCCCCCCTGGAGATGGGGGAGACTGGGCCCCTAAATCCCAGCCCGTTGCCTAGGCTGTCTCCTCCATGATCCCAGACAGAAATAAAAACCGTCCCTTCCAGCCCTGCCCCCCAGCCAGGGCTGCAGTCCGCCTTCCTTTGTTCCTCTCCCTGGGAGGTAACTGGTCGGACAGGTTACCTCCCTGTCCCATCAGCTACTCTGGTCACCCACAGCCCAAGCCTAGCAACCAGCAAGGTACCCGCACTACGTCACAGAGAGGCACAGTTCATTCATTATCCTTTGGCACATTTATTCTAACATTTGCACCTAACTGATGTTTTGTCCTGTTGCCAGAATCTTTGACCTGAAGGTATCAGTTATGTCCTGGAAAACATGCACCTCATGATGTCCGTTGGGCAGCAGTGCACTGTAAAGTATCAGTGGGGTAGCCGTGTTAGTCTGAATCTGCAAAAGCGGCGAGGAGTCCTGTGACATGCATGTGACGAAGTGGGTCTTTGCCCATGGAAGCTTATGCTCCAGCACTTCGGTTAGTCTCTAAGGTGCCACAGGACTCCTTGCCGCTAGTGCACTGTAAGTGTGACATACCAGAGCTGGGATTGGTGCCGGAGCACAGAGGCCCATCAGAGCACTTAGTGTGCCTTTTTCAAATAATGTCAGGCACCGGACAGCTCACAACTCCAGACGCCCTTTGAGAGTGTCCGCACTGGAGCCGGAAGCTGTAACTTCCAGCTCGGGTGGACATACGGTGCTAGCTTCAGTGAAGCTATTGTGCTAAAGTGAGTGGAGTAGCCGGGGCTGCACTGGTGGGATGGTCTCACTGCCCAAGTACAACTGAGCATCACGGGAATTCACTTTCCAGATAATTGAACAGAATATAAAAGGAGTTTTAATGCTGAGAGAGATGCAGGGACTGATTCTAGTCAGAAGTCAAGCCTCCTTTAAAGAGGACTGTTAGTCTCAGCCACTCTATTTGAGACCAGCCAGATAGAAGAGCCTCTTAAACTCAAAAAGATCTAGAGCGAGAGATGACTCTCACGTGCTTAAATATCTTAAGCCTCACAGCGGAGGGAACTGGCTTTTTGCGTGAGAGATAATAAAGTAGCATGAAATGAATTCTTCTGTTTAATACACTCGTCCCTTTTTGAAATATATAAGGAGAACAAAATGGCACTTAAGTCTGCTAAAATACTTACCTGTACATAAGAACAACCACCAATAAAAGGCCTCTTAACTGTCCAGAGCAAGTGTTCTTTCTGATCTTTGTTTTCTGCTAAAATACTTACCTGTACATAAGAACAACCACCAATAAAAGGCCTCTTAACTGTCCAGAGCAAGTGTTCTTTCTGATCTTTGTTTTCTGTTCTATCTGTCCAATAAAAGATTCTCAAATGCTGTTCCATTTCTTTCAATACGTGATCATTCTAGACCTTACTGGGATAGGAGAACCAGCGCTGAGAACTTACAGCAAGCAGAGAGAGAGAGCTTTCTGCAGTGGAGACGACAGCTTGCTCGGTGAGTGTGCTACTTGTGCTTAACACAGCCAATGAGATTTGGGGAAGAGTGAGTAGAACCCTAGGGACACAGGGATCATGTCTCTTGCTCCCGGTAAATGCAAGAAAAACCCCTTATGATTTTGGCCCATCCTTGTGGTGAGCTTCCGAAAAGTACCACTGTGTGTGCTGGTCATTATGAAGTTAAGAGTTCGGACCATGTGTCCTAGAATCCTAGTGGCTGGGAGTTCGCAAAGTGGTAGTGTCCAGCCCCATGCTTTGGGGCAGGACCAAGCAAACCTGTAACTCATGTTTACATGCTTTGCCAAAAAGGAGGCTAATTTAGAGTCCCCTCAGCTGAGGCGTGATGTCTTATCCACAGCCTTTTCGAGGAGCTTGTGTCTCCAGAGAATGCCAGTGCCACTTCTGGTTTCTACAGGAAAGTGCTGCTCAAGTGAGCATAGCACCATGGGAGCCGAGTGCCCTCTGGCCCAGACATTAAGATACCAGAAATGGCCCCAAATGCATGTTTTCCACATGCCAACGAGCTGTGTAGCTCCTGGGTGTCAGGAGTAATAACTTGAATCTCTTCCAGTACCTTAGCTCTGATGAAATTGGTCGATCCCTCTGGGAGAGGTGGATGTGTTGTAATTCCAGAGACTTGGTGCTCTGTTTGCTGTCTAACATAATCAGCATGCAGGGTGTCCTCTCTGTTTCTCTCTAGGTTAGAGGAAGAACAGAAACTGATTTTGACCCCATTTGAACGCAATTTAGACTTTTGGCGCCAGCTCTGGAGAGTCATTGAAAGAAGGTAACGTTTGTCAGTTTCTGTGTCGAGGAGCATAGAAATCATGACATTAAAAGTTAGATGATTTTATTCACATATTGCTAGTGATTTCCTGCATTCCCACTTCATAATCTTAAGTGGCTAATGTGGACTCTTTGTAATTATGAAGCCTCAGACCTAAAATGCTCGTCTGTGCTGAAGACACATCCAGGATTTCATTAGCGTCCTCACTCTGGAACGTGATCGATAAGCAGATAGCCTATGCTGCATTTGCAGGCAACTCCGCCTTCGGATATATTGAACTTCCACGCGGCATAAAATGTGAAATAGTCCTAGTTTGCAGTCTGAAGTCAGTGGCTTGTCTTTGAAGTCACATCAGTGCATTTGAAAGCCCCACCCATAAATGCCTAAATATGCACCATATGGACTTGGAAATCTGACTTGAGGTTCCTGTTTTTTAATATCTTGGCCTGTGTGTGTTTAAAAAACAGGAACAATGTGATTGGGCGCATGTTGAAGGCCCAGTGAAGTTTCATTGTGAGCACTGCCTGGATTTTGTTTTGAAGTGACAAAGATTTTCTGTAACCGTCCACCTCAGACGTGTGCTGCTTAGCTCGCTGCACAAGCGCACCCACTGATCTCAGCAGCAGCGCTGGCCCTTTTTCGGTGGATTCCCTTCTAGGCTGCCCTTCCAAATCTTCTGTCAGCTTGACCCACCACCTCTGCCCCACCCACATGGTCATTCCATGCACCGGCCTGGCAGGCAGGGGATGATGTGTCCTGGGATAGGGGAGCCTTTGAAAGCCCAGGGGAGGTGGAGGGTGGGCTCCTGGTCTAGGGTCTCTTGCTGTTCAGAATAAGGTTATTGGGAGCATTAGTCCCAACTTGGCAAGCCAGGGAAAGGATCTTGCTGCTTGCTCTGCTTAGCTGGAACAGAAGAGCTAAGCCATCTGCCTGCTTAATCTCGCCGGGTATTTAATTTCATTAGTAATTAACTTGGAGATTGAATCTCTACTGATTCTTCTGAAATTGAAAAATACTTCACCAGCGAGGTCACAGTGTTTCATGAAGAGCCTCTTTATACTGTCTGTGTTGGGAGGGGCTTTGGTTGGGGAGTGCCCGGGCTGTCAGAAACATCCTCCTGTTGATGCACCCTTATGCCTGGCACCCCGGCGCCTTTCACACACTTCACACGGTGCTGGTCTGCACAAATCTGCCGGCTCTCTTTGGAGCTCATTTTTGTGGTCCAATCCTGGAACTCCTAGACGGGAGCAACCAGTCACACCATCCAGTGCATCTCCCTGGCAAAAGAGGTTTTCTAGCTACTGGGCGTTTTCTAGAAGTGTTTGGTTCAGTCTAGTTCCAAAAGTCACCGCTTCTTTCTCCAGATTGTGCACCGCCCTAGTACCCTGCTGTCAGGGTGACAGTCAGCTTGATTCATTGTATCCCATCCCCACATGACACATTATATGATTCCTCTGCGTCTGATGTTCACTCCCTTCAGACATAGCTGGGAATGGTGGTTTTTCTCTGTGATGTGTAATGGACTCTTTCCACATCATTTTGTAACTATCTCTTGAGTCATGAAATTCCCCAGCAAAGAGTCTCAGTGATGAGGTTTAACCCACGTGCAGGCTCTCCCTGCAGCTCTGATCTTGCCGTCACGTTGTAGAGCCCTGTGTCATGTGGTTTGATTTATTTTAGATCCAAGGGAAACCAGGATATGCCAGGGCTACTGAACCACTTTCTGATTTATTGCAAGCTTTAAGCAGTTAATACAGTTTTTAAGTTTTACAACCCTTAATAACAATTACTATACAATTTAAACTTTAAATATTATAAATTCTAAAGCAATTAATACAGCGCAAAGCAATTACTATCAGATCTACTTTATACAATAACAAAGCCTAATCCACTTACACTTCACCCGTATGCTACCTACAGTGCCAGGCAGGGGGTCGTGGGTCGTGGGTCCGTCTCTTCCCACGCATTGGAACGCCGGTGTGAAGGGCCTAATCACTTCTAGTTACATTGAGCAGGACCTGTGGCTCAGTCCTGCCCATTCCCTCCCATCGATTTGTTCTTACTAAACCCAGTTTAGAGCAAAGCGAGACTTGGTCGTTCTAATACTATTTACCAATTGATGCATATTGTGCAGGACACGTCAAATGCCCAGTGCCCTAGCTGGATTACGTCCTGCTGCTCAGGGTGTTGCTGCTCTGTGCGCAGTTGACAGTTCTAGGCTGCGTCTGTACTTTTTGCTTATCAGAAACAGGTACCAGTACAAGGCCGCTTGTCCTGTGTTCTTGACGTGGTCTCGCGTACCAGGCTTAATCTGCATTGTTATGCAAAACCGTTCCTGACTCTCCCGCCCTGCCTGCGTGCTTTGGCGCACCAGACTTGAGACTGGCCAGAGATCCACGCGTTGGACAAGGCAGACATCACCACTTATTGCCAAGGCAGGGTAGGCAGGCTCCCCCTCCCCCTGCCAGTCGGTGGGTACCTGCGGCTGTGGATGCGAGTATCTGTGGCTCATTTTGCAGATACAGATGAGGCTGTGGATACCAATTGTGCGTGCGCACAAGGCTCTGCACACGGGGGGTTGGGGGTGGGGGTGCTCCTCTTCTGCTGGCTCACCAGAGTGCTCTGCTGGGATCCAGACACCAAACCCTTGTAAGCTCCCCTGGTCCCTGCAGATGCTGGGGCACTGACATGGTCTGGGGGACGCAGACACGGGGAACGTTAAGTAGGATGCAAAGGTGATTTTTTTTCCTCTGGATTTGCATTGGTGCAGCTGCTGCTGGAATCCTGGGTCCAGTTCTGGTGCTCAGAATTCGAGCAGGACGTTGATAAATTGAAGAGGGTGAGAGAAGAGCCGTAAAACAATTAAAAAGATTAAAAACCTGACTCGAGTTCTAGACTCAAAGGGCTCGGTCTCTTTAGCCTCGCAAGGAGAAGATTGAGCAGTGAGTTGACTAGAGAGCAGAAGCACCTACATGAAATGGGCTCTTCAGCCTATCAGAGAAAGGTCTCGTGCACGCCAGTGGCTGGACTTGGAAGCCAGACAAATTCAGACTAGAAATAAGGTTCACACTGTTAGCAGTGACAGTAAAGAACTATTAGAATAGGTCACCAAGATCGCGCTGGATTCCGGCACTGGCCAGTGTAAATCCGGACTGGGTGTGTTCTGTCCTGCCCTGTACAGGAACTCAGAGTGGACCACCACAACGGTCCCTTCTAGCCTTGGAATCTAGGAACCCCGGGGTTCAGCAATCTCCTAGTAACCACTTCCTAATCCCAAGCAGAATTCCTCAGTGGCACCGGCACGTCCCGCAGCAGGGATTAGAATGTCTGCTCCTGGAGGTTTTAACTCGATCCGCGCTGTTGGGTTGCGAGAAGGGAGAACTGGATACCTGTGGGCGCTCTGATGGAAACGGGATTCCCATTGAACGGGGCAGTGGGTCCTGCTCATGCTCAGTAAGGTCACTGCTCGCTTGGAGACACTCTGGCATGGACAGTGCACGAAGGGACTTGGCGTTGGGACTCTGGGGATCTCCTGGGGCTTTCCCTTCCCCTCACGCAGTGCTTGGCAGCCATCCAGCTCATGCAGAGAGCGGGCAGCGGGCTGCTAGCAGACCCACAGTGAGGGGCAGGATTAGGGGGTTGGCAAGAATTACATGAATGAGTCCCAGCAAATCGCTCTGTGTCCCTCGGCAGGTGGCTCCAGGGGCAGCTCCTGCTCTTTCTCTTCTGAGTACAAAGGGGGCCCCGAGCGCGGTCCCTGGGGGCCTCGGTCTGCTGAAAGCCCCCTCTGTTTCCCCGTCCCCAGCACTTCTGCTACGGTGCGAGGGTGCGAGCAGCGGGAAAGGGACTAACGTGGGGAATTCAGGGTTGCTGTAAGGGAACGGCTGGCGTTTGGCTGGGGAACATTTCCAAAGGGTAGGTCGATGGGTGTGCTCGCCCAAGAGGGATGAGAACGCTCCCATCTCAGCGGCTCGTCTGGGAGACGCTGAGGTGCTGCTGACAATGGCAGCTCCGTGAGATGAGTCAGCGTGCGGTGGGGCCGTGGGGGGAAGGTGTGTGTTGGCGCTGGGGACATTCCAGCTCGTAGGTTGCCCTGAAGAGAAGCAGTAACCAGCCCGTGCTGGGCTCCTTTGTGCTGCCGAGGCAGCAGGCGCTGACCGTCCTTTTCCTTTGCAGCGACATTGTGGTTCAGATCGTAGATGCCAGGAACCCTCTCCTGTTCAGATGCCAGGATCTGGTGAGTTCAAAGGACATTTGCTGCATTTAAACGGCTGCCCTCGTCCCGGTCCTCCCTTTGCCAGTCTGTTAGTTTAGATCCAGTACAATTACACGGGTTGTCGAGCATGCAAGGGTGTGTGCATGTGACAGTCCTCTCAGCAGTGTGGAATCCAAAACCAGCGTAACACTGGGAATTACAGACACAGCAGCCATTTAACAGAAGCCTCTGCAGCAACAAAATGCCAAACTTGATCAATACTCCAAGGTCTGGAGCCCTGCTGTGCCGCACCTGGCTGGTAATAGGGGGTCTTTGTATTGCAGATATCCCCTTTGGCCTGGTCTCCACTTACCCCAGGATCCACGCTCCAGCAATGGATCTTCCGGGGTTCGATTTAGTGGGTCTAGTAAAGACCTGCTAAATTGAAGACTGAGGGCGCTGCCGTCACTCATTGTACTTGCTGTCCCAAGGAGCAAGGAAAGTCGATGGGAGGATTTCTCCCATTGACCTCCCACTCTGGGGCCACCCCAGAGAATCGATGCCCGGTACATCACCTGCAGGTACGCACTAGCTGGAATGGGTATCCTGCCTCAGTTTTCTCCACTGTAGAGCTGGCCTTTGTGCGTGCAGTTCCGTGACTGCCTTTGCAAACCAGGCACGCAGCTGGGGAGAGCCCTTTGCAGTGGAATTGTGGTGAGCCTACCTAACCGGCCTGATTTTCCTGTACTTGGTATTGGACTGCAGCGGTTCCCAATTCAGGATCCTGTCTGGTCCTTGTGTGCTCTGCAGGAATGCTACGTGAAGGAAATCAGCAGCGACAAAGAGAACGTCATTCTGATAAACAAGGCAGACCTGCTGAGCACGGAGCAGCGCCGGGCGTGGGCGCAGTTCTTTGAGAGAGAAGGCGTCACAGTGGTGTTCTGGTCAGCCCTGGCGGAAGGCGTGCGGCTGGGTGCTGCAGCTAAGGTAGCTCTCGTGGGGTGGGGGGAATTGTGTTTGCCTTGTTGCTGTGCTTGCTGTGTTGCTGTGTCACTGAACTCCGGAGAGAGGGACAATACCCTCTTCCTTGGGGAAGGGTGTGTGCCAGGTCCCACTCTAGAGCAGACTGTGGTCCCCACAGTGTGGTGCGCGAGTCGTCTCTGGGCAGAAATGGTTCAATTGGATTTTATTTCGTAGTCGGCTCCTCGGAGGATGCTATGAAACTGGGACCTGGCGTTATGAAAATCCGATAGTTGCTCTGCTTCAGGGTGTGCAGTGAGCGCACTGATACAGAGATGCTGAAGTGCAGAGCCTCGCCTCCAGCCCCAATACCACCTGGAGCCCGGGGTCCAGCAGCTGTCCAGTCTAAGCGAGCTCAGGCCACGGGGTGGGCAGGCTGGCTGTATAAGTCATGCTGTAGCTATAGCTGTATGGGGACAGATGGCTTGGAAAAGCTAGCTTCAAGAAGAACCAGCAGCGGGTGGGGGATGCAGGTGGCTGGTGTCTGGAAGGGGCTAGGCACTGAGAAAAGAACCGCTGCGGTTACCAAGTAGCATTGCAGCAGCAGGCGGAGCCGTGCAGGAAAGCTGTGTGCCGTGGCACGGTGCAGCCCTTCGGCTCGCTTCGCACGGCTCCTGCAGCGCTCTAGACGAGGAGGCACTGAGCCACGGAAGGCAGGGACTGCGCTCCAAGCCCTCGGGCTGCGGACTCGGGAGTGTTGCTTGGCTTGCTGACGGCCCGCAGCAGCCGTGTGACGTGCAGACGGGGGTGTCTCTGGGGGGGGGTGTGGGGCAGTGATGACTGCCCCCCAGCAGCGCTGCTGGTGACGTTCAGCCTTTTCTCTGCTGCTTCATGGGACTCCCGTTCCCGCCAGGGACTAGACATGGAGGCGGCTGCGGAGGCGGCGAGCGGCTCTGAGGATGGCAGGTCCAGCGAGGAGGAGGAGGAGGACGGGGCCCTGCAGAGCCTGGGTAACGCGCCGGACAGCAGCGTCCTGGGCAGCGCCGATGAGAGTGAGGCCTACGAGGACTGTGAGGAGGAGGCGTGGCAGACCTGTTCTGAAGATGGCAGTGAAGAAGGAGGAAATCCCACTGACCCAGGCTGCAGGGAAAGCAGGACGGCCGGGGCTTTAGCGCAGTGCCCTGCGCCCTTGCAGAGCAGGCCCGTCTGTAACTTCAGCCACCTGGTTCAGAGACACGAGCTGCTGCAGCTCTTCAGGACGATGCACGCTGGGAAGAAGGTGAAGGAGGGAGAGGTCACGGTAGGGCTGGTAAGTCAGTGCTTGTACTTACAACAAACTGGCACGGTCCGAGCGCCTTGCAGCATGAAACATGCTTGTCCAGATGCCCTAGGGGCACGCGCCGGGCAGGTGAAGTCAGCGAGAGCTGGGGGGTGGCTTCGCTTGACGCGCTCTCTGCGGTACAACCCTCAGATGGTGCTTGGCTGGCTAGCCAGCCCCAGGGCCAGACCCCTACAAGTCGCTCAGTGCTGACCTGGGATGATCATGTTGTCGTTCCGCTTCCTTCCTTCCAGGTGGGTTACCCCAACGTCGGCAAGAGTTCCACGATCAACACAATCCTTGGGAACAAGAAAGTGTCGGTCTCTGCCACCCCGGGGCACACAAAACACTTCCAGGTATCTCGGGGCGCTGGCTGAATGGCCACGTGGCAGACGCCAGGAGCTCGGATCTCTGACGGGAAAGCCCGTGTTGTTTGGCCTGTGCCGTGGCTTAGGAGGGGCTGAGCTTGCTGGCTGGCAGGGCTCTCCGAGTGTTGTGGTGCCGCTGCTTTCCATGTTCCCTGGCAATGTGGGGCTTGGCCGTCCCCTGCCCACCAGTGCCTGGCAAGGAGGGGCCCTCAGTCACAGTTGGGTTTGCTGGGTTCCTGAAGGCCAGGAAGCCCCGTGCACAGCATCGAGAGCCGGAAGAGCACAGGCGTGTCTGTCGCTTGCCCCCTGCTTTGGGATAGTAGAATCTTTCCAGCCGCCACGGAAAAGCCTGCAGCGCTGCCGCTCTTCCTTTCCCGGGGGGCCTCGGGCATGAAGCTGGGGTCTTGTGACTTTCTATTCTTCCTCCGTGATCAACAGAGCAAGCGCCGCCCGGCCATCCCCGTGCCACTGTGGTGTTGGGGAGCTTTTGCCCGGATCTTCGCCTCCCTCCTGACTTTCCGGCTGTGATTTTCTGCCTTGCATTCCCGTTCCTCTCCCGGGACACACGTCCAAGCGTCCTCTTCTTTTGTGCTCCTTGCAGACGCTGTATGTGGAGCCTGGCCTGTGTCTCTGTGATTGTCCCGGGCTGGTGATGCCGTCCTTCGTCTCTACCAAGGCAGAGATGGTCTGCTGCGGAGTCCTGCCGATAGACCAGATGCGGGACCATGTTCCTCCCATCTCTCTAATATCCTTTGCTTGAGCTTGGGCAGTGAACATGCACCTGAGTTTTGGCGTGTGGGAGCAGCTGGGTGTGAGCAGTGCTGTGTGCTAGCGGGGTCTGAGGCTGTCTGGCCATGGGTAGTGCCTCAGGGGCATTGCCTGAGGGATGAAATAGACCCGTGTGTCTCTCCTGCTTTCGTTCCTTTAAGGCAGGCCTCCGTGTGGAGGCTCATATGTGGCAGCCTCTGTCATTCTTTGCTCTTAAAGCCAAGTGGTCTCCCTGTGTCCCAGCACTCAACGCACGGCTTCCTTCACTAGCTCACGTCTGCCAGCGCGTCCCGCGGCACGTTCTAGAAGGAACCTATGGAATAAATATCATAAGACCCAGAGAAGATGAAGAGCCAGATCGCCCACCAACCTCGGAAGATCTGCTCACCGCGTATGGAAGTGAGTGACCGTGCCTTGAAGGACTCGCAGGGCTGCATCGGTGTCAGCCGTGGGAACCCTTTGCCTGGCTGGCTCACCTCTGTGTGCTCGACTCCTGGGCAATTCTGCGCCAGAAAACTGCCCTGCGTTTTAAAGTTCGTCCTCTTGTCCAGTGAGTGGAACCACACGAGTTTCAGTTGGTCGGGTCACTTTTGTTTCAAAATACCCGTCAGCAAGTACGTGTGGAACAATCCAGACTACGAACACGTCCCCTGGGAGCAGAGGGTTAAAGAACCCCCCCCCCCCCCCCCCCCCCCACAGCCCAACTCCTGCTTCTCTGTTATGCTTTTGTTGGGGGCCTCGGTACGTGAGTGTCACATGGACCTGCTGGGCCCGTCCTGGGGCAAAACGCGCCCCTCTGATTTCAGACACCCCCCCTTCCCCCCCAGCCCAGGGATCCAAAGGGAGAAACAGTCTGACACCGAGTCCCAGACTTGCATGGAATTTCCTGCACGGAAACCCGCAGCCTCCCAGCGTCCCTTTCCTTTGGCACTGCCCAGGGTTTGTGGCTGGAGAGCCGAGCTCTGCTGCGTCCAGCAGCCCCTGCAGGCAGCTAGCAGCTCTGCGGCGAACGACGCACTGCACGGGCCCCCGAGCGTGTTCTGCTCCCAAGGCTGCTTCCTGCGGATGAAGTAACCCCAGTGGAGGGCCTGTGCGTTCAGCAGCCCCGGCTGAATGGGTCCTGCCAATGGTCCGGAGCAGGGAAGTCGGTTTGGGACGCTCCTCCTGGGAGGTGCCTGATGCCAGACTTCCTTGAGTCACTCGGTGCCAAGTGGTACCGCTGCTGTCCCCCTGCTCTCGGCGCTCGGCGCGCGCGGTCTGGCGGGGGCCGCCCCCCCTTGCGCTCGGCGCGCGCGGTCTGGCGGGGGCCGCCCCCCTTGCTCTCAGCGCGGCGCGCGCGGTCTGGCAGGGGCCGCCCCCCTGCTCTCGGCGCTTGGCGCGCACTGTCTGGCGGGGGCCGCCCCCCTTGCTCTCAGCGCGCGTGGTCTGGCGGGGGCTGCCCCCCTTGCTCTCGGCGCGCGTGGTCTGGCGGGGGCTGCCCCCCTTGCTCTCGGCGCGCGTGGTCTGGCGGGGGCCGCCCCCCTGCTCTCGGCGCGCGCGGTCTGGCGGGGGCCGCCCCCCTGCTCTCGGCGCGCGTGGTCTGGCGGGGGCCGCCCCCCTGCTCTCGGCGCGCGTGGTCTGGCGGGGGCTGCCCCCCTGCTCTCGGCGCTCGGCGCGCGCGGTCTGGCGGGGGCCGCCCCCCTGCTCTCGGCGCTCGGCGCGCGCGGTCTGGCGGGGGCCGCCCCCCTGCTCTCGGCGCGCGTGGTCTGGCGGGGGCCGCCCCCCTGCTCTCGGCGCGCGCGGTCTGGCGGGGGCCGCCCCCCTGCTTTCGGCGCTCGGCGCGCGCGGTCTGGCGGGGGCCGCCCCCCTGCTCTCGGCGCGCGCGGTCTGGCGGGGGCCGCCCCCCTGCTCTCGGCGCGCGCGGTCTGGCGGGGGCCGCCCCCCTGCTTTCGGCGCTCGGCGCGCGCGGTCTGGCGGGGGCCGCCCCCCTGCTCTCGGCGCGCGTGGTCTGGCGGGGGCCGCCCCCCTGCTCTCGGCGCTCGCGGTCTGGCGGGGGCCGCCCCCCTGCTTTCGGCGCTCGGCACGCGCGGTCTGGCGGGGGCCGCCCCCCTGCTTTCGGCGCTCGGCGCGCGCGGTCTGGCGGGGGCCGCCCCCCTGCTTTCGGCGCTCGGCGCGCGCGGTCTGGCGGGGGCCGCCCCCCTGCTTTCGGCGCTCGGCGCGCGCGGTCTGGCGGGAGCCGCCCCCCTGCTCTCGGCGCGCATGGTCTGGCGGGGGCCGCCCCCCTGCTTTCGGCGCTCGGTGCGCGTGGTCTGGCGGGGGCCGCCCCCCTGCTTTCGGCACTCGGCGCGCGTGGTCTGGCGGGGGCCGCCCCCCTGCTCTCGGCGCGCATGGTCTGGCGGGGGCCGCCCCCCTGCTTTCGGCGCTCGGCGCGCGCGGTCTGGCGGGGGCCGCCCCCCTGCTCTCGGCGCGTGTGGTCTGGCGGGGGCCGCCCCCCTGCTTTCGGCGTTCGGCGCGCGCGGTCTGGCGGGGGCCGCCCCCCTGCTTTCGGCGCTCGGCGCGCACGGTCTGGCGGGGGTCGCCCCCCTGCTCTCGGCGCGGCGCGCGCTTTCTAGAGGGTGCTGCTGAGCGCGCGCTCTGGCAGATGCTGCCCCTCCTGCTCTCTGGCGGGTGCTGCTGTGCTCTCCGCGTGGCGCGCGCTCTCTGGCGAGTGCAGTCTTCTCTGCCCCGCAGGGATTGGGATCGGGGGTTGTCAAATCCCGTCATGCCCTTCCGACCACAATGGACTAGATGCCCCTCGCAGTCAGCAGCAGTCCCCGCACCTGGGGGCAGCCTTCAGCTCGCGTTCCCCACGGCACCCGGCGTCACAGTGCGATCTGGAGCGGCTTGGGGCTTCCCCTGCAGAGCAAGGCCTGCGCTAGAGCTGTGTGTGCTGCATAGCTGGTGGTCTCTGCCCTAGGTCGACTGTTCCGAGAGCCTGCGCCACCATGACTGAATTGTAACCTTCTGCCTCCCTCCCAGGCATGAGAGGGTTCATGACAGCCCATGGGCAGCCAGACCAGCCAAGATCCGCTCGCTACGTGCTGAAAGATTACGTCAGCGTAAGTTCTCACTGCCCTGCTGAGCTGCTCCGCCCATGCAGGGAGGTGCTGCGTCCGCCACGCTTGCTGTTTGAGCCAGAGGGACTAGGAGAGGAACGGGCCCTGCCCGGCCTGGGGGGATGGCAGCCAGCAGCGACCTAGGCCGCCAGGCTCGCCGAGCAGGAAAGTGGATCTCTAAAGCACACGCACATAGTTAGACAGAGCACTCCCCTTGCTTAGTGGGCCAGGCACTAGCCACCTTCTGACCGCCGCGCCCCAACCGTGACCACAGCGCTCCTTCGCACTGTTCCAGTCCCCCTCGCTGCACGATCCCAGGGAGCCTGCCTGCCTTCCCCTGCTGGCACACTTGGGAGCTCTGTTCTGTGCCCATGTGGCAGCCGGGCAAAGGGAAGTGTGCATAAGGGACTTGCCAAGCGTTCGAGCGAGTCTCTGGAAGAGTCGGGGAGTCCCGGCAGCCTGCTGCTTCTCGCCACTAGCCGTAGGTTTGCGCTCCACGTTGCAGTCACCCTGGCCCTCCCAGGGACTGGCTGGGAGGTTTGTGCCATGAGCATGAAAGCTGGCTTTGTTTTTTACAGGGTAAGCTGCTGTATTGCCATCCTCCTCCTGGCATTGACCCAGGAGCCTTCCAGCACCAGCATGACCGATACGCCCCACACAGAGCTACGCAGGCCAAGGCCGAAAGGAATCAGAAAGCAAAACAGATTGAAAATGTGGTGGACAAAACATTTTTCCAGCAGGTGAGTTCTGGAGTCGTTGCCTTACAGGCACGCGTGCTAGTAGCAAAGGGTCTGGCTACACTGCCGCCCTACTTCGAACTAGGGTGGCTAATGTCGGCATTCGAACTTGCAAATGAATCCTGGCATTTAAATATCCCGGGCTTCATTTGCATGTTCCCGGGCGCCGCCATTTTTAAATGCCCATAGTTCGAACTCCCTGCCCGCGGCTACACGCGGCACGGACTAGGTAGTTGGAATTAAAGCTTCTAATTCGAACTACCGTTAAACCTCCTTGCAGGAGGAATAATTTGCAAGTTCGAATTAGGAGCTTTAATTCGAGCTACCTAGTCCCTGCTGCATGTAGCCACGGGCAGGTAGTTCGAACTAAGGGACATTTAAAAATGGCGGTGCCAGGGAACATGCAAATGAAGTCTGGGATATTTAAATCCTGGGCTTCGTTTGCAAGTTCGAATGCCTCCATTCCCCCCAGTTCGAAGTAGGGCGGCAGTGTAGCCAGACCCACAGGCTGCGCATCTTTAGACTGTAACCAAGGAGGAAGTTACCAGCAGCTGCTGAAGTGGGACAGCTGTAAATCAGCAGGCGTCCAAGAACCTTCCAACGCGTGGGAAGGAGCAGTGAGGGCCGGGAGTGCTGCCTTTCAGTCTCTTGCTACTTTGGAGGTGGCGCTTCGAGGGGTGCACCCCTGCCAGTGTGGAGCGCCGCTGGAGTAGCAATGCCCGTGGGGCAGCACGTGTGGTCCTCCCACCTCGCACCTCGAGCCAGGTCTGTGTGGGCAGTGTAATCCAGCTGCCCTTGCTCCGTTCCTCCTCGGCCTCAGGTCTGGGATCCGGAGCCGCCGCCACAGAAGTGTTTCTCGCATTCCTCTCCATGGCTTAGCTCTGCCTTTGTTTCTTTCTGGCCCCTGATTAAAAACCTGCTGCTTCCCACCTCCTTTCCCGGCTGTTCTTTAGCTCAGCATAGCTTCCTTTTCTATCCCCTCCCGGCTGGGACACGCTCCCTTCTGGGCGCTGTGCCGGGATGCCCCTTGCCATGGACTGTCCCTGCCACTGATGGTCACTCCTGGTCCACGTGCTGCCTTGGTGAGGGACGTGTCTCTCAGAAGCGAACCCGCTGCCTCGTTAAAGGCTTGGCCCTTTCTATGTGGGGGTCACCACCAGCACGGTTGTAAGCCAACCCTCATTGCTGCGCACCACCGAGAGAGAATCCACCCTGTCCTGCCCAGGTGAAAGAAATGGGCCACTGGCAATCCTCCAAGGAGCCACCTCGGAGAAAGGCGTCCCCACGCGGTCCATAGCCTCAGCTCCCGTGACCATCTGAGCGCCTCCAGCACCATGGCCCCTACACGGGCAGGGCCACAGACAACCACTGTCCGTCTGCACCGAGAAGGGCTCAACCAGGATTTCAGAATCGGTACCACCTGCTTCAACAAGAACAACATGGAGTGCTCATTCACCGAGCAAGCCCTCAACGGTGGGACCCTCGGTTCCATCTGCTGGCTGCTGGAGAGACTGCGCTGCACCGTCATCACCAGCAGTGCCCCCAAGCTCTACAACTCGCTGGTGACAATGATGCTCTGCTGGTACCACAGGAGTCTAGGGCCCAACAACCGGGAGAGCCTCTGGCATCCCAGAGTTGTCGCTTCCCATGCTGACCTGTCTGCGCCTCCTGCCTGTTCCCCGGAGAACCCCTCTCTCCTTCGCCACCGTCTCTGGAGAGGAGGCCGGAGGGTCCCCGTGCTCCATGCAGGCCCACAGAGCATCCTCCGCTGGAGAGCAGGAGTGAGCCAGTGCCTGGGCTAGTCCCCCCACGTGAGCCCTTTGCCCAACACGAGCAGAGCACAGACAAGCGAGAGCTCCGCCTCCTCCGCCTCTAGGCCACCGGAGAGAGAGCAGAACGTGCTAGAGGCACAGGTGGCTTCTCCACCTTACTTCTTGCCCCCCAATGACGAGGTCGTCACGCCGCCACCTCCACCGTCGGCAGGCGACTTTACCGATTCCAGGGGCTGCTCCGCGGGCCCGCGGGAGGAAGTCGGGCCACACCTTGCAAGCCTCCAAAGACAGCACAGGCAGCCTTTGGGCAGCCCTCCAGGAGAGTCCAGTGCCGCCCGGCTGATCAGCAGAGCGCCCACAGCTGGCAGCCCGTGTCGCTGGGCGGTGCACATCGGCACATGTCTCCGTACACACAACAAAATGTGTTCTGCATCTGCATGGAAAAAATGAGGGAACCTTGCTCCTGATCACCCAGGCCTGGCTGGGCCCTGGCAGGGTGATCCAGCGGACCCAAGAGTCCATCGCTCCCACCTGCAAGTGAGTGGTTAAAAAACATTCGGCCCCTGCTAACGACACGCGGTTTCTTTTCACACCTGGCTTCAGCACAGGGGAGGTTCCCAGTTAGGCCCAAAGGGAGCTGCCCGTGTGCTGGGCGTTGCACTTAGCCTAGCACAGCAATCCCAACATGCCCCTAGGCCAGACCTGGGCAAAACACCCTCTGTGGGCCGAATCTGTCCCCCAAGCCTCCAGATCCGGCCCCCAAACTCTCTCCCTGCCCCCCCTCCCCGCTGAGAAATGCAGCCCTTGTGGGGCTGTTTGAACAGCTGTGAGCCTGGGAGAGAGAGGAGAGGGCTGCCCCCGCCCCCAGCACAATCCCATTGGCTGGTTTCCAGCCATTGGCAGCTGCCTGTGGTCAACATGGGCAGCACCCTCCTCCCCCCTCCCTCAGGCTTGTAGCTGCTCAAAAATCACGTGACCCCTGCAGCCAGTGCCAGGGAGGGCAGGCAGGCAGTCTGCTTTAGAAGGCTGCTGGCTGGAGTCAAGCAGGTAAGTCTCCCAGCCAGAGCCTGCCTCTGGCACCCCAGCCCTCTGCCCCCTACCCCACATAACTCGAACCCTCTGCTGCCATATTCCCTCCCAGATCCTGCACCCAACCCCCTGCCCCAGGTCACAACCCAACCCTCTGCCCCCCCCGCCCTTCTGCATCCATATTCCCTCCCAGATCCTGCATCCAACCCAACCCCGTGCCCTCTGTGTCCCCCCCCCGCCCTTCTGCATCCATATCCCCTCCCAGATCCTGCACCCAGTCCCCTGACCCAGGTCACAACTCCCTCCCAGACCCTGCACCCTCCCCTGCACCTCAGTCCCTTACTGCAAGCTCCTCCTGCACCCAACCTCCCTCTCAGACCCTGCTCCTCCTCCATTGATTCGAGTGTGGCCCTCGCCCACTTTCTCAATTCTTCAAATGGCCCCCCCATCAAAAGTTATTGCTCTCAGCAGCGCTGTGGCCTCTGGGCCTCTGCCCCTTGCACTGCTGGGCAGGAATTCTGGCTGCTCTGGCTGTGCTGTGCTGTGCTGCATGGCACTGCTGCCCCTTTGCAGCGATGGATGCTCTGGAGGGGCCTGCATGTGGCGCCAGACGTCATCTGCTGTCGTTTCTCGTTCCCTGGCTCTGGCTCACCGGTGTGCAAATGTGTGTTTTCCAGGAGAGCGTCCGGGCCCTGACGAGAGGTGTCCAGACCGTGATGGGTTACAAACCTGGCAGTGGGCCTGTGTCCCAGGCTGCGTCCGGCTCCGAGAATGTCCAAGGAAAGCCCTGGAAAAAGCACGGGAACCGGAACAAGAAGGAGAAGGTGCGCAGGGTCAGCAAGCACCTGGATGCCTAGCTGCCGCGTTGGCGCCGTGTGCTGGCGCCAGGCCGGAGACCCCAGTGTGTCCTGGACGTTCGGCACATGCTGACGCCGGCCGGACAGACCCGCATGGGACCACCCACAGCAGATCTGGCTGGGCTGAGACTGCCTGGAGCTAGCCCGTCCGCCTCTGCTCCTCGGTGTTTCTGCCCGCGGAGGAAGCAGCCCTCCAAGAACTCGCCACTGGTCTCTTCTGGAGCAGGTCGGGCCCAGCTCCCACACAGCCCGCTCTGGCGCCGCGGCGGGGACCCGGCAGCCGGTGAAGAAGTGGAAGGGTTGGCCCTTCCTGCATAAAGCTTGTCATGTTTGAGACACTTGCCCGTCTCCTTTCTCACCTGTCCGGTATATTCCGTCCGACACTGACGGGGGCTTGCCCTCCGCCTCCGGCCCCAGGGCTGGGGCCGCTGTGGGTGAGCCACTCCCTGCTAGCTGCTTGGGCGCTGCAGCATCCGCAGGCTTTGCCTCGGGAAACGCTTCTGCTAGCAGAGCTGGAGGTGCAGCGGGGCCTGGCCGTGCCGGGGGCGGGGAGGAGGGAATGCAGCTTTTACTTCCCTGCTGTCCCATTGACACTTCGCTGTGGTTCCCATTGGCCTCCTAAAGCCGTCCCTCTGCCTGGCGCCAGCTCGGCCACAGCGATCTGCGTTTGCCCTGCACGTGCAGGACGCTGCGTCTCCCGAGCAGGCGGGGAGCGATGGGAACGCCGCGATGGGAACCAGACCTGAGTCCGGGTGCTCGGGGAACTCGCCGGCCTTCTGGAACTCAGCGTGACTCCGGGGCAGAGCCAGCTGCTGCGGCATCGCCACCGCTGAGTCCCCAGGGTGCGCCTGAGGCCAGGCCAGGCCCGTTCCCTCTGCCAGGACTCTGGGCCAGTGACCTGAAGGCGGTGCCCTTGGTCTCTGAGCCATGGGGCAGGGCACTGGACATTCGATGGCTCTTCACCCCGAGGCTGCCATCCCAGCCTCGCTGGCTGCAGTGCCGGGAGTGTGGGGAACGGAGCCCTCGCCCTGGCGGGGTGGGAGCGCCTTTCCCTGTCTCGCTGGGGTCCGCACCCCGCTGCTCAGAAGTGGACACGAATCTGCCCCCACCCCTGGAGGCCCAGCCTGGGCCATGGCCGTTAGCGGGTGGAGGAGGGCAGTAGGCCAGGGCGTCCGTGTGCAGCTCGGCACATCGGGGCCGGGTGCTTGGCGGATTCATCTCGGGGCGGCGCTCCCACCGGCCCCTCCTCTTGCCTTAGCACTTGGTGTGGGGCTGGGAACGGCCCCAGGGCTCCGGTGGGGTAAACTGACGGGACCCAAGGGGTGGGCCGGTGCGCCAGGCCCTCCTGCGCCATGGGGCTCGGCTGACTAGCAAACCAGGTTCCACCCTGAGGCCTGCAGGGGAGCCCTGCGCCCCACTCAGCCCTGGGCGGAGGCAGGACAAGCACCCGGGCCCAGCCACGACCCCCGCTCCCCGGAAAGTGCCTGGCAGGGAGGGGTGCCCATTTTTCAGGGGACTCTGGCCACTAATCCGCCCCTGCAGGGGTCCACAGCTGGCCCCATCACTTCTCTCTGGGGGGCCCCAAGGGGGAGGAGATGGGGGCATGTGGGGCAGAGACTGAGGGGGCTCAGCAGCAGCGTAGGCTGGTAGGGCCCCTTCTGGAGCACCTGCATCCCTGCCAGCCGCGTGGTGGGCCCGCACCGGGCTGTACCGGTGGGAGCAGCAGTGCTCCACGCGGCCAGCGCCTCCTGCTCCAGAAGAGTCTGTTCTGGGCCGTGGCCTCGGCAGTAGAGCCAGGGAGCTGGGTGGATCGTGTTCTGCAGTGAGAGCTGAGGCCTGCTCCGTGCACGAGCCGCTGGCGCGTGTCTAGCTCGGCCACAGGCTCGCTGGGCTTGTCTCCACGCAGTGAAACCAGTTCCAACGCCCCCGTGCACCTCCCCTGCGCTCTGGAGCCAGCCCCGTCCGTTTCCACACGCGCAGGCGCCGGTTTAACCCGGGACAGACGCTCCCCTCGGGACAGAGCCCGCCGGGGGTTACGTGGGTGCAGCGGCTCAGCCGGGCCTTGGCTGCCACGGGACTCGCCCCGGAGAACGGTGAAACGTGGGCGCGGGATAAGAGGGGCCACGCGCCATGGAGAACCTGGGCGGGTTTGTTGTGTGCACGGGGCACTGGCTCAGTGCAAGGGGCCACCCCGCCCTGCCGGCGCTGGCAGCGCTCCCCGGGGGCAGGCTGGGCTCCTTTGCCAGGCCCTGAAGTGGCATCCAGGCGGCTGCCCTGCTGCAGTGCACGGACAGGCAGGTGCCTGCGGCCTGAGCCCGCGACAGGGACCCCAGGAGCCGCCCAGGGCAGAAGGCCGCGGGGAGCCCGGGAGGCAGGCGGCGGAGGCCAGCGCTGCATGAGTCCCACTGGCAATGCTGGGGCCAGACGGCTCCCCCCGGCCTGCCTGGCGCGTCCCTTTGCGGGGCCAGGCGTCGGGCGCCCCCGAGCTCTGGGGGTGGGGCTGTAGGAGCTGCACCCTCCACGTGCCGGAGGGGAGCAAACGGGCTTGTGTTGCTTGGCTCCAGAATGAGACTGCTCGGCACGGCTGTGCCATTGGCCAGCCCATCCGCACCCTGGGCGCTCCGGGGGCTGGGGGCAGGGGGCTGAGGACTGGCCCCTCAGCCAGGCAGGACGCCTGCCCCCCGGCTCCGTGCGGGCCTCTCCCTCCCCCTCCCCCAGGTTCTGAGTCCTGGCCCAGGCCTGGTCTCCCCGGTTCCCTGGCGCGGCAGGGGGAGCAGAGGGGCTTTGACAACCCCTGCCCTGGGCCAGCACCTGCCATTGCAGCCCTGTCGAGCTCTGTGGTGTGTCTGGGCTGCTGAGCACCCCCAGCTGGACCTGGCCCACGCTGCCGCGAACCCCAAGGCCTCCCCGAGGGGGGGAGAGGTGGCTGGTGAGTGCAGTGCGGTCCCTGCGCTCCTGGCAGCTAGGGGGCAATATTCCCACGTTCCAGACCGGCGCAGGCCTGGCTGCAGCGTGCGGAGTCAGACCAGAGCAGAGCAGCCTTTTCCTTTGCCTTGCTGGCGTCCTGGGCCCTGGCAGCCGCCCCGGGCTGCTGCGTCTGTGGAACCCTGGCCCGAGCGAAGGGACCGTGGCGCTGAGTCTCACGCCCCTTGGGAAGCCCTTTTCCTGCATGCGCTGCACGCCCTGGCTTGGGGGAGGGAGGTTCCGGACCGGCGCGGTGCTCTGCCCTGCTCGGGAGCTGCTGGCCAGCCTCCCCTCCGTGGCAAGGAAGAGAAGGGGCCAGGCTGGCTCGGAGGTGACGGCTGCTCTCGCCCAGCTCTTCTCTTGACCTTTGTTTTCCTTCTCAGCACGAGCGCTGGGAGGCAGCGAGCTCTGAGCAGGTTCCTGCTTGGTGCCGGGCCGCAGGGGGGAGGCCAGGGCCAGCACGAGTCTGCCCTGCTTCGTTCCGTCAGTGGGTGCCGCATTGCACCTGGAGGCCTTGTGGGTTACACGCGGGAGGCCCCACAAGGCCGCGGAGAGGCCGGCTTGCGCAGCAAGACCCAGCCACGCGGCAGGTAAAGAAACGGGCGTGCTTTGTCCTCAGGGTGGTCCGGGAGGGGTCTGCTCGCAGGCCATCTGGAGCGACTCCCCAGCCCGGAGCAGAGCTGCTCTGGATTTACCCTGTAGCGTCTCCCCGGGAGCTCAGCCCAGCGCTGCTGTAGGTCACAGAGCTCCTTACGGTCAAAGCGTCCAGGGAAGCGACTGTCCAGGAAGGAGACCTGCAGGAAGGGATCTGGGGGCCAGGGTGGACCACAAGCCACATCTGAGACGACAGTGTGACACATGCAAACAATGCAGATGCATGAGCAGGAGTGTTGTGAGCAAGACACAAGAAGTTGCTCTGCTCTGCGCCGATCAGGCCTCAGTTGGAGGCTTGTGTCCAGTTCTGGGCACCGCGTTTCAGGAAAGACGTGGAGGGTCCAGAGAAGAGCACCAAGGACGATGCAAGGTCGAGAGAACAGGAGCTAGGAGGGCAGACGGAACGAACTGGGCTGGTTTACTCTGGAAAGGGGCGGACTGAGAGGGCGCACGAGAGCAGCTTTCAAGTACCCAAAGGGCGTGACGAGGAGGGTGCAGGTGGGGTCTCATGGCTGCCAGGGCAGGTATTTGCCAGGCAGGGAGATTGGCCACGGGCGGCCGTTCCCCCCGGTCCCTGCAGCCTGGCCTGGCCACAGGAGTTAGCTCCGGGAAGCCCCTGGCCTGGGCTGGGCCGGCTGTGGCAAAGGGCCCTTCCTGCCCGTGTGTGGCGGTGACGCCACTCCGCTAACGGCATCCCCCGATCTGCATCACGAGCCGGGTTCAGATCAGCCGAGGCAAGGCAGGCGCTGCTGGTGCGCTGGCACAGGCGGCAAATCCCCACCGGAGTCGCAGCTCCTGGCATAAGGATGCTCTGCCGGGCTGGGGCCTTTTATCCCTCCTGTGCTGGCCAGGCTTCAGCCTGGGGTGGCTGGCTGGGAGCCCTTGGGGAGCCCCGCAGTGGGAGCAGGTTTGGAATCCCCCTTTCCTCGGTGCGGCAGGCTGCTCTGTCCCCTCGTGCACCCTCGTGCACCCGTGCCTTGGTGCTCTGGGCTCACGGCGCCCCCGTGCAGGTCACTGGGGCGTGAAACGCTGCTTGGTCGAGCCACAAGCCTCTGCCGCTGCTCAGAGCCGAGGCTGCCGGGAGCGCACTGGCGGCTGGACGCGTCTCCGGGCCACCCGTCGGCTGGGGCGGTTGTGGCACCCGCAGCCGGCGGGGAAAGCTGGCAGCCGTGCGGCGAGGCGGGCGTGCTGGGGCTGCGCCAGGGAGCTGCCGGGTTCCTAGTGCAGCGCCCAGCCGGAGGGTGGGCCCCGCCTGCCCGGGTGAGGAGGAGCCTGGGCCTGCGCTGGCCCAGGGGCCTGAGGGGCTGGAGCACAAGCCCAGGCAGGCATGGCGGGGAAAGGCCCCTCTGCCGCTTTCAGCTCCTAGCACAGGCTGGCCTGAGGGGCTGCTCCCGGGCAGCTTGCTCTGCCTAGGGCACGGGCTGCGGGGAGAAGTCTGTGGAGCCAGCGCCTGGCGTTGGGCTGCTCGCGGCCCCCGGCCTGCCCACCGCTGGGCAGCGACCCCCACAGCTGTTTGGGGAGGGGCAGGCTGGGCCCCGCGCTGGGCCAGATGGAGCCGCCCGCTGGAGATGAATTGCCTGGGGGCAGAGCTCAGAAACCCAGACAATGCGGAGGCTGGAGACCGGGGCAGAGGAAATTCTTCTGCTGTATTGCCTCTTCCCCTCCCGATAAGATGCACAATGCACGGCCGCGCCTCACACGGCCGCTCTGCCGTGGCCCCAGCAGCGAGGCTGGGGAGGCCCTGGCACGAGCTGCCCGCGCCCTGCTACCCGCGGGGGTGTTCGTGGTCTGTTACGGGCCCTGCCCGCACTGCCATGGGCCGAGGGCGCAGAGGGGCAGGGGAGCCGCAGGCGGCCGGTCTGGGAGAGCCAGGCTAGCGCTAGATCCCCCTTCCCGCCAGCGCGTGCCCCGTGGCCGTACGGCTTCTGGGAGGCAGGGACTTTGGAAGCTCAGCAAGAGGCTAACGAGACCCCCATGGGGACACCCGGCTCCTGCACCCACCCGAATCCTGCCGGCCTCTGGGCGCTTCCCTGACATGTCGCCGTGGGGCCTGGCCACCGTGAGCGTGATGGGTCTAGCGCTCCCTACGCTTCGGGGGACCCCACCCATCGAGCAATTGGCCTGGGCAGTGCTGGGCCTGGGTGGGAATAGGCAGGCCCGGGGGGAGCTGGATTGGGCGGGGGGGGGGGGGAGAATTGCACATTCTGCGTTTCATAGCTTCAGGGAGCACTAGACGGAGGGGGCAGAACCGCTCGCAAGGACCTACAAGGGTGCTCCAGGGAGGGGACAGTGTTCTCCGAGGGCAGCACAAGCAGCAAGGGGCTGAACCTGCAGCCAGGGAGGTTTGGGCTGGACGTCAGGAAAAGCGTCCTGCCTGCCGGGGGTTACACACGGACACGTTGCCTGGGGGCTGTGAGTCTCCGTCTCTGGGGATATTGAAGAGCAGGCTGGGCAGACGCCTGCCAGGGATGCTCTAGAGACCCTAGACGGTGCTGGGTCCAGCCGTGGGGCAGGGGGCTGGGTCCAGCCGTGGGGGCGGGGGCTGGGTCCAGCCGTGGGGGCGGGGGCTGGACTCGCTGCCTCTCAAGGTCCCTTCCAGTCCATGATTCTAGGGCTAGACCATCCAGTCAGACCTGCAGCGTCACCGACCGGCACAGTGGCCTGGCCCCAGCCGCTTGGGTTTGGCTCCCCCCCCCCCCCCCGCCAATGCTCTCGGGGTAGCTGCTGCCCCCGCACGGCCTGGCTCCTGGGCGGGATGGGACGGGCCGGGCAGGGCAGGAGGCTGTTAGCTGCCTGGGCACAGCCTGGCTCCTGGGCGGGATGGGCAGGGCAGGAGGCTGTTAGCTGCCTGGGCATGGCCTGGCTCCTGGGCGGGATGGGCAGGGCAGGAGGCTGTTAGCTGCCTGGGCCCGGCCTGGCTCCTGGGCGGGATGGGACGGGCAGGGCAGGAGGCTGTTAGATACCTGGGCACAGCCTGGCTCCTGGGCGGGATGGGACGGGCCGGGCAGGGCAGGAGGCTGTTAGCTGCCTGGGCACGGCCTGGCTCCTGGGCGGGATGGGACGGGCCGGGCAGGGCAGGAGTCTGTTAGCTGCCTGGGCATGGCCTGGCTCCTGGGCGGGATGGGATGGGCAGGGCAGGAGGCTGTTAGCTACCTGGGCACAGCCTGGCTCCTGGGCGGGATGGGACGGGCCGGGCAGGGCAGGAGGCTGTTAGCTGCCTGGGCACGGCCTGGCTCCTGGGCGGGATGAGACGGGCAGGGCAGGGCAGGAGGCTGTTAGCTACCTGGGCACGGCCTGGCTCCTGGGCGGGATGGGACGGGCCGGGCAGGGCAGGAGGCTGTTAGCTACTTGGGCCCGGCCTGGCTCCTGGGCGGGATGGGACGGGCAGGGCAGGAGGCTGTTAGCTACTTGGGCCCGGCCTGGCTCCTGGGCGGGATGGGACAGGCAGGGCAGGAGGCTGTTAGCTACTTGGGCCCGGCCTGGCTCCTGGGCGGGACGGGCAGGGCAGGGCAGGGCAGGAGGCTGTTAGCTGCCTGGGCACGGCCTGGCTCCTGGGTGGGATGGGACGGGCAGGGCAGGAGGCTGTTAGCTGCCTGGGCACGGCCTGGCTCCTGGGCGGGATGGGACAGGCAGGGCAGGAGGCTGTTAGCTGCCTGGGCACGGCCTGGCTCCTGGGCGGGATGGGACGGGCAGGGCAGGAGGCTGTTAGCTGCCTGGGCACGGCCTGGCTCCTGGGCGGGATGGGACGGGCAGGGCAGGAGGCTGTTAGCTGCCTGGGCACGGCCTGGCTCCTGGGCGGGATGGGACAGGCAGGGCAGGAGGCTGTTAGCTACTTGGGCCCGGCCTGGCTCCTGGGCGGGACGGGCAGGGCAGGGCAGGGCAGGGCAGGAGGCTGTTAGCTGCCTGGGCACGGCCTGGCTCCTGGGTGGGATGGGACGGGCAGGGCAGGAGGCTGTTAGCTGCTTGGGCATGGCCTGGCTCCGCAGCCGGCCGGGGCAGTCTGGCGGCGCTCTGCTGCCCGGCGGGCGGGGCTCTGCGTGGCCGTATACCCTGGCTGGTCCGGCGCCAGTGTTTGGTGGCCCGTAGTGGGGGTCAGAAGGGTTAGTGCCGCCTGGGCTCAGTGTGGCCGAGGGGCTGGGCGGTGGGGGGCAGAGCTGAGCAAGCGGCCAGAGGGCCACACGAGGGGCTGGAAACTGCAGGGCACCGTGAATGCTCATGAAATGGGGGCGAGGGCTCTGGCTGGGGGGCAGGGCCGGGACTGGGCGGGGGGTTATTTTGCTTTCGATTAGTTAAATGTGGCCCCGGGGGCTGTGGCCTGGCAGCGGGGAGGGGTCGGACCGCGCTCGGCGCTGTGGAAATGCCCCCTCCCTCCGCCTGGCCCGCAGCCCCGGCTCTGCCCGCCGGCCCCCGCTCTGTGGGGCGTGGGGCCCAGAGGCGGGGGAGGGGAGAGTCGCTGCGCCCTGTCCAAGGAGAGGCCGACCCTGCTTGCTGCAGCCAGGCTCTGAGCCGTGCGAGCGCCCGCCTGGGCCAGGCCTCTGCGGCGAGGCAGGAGCTGGCCCCGTGGCCCGGCATTAGTCAGTGGCACAGAGTGGCCCTTGGGCTGCGTCCTGGCGGCCAGCGGGCTTCGGGGAAGGGACGGCTTGTGCCTGCAGCCCTGCGTGGGCGGCTCGGCTCCAGGGAGCCGGGCTGCGCTTGGGTCGCCGGCAGGCGCGGAGCCCGGGCAGGAGCAGGACGGCTGGCCCTGCGCAGAGGGCCGTGTGCTGCCTCGGTGGCTGTGGCGAGCGCCGTGCTGGGGCTGCCCCATGCAGGGCGCTCACCCTCGCCTGCTGTGCTCTGTCCACCCAGCAAGTCCAGGGCGACGCCCCGGCTGCCCCAGGCTCGCCAGCTCAGACACACAGGCACCGCTGCCCACCGTGGCCCCATGGCACGTCCCACGCGCCCTCTCAGGCCCCGCTGCCTCGCCGCTGTCCCGTCGACGGGTGCTCTGCTGTGTGGCTGGAGGGTGAGTGGGATTCGCCCAGCCTGGCCCTGTCGGGTGTGTGCACGCGCCAGCACGGGCAGGGGACGCTAGCTCGGCAACCAGGGCCCACGGCAGCCCGGGCAAAGCCCCGCAGGCTTCCTTCTCCCTTGGCCTGTGACTCCTGCCAGGGCCCCCACCCTGCAGCTCGGCTGCAGCATCGTTCCCAGGCTGGAGCAGCCCCGGGCGAGGCAGGACAGTGGGGGCTGCTGGCCGAGAGGCGCACAGGCTGGCCCTGGCCCCAGCAGCCGAGGCTGCAGGAATGTTGCTCGGTGCCAGGGCTGCTGATACAATCTCCCGTGCAGAGGAGCTCCAGCCCCGCTCTCCTGCCGGCCACAGTGGCTCAGCACTTGCCGGCAGCGATAAGGGCTCGGCTGCCTGCGGCCCGGCCTCAGCGCAGACAATGTGGGGCGGCGAGCCCTGCCCGGCTCGGGGGCGCGTTGACCTCAGGCGGCCCCTCCGCCGGGTGGAACAATGGGGGTGATTACGGGCAAGCCCGTGCTGCTTCCAGCGGCAGCAATGCGACCTGGCGGCGTCCTGCTTTCCTCTCGGCGATAAGGCAGCACAGGCAGCACAATGCCCCTTCCTGCGCCCGCCGTGGCTCCCGAGCACGCACGGCAGGAGGGCGAGTGCTGGTCTCAGTGCGCTCTGGCAGCGGGCTGCAGCTTTTCATTGCTGCCGGGGGAGCGGCAGGGACCCTCCAGCCCAGCCCCTCGGCCAATCCGCAGCCAGTTCTAGAGCAAGGGAGCATGGCAAGGTGGCTCCGTGGCCTGGGCTGTGTGAGACCAGCCAGCAAAGCCGAGGGATTGGTTTGGCTCTGTGGCCAGGGCAGGGGACCAAGTCCCATCTCTGCCACTCGGCCTTTGTGGGTTGGACAATCATTTCACTGCCCGGTGCCTTAGTTTCCCCTCTTTGAAATGAAGGTGGAGCTACTTCCCTTCCTGCGTAATGCGCCTCGAGAGCCTTCGATGGATGTGCCAGGCGACAGCAGAGGCAGAGGACCCACGGAGCAGCTGGTGCAAGGGCGAACACGAGGATTTAACGGCCGGGGGGGGGCACCGTCTTGGAATATCCAAGCAACAACCCAGCCGCCCTCTTGGCTGCCCTTCCCCTGCCTCCCCCGAGGGCACTTTCCCGCCCTGGCGCCTTCGGGGGGAAATCAGGGCCCGCGCCGGGGGTTCTGGCTATTGAAGGGCTGCCTCGCTCGGCCCAGGGGCTGCCCTGCCGAGGGGCAGCGGGTGCTACCGCTGGAAGGTGCAGCCCTCAGCTGCTCGGGGAAGGGCACCAGCTACGCCCCACGTGGAGGCCTGGTTGTGGGGGGAGGGGTTTGATTGTGCTGGGGTCGCCCCACGAATAGTAGCCATGCTGCCGGGGTCAGTCGGGGGAGCAGGCTGTGGCTACACAGACATGCAGGGGTGACCTGCCGCCTGGGAATGGCAGGAAAGCGCCGGGAGGTGCCCCAGGCGGCAGGGCAGAGGCCACTGAGCTCTGGCCTGTGCCCGCGGGAGACGATCGTCCTCTGCTCAGCACTGGCACGGCCTCTCGGCCGGGGGCTGGGGCCAGGCTGTAGGATCTGCGGCTGCAGGGGCCGTGGGTTGGGAGTGTCCCGGGGCAGGCAGACACAGAGCAGGGCAGGAAACCGACGAGTCCTGGTCAGTGGAGACCCTGGGTCCCTTCTTGTCCTCCTGGAGCAGCTGGGGGCGCAAGTCCTCACCGAGGGCCCTGCCCCTCATGCGTTTGCCCAGGCTCCCTGGGGGCAGGAGGAGCCGAAGGTCTCACTCTAGCTCCTCTCCCCGAGGGACGTGGGAAGAAAGGCTCCTGGCCCAGGGGGGTTGGGAGCTGCCGGCAGAACGCTCAGCACAGCCCCCCCACTGGACAGGGACTGCCCCGCCCCCGCTGCCAGCACCTGCGTGTCCATTGGACAGGAGCTGGCCAATGGGAGCTGGGGCGGCCGTGCCTGTGGGGGGGAGCTGCTTGTGCACCCCACCCGGGAGTCAGGCCTGGGGCTGGCGGGATGCCAGGAGAGGCAGGAAGCTGCCTCAGCCCCCTGCTGTGTCTGACTGGGAGCTGCCAGAGCTAAGCCCACAGCCCAGCCCCCTGCCTTGAGCCCTGTCCCACGCCTCAGCCCTAATACCATCAGTGACCAGGCGGGGTCAGAGCCAAGGCCAGTGCCCGGGGCCCCGGGGGAGGGAACAGAACCGGGAATCACCAAGTGACCCCTCCCTTCCCAGGCTAGATCCACCATCCCTGCCCGGCCTGGCTAGGCGCCAGCGAGGGACCCACCCCCCAGGAACTTGGAGTTTGGGCCTTTGCACCGTCCCCTGGCCGAGCGTTCCCAGCCTGACTGAAGAAAGCCTTTGTTTTACATACGTGGAGCTGGGTCGGCTGCTAATGCCAGCGGCGTGAGGAGGAAATGACGTTTCCATCGCCCATGTTCCCACACCCACTCATGATTTCCAGACCTCTGACACCCTCCCCCCTTTAGCCATGTCTCTTCCGAGCGGAAAAGTCCCCGTCGTGTTCATCTCTCCTCGCGGAAGCCGTTCCTCACCCTCGTCATTCCTGCTGCCCTGCCCTGTGCCTGTTCCAGGCCCAGTGCGGCTGGGGTGACAGATCCGCTGCAGCATTCGGGGTGTGGGCGCCCCATGGCTTTGTGTAGCGGCAAGGTGATATGTTCTGCCTGCTCCGCTGTTCCTTTCCTAACGGTTCCCGTGCTCTGCCAGCTCTTAGCCGGCCGCCGCCCGCCGAGCACGTTTGCAGGGACCTCTCCACGGTGACGCCACGATCGCTCTCGGGAGCGGTGACAGCTGACTCGGCCCCAGCACTTTGTCTGAGCCGGCGGGGTGCTGTTCTGCCAGGGCATCACTTAGCATTGATCACTGACTCCCATCTGCCCGTGTGCTGCCCAGCCACCAGGTCTGCGGATCCCCGCCGGGCTCTTTGCTGGTGGCCTTGGCCTCAACTATTCCGAGCAACTTTGTGTCATTTGCAGATTTTGCCTCCTCTCCGTGAGCCCCTTTTCAAGATCATGGATGCCGAAGTCGAGCAGCCCTGGTGCCCGTGCAGATGGCTCTTCCCCCAGCTGTTAAGCGCGGTGCCCAGCAATGTTTGCAGGATCATCTAAGGATCCTTCAGTCACTTGACTGACAACCGGTCCCTGCCCCAAAGGCAAGGCTGGGAGCGCCTGAGCTCTGTTGCAGTGAAGCGCTGCCGCTGGGCTAGGCCATGTGCTTTAAGCAGACTCCAGTATGAAATCCTGGGGTTCAAACTTCCAGGGGGTACAGACCCTCCTAGGCCCCCTTAATGGGCATCCATTGCAGAGCGCCCCAGTGCCTGGCTGGCACCACGACGAATCTCAGCCCTTGTGCAGAAAAATGGCCTTTCCAGCCTTGGTGCTTGTGGAGAAGGCAGGCCGAGGTGATCGAGTGCAGCCAAAGGCCAGGGAAAGAGACAGCCTCTGCTTGCTTAGTTCATGGTCCTGACGCCAGTGTCCTGACATTGGAGCCGGGGGAAGCCTGGCTGTCATCTGCGCCAGGTACTTCTGAGGTGTGTGCCACCTCTCTCCCCACCCCCTCGCTGCTCTGTCCTCGCCAGCGAGCTCCCCCCGGGGGAGGCGCTGCTGAGCCTCCGCCTCGCTCGGCACGTCCGGCGGCAAGCCTGAGTGGGTCCCTAAGGCCAGGCTGGGCCTGGACAGCTGTGGAGGGACGGTAGTCCCTGCGAGTCCCCTCAGCAAGGCCTGCCAAAGGGGGCAGAGGTGTTAGCCAGCCGCCCCTCCCAGTGCGTCTGGAGCTGGGGGGTGGAGGCACGAGGAGGGGAGGCGACTTGTGCCAGGTCATGGAGAGGGAGAGACCCCAAGAGTCCAGCCTCCTGTGTCCCTGGCCCTGCTGCGGAGCCGCCCACAGCCTCAGGGCACCGAGTTGGGGCCAGATCACTGCTCTGCGTCGCGCGGGCACAACACAGCCATTAGCCCCCGCCACGTGCTCCGGTCGGGCGCCTCGCCTCAGGAGAGGCAGCCCTGGATCCAGGGACACCAGGCCGGGGACTCAGGGCAGGCCGAGAGAGGGCTTGGATGCTCGGGGGTGTAGCCAGACAGGAACCCCCCCCTTGTAACATCCATTTTTGCTTGCCTGGAGCATGCAGGGCACACAGAGCAGAAGGCCCAGGCTGTGTGACCATGAATGGCTGTAAACAGAGATACGCCAATTGCTGACCAAGAGGCTGCCAAGGAGTGCCCTTGACTTAACCCATATTGATACGAACACACAGCCGCCCGCGGGGGAGGAATCTCTCGCCCAGTAAAGAATGCCCAGTGCTCACAATTTAGTTCTCTCTCTTGCAAGTGTAAATTAACTTGAAACGTGCTTGTAAGAACTGGCGCCACAAAACGGACCAGTACAATTCGGCATCTTAGATAAGAAAGAGGATACGGGCCCCCAGGGGTATATAGATGGGTCCAGCAGCACATTTTCTCTGAGTGTCAATCTACCATCTATCTGCTGGTTGGGTTTGGTGTTTGATCTCCCGAGGTTCCAAGGGGACGCCCACCTCGTATTCGTCTTTCCTAGGAATTGAGAGACCGGCCCAGGCCTGACACGCTGGAGTCGAGAGGCACAGAAAGGGGTAAAAATTGTACCTGGATGTCGTCCTTTGTCTTAAGTGCACACATAGACTTAGAGCTCTTTAAAGATTAAGCTGTCACTTGGTACCATTATTTCTATTTTCTATCTTTATTTTCTTTGTAACTATTTTTAAAATCTGTATTTGCTAACAGTTAAGAAAGAGAGCAATAGCCATTGTAACCATATGCTTTTATACGTTTTTTTTAATAAACCTGTAACTGTTTAAGTTTTTAACCTGACTCCTTCAGTTGCTGTAACAGAACCAGGCACAATTTAAAAGAACTTCTGCCAGTCATAAGGGACAGGTATAGAAAGAGCTTGGGCGTTTGGATCTGTGTCACTCCCAGGTGACAGGTCCGTTGGGGCACCTCTCAGTCTTTCCCAGGCTGCCCACTGCGAAGGGATTTTTGCATCCTAGCAGCTAAAATCTGAGGTGTAATAAGCTCTTCCTATAAAGGGGCGTCTGTTGGCCTGCTGGCCACCCTCTGCGATGGGACCCCGGTCCTAGCAGTAAAGACACGGACGTTAAACCTTTTCTTGGAAACACACACACACACACACACACACACACACACACACTCTCTCTCTCTCTCTCTCTCTCTCTGCCCTGACCGTTGGCTGAAAGAATGTCCAGGAGCTCTGCCGACGGTGGGGTACAGCCTGGAGCCAGGCAGGGGCATAGACAGAGCACAGGCCTCCAGGCTGGCACCTAGTGGAGGCAGCGGCGTGCCCAGGACCCAGGCACTGAGTGAGCTTCTCGCCTGCAGCATTTGGCGGGAGGTTTGTGGTTTGCAGCGAAGCCTAAAACTGGGACTGAAGTGCCCATTGGGGAGACTTGGCATGGGGCTCGGGGGAGGGGGCAGGACAGTGTTCAGAGGCTGCAGCCTACTGCATCAGGTATCTGCCTTGCACTCAAAGGGGGGCAGTTCATCAGGCCCCCCAGGGACCTGTGGGGCTTTATTGCATGTCACCGAAAACCAGAATGGGAGAGATCCCAGGGAAAGGCGCTTGGTGTGTGGCCATGCAGGGTGGGGGCAGGGCGGGAGACTGCATGTGCTCCCCCTGCCTCCAGGCCCTGCTTAACCTGGGGACATATGTTAATAACACCATACAGTGGAAATGTATAACTTCATGTTGCCATACATACATTACAAGGCCAATAATGATCAGCAAATTATGAGTTTTCAAATGATATCTTGCAAGGCATACTGTGTACAAAGATTATTACAATAGCGTGTGAATACAGGGGCACAATCTGTCAGTGACAAGTGACAAAAAATGGATAGAGGCGGATGGGTGACAGCTTGATCAGCTGTTTCAGGTTTAATTGGCTTCTAAGAAGTGTGATGGCTATTCTTTTGCTTGCAGCTTGTTGTGGCTTATTGAGTCTTCTTGGCTCCTGGCAAGCAGGGACAAGGGGGAGAGAGTTTGGGGTGAACAGCAGGCTCATCACAGTTCCAGAACCCAGAGTGCACGCTGGAGGGATGTAGCCACATAGTGTGCTGGGCTTCTTTTAGGGATTGGCTTCTTTTGAAACAGAATAGCTTAATTTTTTTGCTTATTGTGAAAGTCGTGCGCTTACTGACAACATGCAAAAGTTGGCAACCCCTAGTTTTAGTGCACGCACTAGGGAAAAGGCGATGTCATGTGCTGCAGTTCAGGATTACCACAGGGGAGAGAAAGTCCAGATCCGTGAGAGAGAATTATTTAGTGCAGCAGGACAGAGTGGCCAAAATCATCGTAAGAGAATGCTACGCTGAAAGGCACTTGTGAAGGGTCTGGTGACAGGCAGTGACAAAGTTAGGACTGGCCTTTGTGAGGAAAGAGCCAAAAAGAATTTCCTGCATGGAAAGGAGATTTGCTAATAATGCCAATTGCAAGTATCAAGTCAGATTTACAGCTCAGATCCAGATGGGAAGGTGAGTGAATCTACAATGATGAACTCTGCAGACGGTCATTGAATTTGCCAAAACACAGCTTCTATAGTTACTTTTATGTTCCATTCCCAAGCTGTTTGCCTGCTCCAGGGAGGTGTAGGGTGAAATGTAAAGCAAGGTCTCTAGGAAGTTGTGGCTGTTCACAGCCAGTATAACATTTTCAAAAGTAATGACAATGATGAATTTTGGGTTATATGGTTCATTTCCCACTGTTAATGAGTCCCATGCTGAGCAGCTGAAATGTGGACTGAATCATACGGCTGAGCTCATGGCTAGTTTTCCTCCTACTGTTCCACTAGTTTTCTTCCTTGTTCTTGCCATACTGAGCTGATCCAATACCTTATCCTGTGACTTCTTTTAAAACAGAAGAGGGAAAGTCCTTTCATGGATCAGTAACTTAAAGTGCTGAACACTGGAAAACATAATCCTGACTCTGCATACAAGATGGTGGGATCTAAATTTACTGTGATTGCTCAATGTACCGATCTTCAAGTCATTGTGGTTAGTTGTCTGAAAATATCCACTCGGTGTGCAGCGACAGACAAACAGCTAGAATTCAAAACTCTGAGGAAAGGGACAGACCAAACCGTGAATATCAAAATGCCGCTGTATAAATCCATGATACACCTACGCCTTGAATACTGGGCGCGGTCCTGGTCACCCCATATCCAGAAAGATATACTAGAATTCGGGGGGGCCTCTAAGTAAGGTGGGGAGAGAGAGCTGGCTCTGCAGCCCCAGCAGGGGAGAGGCTAAGGGCCTTGGGCAGCCAGCCCACAGCACCGCCCAGACTGCGCCACTGCCTGCAGCCCTCAGAGCATGTGGCAAGGTGCTCCTGCGGTGATTTAAAGGGCCGGCTGGGGGTTTCCATCCACCACTGGATTGGCTCAAGAACAGACCCTTGTGAGACCCCATTTCAAATGCCTCCTTTGGAGGCCAGCTCCCCATTTACAGGTACTTTCCGAAATCCATCAATTACACATTTTCATCCATTTACTAAGGTTGCATTGATGAATCCCAAATACAGACAGGGCCTGACTCACTAAGGACTGTGCAAAGGAGCTGAACCTCACGCACGCTAGACGTGCACCTACCGTTCTACAACTAGCGTGTGATATGAACTGAATCTGTAGCAACAAACACAACTGAGCTTTATTCACAGTGCAGTTTCCCCCGCGACAGCGGTCAGGGGCTCCCTGCAGCATGGTTACAGCCATGGCCAACCCGCAGCTTTTCCCTCGCGAAGCTGGCCCTGTGCCCCTAAAAATGGCCCCCGGCTCCCTGTGCTCACCAGGCCGGCGGGGAGCTGTCTGGTGCAGTGATTCAAAACGGCGTCGGCCGATGGGAGCCTGATGTGGCCAAAAAGCTGAGTCTTTTAAAAGGGCAGCATCCCTCTCCCTTTTTTTTTTGGCTCAACAAAAATTGCTTAAAAAAAATTCTGGTGCAGCTCTTCACATTTTTTCCGCTGCTGTTTCGGCTCTTTTTGTTTAATGGGTTTGGCCACCCCTGTTATAAATCAACAGCTACCAAGCTGCTCCTACCATTGCATACTAGGGAAATCTGTGAGCAGCAGCACAAAGAATAGTACCTACAGGGCATTTCCAAGGAGCAGCAGGTACTGTACTGTGATGTGCAGAGAGGGGAGGAAGGAATACAGGCTACACAGGTTACACAGGTAGAGTGTCCACTCTATGCTGCCTAATTTGAGTCAAGCGGATTACAGGAAGACAACTATGTATTGCCCTAAGTGCTAACAAGGAAAAAACACTAGTTTTCTATTGAGTGTTAACCAACTTGAGTGTGGACACAAAGCCATGTTTATAGTTAAACACATAACTAACAGATTGCAAAATTAAAGTCTTAACAAGGTAGTGAAAAGTCAATTATGGGAAATATAGTGTATACACATCTATACTTGTGTACTTGACATCAGCTATGTGTGCTTTCATGTAGCTTTTCTCCTGTGTTTATTCACCACTGAAAGATTTACCCAGTGTTGCTTGGGTCCTTAGCTGAAATAAGTTTTGTTTTTCTTTATTGAAATCATTGCTCTAGAGTAGGGCTGGGGAGGAGGGGTTCAGGATGCAGGCTGCCCTAGGGAGAGAGGACAACTCCAGCCTTCTGTCACTACAATAGTTTGGGGCCAGAGGAGAAACACTTATTTATGGCTGCTGCAGCAGACTCCACCGGGAGAGCGGTGTAAGTACCATGGCTGGGGGACAGACAGATAGACAAACAGACAAAGTCTCTCAAATGTATAGTAGATCATAGAATAATAGGACTGGAAGGGACCTCGCGAGGTCATCGAGTCCAGCCCCCTGCCCTCAAGGCAGGACCAAGCTCCGTCTACACCATCCCTGACAGATGTCTATCCAACCTGTTCTTAAATATCTCCAGAGAGGGAGATTCCACCACCTCCCTTGGCAATTTATTCCAATATTTGACCACCCTGACAGGAATTTTTTCCTAATGTCCAATCTAAACCTCCCCTGCTGCACTTTAAGCTCATTACTCCTTGTCCTGTCCTCAGAAACCAAGAGGAACAAATTCTCCTTCCTCCTTGGGACACCCTTTTAGATATTTGAAAACCGCTATCATGTCCCCCCTTAATCTTCTTTTTTCCAAACTAAACAAGTCCAGTTCATGAAGCCTGGCTTCATAGGTCATGTTCTCTAGACCTTTAATCATTCTTGTCGCTCTTCTCTGGACCCTTTCCAATTTCTCCACATCTTTCTTGAAATGTGGCGCCCAGAACTGGACACAGTACTCCAGCTGAGGCCTAACTAGTGCAGAGTAGAGCGGCAGAATGACTTCACGAGTTTTGCTTACAACACACCTGTTGATACAACCTAGAATCATATTTGCTTTTTTTGCAACAGCATCACACTGTTGACTCATATTCAACTTGTGGTCCACTATGACCCCTAGATCCCTTTCCGCCATGCTCCTTCCTAGACAGTCGCTTCCCATCTGATTGCTCCTTCCCCGGCAGGCGCCCAGCTCGGCCGGTTGGAAGCGCTCGGACAGACTCGCGGACACGTGACCCGCTCTCGGTGCGTGCTCTGGGCAGCTCATGCCTCGTGGCCCCCCCCACCCCCGGTCCCGCGCGGGGGGTTCCGGCCCCTCCCCCGGCAGATCACGGCGGGTGACGTCACATCCGGCCCCCGGTCGGCGCGGAGCCGGTTGGAAGCGGTTCCGCCGCGCGCCGCCTCCCAGGAGCGCGCAGCCCGGCCCGGGCCCGGCCGCCGGCATGGGGCGGAGCTAGGCGGGGCGCCGGTGAGTGCGGGGGGGCAGGGGCCGGGCTGGGGGCGGGGCTTGGGGGTGCAGAAGGGGCTCCGGGCTGGGGCAGGGGGTCAGGGCCCTGGCTGGGGGCGGGGCTTGGGGGTGCAGGGGGGGTGTCTCTGGTCTGGGGCAGGGGGTCAGGGCCCTGGCTGGGGGCGGGGCTTGGGGGTGCAGAAGGGGCTCCGGGCTGGGGCAGGGGTCAGGGCCCTGGCTGGGGGCGGGGCTTGGGGGTGCAGAAGGGGCTCCGGGCTGGGGCAGGGGGTCAGGGCCCTGGCTGGGGGTGGGGTTTGGGGGTGCAGAAGGGGCTCCAGGCTGGGGCAGGGGGTCAGGGCCCTGGCTGGGGGCGGGGCTTGGGGGTGCAGAAGGGGCTCCGGGCTGGGGCAGGGGTCAGGGCCCTGGCTGGGGGCGGGGCTTGGGGGTGCAGAAGGGGCTCCGGGCTGGGGCAGGGGTCAGGGCCCTGGCTGGGGGCGGGGCTTGGGGGTGCAGAAGGGGCTCCGGGCTGGGGCAGGGGGTCAGGGCCCTGGCTGGGGGCGGGGTTTGGGGGTGCAGAAGGGGCTCCGGGCTGGGGCAGGGGTCAGGGCCCTGGCTGGGGGTGGGGCTTGGGGGTGCAGAAGGGGCTCCGGGCTGGGGCAGGGGCCAGAAAGCTGGAGAGGGCTGAGGCAGGAAATTGGAGCCATAGAGGCTCGGGGGCAGGCTGTGGATGGGACTTACCTCAAGCAGTTCCCAGAAGCAGTGGCAGGTCCCCTGTTTGGCTCCCACAGGTGCCACTCCCATTGGCTGCAGCAGGGAGCTGTCAGGATCCCTTTTCTACTGGGTGTTCTGCTTAAAAAAGAGACACCTGGTCACCCTGATGGACACTGACCAGCCACGTGGCTGTGGGGGTCCCAGCTGCCAAAATGAACAGGCTCCTGGACAGTACTGCTGACTTTGGGGCAACTTCTTCCCAAGTCTTTCCATCCGTTTGAAATGGCCCAGAATTGACTGTGCATGATGCTGTGTGAGGCTGTTCAGTTCAGCTGCAAACAATGGCGTTTGGTCAGCCTGCTTTTACCTCTCCGTAGGCAGTCACAGATGGTTGTGAGTCGCCAACTTTCACAATGCAAATAAGCAACACGACTTTCATAACGAGCCAAAAAACAAACAAACCCCATTTTAAACAAGACCAAAACAAGCCAGTCCCTAAAAGAACCCCAGCGTCCTCTGGGACGGTATCCCCAGGGCAGCATCGGACCACCTCCGTGCTCTCTCCAGCCTGTGCTGTCACAATGCCTTGCTGGATAATGGTTATCCATGGGTGGTTTGACACCCTGCCTGAGTGTGGGTTACTTTCCTCATTGCCTCTGGAGAGCTCATTTCTGTCTGATTCCTCAATTTAAAGCATGTTTTAGTGACCACTGTACAGCACAATTCTCATAACTTCGCATGCATTAATGATTAGGGCCCTACCAAATTCATTGTCCGTTTTGGTCAATTTCAGTTGAACTTTGAAGTAGGAATAAGATCCTCCGGAAAAGGGCACTTTTTCCAGAGGATCGGGGCCAGTGTAGACGCTCTTTTCCGGCTTTTTTAAAAGCCGGAAAAAAGCGGCGGACATTTTTATTTAAATGCCGCGGGGGATATTTAAATCCCCCGCGCATTTCCCTACTACGACTCATGAAATTTACATGCCCCTTCCGGAAAAGGGGCCAGTGTAGACGTAGCCATGCAGCTTTCAGCAAATCATAATCTTTCCCCCATACCTTCCAAGGCATGCTGTACATGTAAGATCATACACAATCATTTGCACACGCAACCATCTGAAAATAAAAATATTGCCCTTTGTATCTACACTTAGGGAATGATTAATATACTACTGCTTAAAGATTAGATCAGCACACTGGGTGTTCTCTCTATGCCACTGGTTCACAGGGGTTTCTTAGGCAAGTCATTTAATCTCCCTGAGCCAAATTAATTGTGATTTGTTCCAGCGAATTCTCATCCTCCACTGCCCCCAGCCAGGCTCCCTTCCTCAGCCCGGTTGTGCGTCCCAATGGTCCTGTGTCTGGCTCTGCACCCTCATCTCCATTGGCTCCTTCCTTCCATTCTCCTATACATCTCTGCCCACCTGTGCCCCCCGCTCTTTTCCTTTCCCAATCCAGCCCCCCCTATTCTCAGCCCGGTTCTGCTGTCCCCTTTCATCCAAGTCCCGTGCCAAGCTTTACCCCCCCAATCCAAGCTTGGCTCCTCCCTTTCCCAGACTGGGTATCCAGATATCTCCCCGCTCCTGTTTACCGCTTGTCTCCTCCTGCCATCCCCTGTCTGGCTCTCCCCTCCTTCCTTTCACAGGGATAGAACCGTATACTCACAGGACACTAGAACTGGAAGGGACCTCGAGAGGTCCAGTCACCTGCCCTTGTGGCAGGACCCAGCACTGTCTAGATCATCTCTGATAGATGTCTATCTAAGTTGCTCTTAAATATCTCCAGAGATGGAGATTCCACAACCCCGCTAGGCAACTTATTCCAGTGTTTAACCACCCTGACAGCTAGGAAGCTTTTACTAATGTCCAACCTAAATCTCCCTTGCTGCAGTTTAAGCCCATTGCTGCTTGTCCTGTCCTCAGAGGCCAAGGAGAACAATTCTCTCCTCTCCCCCCCCCACCACCCTCCAACACACTCACCCTTTTAGGTACTTGAAAACCGCTCTCATGTCCCCTAAACAAGCCCAGTTCTTTCATGATGATGCAGACAGTTTCACTTCTGGACCAAGATAAGTTGCAGCATAGCAGTGATTGTTGCTGCTATGGCCAACCCGGCTCCTTTCCCCGGCTGTGCCACCTTTGTACAGCTGCTCCGACTCATCCTCCTCCTGCTCCTGTGCTGTCCCTGCTCCCCTGCTTCCTTTCCACCTCATCCAACCTCCCTCACCTGCTCACCCCTCCATTCCCTACCCTTCTGCCAAGCCGCTCTGCAGTAGGCGCTGAGACCAAGAATGTAACCAGGCAGGAAGTAGGAACCAGGAACTTTACGTTGCTTAAAACGCAGTCACCTCCCCCACCTGTGTTTCACCCACACAGGTAGCTGGAGCCAAATGCCAATCACCAGTGGAGCTTTCTGACTGGCAGAGGATAGGAGCCAATTAAAAAAAAAAAAAAGCCATAAGCGACTGTAAAATTTAAAAAGCCCAAGCCCAATAAGCCTAAAACAAACCAAATTCTTGCTTATTTTCCATGGTTTTGGTAGTAGCCAGGAATAGCCTGTCTTGCCATTCACAATCTTGTTCTGTCAGCCTCTAAGTAAGGAAGTTACTGAGCTATGCATATTACATTGCTAGACTTCATTCAGAAAATGTAGCTGATAAACTAGTCTTCCAGTATTCAAGGCAGCGTTTTTCCACTTGCATGTTCATTTGGCAAGAACCCATTGGTAAATGTGGTAAATACTAATGCTGGTAGTGTTTCGACATGGTTGTTCAGACACAGATCCCTATGGTGCTTAGTATGGGTCTTTGTTCTTTTGTGATAATTAGACTTGGAATTATTTGTAGTGAGCCTACAAATCATTATTTAACAGCTTCAGGTTGTACCTCCCTACCAGAGAGCCGCAGGCCTGGGATTCCCGCGGCAGGGGGAGCTGGTGGTGTGGCCAGGAATGGGGTGGCCAGGAGCCCCACAGCAAGGGGGCTCTGGCATTGTAGGGAGCCCCTCGGTGCGACTGGTTGCCTCGTGTCAGGGTGTGTTTTGGCAGCACGGCCAGGAGCGGAGCCGGTGGAGACTGGTGGCAGGGACCTCCCCTGGTTCAGCAAATTCCCTTGTTCCGGGCTGGACCAGGGAGATCCAACCTGCATATGGATTTATTTTAAATTGAAATATCTATTGGTAAATGGGTAGTGTAATACAAATAATATTGTTTTTAGTGGTACAGTGGACCATCCTTTAGTTGTAAGTAGTAAATCTACTTCGTCTGTTGAGGGATCGTCTAAGCTACAAGAGTCAAATTATAGCCTTAATTTCTGCACATTTAAGGGTACATACATATTTTCCAGTTTCAACATTTCTCTGCCACGTGCTTATATTTATTTTAGTAGGTCCCCTCTCCTACTGCCATCCTTCAGTTTTCTTATTACCTACTTGCTGTGTCCCAGACTGACTATCTGAATTTTAGGTAGCTTTCAAAATATTATATACAGGCAGTCCCCGGGTTATGTACAAGATAGGGACTGTAGGTTTGTTCTTAAGTTGAATTTGTATGTAAGTCGGAACTGGTACATATTGTAGGGGAAACTCTAGCCAAACATTTCTCCAGAGCTCAGTTTTATTCTCCCACACCTCACTTCCTTCAGTCCTTTATTCTCAAGCTGAGGTGTCTGCTGAGAAAAGCCGCTCCGCGTCTCCCTGGTCTGCTGGAGGGGGGGGGGGGCGCTAGCTTTGCATCTCTCTGGTCTGCTGGGGGGAAGCAGCTAGTGCGGGGTTGCCTCACCCCGTTTGTAAGTAGGGATCCGATGTAAGTCGGATCCATGTAACCCGGGGACTGCCTGTACAACACTTAGACATAGTAGTCTTTTGGGGTTTCAGTTCTGGTGAAGGATCATGGTAACCCTTGTATGTCCAGGGCTCCTTGTATTTTGCCGCTCAAATAGGAGAATTTCATAAAATTGGCGTATAACAAAAGGCTTAGTTGAAGTGATGATGAGGAACAAGAGAAGCAGAGCTACAAAGTGTGTTAGATTTACTTACCTTTGGAATTTAACTGAATTTAAATTTATTTAAGTACCAATCTCATTTGTCTGTTACTTAGGTGTAAAAATAACCTTTAAACTGGGACATTGGGAATGCTTTAATGGAACCTGTGAAATGAGGCAGGGTAGAATGGTTTAAGTCAAGATAATGATTTAAATCATTAAGTGGAAAGTCTTGATTTTAAATCAACTGTTCTAATCAACTTTTCCATTTAGACTTCAGTTACTTTCTAAAGAAAGGTGCATTCTCATTGGTTGATAAAACCATTGAAATATGTTAACTAGAATTTAATTAAACACAAAGTAGCATATAACATTTATTTGTATTGAACAAAACAGCCTTAATTGTCTTTACATAAACGTTTCTTATCCAAACATATTTCACATTTACAACTAATTTATAAGTTTAGGCCTTAACTTATTTTGTATTAAACCTGTTTAAAATGAAATACAAATTTGTTTTAAAAATTACCTTATTTAAATGACAAAATAAAAAAAATCCAGTCTAACTAAAATAATCTGATTTTTTGATTGTTTCAGAGAAAATCATAGATTTTCATCCAGCCTGAAATGAGGTCTTTTCTGTTCAAAAAAGTTGTGGTGCGTTTCCCCTGTGTTAGCATTCTTGTTTAAGAAGTGATTTCATCAGTGACTGCAGCTATGTAGATCTAAAGTGTACCTATATCTATTTAAGAGGGTCCACTTGAGGGCTAGGTTTTCCACAGATTTATTTAAATTTAGTACTTTTTGTATTTGGGTGGTGACAGGCCAGCCTGGGAAGGCAAGCCCCAGCCCCGCCCCCTTCCACCCAAGGCTTTCAGGTCACATGGAGAGCCACAGCTGCGGAGTTGCAGCCCCATCCCTCCTCAGCAGCTGGGGAAAGCCTGGCTGCCGTGTAGTGGCCAAATGCATCCCCAGCGGTGGGGAAAAGCTGGGCTGCCATGTAGTGGCTTATTGCTTCCCGGTGGCTAGGCTGCTGAGCTGGGCTGCCTTCCCTGGTGGCCAGACAGAACCAGGCTGCTGCGCTGCAGCCCCAGCCTTAGGCAGTCGGTCATGTAGGCAGTTTTGGGAGGGCTGTGCCCTCCATCGCCTACATGACGGACCACCGATGACTGCATTCTAGAATCATAGAACACTAGGACTGGAAGGGACCTTGAGAGGTCATCTGGTCGGGTCCCCTGCCCCCATGGCAGGACCAAGCACCGCCTAGACCAGGTGTCTCCAGCTTTTTAAAGTATGAGAGCACTTTTTGAAGTTAAGTGCGATCCAGGATCTACCTCAAACCCAAATACCTTTATGCCTCTTCTCCATGGCCCCGCCCCTGCTCACGCCACCCTTCCTCCCTCCCTCCCCCATCCCTCCTCCCTTTCATCAGGCAGGGGCAGAGGGTTGGGGTGCAGGCTTTGGCCTTGACTAAGGGATTTGGAGTGTGAGAGGGGCTCTGAGCTGAGCCTGGGGCAGAAGTTGAGGGTGCAGGAGGTGGTTCAGATTAATGCTCTGTAAGGGAGTTTGGGTCGGGGGGAGGGGCTCGGGGCTAGGGTAGGGGCTTGGGGTGCAGGAGGTGGTACATGACTGGGGCAGGATTCAGGATGCAGGCTCCAGCTGGACACTGCTTACCACAGGTGGCTTCTGTGTGGTGGGGCGGTGGGGCAGAGCCAGGCTCACCCCTGCCCTGGCCCTGCACCACTCTCAAAAGCAGCCAGCAAACTCCCCCCATTCCAAGTCCTGTTATGCCCCACAACCCCATTCTGTGGAGATAGGGGAACAGCTCCAAGGCAAAGGGCAGGAGTTGCACAGCAGTGGGGAGAAGGGCAGCTGAAGTGTCTGCACTTGATAGCCTCCTGGCCAAATCAGTTGAGATCACCTGTCAGAGGCTCCAAGATCTACTGGTAGATCCCGATCTACTGGTTGGTGACCACTGGTCTAGACCATCTCTGGCAGGTGTCTGTCCAATCTGCTCTTAAATATTTGCAGAAATGGAGATTCCACAACGCTCCCACCGGGCAATTTATTCCAGTGCTTAACCACCCTGACAGCTGGGAAGTTTTTCCTAATGTCCAACCTAAACCTCCCCTGCTGCAGTTTAAGCCCATTGCTGCTTATCGTATCATCAGAGGCCAAGGAGAGCAATGTTTCTTCCTCCTCCTTATAACAATCTTTTAGGCATTCTGTACATTCTAAATGCTACCATTCTGGGGTAAAACATGTCTCTGATAACCGTAGACAAGTGACTTATCACATTTTGGGATAAATCATGAAGAAAATGATGACCATTTGAAACTTTCTGGGAATTGTAGGTGAGCAGAATGTAATTAGCTAAGGTTAGATTTAGACTGGGCTCTGGTTGCTTATACTCTTGCATAGTATCCGTGTTTTAGTGATTACAGTAGATGCAAATACTATTTGGTAGGGAAGAACACTACTTCGTTCATCCCCCTGAATTTTCTCCATCCAAGTCTGATAAAATGAGAAGTGAGGGGGTATTCTGCAGCAAACTCCTGAGGAAAACTGCTTTGATAGTTTGTGCTTATGTGAAGTGCTTTTCGGGCATCAACAAATCCAATCAAAAGTATGTAATAGCTACATGAGAAACAAATGGATTTGAAGAATGCAAGCTTCAGTAATATCTTGGCTCTTCAGCAGCTTGACACAGTTGTTAATGTAAAATGCTTTAAATTTCTCCAGCGTCATTTATCGAACTACATATATTAGTTATTCAGTGACTCAGCACTTCTAACCCCAGATATAACTTACATTAATGTTTGCCTAACTCTGTTGTGGGGTAAAGTATTCTAGTGGCAATAACAAACCCCTTGAACTTTGTTCCTTGATTAAACTGCATCTTTAAGTATAACTAGGGCAATCCTGCCACTTTCTCATCACATCACATACCTTCTTACTGTTCAGTAACCCCCAGTTTATACCTAGGCAACCACAAGTTGTGGGTAACTTTTGCAAGAAATGTGTTTCCTGTAAGAAACCTTCATACCTGCTTCAGTTTTGATAGGATATGTTCAACTTAAACTCACCTGATTTTAAGGGTTTAAGATTTTTCACTATTTACTTTTGTTTTCAAATTTATTTGAAAGCATCTATTCTGACTGGCTTCTAGCATTTATGTAATTGAATTGTGTAATCCTGGATGATAATACCAAACCACAAGTATTTAACCTCAGACTACATTCTAGTAGCAACAGCACAGCAAAACCCTCTCTCTCAAACATCCACCCCCATCCTGCATCTCATCTCTTTAGCAAAGGCCTGGGAGAGCTTGCAGGATCTTATGACTGTCAGTAAATCAAGATTTTGCCAGGCCAAGGAGAAGCTCACATTCAAGCACTGAGGACCCTTTAAGGGAAATGCCTGGCCAACAACTCTTCAAATCACTGCTGCCCTTGGGAGTTGTTGCAGTGTGTCACAGGGCAGAGAGATACTGAAACCTAGTTAGAAGCTAGTGCACTTGCTGAGCAGTGTGCTCTCACTGTGCCTGGCCTCTGGGTAGGTGAGCCCTGCATTCTGCACTAAAGTGTGCTGAACACCCACGCAGCACCAGCTTAGGGTGTTACCTGAATAATTCTCACATCTCTTGTGCTTGATTTTGTCATTCAGAACAAATGGCAAATCTTAGCAGTGTTCTTTGAATTCCTGGGTAGTTTCTTCAGCAACTGAGACTAAATAGACGTCCATGTTAACACCTTCAGTCTGCTCTTTGCATCTTCCCTTCCTTTTCTGTACCGACCTTTGGTAATCACCAGTCAATCCCACCTTTGCATTATTGATCAACAGCTTGCATGCCTTCACTACCTTTGCAGTCAGAAACCACCGCATTGTGAAAGCCGAAAGATAAGATGAGCTAGGTAGCTTTGCACAGAACAGTATTATTGGATACCCAGTCCAACTTCCAGAAACTCCCAAATTCTGGAGGGCCAACGCTCCTTACAAGATACAGCTTTATCTGCTGCACCCCCCTCTCCACATGAACATCGTTATGGTTTATTAAATGAACTAGTCATGCCTTTGTCATCAGTAGTGACTCCTTCAAGGCTTCTATTTTAGACAGTTCTAAATTTTTGTTTCTTCATAAGAAAATGAAGGGCCATGATATTTTCATCACTTCCCTTTTAAATTGTTAGACTAGTTAGTTTATTAATGAATTCTAATTTTTATTTTTATTAAACATAAAACACTTTGTCACTATATCATCACGCAATTACTTTAGAATGTCACACAAGTACTAAAAATGAAAAGCCAATAACATCCCCTGAAAAACACCACTATACTGGGTTTTTAACAACATTTTTTGCTCCTAATAGTATGTTCTATACTTAGTGATTATAGGGTCAGACCACGTGAGTTACCCAAGCCTAATGTTTAGTTGTTTTCACTTGTGGTTTATTAAAATATGATTGTATTTTCAATGCTTAAAAGTCCAGTTCATTTATTGTGTAGCTCTAGTTAAACCAGCTGCGATGGCATTCATCACTTTCTTTGTTTGACAGGGCAACTGAAATTGTAACTTCCAACTATTATTTTAAGACCTTCCCACTTTTTTATAGCAGGGGACTCAGCTGTTGACTCTAGTCTGCACTGACTTTCCAGACAGGTTAGCCATGCTTTTTCTGTGAACAGCTGCATTTGAGAACATTGCTGCTTTTTTTTCCAATTACTTTTTAGAATAAAATTAACTTATTGAGCATTGTCTTCTCTAGAGTAGATGATGTCAGCACTTTTTAGGTTGTGAAAAACAGCTGGCCAGGTTGGTTTTATTCTCTTTGTAACCTTGTTGAAGGTTAGATACTGTAAGTTGCAAATACTTATGCTGCTGCTGTTTGTGTCTGTGTGAATCTTTACTCTTTTCTTCCTTTGGGATTTATTGGCACTTGATATTTTCACCTGGACCGAGCTCTAAAATAACACAAAGTTCTGTAGTAAGGAATACATATTTGGGGATTTTGTAAGGGAGAGGGGTGTTTTATAGGCCAAGAAGCTCACCTGAACTTGCTCCAAGAGTGTTGAGTGTTTTTAGAATCCCCGGGACCGAACCTTTGTCAGTGCTGCTGCTGCTGTGTCATCCTAAGGGCTTGGCTTGGTGGGGACTTCCCTCTCCCTGTGCCTGTGATCCATCTTTGGTCACGTCCTGCAGCCACTGCCATGACAACCCCAAGGGCAGGCAGCATGTCCTGCTTTGCTGGATGCTATTCCTCAGCGGAGCAGTGTGGTGTGGACTCATTGGCATGCTTGCTCTGCAGCACACAGCGTGTGCCGCAAGGTGGGCGGTAGTTTGCAAGAGTGGGGCATGCAGCTATTGCTTTACTGACCCCTCCTAGGGTAGGAGGAGGGGATCAGAAACGACTCACGGCAGCCTGAGAGGGTCAGGGTATAGAAACTGTGAAATTTAGCATAGATCTTGTGTGGTTTTTAACAGATTCACTATTGATTGCAGGGGACATTTTAGGAAGGCAGAAATGTCATGATTGAAATAGGAGTTTGGTTAGCATTAGGATTAGCATTTCTAATCTTGTGAAAAATGGCAGGGTCTGGCCTAGGGTTGTTAAAAATCCTAACTGCTGAGATTGATTATAGAGCACTAGAACGGGAAGGGACCTCGAGAGGTCATCAAGTCCAGTCCCCTGCCCTTGCGGCAGGACCAAGCACCCTCTAGATGAGCTACTGCAGAGCCTGCAGCGAAGTTCCCTGGGAGTGGGGCCGTCAGCTCCTGCAGACCTGGCTCCACTCCCAGGGAGGAGGCGTCGCTAGTGTAACCAACACCCATACACATCTGCTTGTCAGTTAAATGGTTTGTCGTTTGCACGCCAACATCCCTAATCTGGACCTTTTTCTTCTTAGGGAGCGCCTCCAACAAGACAGTTCCCCGTGCGCCAGTCCAGTTCGGTACAGTACTGACTCATCGTCGTTGTTTGAGTTACCAGAGTCCCCCAAAGCACTCCACAGACAGAACAAGAGCGAGCCCCTGGGCAAAGGTCAAGTCAAGTCACCGACATGATTTCTTGTAGAAACTGATTTTTCTTGCATGTCTTCTCGCCAAATGTTGAGCTGGGCTGACCCTGCCTAAGCTGTGGGTCAGGGTCTGATTTTGATGAATGGCTGTAGCATACACCTGCTGTCTCGACTTAGAATCATGGAACCACAGAGCTGGAAGAGACCTCAGAAGGTCATCAAGTCCAGCCCCCTGCTCTAGGCAGGACCAATCCCAACAAGATCAACCCGACCAGGGCTTTGTCAAGCCGAGACTTAAACACCTCTAGGGATGGAGACTCCACTGCTTCCCTAGGGAACCCATTCCAGTGCTTCCCCACCCTCCTAGGGAAATAGTTTTTCCTAGTATCCGACCTGGACCTCATCCACCACAACTTGAGCCCATTGCTCCTTGTTCTGCCATCTGTCACCACTGAGAACAGCCTCTCTCCATCATCTTTGGAACCTCCCTTCAGGGAGTTGAAGGCTGCTCTCAAATCCCCCCTCGCTCTTCGCTTCTGCAGACTAAACAGACCCAACTCCCTCAGCCTCTCCGCATAGGTCATATGCTCCAGCCCCCTAATCATTTTGGTTGCCCTCCGCTGGATTTCAAAATGTCTTCACTCGTATCTGAAATTCGAAGTAGTAGAAATTACAGTGTGTGAAGTAGGAACCAGAGCACATAGCCAGCACAGTGCTGAAAAAGCCAGAGGTGTTGGGTTGTTCATTTTTGTAGCCAGTCATAAGTGTTCCAGCGCCTGCTGTTCTGGAAATGGTTTGTTTATGGGAAATGTCACTTTCCAGTGATACCCTTCCTTCCACTCTAGTTCCATTCTAACTGTTTAACTCTCACACCTCATCCATTTCTGCTCGTTGGTATTTCAGTTATCATTAAGTATTTTTGACTTTTCCAATGTCTGTCTCAGCAATGAATAAATGAATTTCTAGAACATGGTCTGCAAGGCGAGTTACAGATTTTTTTCAAGAGGAATAGTGATTTATCGTATCTATATTTTGTGGACTCGTATTGCTCAGGTTTTGATTTTCTTAGGTTCTTGTATGGCTCTTGTATTAGTATCTGAGTGCCTCAGAATCTTTTAATACATTTACCCCCCAAAATCCCTATGAGCTGGAAAAATGCTCTTATCCCCATTTTATAGATAGGGAACTGAAGCGCAAACACACTAAGGCCCAAATATGGAAACGTATTTAGGTGCCTAAATACTTCTTCAAATATCTGGGCTCAAATGACTTGTCCAAGGACACATAGGAAGTCCATAGCTGAGCAAAGAATTGAACATGGGACATGCGAGTTCTGTGCTAGAAACCTAATGGTGGGACCATCCTTCCTTTTCTAGAGGTCTTCAGAGCCTGCATCTTTGTCAAATACAAAAAGAGTAAGATTTCCCCCTTTTGCTTGGCTAAGGTTCATTTTAGGAAGTGGACATATACTGTTCTTGCCAGAACCATTGAATTCAACAACTTGTGCCTTAACAGAATTAAAGAAAACCAACGGGGGGAATGGTCTAAAATTTTCCTTGCTAAATGTCAGTCTGCTTTGGCTTCCTTTATGCTGGAGGAAGGCAGAACATTCCTCAATACACTGTAAAAGGAGGCACTTTTTAAAGCAGAAGCAACTTTCATGAAGAATTTTCTAAAAATTTACTTTCATTTCCATGAGGAAATATGATTTCTTTCCAGTGCTCCACTCCAAGACCCACATTATGTAGCTGCTGCTTATGTACCCACTACACTCTTTAAAGAAGTCTCTGAGGCCGCAGTCATTCGGATACTTGCACTGCCCCCGGCAGTCAGTTAAGCAGGCGTGTGCGGGCATACCTACATTACAGGTGCTAAATGATGCAGCTGTGCTGCTGTAGCACTGTAGGGGAGATGCTGCCAACATTGGCCGGAGGGGCTTTCCATTGATGTAGTTAATCCATCTCTCCAAGAGGCGACAGTTTGGAAGAATTCTTCCATTGACTTAGATGTGGCTACTTGACTGCAGTGCTCAAGGCTCAACAATTTTCACAGTGCTGATTGACATAGCTCAGTTGATCTCATTTTCAAGCACAGACCATTCCTAAATACAGGAAAGCTTGGGTATCCGGCATTGTGGGGGAATGAGGAGTGCTAGCCAATCAGGAATTCTGTGAACTTGGTGTTCCTGGCCTTTGTTTGTCTGGAGGTGGGTGACGAGAGGGATCACGGGAGGATTCCCTGTTGCGTTCCCTCCCTCCGGGCACCTGGCAGTGGCCGCTGTGGGCAGGCAGACACTGGGCTGGAGGGGCTTTTGGTCTGACCCAGCCTGGCCGCTCTCATGTTCTTCTTACCGATTACCCACCCTGTGCTGGGTCCCCAGTTGGCAGGCTTATCTGTTTTGAGAGTCCCGCTGCTGCCCCTGTGCCACCCCCTCCCTCACCTGCTCTCCTCCCAGTGGTGGATTAGTCATTGAGTCAAGGGATGTGCCTGGGGCCCTAGCCAAATGGGTGCCCTGCACCCTCACACACTCAGCCCCCTGCCCATTGTTTCTGTGGGGGGAGTACATGGGGTAGGTGGAGCAGGGCAAGCCCATGACCTTGCCCCCTGGCTGGCGTGCCAGGCAGGAACGGGTTAGCTCCAGACCTCACTGCCTGCTGGAGAACCGAGCAGATGGGCAGGCAGGGAGGGACAACTCGGGGGCCTGTGATGGCTGGGCCTGGATGCTAAGTGAATGGGCTGTGGCTGATCCCGGCCTACCCACGGCTGCATCCCAGCTTGGGTCTCAAATAGCTTTGGCATCGATTCCAGTTAGCTCTGGCATTGGTCTTGGTTACTAGATTGAAGATTGACACGGGGAGAGATCAGAAATGCCAGGTTCTCTCTGCGGAGCAAGGTGCCAGATAACGCTGCTTTGACTGTATTTGGAGGCGCTGGGCTTCAGGGTGTGAGCTCTTTGGGAGGGTGATTGTCTTTTACTACAGATTTGTGGGGCGCTGTGTGCAGCTGTCCCTTGAGATGGTTCATGCCTCCAGGCACGCTTGTAGTACAAATAAGCATGGCATGTGTTCTTCCACTGTTGAAAATAAGGCATGCAGTTCAAATAGAGCATGAAGTTGGATTTGCAGTTGACATGGTGAGTCTTAAAAGTGTAAATAACAGCGCCCAAAACTAAAACCTGTTGATTTGGTAGCTATTGTTACCTAATAATCTTTTCTTAGATAGTTGTTAGTTTGAATGTTTAAAGCTGTATGCTGAAATGTTTCCTCTTTCATGTTGTTGTATAGTAAGATAAAAATCAGGAGTTTCATTGAGGAAAAGTTACTTCCTTTGTTAAATAACCTACATAGCCGAGGATAAGGATCAGTTGCTGTTAGTCCATGGTGGTAGTCTGCTTGCAGCTCTGAAATAGTCCAGTACCTAACAGAAACTCAGTTCCAGCTTTTTACCCCAGCAGAAGAATGATACCTGTTAGTAGGGATGTAAAGCCATGTAACCGATCAAAATGGTTAACCGCAGGGCTTGGGCTGCCGGCCCTGCGCCAGGGACAGCAACTGGGGGGTGCTCCATTTGGATTGGGCACTGGTTACTGGGAAGCATCTCCCAGTAAGGGTCAGGGATGTTAAATAGCGATTTGTAAGCTAATAGAGTAGTTGATGGAATGTCCATTGATTAGTTGATAAGGGGGTTAGCTCCTAGGGTGGCGCAAGTCGGGACTGAGCAGTCCCGACTTGCGCTGGCTCCAGGACAACTGCGGCTCTGCTTTTTAAATGTAGTAAAAGCCATTAGGCTCTTACTACATTTAAAAGGCAGGCGCCGCAGTGGGGGTCCTGGCTTGCGCCAGGTCCCAGACCGCTGCACCTCTGCTTTTTCAATGCTTACTCTTACTACATTTAAAAAAGCAGAGCCGCTGTGGTTTGGGACCAGGTGTGAGCTGGAACAGCTGAGTCCTGGCTTGCGCCGGGTCCCCCGCTGTGGCTCTGCCTCCCCTACCCCCTCGCAGAGATGGTGCTGGGGGAACCGGCTCTGCACAGTCTAGGCTTATTGCGTAGTCGACTACGTGACTAGTTGCTTACATCCCTAGTAAGGGTGATGCTTACTAGGTAACTGGTTACCTGTTTACATCCCTACCTGCTAGTAACAGAGTGTACATGGCACAACCGCTGGGAGAGAATTATGAATGTGACTTAGACCTTGTCTACACTTGCAAGTTTTGTCACCAAAAAACCCTTTCTGGTGACAAAAACTGTTCCCATTGTGACACGATAAGAGTCGCGACATACCCCCATTTTTGGTGACAAATTGATTTAGGAAATTAAATAATTTTTCAAAGCTTTTTAGGTACTTAGGAGTCTAAATTCCATTGGTGATGGAATTTTAAGCTTCTAAAGGCCTAAATCTTAGGAAAATTATATTTAGGTTCCCATGTCAAGTATTAGGGTTCAGAATCTGTTTTCGGCAGACGGCAGTGGACCTATATTTTTCCATAAAATCCTTTTTTGTCACTTATGTTTTAATGCAACACAGGGTTGTGCTTTTTTTTTATAGTTTTACCTCAAAAATCTCATCACATTTCTTTGCTTTTTATGCCAATAGTGTAGGGTAAGTCTTGCATTTCTTGTTGAATTTTGGTTTTTCATGATCATCTAAGTACTAGAGATCCCTTGCAATCTCTACTGCTTAAATTTCTATATTCGGTTTAAGGATAACTTCTTAGAGTGGCTTACCTTATTTAAAATTGGATTTTGAGTGATCCCCATGTCAATTTCCAGAGGCCTAAGTGTTCCTTCTGATTCATTTGCTTGTTTTAAAACTTTGCATGACCCTTAAGTCTCTATGCCTTCTAACCTTCCTTCTTCACATACAAAACCCCCCTCGCAGTTTATGCCGACAGCCTTTTATTTATTTGAGAAAATAGGACCTCTCGATGCTTTTGCAAAGAACCCCGATTACTGCATCAGCAAAGCATGAATGAGTACAGAAATGGAGAGGGAATGTTCTGACCTTGAACATTCTCTTCTGCAACTGTCCCAAGATGAACAATTTTCCTCCTTTCTGCAGGTGTCTTATTTTTATTAGACTCCATTAGCGGTGGGATCAAAAGGCATTAGAGAAAAGTGTCAGGTTAGTTATTACTGGGCTATTTTAACAGTGAGTGGAACAATGTACAGTATTCCAGTGAATCTTTAGTTCTCACAATTTGTTTTGGTAAAATACCAAAACCAATGAATTAATTGACTGGATTTTTATTAAAAAATGCAGAAGCTAGAAGTGTCTTATTTCTTACCTCATCTTGGTGGAGGAGGTTATGTACACTCAGTTTGAATACCATCATAGAAGATTTAAGCAGATTGCTGTTATGCTGCCTTATTGCCTGCCTTCTTTTGTAGTAATACTTGCTGTCAGTCCAGGGTTATGCATTTTTCTCTCAATAATAAATAACATTTTCCTTGATCACCCTCCCGCCCCTCCAGCCAAAGCATTCTCATACTCTGCCCTGATGTAAGTGCCTCCTCAGCCCCGGATATTCCCTGTCACACCCAGTGGGAGCTCCCAAAGAAGGGTGGAGGCTATACCCAGACCCAGCCTTTATCTGACCGTGGCTGCTGGCTGGCCAATTGTAAAAAGAAGCTGTTCTGCTGAAGTCTGTTTATTGGTGCTGACCTGGAAGGATTCAAGTAGGCTGACCTATGCAGTCAAATGGAATAGGGTTCTCGTGAGATTGTTCGGTGCCACCTGTTTCTCTGAGGATTTGTCTCTATTGCATTACAAGCTGAAAGTTTCAGTTCAGGCTCAAGCCGAACCGTCCATCTGCACACAAATTGCACTTGCCCAGCGCTCAAATCTGGGGTCCCGGAATGCCGTAGAAGTGGTGGGTCTGACTCTGAGTTAAGCTGGGACCCAGAGTTCAAGCCCTATAGCTTTGCTGTGTAGAGAGCCTCCTGGACTCACGCTCTGGGAGTCCACAGTCCCACAGACCGACTTTGTGTCCTATTGGCCAAGCTTGATGCTCCAAAGTGATGTTTTCCCAAGCTGCACCATAAACCAAAGGCTAAAAAGGCCACATTTGGGGAGGTGCGAGGAAGTCTGGAATATGGGGCCTCATAATCTGGTGTAGAAGCTGGAGCCCCAATTTGGGACCCTGGGGGTGTGTCTAGACTACAGGGTTTTGTCGACAAAAGTGGACCTTTGTCGACAAAACTAAACCTGCATCTACACTACCGCTGAGTTCTGTTGACATAACGTTGACAGAACTCAGCAGTTTTGTCGACGCTGGTAAACCTCATTTTACGAGGAATAACTCCTTTTGTCGACAGAGTTCTGTCGCCAGAAGGCGTTATTGCATCTGCACTGTCCTTTGCGTCCACACTGTTATGTCGACAAAGCAGCTTGCTTTGTCGACAGAACTGAATGTAGTCTAGACGCTCTTTGTCGACAGAAGCTTTGTCGACAGTATCTGTCGACAAAACTTCTGTCGACAAAACCCTGTAGTCTAGACGTACCCTGGGACTATAAATGAGAGTAGGCTTTCAAACCCTAACTCTAAATGACAGATCTGCTAGCTTGAGATCTACTAACCCTGGCAGTGTAGACGTATCCCCAGATTCCTGGTATTCTGGACTGTCTGGTATCCCTACAGCATGCAGGGTTATCCACCAACTCCATGTATCAGCAAATCATTGTACTGGGCAGTATGTTGTAATTCTGAGCATCCTCCAGTTGCTAGATTCCTTAAGGGAATCATTCATGTGTTTTCCCCATTGTGAGAGGGCTCCCCCATTTCTGACAGGTTAATGTAGTTTTATTTGGGTTACTAGATTCTCCTCTTGAGCCACTAGCAACATTGGCACTGCTACATCTATCTCTTAATATCTCTCTCTCTCTCTCTCTAGGTATACCACCAACTCAAAAGTATAGAAGAAATACAGGTATTTGCATCTGGTCCACCTTACATGTTCGTTAAGGATAAGGTAACCCTTAGGTTCATCCTAGGTTTTTACTGAAGGTTGTTTTGCACTTTCATTGGAATCAAATGATTCATCTCATTGTTTTCTTTGCCAAGCCCCACTCAGCTAAGGGAAAGCTAAACTACAGACCTCTGATGTTAAAACTAAAAAAAACATGAATAGTCCTGCAGCACCTTAGAGACTAACAACAATGCAGATGGTATCATGAGCTTTCATGGGCACGACCCACTTCTTCAGGTGACTGGAGTTAAGGGGTTCAGGGTACAAATAAATAGCAGAGAAAGACAGGGGATGGGGAAGAAAAAATGGGAAAAAATGGGTGGGAAAATTGTCAGAGTGTCCCTGCTAAATGAGGCTAATGGAGTGGGCTCTAAGTACCTGGTGCTTAGCTTTTTATGTCATTAGGGTGTGGAATGTACCATCTCATCCATGGCTGCTCTGGATGAGCTTGTGTGGTGCAGGCTGTGGGACTAGAAAATTGCTTTGTTGACATTTGGGCTTGGGTGGGAGCCCAGGCTCTGGGCTCCTACCCCCCTCACTGCGGGGAGAGGGCAGGGGCTGGAGCCCAAACATCTGCATAGCCTTGGCCAGCTACAGCCATGCCAGGCGTCTTTTATTCCAGTATAGCTGTTTGCTTATCACAGCAAACAAGGGTGTTTCCATAGCACAGATGAAGAAATCACTGACAGGTATTCTAATGTTTGCTGCCTGTGATGATACAATGTTTTGCCTGTGATTACGTTTAGGGACATTGTATGATCGCAGTTCACTCATACGATTAACTCAAATTAATCATGACTGATCTCCGTTTTAATCACATGGTTAAACAATAGAATGCCAATTGACCACCTCATGCAAGTACTATAGTGCAATCTCTTTATCGTGAAAGTACAACACACACATGTGATTTTTGTTTGTTTGTTACATAACTGCACTGAAAAACAAAACTGTGTACAACTGTGGAGCCTAGTAGTCCACTCAGTCCTACATCTTGTTCAGCCAATTGATAAGACAAACAAGTGTGTTTACATTTATTGGAGCTAATTCTTCCCACTTCTTCTTTACAATGTCACCAGAAAGTGACCAGACTCACATTACAAAGTCACCAGAAAGTGAGAACAAGTATTTGCATCGGACTTTTATAGCTGCCATTGCAAGGTATTTTCGGGCCATGTATGCGAAACATTCCTATGCCTTTTCATGCTTCGGCTTCCATTCCAGAGGATAGACTTCCATGCTGATGATACTCGTTAAAAATAAATAAAATGGGTTAATTTAGTTTGTGACTGAACTGTTTGGGGGGAGAATTGTATGTCTCTGTCTCTGTCTCTGTTTTACCTACAGTCTGCCATGTGTTTATTTCATGTTCTAGTAGTCGCTGATGACTCAGCACGTGTTTATTCTAAGAACACTTTCACTGCAGATTTGACAAAATGCAAGGAAGGTAACACTGTGCAATTTCTAAAGCTAGCTATAGCCCTGGGCCTAAGGTTCAAGCGTCTGAAGTGTCCTCCAGAAGAGGAGTAGTGCATGCTTTCAGAAATCTTAAAAGAGCAACCCTCGGATACAGAAACTATAGCGCACATACCATCCAAGAAGGCAGTCAGCCTTTTAGGGATGTCAGATCCCTTGTAATCAGTTTTCTGGTTAAATGTTATGTTTAACCAGTTAACTGTTTAACTGGGGACAGGTGCGGGGGGGAGGAGGGGCTGTGGGCGAGCTGGAGCACCCCCGCACGCATCGTGCTGCTCTGGCCAGGCCGGGTCCACTGTGGGTGGTGGTTGCTCTGGCTTGGCTGGAGCACCCCTGCCTGTGGTGCAGTGGGTCTCACTGGGCTGGAGTAGCCCCTTGCCTGCGGGGGGCTGCTTCAGCCCCTGCCAGTTAACTGTAACTGGTAAACCATTCACGTCCCTACAGCCTTCTGCTGGAGGCATCTGACTCAAATGACGAAAATGAGCTCTTCAGTCTGCACTGTTTTGGATCGTTATTGAGCAGAACCCATCATCAGCCTGCACATGTGTCCTCTGGAGCGATGGTTGACATGTGAAGGGACATACGAATCTTTAGCACATCTGGCAGGTAAATATGTTGTGATGCCAACAACAACAGTAACATCTGTTCTTACTTTCAGGTGATATTCTGAACAACTAGGCAGCATTATTTCTTGCAAATGTAAACACATTCGTTTATCTGAGAGATTGGCTGAACAAGAAATAGGACTGAGTAGACTTATACACTCTAGAGTTTTACATTGTTTTATTTACATATTTTTTTACACATAATTCTACATTTATAAGTTCAATTTGCATGATAAAGAGACGGCACTACAGTATTTGTCTTAGGGGAATTGAAAACTTTTTGACAGTGAAAATTTCAGTATGGAAAAAGAGTGACCACCATACACTTTGTATTGTAATTACAGTCACTATATTTGAAAATGTAGAAAACATCCAAAACTATTTAAATAAAATGTATTATGTTATTCTTTAACAGTGTGATGAATTGTGCAGTTAATCATGATTAATTTTTTAAATAGCTTGACGGCCCTAATCATTTTCGTAGTACTTGATAATTACAGTCCATGGGATAGTTTCAGTCTATTTTCAGTGAGTGCCCACTAGAGGGCGAAGATGGTTTTCTCTCTCTTCACTTCTTAAAAACAAAAAAGGGGTGCATTCTTGAAATGATTTGTAAAATTGACTCAAAGACTTGAGTCAGAACTTGTGGTAGCTTGTGCATAGATTACCAAATAATAAGCGGTGCATGTAGAGATGGAAAATCTCCCTGAAGAGATATCCTGTAAACTTTTGTTTCCTCAACAATGGATACAGTTATGAGCTCAGGCAGAGTTTCGGGAGGGTGGAGGGGCCGCAGCCGTGGGCTCTGCCATGGCATTCCCGGCCTTAGTGAGGGGAAGTACTTGCGTTCCATGCATGCCTCTCACCCCAGGCTGGTGAAGGGAGCGCAGCAGCCAGGGGCGAGAAGCATGCACGGAATGCAGGCACTTTCCCCACACGCCCGGACAGTCCTGGGAATGGGATGAAAAGCTAGCTGCTGCGCCCTCCCCCTCCCCCGCCGAAACTGCCCTTGATTAGGAGCACAACATCATGACATATTCAGGGCAGTTGACATGCATCTCAAGTCGTCCTTGTCTCCTAGCCTAACTATGGGACTGTTCAGAACGTGCTTTGTAAATCGGTGCTCTTCTTCCAGAGAGGGCCCCGTGGGTGCTCCCCATTCGGTTGGTGCGCCAGCGCCGCACCTCAGAGCGGAGATTTTGTAGCAGTGTCCTTGGGGCTGCGCTGGCGCACACCAGCCACCGTGCGCTGTTAGGCTGCAGGCGTTGCGCAGGTGCGACCCCCGTACTCCTCAGTTCCTTTTCTGTTGCCTCCAGCTACCGACGGACTCATCCGTGATCCCTAGCGTCTTCGCGTCTACATGACCAGACTTCTTAAAACAGTCACATTCACAATAGTAGTTGTGACAGCACGTTGGGGTTTTCCCGTCTCCTGCACGCCTGGCTCTAAGGCCCTTGCTTCTATTGCGCTTTGTCACTCGCTGCTGGGAGCTCCGTCCACGGAGTGCAGTACATCCCACTTCTGACACCAGTGTGACGGCGCGTTGGGGTTTTCCTGTCTCCTGCACCCCCGTAGTGGCACGGACAGACTCCACCAGCCAGTAGAACAGAGGGAGTTTATTGCTTCTCCAGGATACAGCACAGACGTAATCTGGTTACAGGGCAGGCCTAGGATGCCTCAGCCCCTCTGGAGATGCGGGAGCCTGGGCCCCTAAATCCCAACCCGTTGCCTAGGCTGCTTCTTCCATGATACCAGACAGAAACCTAACTCACTCACTTCCAGCCCTGCCCCCAGCCAGGGCTTCACTCCCCTTCTTCCCATTGTTCCGCTCCCTGGGAGATCACTGGTCAGACAGGTTTGAAGCCCCCTTGCATAATGACTCCTCTCCTGCCCTGCTGGGCCGTGCTGCAGACAGTGGAGGTCACTCACAACCCACTGCCCAGCATAGCAACCAGCAAAGTACCTCCCAACTATGTCACAGTAGTTAATTAGTGAGTTTAAATACTTAATTACTTTGTTAGTTAAAAAAAAAACTCGATTAGTATAAGGGTGTTTTTTGTTTTGTTTTTCTTTTTCTCCCAGTTAATCCCTTCCTGCAGTCTCTGACTGTTTCCTCAGGCAGGCCTGGCTCACCGCGGTTTAAGTGCTCTACCTCATGTAAAGAGCCTATCCTGATATCGGATGGCCACTCACAATGCGTCCACTGCCTCGCAGAGCAGCATTACGCTCAGAAATGTCCTCATTGTGCAAAGCTAAAACTGTGGGCACAGAGAGACAGAGACCTCCTGCTTCAGTTATTTTTATTGGAAAATTCGCTTAGACCAGCCTCTGATCTGGGCCAGCAGCCAGAGAAACGTGAGCAGCAGGGATCCAGAAAGCTCGCCAAAAACGTATGATGCTGCCGGCGTCTTTGGAGACCCCAACGGAGATGAAAAGCAGGCATGCGCTAAATCGTGCTCTGAGGTGACAGGCTTGGAGTTGCCTGCCTCACTAGCTGCAGCACCATCCGGCAAGGATACAGTCTTGCCGACGCAGCACGAGAGCGCAGCGCCAATCACATCAACAGGCATCTCAGCTGCTGCCACAGAGGCACCTGATGTGGCACAGCTGCCCTCGGCTCCGAGGCATGATTCAGTGCCTCAGCCTCTGTGTCTCCTGCTATGGCACCGCCAGCACCTGTTGGGCATTACACTCAACACAGAGACTTATTAGTCTCATCCACTTTTAACTCACCACTTTTACAAGCTGAACACGCTCTGCTGTGTTCACATCACAGAGATCACTCTCTGGGAAAAATTTCATCCGAATCTGGTGACGACTTCTCTAGGGGTTTTTTTCACCAGAGAATTCTCCTTACACAGCTCGGAATATTTACTCTTCCAGACTAGGAATATGCCTTCATATTATGGCAATCCCTGGGAACCTCACCTGAACCTTAGCCCTACTGCCAATACTGGCACAAATGGCAATATGATCACGAACACTAGCATAGGTGGGAACACCACAGAGTGCAGTATCCCTCCACCAAACACATACAAGAAGGGGGCTCACTCGCATAGGAGGCAGTACCCCCTGCTGACCCAAGTAACCTCCCTCCAGTGGAGGGAGAGTCTCTGGCCCCAGCTTCAATGACTTCAGACGATGCTGCACATTTCCAAGACCTTTTTAAATGTGTAGCTGCAGAATTAAACATTTCTCTTCGTGAGGTTGTGGAAAATCAGCACGCGCTAACAGACAAACTGCACTCAGTAACAACATCAAAAATACCATTGCCAGTTAATCCACTGACAATGGAATCGGCAAAGATGGTGTAGCAAACTCGGTGTCATTTTCTTCGACGGCTAAGAGAACTGATAAGAAATACTATGTCTCACCCAAGGGTTCCGAATTTCTTTTTCTCACCCAGCACCAAATTCCCTCGTGGTGGAAGCTGCACAACTAAAATTCAAGCAACAACAATATTGGTCTACTCTATTGGACCGTGATAGCGAGAGGTTTGATATATTCTTCTGCTGTACAATTTCGCATTTCAAATTACGCAGCTTAATTGAGCAAATCTGATTACAGAAATTACACCAAACTGAATGACTTTGTTGCAGACATCCTTGAGGCTAAGGGGCACACTACAAAGCACTGGTATTGTTACACTGAGGGAAGCTTGTACCTACATTTGCATCTGATTATTATTAATTAAGCCTCAGTGGAAGTTGCAGATACCACCAAATCTCATCTATCATAGGTGTTTGCTGACCCAAGAATGCCGCAGTAAATAAAAACATTGCTCACTTTAAAAGGGCCAAACCATATATTGTAAAAGTTTTAAAAGCACAACAAGGAAAAGCAGGTAAACACTTTTTATCCCAACCCCAAGAAGGAAAGAAGATAGAAAAGTACCCCACAAACACAAGGTTACACAAAATACAATAATTACTCAGTCCAGTAGTTGACAGTGGGTGAGAAGCTCCTGTCTCTCAAACCTTTGGCTAATTTAAAGCCTCTGGTGAAAGACAAGGAGGAGATCCCTCGCAGCGGTGACCCTCTGCGGTGCTCTCGACCTCAAGCCTTAGGCTCCTTCCGAGCCCTCAGCGAGGAACAGAGAGGCGATCCCTCGGAGTCCCTGGGGACGGGTATGGTGCAGGCAGGTGGTGATGATCCTCGTCTGGGGCCTTCCGCTCCTAGGCGCAGGAATCACCGGTGGAGACTTGCCTGGCGCTGATCTTCAGGTGGCTTCTGCTCTTCAGCAGGAACCGATGATAGACAGCTACCTATCCCTAACACCTGGACACAAAACCTGACTAGCTAACACGACGCTCCCGTCACGGACAAGTACCCGGCCGCTGGTGCAGTGAACCGACGCACTAATCCTAACGGACACACTCGATGACGAGATCTAGCTAACCCTGACTAACTATAGACTGACATAAACAGACAGGAGACAAGCAGGGACAATGGTGGCAGGAACGAACACAGACAACTGCTAGCCAGGCCTTCAAAGCACCCTTCTCATAAATATTCATGATCTTTATCTTTAAAATCATAGGCCCCTGTACAGGAAAATAAGGGTCCCTGATTGGTTGCTTTGATAAACAAGTTGTAACAGCCTGGATCAGTGTGCTGCATGCAGCAGCACAGTGTGACATGTGCAGCTACTTGCGTGCCGTGTGCCACATTCCTAGAAACTTCTAACTGAATATGAATACAGCTAATACATATTCATAACTAAAGATACATATTAATGAGGTGTCAAAGTGACAGGCTACAGTATCCAAGGGTCACCCGATTGCAAGAACGGCGTTACAGGCCGCCTTCGAGGCTGCTGACACAGCTGCACGTTCTATAGCAACAGCGGTATAATGAGGAGGGCATCATGGTTTAGCTCCATTCCATTCCCCCAGGGAGATTCACTCTACAGTAGAAGATCTGCCTTTCGACAGCCAGAAGTTGTTTGCAGCTAACACCAACGAAATTCTCCACTCCATGAAAAATTCCAGAGTGATGCTTCAGTCTTTGGGGATCCACACCCAGGTACCTAGAAGAAGGCAGTGTAGGTTTCAGCCCTACCCCAGACCTCGATACCCCCCCATATGCACAACACTGCAGGAGACAAGACCAGCAGCAACAGAACAAAGGCAGAGGCAGAAACCAATGATGACGCCCTTCCTCTACCGATTCCCAACAGTCGCAGCACTCCAACAAGCAAACTCGATCATCTGATCGAGGGTCTGTAGAGCCTGTCACCTATTCCAACGCCATCAACGCAAGCAAATCTCTTCCAGCATCGATTGTTGCCCTTCTTCAACAACTGGTATAACCTCTGATAGATGGCTCCTGCAGATAATTGAAAAAGGCTACCTTATTACCTTTGTGTCCATACCCCCTTGGCCACCCCCCTTCTCTGTCTCTTTTCAGGGACCACTCTCACAAGAGCTTTCTCCAACAAGAAGTAGAGCTCCTCTTTCACATGGGGCGATTGAACGCGTCCTCACACAGTTTAGGGGCAAGGGGTTCTGCTCCCATTACTTCTTGACTGAAAAAAGGATGGAGGGTTAGAGGCCCATTCTAGACCTTCGAGCCCTCAATAAATTCATTCAGAAGCAAAATTCAAGATGGTAGCGCTTGCTTCCATGTTACTGGCATCCAAACAGGATGATTGGTTCTCATCCCTCGACTTGCAAGATGCATACTTTCACATTGCCGTCCACCCTGCGCTCAGATGTTTTGTTTTCTTCTTTTCGTTGTAGATTCTCAGAACTACCAATACAAAGTGCTTCTATTTGGACTCTCTATGGCCCCGAGGGTCTTCTCAAAGGTGCTGGTGGTTGTCAAACTGTACCTGAGGAAACAAAGAGTTATCATATCCTTACCTAGACAACTGCCTCCTCAAGCCACACTCACACAACGATTCCTGCTGTTCTCTGTCAGTCACAAGACACCTATTCTGACATCTTGGCCTTCAGGTGAATGAAACCAAATCGATGCTCTGTCCTACACAAAACATACAGGTTATCGGAGCATGCCTCAATTTGACAACAGCCACCCCTACCCTGCCTACAGACCATTTCTAAAAAATTGTGGCCTTGGTAAATTCCTTACAATCCAGCCCCGCTCAGCAGCACTCGAATGCCTTCGGCTGGTAGGGCACATGGCAGCGTGCAACTTAGTAGTCAGCAATGCGCATCTGTGCATGAGATGTTTACAGACTGGCTGGGACAGGTATACAAACCCAATCTCCATCTACTACCCGAATCTCTAGCCCTTCCAGAGATAGCAAAGAAATCCTGACGCTGAGCCCATGGAACCTTGCTTCCAGAGTCCCTTTCCATCCACCAGAAGCATCCGTCTCCATGACGACAGATGCATCTCGTACAGGATGGGCCTCTCACTTCCGACATCACACCTGCCCGGGCCTGCGGTCCTGCACCGACAAGAACTTTCACATAAACGTCCTAGAACTCCAACAGCCAGGAATGCATGTATCAAATTCCTCCCATTCATCGCCAACAGACACATCAGACTGTACATAGACAATGTCGCAGCAATGTTTTACGTAAATCGTCAGGGCGGAGCCTGATCTTGCGCACTTTGCACAGAGGTCATAGCACTTACTTATGAACTGGTGCCTGAAACACAAACACGATTATCACCGTGGTACATCTTCCTGGCACCCTGACTACAACAGCAGCTGCACTCAGCAGAGCCTTCCCGGTCAAACATCAGTGGCAAATGAAACCGCATCTATTGGCGGACATCTTCCGCCTGTGCGGTCACCCTACCAACAGCCAATGCACCCCCTATTCTGTTCCAGGGCAGGAATAGGCAAGGGTCAATGGGAGATGCTTTTCTCATTGCAGAGACAGCTCACCTATTCAATGCATTTCCTCCTATACCTCTATTGAACAGAGTAGTTCAAAGATAAGGAGGGACAGGGCTCATCTCATACTTAAAGCACCGGCATGGCCATGCCAGCGATCGTTTCCCTTCCTCGTGGTGACGTCCCACACCCCACCGATCCACTTACCTTGCGTGAGGTATCTCCTTCTTCACCTGGGCTCTCACGACGGCCATCAACTCTCCACTCACTGCACCTGAAGGCATGGCTCCTGGCTGGTTCGCTGACCTATAATCGACATGCTCACAGCAAGTACAAACGGTCTTTATATGCAGTTGGGCACAGAGTACCTGCAAAACTTACCTTCAGAAATGGAAAAGATTCTCAATGTAGTGTGCTTGTCACCAGCCGGTTCCTTCAACATCCTCCTTACCTACCATCCTCGACTATCTTCTGCACCTTAAACTAGTGGTCCTCGCAATGAGCCCCGGTAAAGTTCACCTTGCGGCTTTTACTACGTTTCGCGCTAAGGTAGATGACTCGTCCAAATTTAATACTGAAGCTACAAATTTAATACTTGGTTTATTTTGTTTTAATTTTTTTTACTTTAAAACAAGTCAGATTGGTACAAACCCAGCTCTGTAGTTTTAAACAGATGACCATAGGAAGATGGCAAGTTCACATGTGCATTAGAAGAGAAGATAAAACTGGACACCCCTCTGCTGATTTAGTCAGTTAACAAAGGTAGCTGTTAAAATTGTTAACTGCGCAGTTGTGATTCAAGAAATGTAAAAGTTGTGCTGGCAAAGCAAGCAGCGCTCCTGCATTCCACACGTTACAAAAAAAGGGGGGGGGATTTCTGGGGAGTGTGCGTATGCGTGTTTTGTTTTAAATAGCCCGAGGAGAGTTAAAGGAAAAATGGTCTTTACTGCAGAGTTAAGAAATCTCACTCCGATTCCAAAGGTAACCATTTGACCCCATGACACTGACTCTGCCATGCTTTTCCTCTGACGGCAGCTAGTCCTGTAATAGGAAAGAGAGAAATAGAAGAGACTGTGTCTATGCTGAGTGGGTCCCGGAACATTAGAGAGACATGGTGGGTGAGGTAATACCTTTACCAGGCCAACTTCAGTGGTGAGAGAGAGTTTTCCTCAAATGGCAGTTGTTCCAGTATAGGAATAGAAAAGGGTTATGGGGTAAGCGGTTAACCAGCGGCCCGGCTAGACTGGAAAAGCCCCCCTGCCGACATGGGCAAAGGGCCTCTCCAGCCAGGCCGGCCCATTGTGCTGTGGACAGGGGGTCACTCTCTCCGGGCCGGGCCCACCCTGCCACAGATATTACCGCTATGTATGTCTAAGCGTTTCAGACAGTCTAACTTCAGGCATTCTTTAGCCTTGAGTGTTGGGTTTCTTAACCACAGAGCTCCATTAATTAATATGTGACTGTCTGCAATTTAAAATAGAAAAACTATGAGAGGTCAAGAAGTGCAGGTGATAGATGCTTCACCAGCTGATATTGATAAAACTTTGTTTTTCCCAAGCTACTTTTCTAGAAAATGTTAACCAGTTATCTAGTAAAATTATTTGAATCTGAAGGTACACTAGTAATGGGTTTTTCAGAACAACATTAATTATAAACCTTTGTTCAATTATAATGATGTGTATGGTTTTGGATGTTACATAAAACTCTTTCTTGAATGTAGTGTGTATTTTACTGTAAATATTGCAATTTCTATTGCAGCCTACAGACAAGAATAATTATATAAAGAATACACTTTATGAATGTAAACATAGTTTTGGTTTGGTGTATGTTGGATACAATGGTCTTCCTTAAGCATAAGCACAGAAACAAAAGCCTGCATTATAAGAGAAAGTCCAAGATGGGAAGTGATAAAATGGGTATTGAGCAGAGGGCTTTGTTAAAACTTAGCTGGTGTACTTGTAAAATTTCCATGTATTCATTAAACTCTTATGTCATTCTTATTGTTAGGGGTTGGTTAGTTGACTAAAGTGTTAAGCTTTGTTTGCTGTGACAAATAATAACCTCAACTTCTTTCAAAATGTAGTTGGAAGATCCTGAACTTGAATACTAATTACAAATTGCATGCGTTATCCAAATATGTATTCTACCTTATGGGATAAAGAACCATGTTTAATGGTGTCTATCTACTGCAGAACTGGAAATGGCAGGGTCTTACATTTCTGTAAAGGTGCATTTCTTAGTTTAGAAATGTCTTTCTGTAAGAGTCCCTTTACCTTCTCTATTTGGTCATTTAATTATTGTTGGCTCTGGAATGTATAACAAAACCCAGCATGCTAAAAAAAACTTTTTTGTAAGAGCTAATGCATCATAAACAAAAACAAATATTTTCAATGTATAATGGCATATATTGGACCTATATCGCACCTTTTGGCACTGGAAGAGACTCTTACTTCTGAAGCTGAATCATCACAGGAATCTCAACTGGTATAATGGAGGTGGGGAGATTACCTCTAGTCCACATCTGAAGGTTCTTGATCATGCAGACCAGCAGCGCTTCCATGAGTCTCATACAGGGCAGTGGACATCCACTGTTGCTGGCCCTATGGAAATCGCATTGGTGATCATAGAACTGGAAGGAAACTTGAGAGATCGGCAAGTCCAGTCGTCTGTGTTCAGGGCAGGACCAGGCACCATCTAGACCAGGGATGGGGAACCCGTGGCCTGTGTGCTGGATTTAGCATGCGGCTTGAGGCTCTCCCCACCCCACAGTGGAGCACTGGCACTTGCACTCCAGGGCCACGAGCCTGGTGGGCCTAATCGAGGCAAGCTCTGGCCACGTCAGGCCCGTGGGCTCTGCCTGGTGGGAAGGGGGAGGAAGTAGGGAAGTGCTGCATACAGACACTTCCCCTTGCCACTCTCGTTGGCTGGGAGTCACGGGCAGTGGGAGTGGCAGGGGCAGTGCCTGTGTGGAGCGCTTTCCTGCAGCATGCAGAGCTGCCTCTGCCCCTTGGGTCCAGCACCGGATAGGCACCCCAATCCCCTCCTCTGTCCTGCACCCCCACTCCCGCTCAGACCCTGCATCCATGGCCCAGTCTTGCCCCCCGCCCGCTCCTGTACCCTCCTCCTCCCAGCCCCCCAGCCACGGTAGGGAAGTTAAAACAAAATGCTAGCTCTTACCCGGTTAACCGTGTTAACTTCGGGCCTGCCACAGGTTCCTGTCCCTGCCGCAGCCGTGGGATCCCTCTTCCCCTCCGTGGCCAGGGCTGCTCCTGAGTGGTGTGGATGGTCATCACCAGAATTCACTGGCAAGTGCTGGGGAGCCAGTAAACATACCTGTAAGCCTCACGCTTGCCGGTTTACCATTTAACATCCCTCGCCCTCTCCTAAACCCCATCTCCCATCAGACCCCACAACTGTACCCCCGCTTGTTCCCCAGCAGCCCCCCCGTGCACCGAACCCCTCCTTTTGGCTCCCTCCGAGAGCCGTGGGGGGGAACCACAAAATCTACGAGGTCCCCAGACGTCAGAAGAGTTAATTTGGCCCTGTGGGGGAGTCTGGCTCCTCCTCCACTTCTCCCTGGGGCTGGAGCTTGAGGGGAGTGAGGCGAGTGTCTTTCCCCTGCCTCTCATTTGGGGGCCAGGCCAGTGAGGGTTTGGTTTGGTTTTTTGCTTCCCTCATGCATGTGGCCCCCAACTGACTGTTCTGTGGGTGAGTGGACCCTGATCTAGACCAGCCCTGAGAGAGAGAATCTAAACAAGCCCATCATAGGGCATGTTCTCTCGACCTTCAGTTGTTGTTGCTCTGCTCTGGACCTCTCCCGTTTCTCCACGTCTTTCCTGATGTGGAATCTACTTCCAAGTCCATGTAAAGATTCTGGATTAGACATTTGTAACATAGGAGAGCTGCTTGGAGGAGGCGTGCGCAGGAGTGGAGGGAGATTTTGAAATCCATTTTTCCTTTGACATCTTAGGCCAGGGATTTGAGGCAATTGAGAGATGGCTACAAAGGTAAAGGGCATGTGGAATCCAGCTTTCAGTTAATGCCTTTTGTTTGTTTTGGTGCTGAGGTCCTATCACATGCACTTCCAAGTCTGTGTGGCTGTCCTATAATCAAGCTTCCTTAGTTTAAAAGAAAATAAAAAAGTTTGTAATTAGCTGTAGGCCCAGTTAGCTATTTAATGGAGAAGTTAAAAAACAGGCTTCTTTTTACTGGGAAAAGCTGCTGTTTAGTTTTTACACAATGTAGTTTCATAAGGTTGCGTTTGTAGATATTTCTATAGTCTGTCATTGGGCCTTATGGCTTTTCTTTCACTCTTTTCCATGACTGTGTTGTGCAACAGTTTTTAATACTGTAACTTGTATTATTTTATTTTGTGTAGTCAGTTCCTCATCTGCCTTGCATCTACAGTGCCCATGCGGCAGCTGCAGGATCAGGCAGTACTTGCTAAGACTCCTTTCTTTTCCTTTTCTTTCACTTTTTTAAAATAGAAGTTCAAAGAAAGTGACAAGTGAAATGCCTGCAAGCTGCAGGGAGGCTATTATAATATATGCAAACTAATTGTATACCCCAAATAAAAACAAAACAATACGGTAAAATGACCAAAAAAAGAGCCACCATTGTTAAACAGAATAAAGGAGGCAGTTAGAGTAAAAAAGAAACCCTTTACATGTTGGAAGTCAAACCCTCAGGAAAATGCAGTGTCAAGAATAAAACTAGAATTAGGCCAAAAAGGCCTGAAGAGCAACTAGTAAGATACACAGATGACCAGCCACATTTTTAAATACATCAAAAGCAGGAAGCCTGTCAAACAGTCATTTGGACACTTGGGTGACCATGGTGGTAAAGGAGCACTCAAAGAAGACAAAACTGCTAAATGAATTAATTGCATTGGTCTTCCCTGCAGAGGTTGAGAGATACTTGAGCCGTTCTTTTTAAGTAGTTCTGAGGAACTATCCAAATTGAGGTGTGTTAGAAGAGGTTTTGGAATCAGTTGGTATATTAAACATTAATTAGTTAGCAGGACCAGATGATATCAACTCAAGAGTTGAGACACCTTACACACCGGGAGTGTCCATCGGAGACAGGGATAGCCTCCTGGCACTGAAGGCACTTCTTGAAGCCAGGTGATCCTGGCATCCTGACTCCCTTTCTGATTTATTTCTTTGTCAATTTCAGTCAGGAAGGCACTGACTGACCGCTGAAGGAAAAACGGTGGTTTTTTTTGTTTTTTTGTTTTTTTTAAACAGGGGACTACAACTACTAACACTATAACTGGTAACTATCTATGACTAAACAAGAAAACTAACTAACTAAGAGATTTCCCTTTTCCCTCAGAGAGGGGAAGGGAGCTTAATCTAACTCCGTCTGCGGCTGCGGACGGTTGGAGAGAAACTGACAAGACCGGACCGCGCTCAGATCAGAGGCGCGAAGGGGCAGTTGCGCATGCGCGGTCCGGTAGGGGGCTACTGCTAATGAAAATTCCTCCGGTTTGTGGCTCCAGGACGAGCCCAGCACCTCGAGTGGAGCACCCCCGGGGGGGCACATCTCGAAGAACAGACGTTACTACACAGGGTCAGTAACTCTCTTATATCAACTCGAGTTCTGAAGGAACTCAGTTTACAAAACTGCATGTAATTTAATATCTATCACTTAAATCAGCTTCTGTACCACAGGCCTAGGGGATGTCTAATGTAATGCTGATTTTTAAAACAGTTTTTAGTGGTGAACCAGAAAAAAACTGGCTGATAAATCAAATTTTTAACCAGTTATCAAGAAGAACAAAAAAAATGATGAGGAGTATGGAACAGTTTCCATATGAGGACAGATTAAAAAGACTGGGACTACTTATCTTAAAAAAGAGATGACTTGGGGGGAGGAAGGAATGTGACAGAGAGCTAAAAAAATCATGAATAGTGTAGAAAAAGTGAATAAGGAAGTATTTATTCCGTGCAACACAAGAACCAGGGCTCACTGGATGAAACGAATAGCCAGCAGGTTTAAGACACAGTAAGTACTGTTTCATAGTGTACAAGTCAGTGTGTGGACCTTTTTGCCAGGGGATGTTTTGAAGGCTTTTGCCTTGTTCTGTAGGGATTGTTAATTATTATTGATTTCCAGTTAATTACTAATCAAAGAGCTAGGGATTATAGGGTTGAAAGCCCAGAATCCAAGTCACTAGCTTCAGTGACTGCTCACATGTGTACAGTCAAGACACTCACACCGAGGATGAAGCAAAACGTTGAGTCTTTACTACAGGTTGCTCCTCTCTAAACCGGGACTGTCTGGTCAGGCTGAACCACGGCTGTTCCAGGGTCAGTGTGTCCTGGCAGGCTGCAGAGGTTGGGGGGCCCAGGAGCCCGGCGCAATGCAGGGAGGTGGGAGCCTGTTGCGATGTAGGAGGGGGAGGACCCAGCATAGCGCCCCTGTGGCATTTACCTGCTTTGTAACCAGCTGATTTATGAACACAAGTGCTGTCAATGCCTTGGAGGCCTTCCTGTTTGGGCATTGATCAGTCCCACTTCACTTACAAGATCTAACGGGTTTCTAATCTGCTTTACCATGTCCACGTCATTGATTACATTTTTTTACCACATTCTTTGGAGCAAAGAATAATAAATATATATTTTTGTACTTCATCTATGACCACTCTATCACTGAGGAGTGTGTCTTGTATTGTGAGCTTACTCTTGTTAAAATGTTGAGCTCAAAGCTGCTTGGTGTAAATACCAGGAAGGGTTTGGCCAGAAGCATAATATCCTATATGTGTATAGCCATGCAGATAACATCAGGGCTCATGCATGCCCGTGAAATTATGTCCTAGGACCCTGGCGAGCTGCTGTAGTGGTTTGAATAGAGTGAGCTGTACCAGCAGTCTGATGGCTGGAGGCATATCCTCTAAATGAATCCAAGTAAAGGCTTTCAATTGTCCCCCCTCCCCTCCAAAAATACCCAAACCCAGGCAGTGCCAAACTTTGTGATATTTTAGTCTTTTGATAACACAGTTTGAAAAGCCCTTGGAGACTTTTTTTAGATTTTTTTAGACAAAATAGTTCACTGGCAGGACTTCCCTTGTAGATAGTCTCAGTTATTAAGAACCGTATCGTGGAACTCATGATAACAGACGCATTTGGAGAGGACGGGTGAGAGACTGCTTGGGGTGAGAGAGACTTTTGGAGGTACTTACGTGCTGTTCAAAGATCTGAGACGCAGGTAAATCTTAAACATCTTTTGTTCCATTTCTTTTTTACCAGTAAGCGAAAAGAATTTTCTTTTGTAATTAAAATAGACTCAAATGGGGATGGTATTGGAACGTCTACCAAAGGTAGGGATATTGCAGATAGATGAATCAATGGGATTTCCACAGCCTAGGTGATTAGTCTATAAGGGTGCTCTGCTGGGCTCTCGCTGCAGTTCAAAAGTGGAGCCCCACGGGGAGTGCAGGCCTTCCTTTGGAAATGTACGAGAGCCCCAGTGGAACCCGCTGGCCCCATGCTGCCTGCAGTGCCTCAGCCAGAGGCTCTTGTACGTTTCAAAAGCAGAATTGCAGCAGAAAGGGAGCAAGTGGAGACTGCTTCAGTCTCTGCTCATGCCATTTCCTGCTTGTGCCCTTGCCCCCCGTGGAGACAGAGCTGGGGGGGCTGGCTCCCCCCCGCACTGGCTCCTGCTCCCCCCCCCCTTTGCTGCCTCTTGCTCTGATAGAGGCAGCAGGATGGGGAGGAAGCAACTAGTCTTTCACATCTCTAACAGACCTAATTGCATGGCAAAACTCTTCAAACAAACAAACAAAAAGGCCTCCTCCACACACACAACTGATGTGACCTATGTTGCCATCTTAAAACCTAGTATTGTAAATATGTCTCTTCAAAACTGCCTTTTTTCCCCTCTTGAGTAGAGACATTCTTCCCAAGGTTCGGAGTTCTCTCCTTTTCTCCTGCCATTCTGCAATTTTCAGTTAGCTTAGTTTTTCCTGTTCTTTGTCTTCTGCCGACTGCTTATGCTTACAGCAGAACTTTTTTGGGGGGTTGGGGGTATTGTGCATACCTGTGACAAATGTTCAGCATTGTTGTCTTACAGCCCTTTCCATAAAACATTGTGACAAGTATTCTCTATAAACTATACAAATCTTAGAAAGTTGATTTCAGAACCAACGAAAAAATAGTCTAGTCATGGTCCTCAGGTGTCACATTCATTTCTAAATGAGTAAGTGTTTTTGAGATGTATAATTTTTTATATTTATATTGTGTCTGTTTTAAAAATGTGCTTTGTTACATTGATTCTAGAAAGTATAATGAAATGCTTTCTTCACATAGCTATGCAGTTCAGTAATACAAAAGGTTGTGTGTTGTGCTCTTTGGAGGTTTAGGGCTTTCAGATATTTATTATAAATTGCCAAACAGGCCAGCAATCTTCCTGTATTCTGTCTATAACCAAGGTTGAAATCTGATGCTTCAGCAAAAGGCTTTACACGTCACCCATCCCTCCCCACTAATTCATACAATTTTCCCATGCAGCTAGGGTCTTCCTGACCCTAGTTAATAATTATTTTTGTACTGATGCATGATTAGTAGGCCTCTAATCTTAATAAGTATAACATCAGATGTCGTTTATACATTGCTGTAATCCTTTTAAAAATCATACTATTTGAGGACAGTGCATTTCCAAGGCTGGTTATGTATTGCACAATCACTGTTTATTTGTATCTGTGTCAAATGTGTTGCCTTTAATTTTCCAGTGCTCCTTTTTATTGAGAGAGCTTATGCAAGATTATCCAAGTGTCCTTTTTTATACCATTCATAATATTTTCAAACTTTAATTCCACTGTCATATAATCTATGCACGAAAGGTTCCCTTTTCCTGAATTTTGGTGCTCTTCTGTTCATACGTTCCATTTCTACTAATGTTCCTAAGATGAAGTGACCAAACCTGAACTTGCTCTTCTCTTTTGGAATAGAATTACTACCATGCATAAAGACTGATTTTCTGTATGATTATATTAAACAGTTTGCCCATTATTCACCATTGAGCTGTCCAGTGACACCTATGTTTATTTCCTGAGGATGCAATTAATTTGCAACCCACTTGGCTACAGCAGTGGTTTAAATTGTTCTTTTCAGTTTGCATTGCCTTGCTCTTTGCTGTGTTGAATTTGTGTTGTCTCATTTTGATGGATGTCTGCAATTGAACTATGCCTGGCAAAATGGTGACTAAGTGAACAACAATTACACGAGCATACAAGAAATCAAGATTGTATTTTCAACTTCTTCCTGCATTGAGAGTTTCGTTGTTATCCTGGTACTTATTTTAGTGTGACTTCTCATTTTCCTTTGCTGTTGTTCTGGGACTGCCGTTGGGAGTGGCAGGGTACAGAAGGGAAGGAAAGAGAGATTCAAAGAAGGGTCTGAGGCCTCTGGAAAGATCACAATCATTCTGAAGTCTGGAGTTCCATCTCTGTGGGCCCAGTCCTCTGCTCCTGCCAGCCTTGTTCTTGCTGTGGTAGGTGCTTGGGTACTGTGGTGATGAGGCTAGCTATAACCAGGGCTTGTGTTAGGCTGGTTACACAGCAGTGTGGCCTACTAGCACTTCCCGCAGGCTGCTCTGTTCTCCAGGGTGTCAGCTGTCATACAGAAAAGCACTGGGATGCTTGTGAATGAAACTGGCAAGGTGAACAGTACGTCCTTTGAGTTTGCCTCTAGCGTAGCTCTGGGAGGGGTGAGCTGCTTCAGTTCTTTCAAAAGGAGTCAGCTCAGTGCAAGTGATACATTCGGGTAGAACTTCGGGGAGCCAGCCCCAGTGAATTCCCGAGAGTGCTGGGCGACTAAGTCCCTTGGAAATCCCAGGATTGCACAGCAACACTTAAATATGTTGCAGCTCATTTCAAAACCCAGGAGGATCACATGAGCAGATCCTGACAGTCCACTAATCCTTCGAGTGGCTGGGTGGGTTTCCTCCCTGCAGAGGAGCGAAGGCCAGCCCAGAGAGCTGAGGCTGCACTCATCAGAGAGAGGAGAGCTGAGTCCAGGGGGCCGCGTCATTCCATATGTTGCGCAGTCTGGTGTCAAGTGGGCAGACATTGCAAGAGAGACACTTTCTCCCCTCCTCTTCCCTTCCAGAGCCAGTGCCTGACTGTAACTCCCTCGGGGAGTCAGGGACGTGACCCTGGATGTAGCCAAAGCTGTGTGTGTTGGACAGAACGATAGGGGCAGCCTGTGGAGCCTGGTGCCGTGGGCCGTAGAATCGGAGTTCCCAACTGGCCGGTCAACCACTGGCCTGGCTTGGAGCCAGAAGGACCCGATCTGGCAGCAGCATTGTATTACAGCAGTGGCTGTGCCTGTCCCTAATACAACCCGCACCTCTGGTCGATAGGCCCATGTTCATGCATCTAACAAGTGCATTGGCCCTTTTGGCCACAGAGCCGCATTGGGAATTCAGGTTCAGATGAATGTCCCTTGGGAGCCTGGCTCCCATGCCCGTCCCCTGTTCTTTCAGTGTCACTGCTTCCCAGAGAGCCCTCACCCTGTGGCTTGGTTCCCAGAGGCGAGTGTCCATTCGGCTGTGTTAACGTACCTAGTGTTGGCTAGCGCCATGGCTGGTTTTCCATGCGGTCCGGATTGCTCTGTTTGTGACCTTTCCTTTTCATTATTTACCACTAGGGTGGTCAGATAGAAAATGGGAAACATCAGGACAGAGAGTAGGGGGCAGTAGGCACCTTTATAAAGCCCTGAACGTCGGCTCTACTCCTAAAAGCAGATCCGGGCACCCTATTTACGACACCCCCAGCCTTCGTGCCATTTCCCAACTTGCAGTCGTGGCTTTGTCGTCTTCCGGGGCATTGCTGAAAACATTACATAGCATAGACTAAGAACAGAACCGTATGGAACCCCACTAAAACACTCCAGTTGATGTGTCCCTCTTTATAATTACATATTTGGACCTAACAGCGGATTCTTAATCCAGGTAACGTGTTCCATCTTGGTTTTGTATCACTTGAGTTTTTCAATCAAAATATTGTGCAGAACCAAGTCAGACTCCACCGAAGTCTAAGTATATTGTATCAGCAATATTTTAGCTACAGGTTGGGCCTCCCTGGCCCAGCACTCTGGGAACCAGACCCGTCCCAAATGAAGGATTTTGCTGGACCAGGGATGGTCAATTCCGACCCCTTTGCTGATGGACTGTGGAATCTGCAGGGGTCCGCTCTGCCATCTGGCTCCCAGGCTCCCTGCCCCCAGTAGCCTGGGCTGTGCTGTTGGTCCAGCCCCGACCCCAGCCACCGGGCAGGCTCTGTGTCCCCAGGCCCACAGATGAAGGTTTGAAATGAGGACTGTAGTCGCTCTCCGTGCAGTGTCTGAGCACAGCCAGAACACTCTTAACAATACCCCATTTGTTGACTGTCTCCAGCTTTGTAGCAGATTATAGCGGCAAGCTCCTAGAAACATAAGGGCTTAAACCAACTGGATATAATTTGTAATTTGTCTTTGTATTCAATGGAATGCATTTAGAATAAATAAAACCTGCTATTCTTAAGCTGTTTTACTTGCTTTTTCTTCCCTTGCTCTTTCTCATCACATCTGCCATCTTGTTTCTCGTGCCATTTCTTCTGTCTACTTCCTTCGACCTTTTTGGGTTGCTTCAGCTTCCTTGTTGTGCCACTCTTCCTGGTCGCGCTGCTGTCCTTCTATCCTCCTTCCTTCTAATCTTGACTCTTCATGCTGTGGCTAGAGCCAGCTGAACCTTGGCATTGGTCTTCAGGCAGCCATGGGCTTGCTCTCTCTCAGGGCCCTGCTTGGCAAAAAGGGGAGCTGTTCCACTCCCAGGGCTGTTGGTTGCAGTGTCTGTTTCTGTTTCTTTCTGTGAGTTACATGCAGCAGGGAGTAGAGCAAGCTTCCGCTCCCTGCTTTGAGAGGGCCTTCAGATGAAACCGCTCCTGGCAGCTGAAGTCCAGCCAGGGTGGGGAGTTGTGGGGGAGAGCTGCTCGCAGTGGTGAAATGAAAGGATTTTATCTGCTTTCCCATTAACGTCCGCTAGGAAAGCTTTCAGCTTTCGCTGCTCGGACTAAATGTTTGAGTATCTGAGGTTGTGTCCTAATCCTGCAAACTCTTATTCTCATCCCACGGAGCAGCCCCTGTCCACTGGGGGTCTGAGCTCCTTGCGGGATGTGGACAGGGGCTGCTGCCAGCCCACACTGCTGCCTCTGTATCAGAAGCAGCAGCATGGGGCGGTGGGCAGATGCTGTGTGTGCGGAGCTCACAGACCGGTTCTGCCTAGCACCCCATGCTGCTGCCTCTGATTTGCAAACAGATATGCAAATTGGAATAATTATTACCATTTATTCCTCTTCCCCGTGGTGCTTTCTTAGTGCCATTTTTTCTTCTGCCCCTCAGTGCTGGCCACTATTCTCATCAAGAATTGAACTCTGCCTCCAGGCACTGATACAGATAATGTAGCGTAGTATAGATTGAACTTCTCTGGTCTGGAAACGTTCGTGGTCCAGCATGATTTTAGTTAACTACATATCCACTTGGCCACCCCCATGATAAGTTTCCCGCTGTCCCATGAAGTTTTGTACAGCCCCCAGTCCTGGCTCTCGGTGTTCTGTGCTGTTATTTAGCTCTCATTGACCCCCAAGTGTCTTCTAAGACCCCAGCAAGCAGTGGAAATGTTAGTAATGCTGCTACACAATATTGACCTCCTGTGTTTGGCAAATCTCTGGTTCGGCACTGGTCAATTCCTGGGGGTGCCAGACCAGAGAGATTCAACCTGTAACATGCATATTTTTTATGGATGGAACAAGTTCCAGCATGATAAATGGACGTCTTTTCTCACTTTTCTCATGATTGCTGTGAACTTTGCTATAAACCATAATTCATTAGGCATTTTTTGGGGAAAAAAATCTTGTGATTTATCTGTGGTGCATGCATAAACTTGCATTTGACATGTTCCAGCAATCACCCAGCACACCTCCATCATACTCACCCAGGAACCCACCCCTGTATTCAACTCCGGTCCAGCTCTGTCTACACAAGCGACATCATCCCAGGACCTAACCACATAAACCAATGTTTCTCAACCTTTTTTTAATAAAGTACCCCTTTAAAAAAATAATTATAAGTACTCCCAGTACCTACAGTTTTCAGACACACACAATTTTTTTCTACCATTGCAACATATTTGTTTAAACAACTTGATCGTAGTCAGGCAGGCCATGACATTTTTGGGAATGAAAAGTACAAAAATAATAAATTGCTGTAAAACTTAAATAAAAAATTTAGTTTTTTCCAAATTTCAGTTGTGTTGACGTACCCCCCCAGATTTCTCGCAAGTACCCCTAAGGGTACTCGTACTACTGGTTGGGAAACAGACCTAAACCACCACATCAGAGGCTCATATAACTGCACATCCACCAATGTGATCTATGCCATCAAGTGCCAGCCATGCCCCTCTGCCTTATGGGGGCCTGCATATGCTATGGGGGCCCGCAAGGTTCTATCTTGTCCCCTATGCTGTTTAATATCTACATGAAGCCGCTGGGAGAGGTCATAAGGAGTTTTGGAGGACGGTGCCATCAATATGCAGATGACACCCAACTCTATTTCCCTGTGACATTAGAACCAGGTGTGGTGGTGACTGATCTAAATCAATGTCTGGAGGCAGTGATGATTGGGATGAAGTCACACAAGCTGAAATTGAATCCAGATAAGACTGAGGTGCTGTGGATCAGGAGGCCATTTGTTCGGGAATGTGGCACGGCACCTGTTCTAGACGGGGTTACTCTCCCCCTGAAGGAACAGGTACACCGCTTGGGAGTCCTCTTGGACCCTTGTTTAACATTTGAAAATCAGATTTCTTCGGTGGTCAGGAGTGCCTTTGGGCAACTTCGTTTGATCCGCCAGCTGCGACCCTTCCTGAACAAACATGACGTGGCCACAGTGATCCATGCGCTTGCTACATCCCGACTGGATTACTGTCATGCACTTTATGTGGGGCTGCCTCTAAAGAGCCTTCAGAAACTTCAGCTGGTCCAGAATGCGGCTGCTCGAGTTTTAACCAATACTAGTTATACGGAGCACATTATGCCAGGGCTTCGGCAGCTGCCCTGGCTTCCGGTATGTTTCCGGGCACTATGTAAGGTTTTAGTTATGACCTATGAAGCCTTAAATGAGTTGGGTCCAGGGTATCTGAAGGACCGTCTTCTCCCATATGAACCTGCCCGGGGATTGAGGTCAGCGGGGGAGGCTTTGCTTCGTGTTCCCCCACTTGTGGAGATAAGATTAACATCTACACGGAACAGGGCATTCTCAGCTTTTGCTCCCAGGCTGTGGAATTTTCTTCCTTAGGATAGTAGCATGGTGCCTACGCTAGCGTTGTTCCGGCGTCAGGTGAAAGCCACCCTTTTTACTTGCGCTTTTATTAACGTTTGAGTCTGTATGTGTGTGTTCCTCTTCTTTATGTTTTTAGCAGGTTTTATGTCCCTCTGAGGTCTCGTATTTTAAATGTTTATATATATATATGTGTGTGTATTGTGTTTAAACATTTTTTGTAAGCCGCTTTGAATATTTTAAATAGAGAGGCGGGGTACAAATATTTACATAAATAAAATAAATATTGGCCAAACTGGACAGTCTCTACAACAAAGGATGAATGGACACAAATCAGATATTCAAAAAGGTAACACACACAAACCTGTTGGGCACTCACTAATGGATCTAAAAGTTAGCATATTGTTACAAGCCAATTTAAAATACCACTTTGAAAGGAAAGCTGCAGAACTTAATTTCATTTACAAATTTGATACGTTCAATAGAGGTTTAAACAAAGACCTTAACTGGATTACCCGCTACATTCCACATCCTAATGAGCTGTAAAGCCAAGCACCGGGTACTTAAGAGTGCTTAGAATCCAATCTATCAGCTTCATTTAACGCGGACACTCTAATTGACAATTTTCCTCCATTTTTTCCGTCTCTTTCCCTCCTCATCCCCTCTCTTTCTCTATTTATTTTGCCACCTGGACCTCTTCACTCCATTCATCTGAAGAAGTGGGTTGTGCCCATGAAAGCTCATGACCCCATCTCCATGTCTGGCTAGTCTCTGAGGGTATGTCTACACTTGCAGCCTAATTCGAAATAGGTCTGCAAATGTAGGCATTCGAAATTGCAAAGCAAGCCCGGGATTTAAATATCCCACTCTTGATTTGCATCTTCCCGGCCGGGCGCCATTTTTTGAAATTGACAAGCCCAGAATAACTGCCTGTGTCTACATACGGCAGTGAAACAGGCATTGGAAATAAGGCCCTATTTCGAACTACTTGTTAAACCTCATTGCAGGAGGAATAACAGGTAGTTCGAAATAGGGCTTTATTTCCAACGCCCGTTTCCCTGCCGCGTGTAGACATACCCTAAGGTGCTGCAGGACTGTTTGTTGTTTAAGTTAATGCAGCAGTCAGTTTTGTACGCTGTGTGCTTTTGAATTTAAAACAATCTAACTTTCAGCTAGAGTTCCAGGCGCTTAAAGCAGTGGGTTTGATTTTGGCTGGTCCTATGCTATAGAAATGTCAGTTTAGCCATGAAGTGAGAATGGAGTTTGTCTTCAGGGCTCCCTCCAAACTGCGCACCATGCACAAGGCACTTCATGCCCGCCCACCTCGCCTCCACCGCGCTTTCCTGCTGGACCGGAAGGTGAATGGTGGTGGCGGTGGCCGGGTGGGGCCGTGGGGTGGCAGGCGTCTGCCCTGCCCCCCTTTGCTCTGGCTGGAGCCGGGGCACAGTGAGGTTATCCGTGTGGCTGGCCCCGGTTCTAGCTGTGGTGGGCAGGATGCTGTGGCCTAGCTGGTGGGGCTGTGTGGTGGGCAGTGGCTACTCTGGTGGTCTCGGCCAGGGCCAGAGCCGCCGCATGACAGGTGGCGGTGGCAGCTCTGTTGACCTGGGCCAGAGCCACCATGGCAGCACGTGACCCTCAAACTTATCCCCCGGCTCTCAGCTGCAATACCGGCAGGTGTGTGGCTGCCAGCCAGCAGCCCTGGCCTCCTTACCCCAGGAGCTGCTGGGCAGCGCAGCCCCAGCTCCCCCTTGCCCACTGGTTGAGGGAGCCGGGCAGCCCAGCCCTTTCTCCCATAAAGAGCTGTGGGCTGGCCAGGGGTTGGGCAGGCCAGCTCTGCTCTCCCCAGTGAGGAGCTTCCTCGGGGGCCAGGTACCTCAGTCCTGGGCCCACCTCCTGCAAGGAACCTCTGGGGGAGTGGGCAGCCCAGCTCCAGCCTCCCCCCAGCAAGGAGCTGCCATCTCCCTGGCCTCTCCGCCCCCCCATGCCCTGAATCCTGCACCCCCTGGCCCGAGCCCCTCCATCCCTTCTATCCCTGGCCCTGATTCCTGTGCTGCAGGGTCATGCATCTTGTTAATTATCCCTTGGTTGAGTGTTGTTTCTTACATAGATAATTTAAACTGAGATCTGCCCAGATCGGTCTGTCTCTATCTAAACATGTTGCTTGCTACTGGCGGGTGCCGCAGTGGAGCACACCTGAACAAGTGCACACGATGGCCGTGTTGGTGCACAAGACAAAACTCACTCTGCTCACGGATGGGAAATGTTCGTGGAGATTCTGCTTCCATTGGAACTGTTGTAGAAGGAGGTTGCTTGCTTGGTTCGAACGAAGACGTTAACACAGTTATTCAGTGACTAGAAGTGGCAGTGGGTTAAAAAGGGTAGCAAAGGAATTATTTTGAATTTGTATTTCATAGTGAGTCTTGTATTCTCATCTACGAACTCCATGGACCCCTGCTCCCAGTTGGATCCCAGATGACTTTGTTGGAACCGGGGCTGCCTGCACAGTTCTCTGTTGTGGGGTCAAGGCCTCGCCATGCAGTAATACACTTCCTGTTACAGGTGGGGGTGGACTCACTCCCCATTAATGTTGCCTGAAGCTCCTTCCACCATGTTTTCAGTCATTTTTACCTTTGCCAAACTTTAACCGTTCGGACTGAAATTTCAGCTAAAACGGTTCAGTTGTTTCTGAGACCAGAATAGTCTGTTTTGCCCCTTTTAACAATTCCAGTGACCTCTTTGGGTGCCGGTAGCATCCTCATGTTTTGGAGCAGTGACTTGAGTTTTGGCACACAGGTGGCCTTTGTGGCAGGGATATACACCTTTCGCCTTCCACATGAAAATCTGCCCCAATTTGGCCAAGTTTCACATGCCTTTGAAACATCACCCTTCACACTTGCCCGGGCTTTGCAGCTACATTGGGCATGCTCCAGCCTGGGGTTGACTTTTGCTGCAATTGCAGCTGGGACAGGGCACGAGAACTGAGAGCAGGGTGCCTCTCACCTGGTACTCATGCCCCCTGCGCCCCTGTGTTGCAGGAGCAAGAAGCGGAAAGAGGTGGGGTGAGGAGCCTAGTGGGGGAAGAGTGCGGGCAGTTGCACTGCTGGGGCAGGGCGTTAGGACTGAGGGGTGAAGGGAGAGGTCCAGTTTTAGCGGGCACTACTGTATATTGAAGAGTGAACCACTTGAACGTAGCCTGGGGTTACACGTTCTGTGAAGAGCTGGAGGAAAGCAGGTTGTGTCCGCGCTTTCCAAGTATGGCGTTCATGCACATGCATTGTGGTTATGCCAAGGTAGCACCAGAAGTGACTGTACACAGCAGTCCAAATATCGCTTCACCAGTGTTTTAATTCTTCTCTTGTTAGACTGCCTGTCTCTGAAGTGGAGAAGTTCCACGTCTCCGTAAACATGGAAAAGGATGAGAAGAAGATAGTAAATGAAGATGAGGAGGATGAGATGGTAATCAGTTTGGTGGCCTAGTTTCACTCATTGAGAAAATGCTGCTTTTGTGTGTGGGGCATATTGTTTTAGGCACAGCCCTCCAAAGCCCTTTCTGCAGTCGGAGAGGACAAGTGCTGGGGTACGAATGTCCATCATCAGGGCCCACACCGCATGTTACTCTCAATGGCCATTTCAAGGACAGCTGCAGCAAGGAAGTGTTTCATAGAAACCAACTGTGCCTGGTCACTTGTGGGATGGTGCCTGGCTGTGCTTACAGACGCAGTTCCTGGCCCATTTGGGGAGGCAGCTCTGTAGCTATTAGATAGCAGCAGTTAAACCTGGCTCCTCGCCGCTTTTGCAGATTCAGACTAACACGGCTACCCCTCTGATACTCTAAGGTGGAGTCTGTAACTTGTCAAGGTTTGGGGGCAGCTAGGCTTAAGAGGAAGGCTCCAAGGCTAACCTTGGAATGTCCAAGGCCTTTGAAGGGGAAGAGGCAGGCTGCGGAGAGGATTGATCAGGGATGGTGAGCTAATTTGCATAGCTCCTCCACCCCTTCTGCTTTTCCACTCTTAGTTAGGGTGACCAGATTTCCCAAAGAGAAAATGTGACACCCACAGCCGCTCGCCTGAGGGCTTCTCACTGGACTCCTGCTCCCTTCCTCCTTCCCTCCCCACCTGCTTCAGTGTTGCTTCCCCTAGGGGACTGGCGTCTCCACTCATTCCTGCTGCCCACACCCCACATTTGTCCTGATTGCTCTGGCCTGCTGATTGAGTCAGCTAGAGCCAGTGTGAGATGTGGCCCCTTGGGGAAATAGTCAGGACGCGGCTTAAGCAAGGGACTGTCCCGTCCAAAACGGATGCAGGCCACCCTGCTCTTAGTGCACAGACAGTGATGGTGGCTGCGAGGGCATGCGGCACAGGCTCTGCTCTGCGGAGGTGACGGAAGGGCTGCGTGGCTGTTACTTCTTCATAACCAAAGCCCAGGATCTGGCCCTTTAAAAACCTAAGAGCAACACATTGGTCACTAAATAACCCCTGTGCTGGTCCAGAAAAAGGAAATGTACTTCCCAGAACATTGCAAAATAGCATTTTTGCTCTAGAAGGTGGCTGCTAAAAAACAAAACAAAACGCCACGACCTTTGTGTTGGTGGGAAGAGAAAACATGCTAGCTACTTTGTTGGTCTTCCCCAGCACGCTTTTTTCTTCTTCTTCTTCTTCTTCTTCTTCCCATCAAGGAAAAAATGTGAAGAAAATGTAACGTTTTCCCTAACCAAACAAATTTGTCAAGAATAATAAAAAAACAACAACAGCTTTTCTTTGTTGAAAGGCATTTTTCATTAAAAAATGACAGAACAGTATAAAGGAGCTCTAGGACTTCTGAAGTGCAATGATGTTTCAAAACCAGGTTTCCGTGTCAGTATTTTCTTAAGTCTGAATGATGCTGGCAGGTCTCAATGACAAGCTTTCATGTTGCAGATAGTTCATAGCAGGAAAGCTGGTCCATGTAGCCCGAGACAGCGGAAATCCAGCTCAGCATTTGAAAGCTTCCCAGGTTACAGCACTGAAAGGCTTCTGCAAATTTTCGATGACAAAATGTTCCCAAGTATCATGTGGATGAGAAGTACCGCCTCCCAATTACAGGCTCCCTTTAGCAAAGCTTAAGATAAAATGAGAGTCGTTTGGTTCATTCCTTCTTCCCATTCCAGACTGCCCCATCCCTCTCTTTATTTCCTCCTGAGAGAATGAAAAGCATTTGTCAGTCAGCTTGTTACCATGTGGATTGATTTAAATCAGCAGTTTAAATCATGCATTATATCACCAAGTGGAAAGCATTGACTTAAGTCATCAAATCAACTTGAACTTCAGTTATTTTCTAAAGGAAGATTTTTTCCTGCTGGTTGATATAATAACCATTGAAACATGCTATTTACAGCTAAATACTACTTTTCCAGTAGATTTGATACATCTCTTTTGCTGCCTAGGAAGGGTACATTATAACCATGTACATTTATTTAAATAATTATGTAGCTGAATATTCTCAGATTATTTAACATTTTTCCTGTGTTAGCAGGGTTCGCCAAACCGCAGCGAGCCCCGCTCGCCAGCCGCGCGGTTCAGCACGCTGTGCATGCACTGACCGTGCTTTGCCATCTTGTAATCTACTCGCCACGGGCGACTAGATTACATTAATTGTCGAGCCCTGTGTGTTAGAATGATGATGCAATTTTATAGATTACTATCACTTTGCTTATGGAAAAACTTAAACAACAAATAGTCTTGTAGCGCCTTAAAGACGAACAAAACATGTCGATGGTATCATGAGCTGGGACTGGCCCTGCCTAGGGCAGGGGGCTGGACTTGACCTTCTGAGGTCTCTTCCAGCTCTGTGGTTCTAGGATTCTATGAGCTTTTGTGGGCACAACCCACTTCTTCAGAGAAGGTGCTACTAGACTATTTGTTGTTTAAGTTTTTCCTGTTACAGACTAACTCGGCTCCCCCTCTGCAGGTTTTGCTTATGCTTTGTGTCAAGTTGCATAAGGATGGTAACTGAAATTTAAACCCTCCAGTTTATTTTTATTAAACAAAACAAGTTTTTGGTACAGTAAATGATCTCTTGAGCCCTATTTATAAAGCATGACCTAAACATTGGATGTTTTACCCCTGATTATTTATACAGAAAAGCAGTTTTTAGCGCATAGATCTTGATAGGGGCTCACAGATTCAGCATATTTATTTTTTATTATTTTAGGAGATCTTAATAAGGTTAGATCTTGACATATTTTGTATTAAATTTAGATTTCCTTTTAAACTGGCTTATTTTTAGAAGAAAAAGCTATGTACTTTAAATAATATAATAAAAATCATTTAAAATAAGTCAGTTTTAAAAAATTATCACTTTTTTCAGCCTCCTTTGGGGTCAGATTGTGAACAGAAAGAAATATGCTAAATTGCTTACAGTTGCTGTTGGACTGCAGAGCAGCTTCCATGCCATGTTCCCATACATCCTCATAGCCGGGGACTGACCCTGGCCCTTATGCACTGCAGGCAAGATTGTAACGTAATAGTTTCCCTGAATAAGTGTCTCAGAAGCAGGCCATGGAGAAGTTTGTTTCTTTTTTGCTGTGTTGTTAAATTGGTGTGTATGTGGCACTTCACTGGGGTTGTTTGAGACTCTGCGTGTTGGATTGAACGATGTTCAATTACCATCCTGATGCACTATAGAAAATAAACTTTATGAAACCCTCCCACCAAAGAAAAGAAGAAACACCTTTGAAGTATGACACATCTGCCACAGCTTGTAACAGATTACTACTGACTTTTTCCTCCAAAAAAAGTTCATTGTTTCTGTTTCCGTTTCCGTACAGGAGATTTATGGGTATAAGCTGTGCCGCTGGAAGCTAGTTTTAGTTGCTGTCGGGGTGCTTTGTACTGGTGGTTTCTTCCTCCTCCTCCTCTACTGGATGCCTCAGTGGCGGGTGAAAGCAACATGCGTAAGGACTACACTGAAGGACTGTGGGGTGGTGCTACTGAGAACAACGGTAAGTTTGTGCATGGAACGTCCTCCAGTGTTGCGAATGCAGTGATTGAAATGGAGAAGTTAGAGGTGGTCGTTATCGGCTCTCAGGCTTGGAACCGGAGCGATATTATTGTCTTTGCATCCCAGTTTATAAATAACCTAGAAGATTTACTTGGCGTTGCTCAGGTCCTTCATTTTTGCTTTTTGGAGAATAAAATGAAAATGTCCAGACTTCATTTCAGTCATTGCTGGGCTGGGGCTGCGGAGGAGGGGTTCAGGATGCGGCTGCCCTCGGGAGAGAGGAGACCCCAGCTCTCTCTCAGCGTAGCAGCTTGGGGCCGCTCCTTGGCCTCTGCAGTGGGCACAGCTGGGGGAGGAATGCGTGTCCACATTCATCTGTCCCCGGCACGCTCCAGCCAGCCTGGGGAATGCACTTTCCTCTCATTTTCTGACACGGGAGCAGCCAGCAATGTTCCCGTATGAATTGGAGAGGAGGGAGCTTCAGCTCCTCCTGCTTCCCCAGAAGGCCTCTGGGGGGTGGGGGGAGAGGCTCAGAGTTGGGGCAGTCCCAGATGGGAGGGGCGCCCCCAGCCAGCCCCTTTCACCTGCCTGGTGATTGTTTCTTTTCTGTATGGTTTTCTGGGCAGCAATCCCATTCCAGGCATATCCCATTTTCCTGGCACAACCAAACCCTGACCTTGCTTTAAGTTATGGTAAGGGGAAGCTGCCTACCAAATTTGGTGGTCCCAGCTCTTAGCATTTAGGATGAGTTCTTGAACAGACAGACATGCAAACTCTCAAATATATAGTAGATGACAGGCTAGTTTACCAATTGAAAACAAACTGAAATCTTGGGGTATGTCTAGACTACATGGCTCCGTCGACGGAGCCATGTAGATGAGTTTACTAGACATAGGAAAATGAAGCGGCGGTTTAAATAATCGCTGCTTCATTTACATCAAAATGGCCACCGCGCTGTGCCGATCAGCTGTTTGGCGGCACAGTGGGGCAGTCTGGATGCTCCGCAGTCGACAAGGGAAGCCTTTGTCGACGGTTCCGGTAAACCTCATTCCATGAGGCATAACGGAGCGGTCGACAAAGGCTTCCGATGTCGACCACAAAGCGTCCAGACTGCCCCACTGTGCCGCCAAACAGCTGATCGGCACAGCGCGGCGGCCATTTTGATGTAAATGAAGCAGGGATGATTTAAACCGCAACTTCATTTTCCTATGTCTAGTAAACTCATCTACATGGCTCCGTCGACGGAGCCATGTAGTCTAGACATACCCCAAAGCCCCCTCCAAGGGTAAATGAAATCATGTGAACTTTAGAAAAATACTCCCTTTGCTGTGAAAATTGTAAAAGGTTGTACTCTTCTTGTGTAGCCTTGTGTGCGTGAAGAATGGTGAATACCCAAAGGATCAGGGGTGGCGGGTTTGTATAATTTTTTGGTGGTGCTCAGAATGGGTCTAGTAACACCCCCCCCCCCCGCCCTATAAGCTATTATTTATTGTATTAAATGATGTAAAAATGGACTGGAAACCATAAGCGTTTAACAGTTTCCCTTTATTGCACAATATCATGATCGTAAGAAAAATTATTTAACTAAGAATATCAATTTGTTGGAATTGGTCCTGCCTAGAGCAGGGGGCTGGACTTGATGACCTTCTGAGGTCTCTTCCAGTTCTATGGTTCTATGATTCTAATGTTGTTAATACTCTTTTGAATATGGAATGAACCCATTGTGGATTCCATTGTGAATATAATATAGTATAGTATAGTATAATTTTGTTGTACCTGTTGTGACGAAGTGGGAATGTTCTTAATGTTTTCTCTGATGGACACATGACCGGAAGTAAAGTCCCCTCTTTCATTTCTGTAAGAATATGTGGACCTGATATTTAATTGGTTTGTATTCCAGTTAACATTGATACTTATTTAAAAAAAGGAAAGTGTCCCTAGATTCACTTTTATGCACCCTTACAAGGTATTGAACACTATTCTGTTTCTCTATTAACAACTTTTTTTTCTTTGTTAGGATGAATTCAGGATATGGTTTTGTGCAAAGATTCGCATTCTGCATTCTTGGGGACCCAGCCCATTACAGAATCCTCCATGTATTGCAGACAAAGTTTCAAGCGGTCATTTATATGAAAGCCCTGCCGAAGAAAATAGAAATTACCCGCACAAATATTTTCCTGTAAGTGGACCTGTGGTACCTGAACCCTTAACCTTCAAGGCACCTATGACTAGGCTGCACACACATGACAATGCATGTGACCTGTTTAGACTGTCAGAGGCCAGTTGGTTGAGGTAGGGAAATGTGCCCCTATATTTTAAGTTATATAACAGATCTGTGTATTGTGGGATTAATGAAAGACATTAATAAGACTTTTGAAAAATAAACTATCTTGTATAAAATATATTGTCAGCAGAGCAGAGAAGGGTACACAGTCAAAGTTTTGTATTTCATTTTCATACCTATAATATAGCTAATTTAAGTTAATTTTTGTTACAAATTTTTAACAGATATACTAAATTTAACAGAAAACAAATGTTGAGCAATGCCAGCTCAATATATAATTGCATGCATTTGCTTTACAGATTCGCTATTTCACACATCACAGTGTAAAGTATTTCTGGAATGATGCAATCCAAAGTTTTGACGTCAAAAAGTAAGAATATTACTTCGTTATTAGTGCCTTGTAGAGCAAGTGTGTGTCTTGTCTTGTTGTCTGTGTTCCCAAAAAGCTTTTAAAAATGACAGTATTGCAGCACAGTTTTCCAACCTCTGATTTGCCTTTTTCATTTCCTAATGAACTTCAGGACTTTCATGATTGGTAGCAGGGGTCTTGGTTAATCCATTAACTAGTGCGCCACATCTGTAAGTGTTTGTCTATGCTGCTGATGGCAGTGTAGACCGTCCAGCTTCAGCTGACCTGGACAGCTAAGCAGCACAGGCCAGCCATGGGATTTTAACGGCAATGTAAACACCTTCAAAAGGCCTGGTTTGTTGTTGGGGGTGTCGCCTACTGACCTGTTCCGTGTCCCGCTGTACGTGTGCTCCTCCCATTAGGTGTCCACATTGCTAAGTCTAGTGCCACAGCAGCCCGCTGAAGGTTCCCTCTGCATTGAACATCCCGCATCCCTTCACAGCTCCCGCCTGCTGAACTGGACTGTGCATATGCCATCCCACAGACTAAATTTGGGTGCCCTCTCCCAGGCTTCAGGAGGTGGGCTGGGTGTCCTGTGTAGCTGCGCCTCTCATCTGCCAGGGCCGCTGTGGCATTAGGCTTAGCAATGCTGCGTACGAGCTCGGAATCAACCGGGATGTGCGGTCAATGAGGTTGTGAGTGTAGGACCCCTGTCTCATTTGTTGCACAAGTTGGAAGGTGCATAGTGAATGTGGCAGGGACATGCAGGAAGGGAAAAGAGGGCATTGGTACAGCTTCCCTGGGAGAATTTACTTCTATCCTGGCCTCTGCCCCAGAGGCTCTATGTGATTCTAGGCAAGGCACATCAACCAGAGGTTCTCTGATGGCCACCGTGCGTTCCTCATTTTCTGTGTACCCATCTTCACCCGCCTGGGGCCAGATTTGCAGAAGAGCAGCTAAGCATTCCCTACTGTAACCGAGTGTGTGGGAGCACTGCTGTCAACCACGTGAAGTGCTAAGTATTTGAACAATTGGGCCTGACGTGGACACTTAACCGTTTGGCCTTCCCCTCCGTGTCCAGTTCCTCATTTTGTTCATGGGGGAACTGAATCCCACCTCAGCTCACAGGAGAGTTGTGAAGAGAAGGTCATTAACCTTTCTGAAAAGGGGAGATGATGCTATGAGCCCTACAGGAAACTCACGAGGAAACTAATAATTCTGTATTTAGGGTAGTTTGGATGATGTGCAGTAAATACGTGGGGCCACACAGTGAACGATGAAGATAAAAAGAAATATTGAATCCATCCTGTGCACTGAATGAGGCAGAGGTCCTGTGGGAAAATTGGTATGTCGTGTAATCAAAAATGTACCCTAATGCGTGTGCACAGTGGGCTTGCATGGAGGGTAGAAGGAACCAGTGAGATAATATTGGCCAGCACAATAGGCAAGACAGTGGTTTCATCGTACCCGGGGCCTCTCGGTTGTCAGTTTCTGTAGGCCTCGTGCAAAGCATGTAAGGAGGGATCTGAATAATAATTTATAGGCCAAAGCTAATCCATATCATATCCATTTTGTTAAATCCGAATTCTCGCCTGTTTCTTTGTGGCAGCTTCCAGTTCTAGTTACACCAGTCGGTGTTTGAAATAAGCATTTACATTTAAAAACATAAGTGATGTGAACAGGGCTGTCTTGGCCTAACCAAACAATGAATTCAGTGGTCTTCTGCTCTCTGATATTTGCAATAACTAGGCAAAAATGAGGGAAATGACAATCCTAGCTGACTGCTTTTTAATATTCTTATATAAGGCAACTTGAACGTCTGCTATAAATGTAACATCTTTATAACAATTCCTAAGCATTTTAATGGTTTGTTTTTAATAAGAACATTAGCCTAAGAAGCTTGTTACTGAGAACTTGTTTAATTTCTACCATTATTTTAGGGGACTGGATGAGTTTACTTCCTGCTCTTCAATTCACAATGAACATAGTACTGGACTGACTAAGTGGGTGCATGAGCACAGGTAATCGTACAATATTCAGACTCGCATATGCGTTAAAGAGATGTCAGAAAGGCACATGGTTACTGGATGGACAGCTGTGTTTCTGGAATATTTCTCATAATGAATTAAAGTGTGATCAGTGTGTGTTGTTTGGGCATTAAACTTCCTTTCAGAAGAAGACTTGACAATGTGTAGCCTTGAACTGAGGAGATATACTAAATGTGAGGGATCTCCTTTGGGACTGCTTACATCCTCATTGAATATGGCTAGAACTATATTTTCTCTCTGAGACTGGTTTTTCAGAGATAGCATTGCTATTAACAATGGAATCGGCAATGGCAGTTGTCTTTGAAAAATAAAGGCTTTAATTGCTTAATTCTTCTTGTGATGCTTAATAATCTTTTCCCGTTCACAAATTGTCCAAAAGGAGTCAGAACTCAGTCACGTGTGCCGGAAGGTGGGTGAGCGGGGGCAGGGCTGGGAAGAGATGGGGTGTGGTACACCCAATGTACATAAGAACAGCCATACTGGGTCAGACCAAGGGCTCGTTCTAGACTACAGAACAGGATCCTTTGAGCGTTGTCCTGTTGTCCAATCCCGCTATTAGCAGTTGGAGGTGGAGGGATATCCAGGGCAGCGGTTGCATCCCTGACCACGTTAGCTAATAGCCACCGAGGGCTTATTCTCCAGGAACTTAACTCACTCTTTTTTGAGCCCAGTTATATTTTTAGCTATCCGAGCGTCCTCTGGCAAGGAGCCTTGTGCTGTATGAAGAAGCACTTTCTTCTGTTTGTTTTCAGCTTGTTGCCTGCTAATTTCATTGGGTTCATGTGTAATATGAAAGGGTAAATAAAACCTCCCTATTCATTTCTTCACACCAGTCATGATTGTATAGACCTCTATCACTTGTCTTTTTTCCACGGTTGAACGGTCCCAGGCTTTTCAATGTCTCCTCATCTGGAAGCTATTTCATACCCCAAGGAATTTGTGTTGCTCTTCTCTGTACTTTTTTGAATTCTAAATGTATCTTGTTGGAGACAGGGCAGCCACCCCAGCATGCAGTGTTCCTGGTATGAGCCTACCATACACTGATCTAGAGGCAATATGATATTTTCTGTCTCGTTCTCTATCCCCGTCCTAATGGTTCTTAGCATTCTGGTTGGTTTTGGACTGCTCAGGCACACCGAGGGGATGCTTTCAGAGCAGTATCCGCAATGGCTCCAAGATCTTTCTTGAAGGGAAGCAACTACATTTAGATCCCCTCATTTGATATGTGGAGCTGGGGTTCTGGTTCCTGTTGTGCGTTACTTTGCATTTCTTAACATGGACTTTCATCTGACATTTTCTTGCCCCTTCACGTTTTGTGATATTCTCGTGGAATTCTTTGCAGCATGTGTTGGACCAAACCGTATTGAGTAAACTCCTAATGCGTTTACTGAGCCTCTTCTTATGGCCCTTCCTGAGTGTAACTCATTCTATGCTTTAGCCTTTCTGATTCTCCTCCTTATGCATTTGCACTGTTCTTTTGTACTCCTCCAGAGCATTGTGTCCATGCTTCTGGTGTGCCTAGGGTCCCTTTTGCTGTTCAGCTCATTAAAGAGCTCCTCTTGCCCCTTGACTCTTTTTTCTGTCTTGTCTTTGCATTGAGTTAGCTAGCTGTTGTCTTTAATATTGTTTCTTTGAGAAATGCCAGCTCTTTTGAACTCCTTTTCCCCCGTGGGACCTATCTTCCAGTCCTGTGAGTTTCAGTGTCGGCTGTCACTCCTTCCTTTCCTTAGGCTCGTGAATCTATCAGTTCATGATCCTTTCAGCCAAGCAGTGTTCCCTGTAAGCCGAGCGCTTGTACAGCAGCTCAGGAGAGATTCAGACGCTGCCCAGCTTATCAGCAGCGCACCCACAGTTAGGTTTCTACTAGTGGTGCACATTCATACATGCCTCAGTGCACATTCAACATTTGTTCCACACATGGCTGGAAAAAATCCACATATGGATTGAAAAGACTAGAGAACACATTGCAGCCAAGTTCTCTTCCACCTTAGATTTGCAACCATTTCCTCCCTGTCAGTTAGAATCGAGTGGAAAATGGAAGTCCCCCAGTGAGTTGCTCCATCTGAAGGGAGCAGTCCCTAGTGCATTCTAGGCACTTACTGGATATGCTGTTTCACCACATCACTTCTCCAGAACTTGCCTGGGAGGTAAAAGGGCCATTACCACCAGGTCTTGTGTATTGAATATTTTACTGTTGTTCTAGAAATGCCTCCTCCATCTGCTCCTCCTGATTTAGCAGGACCTTCTCCTGCTGCTGACCCCTTTTATCTTCACCCAGAGCCTTTCAACTCCATTCCTTGTGGGCCTCAGAACAAGTAGATACGTTCCTGAGGCATGATGCAGTGCCGCCTCCCTTGTCTCCTCGCCTGCCTTTCTGAACAAGCAAACTCCAATATTCTGGTTGCGAGATCGATCCCATCCACTCCCTAGATGCCGGTTAAGCCAGTCTACTGAGACTTCCAGTTCTTCATATTTATTTTCCATATTTTTTTGCATTTGTGTATAAATGTCTGAGGAGAGCTGATTCCATTACAGATTTCCCTCTTGTTACTCCTGTAACCCTACTGTAAATTTCCGTGTCTCCTCCTCCTTCCCTGCTTCCAGCCCTCTTCAGGGTCACCTTTTTTATTTCCTGCCTATGGGTTTTTGTTACCTGGCCCCTTTTGCAGCTCGTTTCAAGTCATCCTCCCTCGACTGGCAAATTGATGTCCCAAAAGGCTCTTCCATTTCTGTGTCAAGTGGACAAGGCAGTCGTCCTTCATGGAGAACCATCCTGTGGCCGAGGACACCAAAGCCCTCCAGGCACCGTAATCTTTGTGGTCATGCATTTGTCTTCCAGATGTGGGTCCCTCCCTGGGGCCTACCTTCAGCTGGCAGGGTAGATGACAGCACCGCCTGAGCTCCTCATTCTCAGCGTCCAGTAGTTACTATTGATTTGCTTAAGGGCATCTTGGGATGTTGGCAACAACCTCACACTTACACGTGGTTTGCTGTTCACTATTTTCTCTATATCTTTCTCTTACTCTCTATTTCCTTGGTTTTGTATGTGTTTTTCTTCTCAATATTCTGTGTTTATGTGGAACATCACATATCTCAGTTTTAATCTCTTTAGGTCACTTTGTTTAGGGTTTTTTTCTGTTGTATGTTTAGTACCTCTCTGATTTTTTTTCACATTTCCAGAATATTTGATTGTGGTTCAATTTATATCTAGTTCATAAATATTTTCATGTTCAAGGCCTGCAGCATCTCATCCAGATGTATTTTTTCTATTTACTGCTGCTACATCCTTAGCTAGCATTTAAAAGGCTGTAGCAACTGTGTGAAAGACAACCTGACACACTCAAATAAATGGGAAGATATAAAGTGCTTTAAAATAATGGAAGGTATTGTGGTATAGATTATCTACAACCAGAGTACAACTAACTTTTTGTCTCTCCCTCCATACAGAAAAGTATTCTATGGAGTAAATGAAATTGGTGTGAAAGTGCCTTCAATTTTTAAGCTTCTGATTAAGGAGGTAAGAACTCTTTTAAATTAAAAAAGCCGTATCTAGAATTAATGAATATTTGGAGTTAGAGTGGCACTGAATGTGTGTCGGATTTCAAAGGGGGCTATTATGTATAAAGTAAATTTTAGCCCTTTTCTTTACAAGTGAGAATATTTCTTAGATCTACAGGTTGGGGGAACCAACTCTATGGGTCCAGAGTCCAAATCTGAGTCGAAGAACAAGAGCATTACAGATCATGTGAGGGCTCTCTGTGGAGAGTTACACATCAAAACCCCATGCCATGGCGGCTCCTGCCATTTCTCCACTCTTGGCATTAAATATGCTTTTCTCAAACTGTAAACACATTAAAGACACCGAGACTATCCATCAGAGAAGTGGATCTAAATTGCATGTTAAGCCTATTCCATTATCTTTCTATTTTCTTTGGCGGTACACACAAATGACTAGCATTCTGTTTTTACGGATAACTGGGTTTTTTAATTAATCCTGAAAATTGTTTTTTTCACTGATTTTTTTTTTCACCTGTTTTTGGTGGTGGTGATAAAGACCAATAAATATGCAGGAAAAATTAAAGAAAATAAAACCAAAAATGAAAGGACCTAGGCATAAGGAACTGAAAAACCTAACTTTTTCTCACTGCGAATAAGTTTAATTTATTTCAGGCTTTTCTAGGAGACATGTTACATTTGATGTAACCTTAGTATGTTCTTTCTCTCTCAGGTTCTAAACCCATTTTACATTTTCCAACTGTTCAGCGTGATAGTGTGGGTCACCGATGAATATTACTACTATGCATTTGCAATTGTGATTATGTCTGTGATATCTATTGTTAGCTCACTGTACACCATCAGAAAGGTAAGTTCACATTACCTTGGTGGCCATCATCACAAATTCTATTTTTACTAGAGTATCCATTTCAGAATCATTCCCTGAAAACCCTACTTCAAACTTCCTGGTGTGTTCAAAAGTGGACAAGGCCTGAGAATCCTTTGCCTGTTGTTTGATGGAGATGCTCTTTACATCTGCAAACATTTGTTGTATGTGAGTTAATGCGGGGAAGTGAACGGTCCAAAGTATGAAAATTGGGTGCAGTCTGATCTAGAGTTCCTGGAAGCTTGGATTTGGTTTCTCAGTTTGACCCCTATAAGCAGATATAGAAAAGTCAAACTGGAAACGTGGCTTTGGGGTTGGTCATGGAGGATGTTCTGCCTCCTGTTGACCGTAGGGAGGAGTGACCCTGCAACTCCTAGTTCAGTCTCTCTATTGATTACAACACCTACAAAAGAAGGTTGTTTGCTGATACTGCTTGCTCCACCCTGCATGAGTGACTCTTCCTTGGAGATCTGCTTTCAGAGCACAGAAGGGGGTTGTGGTTACTGAAGGTCAGAGAACAGTTTGTGGGGTTTTAAAGACAGAGCAACCTTGGAACCATTTCAAAGCCATGCTCAAGGTTAGAGAAGACTTTTTGGGGTTTTTAAAAGAGCAGCAATTAACATTCACAATCAACCTGCATTTCTCTGGATGTGTGTGCATTAGTGACTATGATTGCATTAGATTAGAGCAGAGAGAATAATTCATTTTTTGGTTTGAGAGCTAAGTCAAAAAATATGATAATTAAAAAAATCAGTTGGATCAAATCAAAACTGACACTTTTAAATTTCTCACTGAAACAAGAAACTGCCCCAAAATAGTCTGCCCTGAACCCTTCATCCTAGAAATGCCAACGTTTGTATCTCAGTTCCTAGGTGTGTCTGTCCTGGAGCTGTGAACCTGGCAGAACTGGAGTCACTAGCTCCCCGGTGTGGAAACACTGCCTTGGATTCACTGAAACGTCAGTGAACCCAAAATATATTGGGCTCAACAAATCGACCGTTTCTGAGGAATCAAAGTTTCACTGGAAAACTTGATCAACTTTAATTAGAATATATTCAGTGAGTTTTCACTACCTCTCTAGAAGTCTGGGTAAATATATGGACCTTGCAGTACTCCTTAAAGAATACTCCACATTGCAGCTTTTTTGGCCCAACTCCGTATTCTGATACATTCTGTATAACAGGGTTCCCATAGTGCAATGCAATTCAAAGTCATTTAAAGAATCTTATTCTATGGTATGGATGGTGGAGTATGGATCTAGAATATACAGTGTCAACCAATTCTGCCACCACAGACTATAAAGAAGACCCCACACTACAGTTTACTCAGGAATTTTAAGTGATCAGATCTTTTGCCAAATGACTCTGAGAAACTCTACAAACTCTTTCCACGAGAGCCTGCCCCGGGGAACTTCTGCATGCTTCCCAAGTTACATAAACAAGAGAATCCAGGCAAACACAGCATGTCTGGCCACACCACTCTTGCTGAAGGAATGTCAGCACGGACTAAACCTTCCTCAAAACACTGATCACACAAACGGCTGGCTTCTCCAAGGGTACAACCAGCTTCCTCCACAAACTCCCTTAGAAAGCCTCCTTGCCACCACGGATGCTACTTCCCTAAACACCAGTGTCTCTCAAAATGACGGTACGGCAGCTGGCCTCAAATATTTCCAAGGCAGTGGCTAACCCTCAGATATTTCATGGCCAGAGTCGTCTTTCATACTCCTCCATAACAATTTTACACTCAACAACCAACCCCTTGTCCAAACCATGGGAACAGCCAGGGGTACGAGCATGGTCCCCAGTCAGCCACCCTCTTCATGGGCCACCTTAAAGGAGAATTTTTGGACAAATGGACCATGAAACCGTTGCTGCCTGAGAGAGACGGATATTTTCATCTTCTTGGGAGTGACTTGAAACTCCCTCATAGATTTCACCACAGCTTCAACAGCCACCACCCATCCAATAAACGCTTTCCGGAACACACTCAACTAGCATTAACGTCCTGGCCCCCATAATCAGCCTCAGTCCTGGAACCCTGTCGACAGCTGTGCACCTGCCTTCACAGATCAAACAGCAGGCACTGTGTTCCACACAGCAAGGTGCTCAGACACCGTGGCCTGTGCTCTGAGGAGACAGTTCAGAGTATGCACCGTAATCCACTCAGAGCCGCTTTCGCTAAACATGGGCACTCCACAAGAGAGGTAGACCACATTATTGCCTGGGCCGCCCAGTGAGCCTGCTTCAGTGTAGAAATAAAACCCCTCCTCTCGAACGCTGTTAGCTGGCACCTCCCCCCACGCACTGAAAGCTATGTGAGTGACGTATCCTCAACAACTACAGGCCATACTTGAACCCACCTCTTTTAGCCTCTAAACAAACTCCTACCCCTCCCAGCACATCCTCAGAAGCCGGCTCCCCACAGACATGGACCCACCAACTCAAAAGTTGCGCCAGATCCTGCAGATAAATCTCTCCTGTGAGACGGCCAACCACCTCCTCCCCCATCACACGCACAACACACCTCTCCAGACCCAGGGGTCTACATATGCCCAGGATGCCATGTATAGCTCATCCCAGGCCCCAGTAACAACTACGTGGGTGAAACTGCTCCCGAATGAACACAGAGAAATGATAAAAGGCAAAGCCACCCTGTCACTCCTGTGGGCAAGCCCTCTTCACAAAGCCGGCCCTCTGTCTGAGCGGCCAGAGAAACCTGCGTGACGCTTTCAGACGTGGAGCCTGGGAGCTTAGTTGCTCCGCTAGACATTACCAGTCATGGACCGAATAGAAACACTGGGCTTGGGGCTTATTACAGCAACCCATAACCCTCTGCCCCTCCCCTTCCTTTTCCTCCTATGACTGGAGATGAGTGAAAGGGCCACTTCAGCTCGAATGCACCTTGGGATACGTGCTAACTCCTGGAGCTCACCCCCAGGAATGCAGCCGTGCCCCTCCGGAGAACAGTCCCAGAGCTGAGCCGGAGCTCCGTGGAGCTGGAGGGTGCCTGTGTGAGTGCCAGGCGGTACTAGCGCTAGAGGGCTGTTGCTGCCGCTGATTAACGCCTTGTTCTTTCCCCCTCCAGCAATATATATTGTTACATGACATGGTGGCAGCTCACAGCATTGTCAGAGTGTCTGTTGGTCGAGCGAACCAAGGTAAGTTGCTCTGGCTGCCTGGCTGAAGAGAGACACACAAACTGGCCCAGCTCCATGTGCTTAACGTAACCGGGCCTTGTGACCTCTTAGCAGCATTGCTGGGCCAAGGGGTTAGGTGTGACATTCAAGGGGGGAAGATAATCTACTTGAGTGTCGCTCACAGATGATCAGCTCAAGATTTATGTTGGAGCAGATGTAGACTGGCCCTTCGTGTCCCTCCTCCGTTTTCTTTTATGTCCCTCTCTATGAATACAACTACCATTGCAATAGGCTACTGATGGCTGAAGGGATACAGTTAGAAACTCCAAGGGGAGACTTTTTTTTAAGTACCTTTCAGTGAATCTGAGCAGTGCTGTAACCTTTGGCGGTCGTATCTCCCGGTGGTTCAGGTTCTGCTGGTGTGATTCACCTAAGAACTAGGGATCACCAAATGAAATTAATAGGTAGCAGGTTTAAAACACACAAAAGGAAGTATTTTTGCACATGGTGCACAGTTAACCTGTGGAACTCCTTGTCAGAGCATGTTGTGTGAAGGCCAAGAATATAACAGGATTCCACAAAATACATGGAGGTTATGTCAATCAATGGCTATTAGCGAGGCTGGGTAGGGAGGGTGTCCTTGGCCTTTGTTTGTCAGAAGCTGGCAATGGATGAGAGGGGAGGGATCACCTAATGATTCCCTGTTCTAATTATTCCCTCTGGGGCACCTGGCATTGGCCGCTGTGGGCAGACAGGACACTGGGCTAGATGGACCTTTGGTCTGGCCCAGTCTGGCCGTTCTTGTGTGGGGAACAAGAGTTGAGCTGCCTTAGGTTCTTTGTGAGGCAAATTGTTTATTATATTGGTTTTTTCTGAAGCACCCGTCAGTGTAAAACCAAGGGTTCATGCAGGAGGAATCATTGGTTTAACCATTTTAAGTTATACAATTAATAATGGAAACAGCAGCATAATTGTTACAGTTTGGGTCATGGCTGTTATATTCATGGAGGGGTCTGTTGGAACTGCTGATTTGCAAGACTTCATTTACTGTTGCAGAAAAAGAGCTTGTTCTAAAATTTTACTTTCAGAAATAGAAGAGATCCTTTCCACCGACCTTGTGCCTGGAGACGTCATGGTGATCCCATCTAATGGGACAATCATGCCCTGTGATGCAGTGCTTGTCAGTGGTACCTGCATCGTCAATGAAAGCATGTTAACAGGTGAAATACAGCTTACGTTCTGGATGGCCGAGCTATGAGGCTAAAACGTTATGTCGGTGTTCTTCTTTTGAGCTGCACCTTACCTTATCCAAAGGACTTTGTTTACACACCCTGAAATGTCCACTTTTATAATTTACTCAAGATAGTGTTGTTAGTATTTATCCAAACCTTGGTCATTGTGCAAGATGCTAGTCTATATATTTTTATAATGAAAGGTCTAAGGAAGAGGTGTGTCTTCATCACACTGTTTGTATTTTCCTCTCTTTTATTTTTCACTATGTTCATTAAAATAAACATTTCTGTTAAGAAAGGAATCTGCCTAAAATGTGAACTGCACTAAAAGACTCATTCATTCATACAAAGCCTTTTGGATTGACTTTCTGTTAGGCAAGATGAGTCTTGCTTTTGGCCGAGGTCATGTTTAATTGCTTAGAAGACACTATAGTATTTTAATTGTGTGTTTTAAGTGTTGAAATTACTGCATGAATTCTTAGCAAGTCACAACTGGATAAAGGTGCGTGTAGGGAGTGGGGCACATGCTAACAAAGCTTGCTAGAGGTAGACTTGCCTCTATCAAATGGGTCTTTACAGCAATGTGTTTGGTAAGTTTTTGTGTTTTACCCTCTGTACTACAAGCAGCAGCATGTTCGTGTTTCACTAATTGGTGTGGTGATTTTGATGCGAGAAGGTCGGCAGTCAAGACTCTTGGGTTCTGTGGGAGGTCAAGAAGGTTAAAGAATGAGCTAATGGGAACTAGGAGTCCTGGTTTCTTTTCCTGGCTTTGCTGCTGCCTCGCTCAACCCTGGTCCACACTTACGGGGAGATTGGCACTGCAGGGGTCGATAAGACCTGCTGAATCGAACGCTGATCGCGCTCCAGTCGACTCCGGTATTCCACCAGAGCGGGAACAGTAAGGGGAGCCGACGGGAGCATGTCTCAGGTTGAGACACAATGGTAACTCGAACCAAGTGAGTCAACTCCAGCTAAACTATTCACACAACTGAAGTTGCATGCATAGACCTGGCGTGAGTTAACTTACACAAATCACTGCTCTCTGAGGGTATGTCTACACTACCACCCTAGTTCGAACTAGGGTGGTAATGTAGGCAACCGGAGTTGCAAATGAAGCCCGGGATTTGAATTTCCTGGGCTTCATTTGCATCTCACCGGGCGCCGCCATTTTTAAATGTCTGCTAGTGCGGACTCCGTGCCGCATGTAGCTGTGCGGCATGGAGTCCGCACTAGCGGACATTTAAAAATGGCGGCGCCCAGCTTTATGCAAATGAAGCCCGGGAAATTCAAATCCCGGGCTTCATTTGCAACTCCTGTTGCCTACATTACCACCCTAGTTCGAACTAGGGTGGTAGTGTAGATATACCCTGACTCTGTTTCCACATCCGTTAGGATAACATGATTCTAGAAAAGGGGTGAAAAGTGCTTATTGTTTGTATTTGACTTTCATGAACTGAAGAGCCTTTTTTTTTGTTTAAGGTGAAAGTGTTCCTGTAACAAAGACTAATCTCCCAAATCCTGCAGAACACCCCAAATCAGCGGGAGATGAAATATACAGTCCAGAAGCACATAAGCGACACACTTTGTTCTGTGGGACCAATGTCATTCAAACCCGTTTTTATACTGGAGAACTCGTCAAAGCCATAGTAGTGAGAACAGGTACACATTTTAAGTTTTCTCATTCATATAAACCATTTGATTTCAAAAGTAGAGCTGTCTGCTGCTTCCTACCTTTTTGTCAGTTTAGTTGTATTAAACAGATATTCCCTAAAACATTTCACAAAATTACTCTGAAAACTTTTAGGACGATGGTACTTGAGAATTCCTCGCTGGCTATTAATTTTTCAGCACTATTAACCATTAAAGTCAAGGGATTGAAAATATGCCCAGAAACATTTGCAGTACAGATTGAACCTCTCTAGTCCGG